>NC_092370.1:124222748-124863685 GCF_030028105.1 Mobula birostris
TCTAAGAACATAGAAGTCAACTCCTCCACAGTTCCACAAGATCATGACTACTCATTTATCTTAAAAACTATTTTCTTTGTTTCTTGATTCCTTTTATAGAACATAGAATAGTACATCACAGTACAGGCCCTTCGACCCACAATGTTGTGCCGACCCTCAAACCCTGCCTCCCATATGCCCAGAAATATCTGGTATTTATGTCTGTTCTGAGCAGATGTTGTGTGAGCCTTCACCACACTACGGTAGTGAATACCAAAGCTATGCCAGTTATTGAGTGGAGAATTTTTTCTTGTATCATTCCTAACTAGCCTACTGTTTATTTAGAAATTTTGATCTGTCGTGCTTCCTTGCATCCAAACAGTCAAACTTCAAGAAAAAGTTGTTTTTCAATGATGCCACCACTTATTCCTTTCAGCTTCAGAGAACAGAGGCCCAGTATCCTCAATCTTCCTTGTATGACCAACCTGCTATGCTAGGGACCAGTCTGGTGATTCTTTGCACTCCCTCCATAGAAAGTAAATTCTTTCACACTACACTTCAGGTGAGGCCTCACCAAGGCCCTCTGTTTTAGTAAGAAAACTTTTCTCTTGTGCTCTAGCAATAGAAGTCATGAATACTCCCTAATGGTTTAGGATGTTCAAATTATTTTTCCCCATATCTTCTGCATCCAAAATAGCAGTTTCATTAGATATTTAAATTGCTTGATTATGTCCCTCTATTTTTGTTTCAGTTCCTGTTCTGGTATTTGAGTTCTACTTTATCCATAACCAAGGGATAAAGTATTTAAGCAGAGGTTGCGTATTGATAGTCATTTTTAATTTTTTTGTAAAGAACATTTTAAAAAAAGGAAGATTCATGGTGCGACAACAATGTTTAGGTGTACGATTTACATAGTATGAGGCATAGCTGCTCATGCTGCTGGATAAAGGTGTTGGCATGTTAGATTTGGAGAAATGCTTCATTTTCAGGATGGGAAGCTCAGTACTAGAGACTTGAAATAATTCAGAGATGTTATTTTAGAACTGTGGACATTTAAATTTACTCACTAGGATCTTGAATGAAAAGCTATTATTCATAGTGGTAACCATGAGACCACTAGATTATTAAAAAACAAAACACAACTAGTTTGCTTGGTAAAATTAATTGAAGAAGATTTACTGTCCTGGACTTCGTGCAATTGCCCTGTAAAATTTATGAAGTATTAACCTGATATTCCAATAGTCAGGAAACATGTTTTGGGATCTACAGGGTTTGACAAAGGTAATAAGGATCAGTCACCTACAAGGCATGCCATTGCGGAACTCAAAGAGAAATAGCAACATAGTTCAGTGCCAGAGGTCATGTTCTGTGAAGGCATGTCACCATTTTCTCTCTTTGGACCATTTGGAGATGAATGTCAAGAAGCTCAACACCATACAGATCGTAGGAGTTTGCTTGGTAGTCACCCATCCACAACCATTCACTCACTCCACCACTGATGCACAGTTGCAGCAGTTTGCACCATTCAGCAATTCACCAAGACTCCTTGTACACCACCTTCCAAACCCAAAAAGTACTACCCTTGTTGTGGCCTTGCACCATAGTCTGCCAACTATATTCTGCCTTTTGTATTGTTTTCCCTTGTACTACCTCAATGCACTGTTGTGATGAAATGATCTGTGTGGAGGGCATGCAAAACAAAGTGTTTCACTGTAGCTCAGTACATGTGTTAATAATAAACCAATTTACTAATTAGAAGGACAAAGGCAGCAAAATCACCTGGGAATTGCCCTCCAAGTCACACACTATACTGATTTCAAAATATATCACTGTTCCTTCACCTTCTTGAGTTCACTGTTACTATTGCAAAACTAAAATCTAACAGCTACTCTGTACTTCATTGATTCAATCTCATTTTTGAGGTTATAAAAGGAAAGGAAAAATTTTGAACTCAATTGCACCTAAATCTTCCACATTCATGATTCCTGATCTGCCAAGATCAGACTACCATGTGTACATCTTACATGATATAAAATTAGAACCCTCCCTAAAGCATGTGAGTATACCTACACCTCAAGGACTGCAGCAGTTCAACAAGGCTGCTTATCGCCACTTTTTCCAAGGATAGTTTGGCACGAGCAATTAAAATGGCATTGGTTTGGTATTGTAGCAATTAACATGATACAGCGAAAAGCTTGTCTTGCATACTGTTTATACGGATAAAACCATTACACAGTGCATTGAGATAAAACAATAACAATGCAGAATAAACTGTCAAACCAAGAGGAAAATGTGCAGTGCAGGTAAACGATAAAGTGCAAGATTTTAACAAGATAGGTTGTGAGGTCGATAGTCCATCTTATTGTACAAGATGTCTGAGATGCCTGTACAGGAATCTTATAACAAAGGGTTAGGTAGCTGTCCTTCAGCATGGTGGTGCACACTTTCAAGCTTTTGTATTTCCTGCCCGTTGGGAGAAGAAAGGATGTCCAGGTAAGTGGGTTTTGACTGCTTTACTGAGGAAGCGAGAAGTATCGACAGAGTTCATATAAGGGACTCTGGCTCCTGTATTATATTCCTGGTGAATACATTATAGACAAGCCGTGAATTCTTGGTATTTTTGCAGGAATAACTCAGTTACTGCTTCAGCACATGATCATGCAAGCAGAAATAATCCCCACACCAGCATTTTACAGCCATGAATTATTGCTGCAAAGCAGGAAACGTGACAACTTGTTTGTGCACAGAAAGCTCCCAAAAGCACAGGTGTTGTTGAGTATTTTTAATTATGCTGCTTTGAGGGGTTGGTTTCTTGTTCTTTAAATTAGTGACAAAGACTTTAGTGGCCACCTGAGAGACTGGAGAGGTCTTGAGCTTAAAGATCTTGATAGTGCAAGACTCCCCAGAAATTTCTAAGCCTCTGGAACTTTATCTGGGACCTTCTGAGCAAGAAATCAGGCAAATTACAACAGACAAAAGTTAGTTTCTCATACATGCTGAGGAACTCTAGCTTGGCACCTTTAAGAAAGATGCTTGAAAAGTTGACAAGTATTTGACATCTAAAAGATACTGCATGTTTTTCACTTGTTTCTTTATAGGTTTGCTTGAAATATTATGAGCATGAGTTTGTGGAACTTGCATGCCAGTGTCCGGCTGTTGTGTGCTGTCGATGCTCTCCAACACAAAAGGCTCAAATTGTGAAGCTGTTGCAACAGCACACTGGCAAACGCACATGTGCAATAGGTAAGCACAGAAATTGCTAATCTTTCAGCCTTTAAAACTGTGACCCACAGTTACAAATTAGTAAATCCATATCTTTGCAGGAATTAGAAACAGCTTCCAAATATAAAATACAATAACATCTTAGCCAAAACTTGCCTTGCTCTTTCCAGTTAAGAATTTTGGCTGTGACATTTTTCCATTTGCTTCCAACTCATTAAGAAGGAAGATTACTAGAATGGTTTTAAATTTCTTTTAATCTGCTCCAATCTTATGTAAAATATAAACATAATAGTCCAATCTTGGCAGATTGTGGCTCATGAATGTGGAAGATTTAAATGAAATAGATTTGGAGTTCAAAATAGTTCCTTTCCTTTTATAATTTCAAAAATGACATTATTTATTTTTGTTTGAATCAATTAGATATAGAATAGCTGTTAGCAAATTTTTCCACTAACGTCCTGGCTATAAATTCTTCAGTAACAGCATTGAGTTGAAAAAAAATAACAAAGTTATAAGCCCTTGATTTACCAGGTGTCTGTTCCTCAAATTGAAGAATTTTAACTTTTGTTTGGTTAGATGTAATGCAGTGCAAGTCCACAGGGTGGCAATGAAGTACATTGCAAGAGATCAGAAACGTGAAATTCAACAGTTGCTATTTATAATAAATAGCAGTGGGAATTGTTTCTAATGAGAAATTCAGAATTGATTTAATCTATTTAATGATACGTAAGGTTTTGATGCTTATTTAATTAGCTGGTATATTGATGTCCTAATTTTAGATACTGGAAAATAAGTATTCAAAGTTAAGCTTATTAATGAACTTTCAGTTTTGGAACAATTTTTTTCATATTTTCTTCAGATTGATTTGATGTCTGTTTAATTTTTGTTGCTATTAAGCAGCTATGTGCAAGGTTTACTCTAATAATGACTTCTTGTACAGGTGATGGAGGTAATGACGTCAGCATGATCCAAGCAGCCGACTGCGGGATTGGAATTGTAGGAAAGGTAATGATTATTTGTGTTCATGTTTGTGACCCATCATGGCAATGCAAAGAAGAATGAGAAATTTTTAATGTCTTTAGTCAACATCTACAATGCAGCTTGTTTCCACAGCATCAAATGAAATGTGGTTGAAAGTGATTATTCTATCAAAGCAAAAATTAAAATTCTCATCTGTAAACAGTTATCTGATTCTTTACTCTGTTGTAATTTAAATTGAGAATACCTAAGTTGCTTTTTCAGCAGTCCAGGCAGTATTTCTTAAATCAGCCACCCTAATTATTTCATCTTTCCCTGTGGAACTTATCCTCTGTTAAGCTCTTCCTGAAATGCATTGTGTTATTTCCTGTTTTTCAAAAGAGTAAAAAGCCCCACTTCCGAACACCCCAAGTGGAAGAACTTTTCCTGAGCTCCTTGTAGGGTTTATTAGTGACCGTCTTTTATTTATCAGCCTTAGTTGTAGATTTCATCTATATTCATATTTACATTTCATACCCTTAAAGACCAACACCATGTCCTTTCCCCTCTCGAGGATGAGTCCTAGAGGCTCCTGCACATGTTATTTAGACAGCAAGTTGAGCATTTACCAAGGACCTTTTGGCAAATCGTGACAGTTGGCTTGAGGGCAGGATTTTTTTTCCCCCCGGTCATCTTTGGGATATTTCTGCCAGGTAAAATAATTGAAAATCGTGATCTGTCTTGCCAAGCAGAGAATATTTCACTGAAGTGTTTATAGTATTGTGACCTGATTCTCTCAGTGGTTATGAGGAATGTATGGGGATAGAACACATTCTGCTAATAACAATAGTTCCAAACAGTACCATCAGCATTTATGTTTGAAGCACAGCATATGTGTTTTTCATGCATATGCAGTTCGATGCAGTTTCTCTGAAAGATTCAAAAGGCCTAATCTGTCACGTTCCTCGATCTTGCTGAGTTGCACAGCTGCTCTGATTCAGTATCAGGTTAGACCTGCCTTAATCAGTGATTTTCTACACAAAGTTTGTAACTTATTGTTGTTGAGTGCTGTTGCATTGTTGTCCACTCATGGCAACCCTGTGGATAGTGTAGTTGTCCGTAGGGTTTTCCTGGCAAGATACAGAAGTAGATTGCCAGGCCTTTCTTCCACGCAGATACTGCTGCTGCCTAAGTTGGGACCCGGCTGGATTCAAGCTCAGGACCGTCCTCAGAATCCAATATTGATGCCATTACACCACCAGCTGTGGTTAACTGATTAATGTTTCTAAAGCTTTGATAATTTTTAAATAGCTGTACGTTAGAGACATTTATAAACAAAATTTGGTAGTTTTTGGAACTGGTAAAGCTGGGGGCAGGGTTTTTCCAACTTTCTGTTGGCTATCAGGAGCTGGGAGTGGGTCTTGGTCATTTATCATTTGGCTTCTAGGGTATAGTAGTGAGGCTTTGCCTGCTGCCGCTCAGCTGCCCAGTTCTAGGTGCAGGGCTTTTCTGTCTTTTGACCTTTGGGCATCAGTAGGCACCTCAGGAACATTGCACTCAATGCTTCTACGTGACCTGCTGCAGTCCTTCAGGGGAAGATGCTTCCAAGTCAAGATAGAGAGAGCATTGATGGTGGTACGTGCAACTGCTGTTATCTGCAACACCCATTCCTCTTGGTGACAGAGATCGCAGGATTAAGAGATGCTGTTGGAGTGAGCCAAGTTGGTAACTGCTTATATCTTATTGACTGTTGTGCCCAGGAATAGATGTTTTGATGGTGGGAGGAAAACCACTGAGGCAGGCTGCCTTATCCTTAACAGAGTTGAGTTTCCTGAACATTTACTATTTCCTTCCCCAACCTGACCCAAAGATATCTGTAGATGATCACAACCATGCATTGGCACTGAGCCAGACAAAACATCCATACCTGGAAAAGATATTGCCAGCTTGGGTGAAGCCCCTGATCCACATTCCCATTTCCTCCCAGAGTAGATGTAAAACCTAGTGTCTGGAAAAGTGTTTCCTGATCCCAGAGCATTATGCTAATCCACTCGCTCACTGAGTATCTTGCCCTGCACTTGAGACTGAATCAAGTTTGAAATTGACACCAAAAAATAATTCTGTCATTCCAGATTGAGTCCCTGCTCCCGCTCTGGTCATGTGTCAAGGTGCAGCTTGACCCTCAGTGATCCTAATCCACACCGAGCCTGTGCCTAACCTGACCCCCAACATATATGTTTGTGTCCTGCTGGATTGGGCTTGGCTTAGGTAGCCAGTCTTGTGTCTGGGATCCATTGAGGCAATGTGATTGTCCCACTGAGTTTAATTATAGCAAATGGAGGCATGGGAAGATGGTGAATGGAGAAGTTCAGAAAGATATGGCCTGATGATTTTATCTGTAATGGTGCACAGAGTGTTTTTTTTATTAGACTTCTAGTTTTGGGGTAGGAACATGGATCTGGTAATTATGCAACATCTGTCAAATGAATTATTTGATTTGGCAGATGTATTGATTACCAGAAAAGATCAGCACCCCATTCCTCCATCCTCCAGTCTTCTGTGGTCCAGAATTCTATTCCAGAGACTATTGTCACTTGTGCATGATTTTGAAATTTGCCATCTGAAGGTGCTCCAGCTGTGAAGAGTGAATAGTTTTCCTCTGCATTAGCTCATAGCTGAAGCACCTTTAGATGATAGGCTTCAGAATTGTTGCAGTTTGAACATTTCCTTGTGCTTGCTTGAGATTTATGCAGGTGTTCAGAAATGGAGCAATAAAATTCTCTCGTTCCCTTATCCCCTCAATTGCATTTCTGCTGTGGTTATTTGCACTGGGCCCTGGAATTGACCACCCACTTTTGTGGTGTCACCTCATCCTATTGACGAAAGAGCAGAGAATTAACTGAAGTGCTATATGCCCCAAAACCTGCTGCTTGCTGTCCTGTAAAACCTTCTTGTTTGAGAAATCTCTGTTACACTGAGAAATTACCAATTGAGCCATTGTTACTGCTTGAAGATGGCCTGAGCATAATTACTCCACAAATCTTTGTTCAGTGCATATATTATGTGTGTATTTGAGAAAGCAACATTTGCTAATGTTATTAGTTGGGTCAGTGTGAGTCTTGAGCAAAGAAATCTAGGGAGCTTAGCAATGAAATATATTTATTTAACAAAATATAAACTTTGAAAGTTTAGTCAAGGTTTTGAGTAATGTGATTTCATTGTCACAAATGTTTACTTGCTGCAATGGTAGCTTTCTAACCAATGTTTCATTGGCCTTTGTCTGTTTTTCTAAAATCTAGGAAGGGAAGCAGGCATCTTTGGCAGCAGACTTTTCCATCACTCAGTTTAAGCACATTGGCAGGCTGTTGATGGTGCACGGACGCAACAGTTACAAACGATCTGCTGCACTGGGCCAGTTTGTCATCCACCGGGGCCTTATCATCTCCACTATGCAGGTGATTGTAAACTTGCCTTTACCAAAGGGGTGAGGCACATGGTGCGCAAATACACCAGAATTGAAATAATATGGGAAAATGTATGTTTTGTCCGTATTTACAGTTGTAACAAATAATACAAAGGGCCGCTAAGTACTATGAATGTGTATATATCAGCCAGTGGAATAATTAATGCAGAAAATGAATGGTTAGAATTTTTAAGGTGATTTTATGTAGGTGTATATCTCATGCTTTTACATCTAAAGTTGTGAGAAGGAAAAGAAGAATCTGCCTTTAAAGGCCATTGAATCAATTTCCCAAGCAGATTGTAAGATAAGATGAGAGAGCAAAGAGACAACCAGGAAACGATGAACACAAAAGTAGTCTCTGGGAGAAGTGGATGCATAAACCTGGAACCAGACAATTTTCAAGTCATGTCTGGAAAAAAGATCCAATCTATCATGCTGTCAAGCTTTGATACTGGTTATATAAAATAGACTATAAATGTGTGATTATCCTGTAAGAGAGTAGAAAATTCAATCATGAACTCAGCATTGAGTTTGAAAAAGGTTTACTTAATTTGTAAACACAAGAAAATCTGCAGATGCTGGAAATTCAAGCAACACACACAAAATGCTGGTGGAACGCAGGAGGCCAGGCAGCATCTATAGGAAGAAGTACAGTTGACGTTTCAGGCCGAGACCCTTCGTCAGGAACAACTGAAAAAGAGATAGTAAGAGATTTGAAAGTGGGAGGGGGTGGGGGGAATCCGAAATGATAGGAGAAGACAGGAGGGGGAGGGATGGAGCTAAGAGCTGGAAAGTTGATTGGCAAAAGGGATACAAAGGTGGAGAAGGGGGAGGATCATGGGACAGGAGGCCTGGGGAGTAAGAAAGGGGGAGGGGAGCCCAGAGGAAGATGGAGAGCAGGAAGTAGTGATTGTGAGAGGGACAGAGAGAGAAGACCAACTGAAGCAGGGTGTGCCACATGTAGAACTTGTCATGTCACACCAAGCTGACAGACATAACTGAAGCAAAACACAGTATTAAATCTGATAGAGGGGAAAGAATGAGGTGGAAAGCTTTACATCAGTAGGGTGCATAAGAGGTTTACCAGGGGTTCTGGGGAAAGATCTTGGCCCAAAGAGCCGACTGCTTCTTTACCCCCGTGGACGCTGCATGACTTGCTGAGTTCCACCAACATTTAATATGTGCTGAGGTTTACCAAGATCTCCTGCATCTCCTGTGTCTCAGGTTTACCAAGATGCTGCCTGGATTAAAGGGTATGAACTATGAGTGACTGAACAAACTTGGGTTGTTTTCTCTGACGTGGCAGAGGCTGAGGGAAGACCCGGTAGAAGTTTATAAAATATGAAGGCATAGATAGAGAAGTCAGCCAGTATCATCTTCTCAGCATCAAAATGCCTAATACTGGAGAGTATGCATTTAAATTGAGGGTTAAGTACAGCAGAGGTATATGGGACAGTTTTTACACGGTGAAATTTGCTGCTGGGATGGTGGTGGAGGCAGTTACAAAAAAGTCAGATAGAGATATATGCAGGTAATGTTGAGATATGGACCATGTGTAAACAGAGGAGATTAGGCATCATTATCTTAATTAGGTTAGTATAACATTGTGTAGAATTTTGAAAGACTGGTGTGGCTGGTCTAAGATTTCATGGTAAACACATACAATAGAAGAATTAACAGCAGGTAAGAGGGAGATTTCTATTAGATTACTTTAAGTACGTGATTAGTAAGTGACACACATCAAAGTTGCTGGTGAACGCAGCAGGCCAGGCAGCATCTCTAGGAAGAGGTACAGTCAACGTTTCAGGCCGAGACCCTTCGTCAGGACTAACTGAAGGAAGAGTTAGTAAGAGATTTGAAAGTGGGAGGGGGAAGGGGAGATCCCAAATGATAGGAGAAGACAGGAGGGGGAGGGATGGAGCCAAGAGCTGGACAGGTGATTGGCAAAGGGGATATGAGAGGATCATGGGACAGGAGGCCCGGGGAGAAAGACAAGGGAGGGAGGAACCCAGAGGATGGGTAAGGGGTATAGTCAGAGGGACAGACGGTGAAAAAGGGGAGAGAGAAAGAATGTGTGTATAAAAATAAATAACGGATGGGGTACAAGGGGGAGGTGGGGCATTAGCGGAAATTAGAGAAGTCGATGTTCATGCCATCAGGTTGGAGGCTACCCAGACGGAATATAAGGTGTTGTTCCTCCAACCTGAGTGTGGCTTCATCCTTACAGTAGAGGAGGCCGTGGATAGACATGTCAGAATGGGAATGGGTTGTGGAATTAAAATGTGTGGCCACTGGGAGATCCTGCTTTCTCTGGCGGCAAGGACTCTTTGGCAAGGACTCTTCCACCCCCACCGATGACCCCTTCTCCCATCTTCAGCCCTCCTCTTCTTCATGGATACCCCGCTCTGGTCTTCTGCCTGCTCTGGATCTCTTCATTGCTAACTGCCGACGGGACATCAACCGTCTGGACTTCACCGCACCTTGTTCCCATTCCAACCTTACTCCTTCCCAATGCTCTGCTCTCCACTCCCTCTGCACTAATCCAACCTTACTATTAAACCCGCGGATAAGGGGGGTGCTGTTGTAGTCTGGCGTACTGACCTCTACCTTGCCGCGGCACGGCGACAACTCGCGGATACCTCCTCTTATTTACCCCTCGATCGTGACCCCACTAAGGAGCACCAGGCCATTGTCTCCCACACCACCACCGACTTTATCCGCCCAGGGGATCTCCCATCCACTGCTACCAACCTTACAGTTCCCACACCTCGCACTTCCCGTTTCTATCTCCTACCCAAGATCCACAAACCTACCTGTCCTGGCAGACCTATTGTCTCAGCTTGCCCCTGCCCCACCGAACTCGTTTCTGCATACCTCGACACTGTTTTATCCCCCCTTGTTCAATCCCTTCCTACCTATGTTCGTGACACTTCTCACGCTCGTAAACTTTTTGATGATTTTAAGTTCCCTGGACCCCACCACTTCATTTTCACCATGGATGTCCAGTCCCTATATACTTCCATCCCCCATCAGGAAGGTCTCAAAGCTCTCCGCTTCTTTTTGGATTCCAGACCTAATCAGTTCCCCTCTACCACCACTCTGCTCCGTCTAGTGGAATTAGTCCTTACTCTTAATAATTTCTCCTTTGGCTCCTCCCACTTCCTCCAAACTAAAGTTGTAGCTATGGGCACCCGTATGGGTCCTAGCTATGCCTGCCATTTTGTTAGCTTTGTGGAACAGTCTATGTTCTGTACCTATTCTGGTATCTGTCCCCCATTTTTCCTTCGCTACATCGACGACTGCATTGGCGCTGCTTCCTGCACGCATGCTGAGCTCATTGACTTTATTAACTTTGCCTCCAACTTTCACCCTGCCCTCAAGTTTACCTGTCCATTTCTAGATCTTTCTGTCTCTGTCTCTGGAGACAGTTTATCCACTGATGTCTACTATAAGCCTACTGACTCTCACAGTTATCTGGACTATTCCTCTTCTCACCCTGTCTCTTGCAAAAATGCCATCCCCTTCTCGCAATTCCTCCGTCTCCGCCGCACTTGCTCTCAGGATGAGGCTTTTCATTCCAGGACGAAGGAGATGTCCTCCTTTTTTAAAGAAAGGGGCTTCCCTTACCCCACCATCAACTCTGCTCTCAAATGCATCTCCTCCATTTCACGCACATCTGCTCTCACTGCATCCTTCCGCCACCCCACTAGGAATAGGATTCCCCTGGTCCTCAGCTACCACTCCACCAGCCTCCGGGTTCAATATATTATTCTCCATAACTTCCGCCACCTCCAACGGGATCCAACCACTAAGCGCATCTTTCCCTCCCTCCCCTCTCTGCTTTCCGCAGGGATCGCTCCCTACGCGACTCCCTCGTCCATTCGTTCCCCCCACATCCCTCCCCACTGATCTCCCTCCTGGCACTTATCCTTGTAAGCGGAACAAGTGCTACACATGCCCTTACACTTCCTCCCTTACCACCAGGGCCCCAGACAGTCCTTCCGGGTGAGGCGACTGTGACTCACCTGTGAGTCGGCTGGGATGATATACTGCGTCCGGTGCTCCCGATGTGGCCTTTTATATATTGGCAAGATGCAATGCAGACTGGGAGACTGCTTTGCTGAACACCTACGCTCTGTCCGCCAGAGGAAACAGGATCTCCCACTGGCCACACATTTTAATTCCACATCCCATTCCTATTCTGACATGTCTATCCACGGCCTCCTCTACCGTAAAGATGAAGCCACACTCAGGTTGGAGGAACAACACCTTATATTCTGTCTGGGTAGCCTCCAACCTGATGGCATGATCATTGACTTCTCTAACTTCCGCTAATGCCCCACCTCCCCCTCGTACCCCATCTGTTATTTATTTTTATACACACATTCTTTCTCTCACTCTCCTTTTTCTCTCTCTCTCCCTCTGACTATACCCCTTGCCCATCCTCTGGGTTCCCCCCCCCCACCTTGTCTTTCTCCCTGGACCTCCTGTCCCATGATCCTCTCATATCCCTTTTGCCAATTACCTGTCCAGCTCTTGGCTCCATCCCTCCCCCTCCTGTCTCCTCCTATCATTTTGGATCTCCCCCTCCCCCTCCCGCTTTCAAATCCCTTACTCACTCTTCCTTCAGTTAGTCCTGACGAAGGGTCTCGGCCTGAAACGTCGACTGTACCTCTTCTTTGAGATGCTGCCTGGCCTGCTGCGTTCACCAGCAACTTTGATGTGTGTTGCTTGAATTTCCAGCATCTGCAGAATTCCTGTTGTTTATGATTAGTAAGTCGTCTGAGAAGATGAATAGCAATGAATTTATTTATAAAATAACAAGATAAAAGACTATAATGATGAATATAATCACTTGATCAAAAATGATACAAGTACACAAATATATCATCTTTCAAATGAGAACTTAAACCAGCCCCTGTCATTCTATGCAAATGGAACAAAAAGCTGTGGGGCTTTTTTCTTGGCAAGAGCAAGGACTTGACGTGAAACCTTGGGCAACAACGCAAGTGCTACTGCCAAAGGCAGAAAGCTAGTCAGTACTCTCTTTCCCGCCTGCAGGTCCTTGCTGTCTGTGAAGTAGGTTCCTGTAACTGACTCTGTTCCAGTGGCTGCACTTTAAGACAGCTTGGAGCATCCTGAGCAGATGATATGATACAACATTTTTTAAGTAAAAAACAAATCTTTATTTTTCTTCCCTCAGTAGAGGAAAAGCCAGTTATTACATTTGATTTCAGGTGACACAATAAATGATCAAACAGGAATAGTTTCAGGTGCTGAGGTAACAGGCGTGACACATTTTTCAGTGACAGAAGATCACAAGTCAAGAAATGCAAAGATGTAGCAGAAATTCCTGGTGGAAAGACATCAAAACTTGCAAGCTGCAGTAGGAAATGCTAATAGGGAATTGAAAAGAGGGTAGATATCAAGTCTTGCAGGGTGCTGAGAACAATCCTTTCTTAAAGTATCTTTGGGTGGAGTGGGAGGTGGGGTAGTGAATCCATTATACAGAAATCCAGAGTAAAACACACAAAATACT
Organism: Mobula birostris; assembly: GCF_030028105.1. Lineage (NCBI taxonomy): Eukaryota > Metazoa > Chordata > Chondrichthyes > Myliobatiformes > Myliobatidae > Mobula > Mobula birostris. The sequence continues at coordinate 124,235,909 of NC_092370.1, forward strand.
GGAGGATCTCCAGCAGGTCAGACAACATCTATGGAGAGGAATAAACTGTTGACATCTCAGGCCAAGATCCTTCATCAGGACTCTTACACCCGAAGCATATATTTTCTGTGCTGGAAGCTTTGCTTGGACCCCACCAGGCTTTCAAACTAATAACCTTATCATTGTTGTATTAATGGATTGGAAAATACTTTCCCTTATGGGGAAAATCTATAGAAATACTGTGAAGCTGAATGTTGAACCAAGGGACATTCTGTACCCTTTTTGTTAAAGCAGCACATTTTATATATTTGTAAATCAGGCCAAAAATCTTTATTTTTTTCAGTATGGAATTACAGCATGTCACTGTTCAGCTAAGCCCTCTCTTAATACTTCATCATCTCGAATTCCACATGTAAAACATGGCTAGATTTAATTTGTGTTCAGCTGAGTGTGTTGGCTGGGGTTGGAATCAATATTCATTTTGATGATGGTGTGATGCAGTTTGTGATTTATTTACAAATGATCCCATTGCTTTAGGGATGTTGCTTTCACAGGTACGTTTACTGATGCAACTAACCTCTGAAATGTTGTTGGCCATATAAAATCTCCATCTTTTCAAATTATATAAGCAATAAAGTTGCTTAGTCTCTTTGACATGAATTGGAGGTAACATAAATCAGATTCTAACTAATTTTATGCCATTTATTTCTTAATGTGTGTGAGTCCTACTGTGTACAATTGCACTGCCCTCTTTGTTTTGATAGCAGCATACATATAACAGAACTAATTCACCTGCCTTTCGTTGATTTTTCCTAATGATAGTGAATACAAAAACCAGCAGGCCAAGCAGCATTAATGCATGTTGGCCTGCTGAGTTCCTCCAGCATTTTGTGTGTGCTGCTTAGGATTTCCAACATCTGCAGATTTTCTCTTGTTAATAAAAGAATCAGTTTGTATGTCCTGAACCAAACATACCAGGCTTTCATCTCTTTTCATTCAGCAACTGTCAGAGCTTTGATAATGTAAGCAAATTCCATTTATACAGCTTATTTGGGTCTTTTGTGCACATTGAACTATGATGTGACATATTCTGAGATGTACAAACTGCTAGACAGCCTTCTGCATCCAGCCTGATCCATAAAGTCCCTATTCCTGAGCCATTCTTTCAAAGCTTTGCCCAGGGTGTTACCATAAATTAATAAAAATGATGAAGAGGGCTTCCACACCGGATCAGATAAAAAGGCCAGTATAAGATGACCCATTGCCATTCTAAATCAAATGTCAAAACACAGCCAACTTCATTCACTGATTTGAAATTTCTTACGAATTCCCCCTGACTGCTGAGTGTAGTGGCCTGCTCACTGCTCATCACTTCGGTGAAGTAGATGGGTGAAATGTACTTCCCTGTTGTGCTTTCCATTCAAATTTGATGCCGCACATGTTGCTCAACACTTGTCTTTAAATGGTTTATCTGTCATTTCCAAACATACCCTCCCCTCAGACACAGCATCTGTGCTGATGTCTATTGGTTATATATTTAAGTATTATACAAGACCTTCAGTACTGAGCATTTGCTTTAATTTTTATATATGTAAATATATTTATGTAATGGCTTTGTGTGTCTTAAAGTTGGGCGTCACAGTAGTGTAGCAGTTAGCGTGACACAATTGCAGCTCAGTGCATCAGAATTCAAGTTTAATCCCACTGTCCTCTGTAAGGAGTCTGTATGTAATCCCTGTGGAGTGTGTGGATTTTCTCCAGGCGCTCCGGTTTCCTCCCACAGTCCAAGGAAGTACTGGGTAGTAGTTTAATTGATGGTGTAAATTGTTCTGTGATTAGGTTAAGGCGAAATCGGGGGTTGCTGGGCACCAGGACTCGAAGGGCCTATTCTGCAAAGTATCTCTAAATTAAAATAAAACAAAATATTTTCAACAAGATATTGGTTGAGAGCATGAGACTGCATACCTAAATGCTGTAATAATGTTAAATACTATAATAACTGAAGTAAACGTTGGCACTCCTGAACTATTTGCACTCTGGGTATGTTCTTCGGCTATTAATAAGTTTTGCTTTTGATCTCTTAGGCTGTATTTTCTTCAGTGTTCTATTTTGCATCAGTGCCCTTGTATCAGGGCTTCCTCATGGTGGGGTAAGTATCAATATATAAATCCAAAAAACATTGTCTACTTTTGAGGAACATAAATCTTGAGAATGATGAACTTGTTGACTACTTGCATTTTTAGGTATGCTACCATCTACACGATGTTCCCTGTTTTCTCTCTGGTGTTAGACCAGGACGTAAAGCCAGAAACAGCAATATTATATCCAGAGCTTTACAAAGACCTTACAAAGGTGTGTAGTAAATTTGAAGATTTGTGCATATTCGATGAAAACTCAATAAATACCCATGATACGCAAATATTTATTGCAAATATATACAGCAATATATTTTTAAAGCTATTTTAGTCATCGTCTGATACAATGTCTATCAAACAAAGTGTATTGGGCAAACTTTTTATTGAGTTTATGACAAATGATTGACTTTCATTACAGTGTAACCTATAATTATAATGTACAAATTTAATAATACTCATTGATTTTGAAACAGATGTCGCAAAAGGACTTGGAATGCTCTTCCCCTTGCGTGCGCGCTCATGGGCACATACACATGTATGCACGCACGCACACTCAAACACAACTGTAGTGAATTATGTAGTTCATTATGTTAAAGTTTGGTACGTTCCACGTTTGCCAATTTTTGCGGAAAGGCACTTCCTTGTGCCTACAAATATGATTGCACTAATTCATATCTTTATCATAGGATTTGGACGTCATGGACGAGGCCAGTATTTATTGACCTTCCCAAACTAGTCTTCAATATGTGGTGATGACCAGTCCTTCTGGTGAAGGTGATCTGGATAAGGCATTGCAGAATTTCAGCCCAGCCAGGATGATAGAATACCACTAGATTTCTAAGCCAGGCCAGGGGGTCATATGGCAATAAATTTGCAAGCAGTATTATTTCTACATTCCTCCTACTCCTGTCCTTTGTATTTAGCGGTCACCTGTTTGGGAGATGCGTCAGAGTAGTATTGGCTGGGAGTGATAGATGGAGGCAACAAAGAGCTGCGGGTGATAGAAGCTGATTTTTAAAAAAAGGCAGTCAGAGCATGGAACCAAATAAGGTGGAGTGGGTAAATGGAAACATTGATGGAAAAGAACCCAGTAGGGTGAGTGGGCAGATAGATTGGGTGGTGGAGAAGAAAGAAACGTGGGGACGAGGAGTGAGGGTTGTAAGAGGAACCGGACAGGCTAAGTGGAAAGAGAACAGGGACAGAAGAGGACCAGGTTACCTGAAATCATAAAATTCAATGTTCATGCCATTACCAGGTGGAATATGAGGTGCTATATTTTCAAGTCTGTGTTTGGTGTTCTGGGATAGATTCTGACTGCCATAATGTATTAGAAATCAACCTAGGCACTGCTAATGCTGGCGTATCTAGAGAGTCAGTTGAAGGTTTGTTTTAAAATTGCATACTTCGAAAGCAAGCAGAATCAAGAGTCCTTTTTATCACAGGCCCTGGGGGCACTTGCAGTGATCTTACTAAATATGCAATCTTGAATTATATTGCTGACATTCTGCATCACAAATATTCTAAAAGAAAGAATAAAGTACTTTAAAGGATCTATACAGTTTTTCAGTTATTAACGAAATGTAATCAGTCAATTAGTTAAATAACTCTGTGGTCATCCAATTCTGCTACAAATGTTATGTAGAATCAGATGACCATAGAAGTTAACAAGACCACCATCAGTTGAAAGTGTGGTACCTTTATTCAAGAAAGGAAATAGGGATAATCAAGGTATCTATGGGCCAGTCAGCCTCACATTATCGCTAGCAAAGAGGACATTGAAGGATATGATTCATGCACATTTGGATAGACGTAGTCTGTTTAGAACAATCAGCATAGCTTTATGCGGGGCAGGTCATGCCATATAAACTTGACTGAGATTTTGATGATGTAACAAAGAAGCTTGATGAGACTAAATGGACATTATCTACATGGACTTTAGTAAGACATTTAATAAGATGCCTTGCGTTAGGCTGGATTAGAATTAGGGTCAGGAGATGCATGTGATCCATGGTATATTTCTAGTTTGGATTCAGAACTGACTTGCACATAGAAGATAGATGGTGTTCTGCAAGGATCAGTGCTGGGACCTCTCAGTTTGTGATACCTAGCAATGATTTGAATTAAAATATAGATAGGTAGCAAATTTGCAAATGACACCAAGATTGGTGGACTGCCAAAGAATACAGTGGGATATGAATTATTTACAGATATGGGCAGAGAGGTGGCAGATGGAGTTTAATCTAGTCCAGTGTTAAAGGATGCACTTTGAGATTTGAAATGGAAGAAGAAAGTGTACAGTTAATAGCATAGAGTTATAGAGGGATCTGGGGTCCAGTTCTATAGTTCTTTGAAAGTGGCTATGCAAATGGTTAAGATGGTTTAAAAAAGGCATAAAAATGAAGGCTTGCCTTCATTGGTGGGGGTGTTGAGTACAAGAGCAGGGAAGTCGTGCTGTAGCTGTATAAAGCTTTAGTGAGAATGCACTCGGAGTACTGTGTACAGAGATCAGCACACGGTTTACAGGAAGATTATGGAAAAAGTTGCTGAAGTTTACCAAGATGTTGCCTGCATTAGAGGGTACATGCTATAAGGACAGATTGGACAAACTTCAGTTGTTCTCCTTTGAAACTGAGGGGAAACATGGCCCGGTTGAAGAAGCTGTCCTGGAGCCTGTTGGTCCTGGCTTTTATGCTGCAGTACCGTTTCCCAGATGGTAGCAGCTGGAATAGTTTGTGGTTGGGGTGACTCGGGTCTCCAGTGGTCCTTCCGGCCCTTTTTACATACCTGTCTTTGTAAGTGTCCTGAATAGTGGGACGTTCACATCTACAGATGCAGTGGGCTGTCCACACCACTCGCTACAGAGTCCTGCAATTGAAGGAAGTACAGTTCCCATACCAGGAAGTGATGAAGCCAGTCAGGATGCTCTCAATTGTGCCCCTATAGAGAATTCTTAGAATTTGGGGGCCCATACCAAACTTATTCAACTGTCTGAGGTGAAAAAGGCGCTGTTGTGCCTTTTTCACCACTCAGCCAGTATGTACAGACCACATGAGATCCTTGGTGATGTCTATGCCGAGGAACTTAAAGCTTTTCACCCTCTCAACCCCAGATCCATTGATGTAAATAGGGATTAGCCTGTCTCCATTCCACAACCAGCTCCTTTGTTTTTGCGACATTGAGGGAGAGGTTGTTTTCCTTACACTACAATGACAGGGTGATGACTTCTTCTCCATAAACTGCCTCATTACTATTTGAGATTATGCCAATCAGTGTAGTGTCGTCAGCAAACTTAATTAGCAGATTGGAGCTGTGGGTGGCGACACAGTCATGGGTATACAGAGAGTAAAGGAGGGGGCTTAGAACACAGCCCTGGGGGGCACTTGTGTTGAGGAGCAGAGGTGAGGGAGCCACTGATACTACCTGCCAGGAAGTCCAGGATCCAGTTGCACAGGGCAGAGTGAAGGCTGAGGTCTCTGAGCTTCTTGTCGAGCCTGGAGGGAATCGTGGTGTTGAATGCTGAACAGTAGTCCAAGGACAGCATTCTCACATAAGCACCCCTCGTCTCCAGATGTGTAAGGATGGAGAGTAGAGCTGTGGTGATTGCGTCATGTGTCGATCAGTTGTGTCGGTAGGCGAATTGTAGGGGGTCCAGTGTTGGTGGTAGCAAGCTGCAGCTGTAATCCTTGACCAGCCTGTCAAAGCATTTTATTATTATTGAGGTGAGTGCAACAGGATGCCAGTTGTTCAGACATGTTACCTTGGTCTTTTTAAGAATAGGGACAATGGTGGATGTATTGAAGCATGAGGGCATTCTACACTGGGAGAGATTAAAAATGTCTGTAAACACACCTGCCGCGCACATCCCGAGTACTTGCCCTGGGATGCCGTCTGGAGCCACGGCCTTGCAACTGTCCACTCATTGGAAACACCGTACTTCGGCCTCAGAGATGACCAAGCTGCCGGTCGCATCATCTGCAGGTCTCCCTGGGCTCAGTACTGCCGACATCGAATCGAGCGTAAAAAAGATTTAGCTTGATGGGAGAGAGGCAGCAATGTTGGGAACTCCCAACTGCGTTTAGCTTTGAAGTCTGCGATGGTGTGCAGACCTTGCCATAAGCTGCGTGTGTTGTTGCTGGAAAGTTGAGTCTGAATCTTATCTCTGATTTGCCTTGATGACTTTGCACAGATCATAACTACATATCTTGAGCTCCTGCTGATTACTGGCATTGTAAGCTCTATGTCACGTGGTTCAGGCATCTAGTAAGGATAATGGACTGCATTCAATTATCGCATCTTCGTTTTAATTGTAACTTTCAAGAAAATTGTTAATACCTTTAAGTTCTTCGTAATTCCTATCTTGTTGAAGTAATAAAATCGTTTATTTCCACTCCCGGCTGCTTCCGGCATCTCCAAGCCTAAATACTTGAAACTATAGTGAGCAAAACAGTTCTGAATGGTCTTACTGTTTATTTCTCACCAACTATCAGTAACAAAAAACACTACTTTTTGAAGACAGATATGTAAGTGATGCTATTCAAAAATTGTTCACCCTAACCATGGTGCAGTGTCTAACGGCCACACGATGTGCACGCCATTGATTCTAGTTAGAAAATGTTTGGCAACAGTGTCCTGCCCCAATTAAGCGGAACTGTGTCCCAAATAAACAAAGAGAATCCTGGCTATTTACTCGGTTTGATTTTGTTCTTTAAGAATTATCCCAAATAATTGGATGCCCTGATTAACCAATGACCCAATTAACCAGAATCCTCTGTGTATATATATAAAAAAACAAAATTATGCAGGCAGTCAGGATGGTGAAGAAGAGTTTTGGCATGCTTGTCTTATCAGTCATGACACTAAGGTTAGATGTTGGAATGTTAATTTGCTGTTGTAGAAGATGTAGGAGAGGCCATTTGCAATATGTTTACTTTTGGTTGTGCTGCTGTAGGAAAGATGCCATCAAGGTGGAAATAGCGCAGAGGAAATTTGAGGATGTTACTGGGACTCAAAGTTATGGAGAGATGTTGTCAAGGTTGGGACTTTTATTTGAGTGTACGAAAATAATGGGTGATCTTAGAGGTATATAAAATCATGAAGGGCATAAATAGATTCATTGTGCAAGGTCTTTTTCCCAGGGTTAGGCAACAAGAACTAGAGGTTTAAGTTGAGAGGGTGGAGATTTAATAAGAACATCACAGGCAGACAATGGTCAGTATATCGAAGTTGTTGAGGCAGGTATGGTAACAACATTTAAAAGGTACTTGGACATGTACATGAGTAAAAAAGGGTTTAGGGGATATGGGCCAAACACAGGAATAGTTTCAGTGGGAATCTTAGTCAGTGTGGACCAGTTGGACCAAAGGGCCCGTTTCTATGCTGTAAGACTCTGACTGCTCTACTCTGATTAGGAGTAGCACCCTCAGAATGCTCCACCATTCAAAAAGATCACATCTTGATTCCAGTTTCCCGTCTGATCCCCACACCCATTAATTCCACTCTGGTTTAAAAAAAAAATCTATCTCAGCCTTGAATAGACTTAACTGTTGAACCATTGATTCATCATATATTTTTGTACTCAGTTGGTCTACTGCCATCCATCTCTTTACATTGTAGATTGCTGTACATACTTTTTGCTTTTCCTCTCCCTACTTTGAAAAGTGCACTGTAGATTGGTTTTTAATGGGGACAAAATCAATAATGTTCAAACAAAGACTACAGCATGATCTATTTTTATAACTTGAAACGTATTAGCTGCTTTTAAGAGCATGTAAATGCTGTAATTTTTTCATTTTTTTTCTCATTTAGAGCTACTTTGTTCTGTTTATGTCAGAAGGTGATGTTATTTTTGGACTAGGTTTGATTGGTACTGCCAGTCCTCTGACTCATTCAACTGGTCAGTCTTAAATTGAGCCTTGGCACTCAGCCCTTATTGGATATTTCAGAGCAAAGTACTACATTTGCTGGGAATCAGAAACCTAAGTAATGTTAGAGCGACTCAGTAAGTCTGGCAGCATCAGGGATGAAAGGATTGAAAGTTGACATTTTGCTTCTATTTCCTTTCATCAGCATTAGGAAAGGTTAGACATGAAATACATTTAAGAGCACAGAGATAAGAGGGTGAGCTAGAGGGAGCAAAAGGTTTGTGAGAGGGTGGAAGGCAAGGGAGTTAAAAGGCATAAAGGGTGATGGTGCAAGGGGAAGGAGGAAATATAAATGCAGAGTAATTTACTGAACTCAAGAGGAAATTTATGTTTTGGCTTTGTACCATTGTGTTTTGCATGAGTCTCCCTAACCATCATCACTCTGCTTTCTCTTCTAAGACGCTCTTTAAAGTCTACCTTCTCAACAAGTTTTTTGCTCATTTGCCCTTGGAATTGGTTTATTATTGTCACAGGCACTGAGGTACAGTGAAAGGCTTGTCTTGCATATTGTTCAGACAGATCAATTGATTACAGAGTGCATTGAGGTAGTACAAGGTAAAATGATAACAAGGCAGAAAGTGCAGTGCAAGAAGGTAATAAAGTCCAAGATCATAACAAGACAGATTGTGAGGCCAAGTCCATCCTACTGAACCAACCTTTTTAATAGAGGTGTAGAGGCTGTCCTTGAACTTGCATTTGCCGGCTTTTGTATCTTCTGCTTTTGAGAGAGGAAAAAGAAAATGTCCGGGGCGAGTGGGGTCTTTGATTATGCTGGCTGCTTTACTGGGTTAACAAGAAGTATAGGCAGGGTCCATAGGGGGGGTGGATGTACCGTTCTATTGATTTATTTTTATTTAGAGAGAGGGTGCAAAACAGGCCATTCTGGCTCACTGAGCTGTGCCATCCAGCAACCTATCAATTTTAACCCTAGCCTAATCACGGGACAATTTACAAAGACCAATTAACCTACTAACTGCACATCTTTAGATTGTGGGTGGAAACAGGAGCCATTGGAGGAAACCCATGGCACATAGGAAGGAAGGAAGATACAAACTTGCTTACGGAGGGTTCCAGAATTGAACTCCGTGCTGTAACAGCATCACGCTAGCCACCATGCCACTGTGGTGCCCCATCATTTTGTGTGGATGAAAGTCATATTTGTTTGATGATGCTTTTGGGAAAACAGTTCAGGTATTTTAGTTGAAGGTGCGATGTATATGCAAATTGTTGTCACCAATAATAAAATCTTCCCCATCCAGAGATGTTCTTACTGCTGGTTAAACCAAGGTGCTCTAGTAAAATAGACCTTAGTAACTTCCATATTAGGCAACTGATCTATTTTCTGAGTTAATGTCAATGTGTCTTAAATTGGATACAACTTAGATTATGGTTAAAAAAAACATAGATGTTTATTTCAATTAATTTGGTTTTCTTTTGTTAGGGTCGCTCATTATCCTTCAAGACATTCCTTATTTGGGTTCTAATTAGTATATACCAAGGTAGGTCACAAGTTTTACATATTGGAAATAAAACTTATGGCATCTAAGCTTTGAAGTGGTTCTATATTTAAAAAGCCACAGGTTAGTGATGCTTAATTGGGTTAAAGCATTTCAATCCATTTGCTGACTGCAATTGTTACCACTAGTGTTTGTTACTTGAAACTATCACTCTAAATTGATCTAATGATAACCAAATTAAATTGTGTTACTAAAAATGTTTGCAATGCAGAATTTTTCTGGAAAGCGGAGGCACATGCTTTGTTGCCAAAGGCTTTCATTGAAGTTAATGTTGCCTTTGGGAAGCATGAATTCATATTGTTAACACAAGAGATTCTGCAGATGCTGAAAATCTTGGGTTTATATTCTTTGCAGCTTGAAGTGGAAATCACTGTACCCTGCCTTTTGAATATGCTAAGTAAGATACAAGAAAAGAGACTGCAGATGCTGCAATCTGCAGCAACAAGCAAACTGCTGGAGCTGCTCAGCGGGTCAGGCAGCATCTGTGGTGGGAAATGGACAGTTGATATATCAGGTCAGGGCCCTTCATCTGGACTGAAAGATGAAGGATCTCGATCTGAAGTAACTGACTACCCATTTCCCTCCAGTGATGTTGCCTAACCTGCTGAGTTCCTCCAGCAGATTTGATTTTAGCGAAAAGATGCATCTTTAAAAGCTTTTACTTTTAAAATTAAAGAGTACTACTTACAAGCTTGCTAGTCAAGTGGCTGATTGTGTATCCAAGGATTCTGTCTGGTTTGAATCTCACTGCTTTGAAACAAAGGGTTTTGTGTTCTGAAAGAGCAGTATTTACTTACTTGCTTGAGGGGGAAGTTAATAAGACTGATGTTGTCAGTCCACCCAAAATGCACTGCATTAACATGGACATGGCAACTTGAAAAATAAATCTAACCATCAAACTATTAAAGATGATATTGAAATGAATAATGTAAAAAATCCTTTATAAAAATGTACACTTATGCATATATTAAAAGTAAAAAGACACTTGAGCCTTTCTTGTACGTCAACCATTTAAAATCTACAAAATATCCCCATGTTTAGATGACTAACCCACATACAGTATTTTAATATAGTCATAGATCTCTAATATATCAGCAGTAATCTGCTGAAATTATTATTTCTTAAATAATGTATTCCTAAAAAATGGACATTTGAAATGCTTCAAGTGGAATGCATTGTAAATATAATGCTGCATGTTCTTTAAGTATGTAATAGATGACAGATCCACAGTTCATAGACTGCTCCGTCAATATATTGGAGCTTACTCATCTCCATGTTCCTCTATGATGGGAGGCCAGTCTATCATCAGCCACATGCATCACACTGATTGTTTATGGGCATTGTACAACCTTGCACTGACTTCCCTTTACTTTGATTCTCATTTAGTGACACTCAAACACCCAGACAGCAAGTTACAGGTTGTGTTCTCTGTAATCCTGTCCCCCATTATCAAGGAAGAGGTGCAGTCGACGTTTCAGGCCGAGACCCTTCGTCAGGACTAACTGAAGGAAGAGTGAGTAAGGGATTTTAAAGTTGGAGGGGGAGGGGGAGATCCAAAATGATAGGAGAAGACAGGAGGAGGAGGGATGGAGCCAAGAGCTGGACAGGTGATTGGCAAAAGGGATACGAGAGGATCATGGGACAGGAGGTCCGGGAAGAAAGACAAGGTGCGGGGGGGGGGGGACCCAGAGGATGGGCAAGGGGTATATTCAGAGGGACAGAGGGAGAAAAAGGAGAGTGAGAGAAAGAATGTGTGTATAAAATTAAGTAACAGATGGGGTACGAGGGGGAGGTGGGGCACTAGCAGAAGTTAGAGAAGTCGATGTTCATGCCATCAGGTTGGAGGAACAACACCTTATATTCCGTCTGGGTAGCCTCCAACCTGATGGCATGAACATCGACTTCTCTAACTTCCGCTAGTGCCCCACCTCCCCCCCGTACCCCATCTGTTACTTAATTTTATACACACATTCTTTCTCTCACTCTCCTTTTTCTCCCTCTGTCCCTCTGAATATACCTCTTGCCCATCCTCTGGCTCCCCCCCCCCCGTCTTTCTTCCCGGACCTCCTGTCCCATGATCCTCTCGTATCCCCTTTTTGCCTATCACCTGTCCAGCTCTTGGCTCCATCCCTCCCCCTCCTGTCTTCTCCTATCATTTTGGATCTCCCCCTCCCCCTCCAACTTTAAAATCCCTTACTCACTCTTCCTTCAGTTAGTCCTGACGAAGGGTCTCGGCCTGAAACGTCGACTGCACCTCTTCTTAGAGATGCTGCCTGGCCTGCTGCGTTCACCAGCAACTTTTATGTGTGTTGCTTGAATTTCCAGCATCTGCAGAATTCCTGTTGTTTGTGTCCCCATTATCAATGCAGCAATCAGATTAGTTCTGAGTGAGTTTTGTACCTGTTATGTAGGCCATTCTTGCTATGGTTGACAGTGATAGCATCCAGTTAGATCCTGTGACTTAAACAAAAAAGCTGAATATTTGAATAATCATTTCATTTGTTCCACTCTCCCTTTTAGATTCTAATTAACCTGTTTAATCCACCTGGTAATGTTGAACACCCAGTTGCAATCATTACCGCTGTGAAATAAGCCTCATTTGTCATTGATAGCCTGTGATTTTACACATATACCTTAATCTTCATAGGGTTATACGTATAATTAATTAATCATATTTTCACACATCCTGTCTTTGATCAGGAGATGAGCAATTATAACTGTTAATTTATTGTTTCAGGTGGCATTTTAATATATGGAGCATTGGTGCTGTTTGAGTCTGAGTTTGTACATGTTGTCGCAATTTCCTTCACTGCATTGATTTTGACTGAGTTACTGATGGTTGCACTTACTATCCGAACCTGGCATTGGCTGATGGTTGTGGGGGAGTTCCTCAGTCTTGGCTGCTATGTGGCCTCCCTTGCTTTTCTCAATGAGTATTTTGGTAAGTTGTTTGAGAGGTATGTTGTTGAATTTGTAAAAGTAATGCAATCATACATCATCAAGTCTGATGCTTCAGTTACACATAAGAATTGCAGTGTTTGTTTTCTGTTTATCCAATGTAATATTGTGTCTGCTGTATGTATGTATACTTGTTGTATTGTTTTTTAACCGTGGAAGTATTTTATAGAGCAGTAAAAGTATTTCAGATATTATGCTCTATATCAAGTGGTATAGTGATGGGATGGCGCATGCTGGATTTAGCCTGCTGTCAGCAGTAACCTGCACATCCACACGTACTGGTTTGAATGAGGGGGCTGATCTCAATAGCATGTTCCTGAGGACCTGTTTCTGAATACCGAAGGGGCATTGTAAAAATGCTAAGCAGGCTCATAGCTTTGCCTCTTCTCAAAACTAAGCGATTTGAAATTACAATGGAAACTTCCAAACTGACAACATGAACATCAATTTCTCTAAATTCTGGTAATTTCTCCCTGCTCCCCCATCTCCCTTTTCTCATTCCCCATTCTGGCTCCCCTCTTAGCCCTTCTCACCTGCCCATTGCCTATCTCTCATGCCTACCCCACCTTCCTTTTCTCCCATGGTCCACTCTCGTATCAGATTCTTGCTTCAGCCATTTTTATCTCTTCCACCCATCACCTCTCAGCTTCTTTCTTCATCCCCCTCCCCAACCCACTCACCTTCCCCATCGCCTGGTCTCACCTATCACCTGCCAGCTTTCCCTTTCCCCACTTTTGTATCCTATCATCTTCCCCCTTCCTGTCCAGTCCTGATAAAGGGTCTTGGCCTGAAAAGACTACTGTTTATACCTCGTCAAAAGTACTGCCTAAGCTGCTGACTTCCTCCAGCATATTGCGTGTGTGCTACAATGGAAGATGATTTTTTTTCTAATCTAACTCCTGATGTTCTTTTGGTTTTCATCTGAATCTTCCTACTGATTTACATTAGGGAAAGTGTGTGGAAGCCTTCTTGAAATAGGATCTATTAACCTTTAAATGCATCAGCATGGTGGTTTCATGGTAAAATTCAGACATTAAACCTTGATCTCTGATACCTAGCACAATAATGCTTTGCTGCTACACCAAGACTAATGCCACAAAGACTGATCATCCTGTGATCTTTTTTGTTTTTCTTACAAAAAGTTACTATCCATACTCCACGTGAACTGTTTTTGAATGATGTTAAATCATAAATAATAATTATAAATTCCTGTCATCCTTATGAGTGCTTTCTAAATAAATAATGCTTCTGTAACAATGCTTTGGTATTTTGAGTCCTGACAGCTATCGAGCATTATAAAATAGTTAATTTCTGTTCACCACTGGACACAACATAAAGAAAGAAGTGGCGAGCGACAGAATTCATGTGCCCTTTTGTCATCTGTAGTTAATATGAACTTAAAACAAATATCAATAACATGGGTTGGGTTAGTAGTTGTAATGCAAGGAAACAGGCCTTTCAGCTCATCTTGTTTCTGACCAAACCCCAACAATATTTAGCAGTTAGTCTGTGTCTTCTATGTCTTGAGTTTTTATTGCATAGAAAATAATAATAAAAACATCTGAGGTCTGAGCCCTCTGCCTCTGTCAGTCAGAGTTGACCTTGGATATTGCATCCTAGCTGTCTAGATATGCAAGCTTGGGCAGTACGATATGGAGGACAAGCTGTTGCCCATGTAGCAAGCTCCCCTCTCCACACATCCGATGAACCCAAAGGAACGGCAGAGACCGATAGAGTTTGGTATCAGCAGTGTCGCGGGAGTTGCCAATGAACATTGAGCTCAATGTAGGAATGCCTTGGAGACTCCAGCTCCAGATTTTTCACTCAGAGGTACTCCTGAAGCCTTTCCCATGAGTGGGTTTAGCCACAAGGCAGCAGAGGTTCAAGATCAGAGTTTTCCTTCTCCTAGATGAGTTGCCAACCATGGCTGACGAGCCCCATCTGCCCGAAGTGGATAGTTTTAAGGTGCCAGTAGTCTGCCTTTGTCCCTTCTCCTGTCAGTAGAAATGGTTCTGCCAGGCTTAGTAGCTAAGCTACACGTGAAGGCCAGGAGCCTATTTGAGGCGCACACCATTGGGAGCATTTAATTGGTAGTGGGAGCTTTGCCCCAGTGTGTACCCCCCCCCCCCCACCAGCCAACTATAACAACCTTAAGGAACCTCAAAGCACAAAGTTTAGCAAAATGCAAACATGAAAATCGAGCACATTTCAAAGTCGGAAGAATTCTGTTCCTTACACCGCTATTCACCAGCAGCACTTCAGGACTTTGTAATATTGGATGGCCAACCAGGTTGAGAAGGTCATTAAGTTGGAAAATTAATCATTTCAGCTAGAGGAATTTAGAATCATCATTTATGAAATGGAACCAATCAGTAGCAGGAAAAGAAAGTATTGTAAAGTTCATTTCCTGGTTACTAATTGGTTAAAGTAAATAGGGGAATGATTATTACGATGGTTCGTCTTAGTGGCCTTTAGTCTTGGTGTGGCGAAGGAACCATGCCCTGGTAATAAATGGTCCCATTGTTATTGCCGTTCATAAGTTGAATTTGTCCGTACGACAGAAAATAAATAAAAATCATACACCATGCCAAATCAATATTGTAATAAATGGCATGAAAAGCACAAGACTGATAAGAAAGAACAATTCCTAAAAATAGAGAGTTAATGAGTGGGTAGAAACTAGTTCTACTGTTCAATGGAACAAACATATATGTACATAGAACTTCTCAATTTTACAAAATGGAAGCACCTTATTATGCAGGGGTGTCCATAACCTGGGGATAGACTGTGCCGTGCAAAATCAGGATTATCAGGATAAATTTGAAGTGTTTTCCTTGAGATAAGTCTCTGATCAATGTAAAATTGGAGATACGAGACTAGAATCTGGGGGAATAAGACAACCTGCTGGAGGAACACAACAAGTCAGGCAGTATCTGTGGTAGGAAACAGCCATTTTATATTTCAGTTCGAGACCCTTCATCTGAGTTGCTAAAATAAGATAAAATTGGAGACTGCGAACAATGGTATTAAGGATTACACCCAAAGAGTAATCAGAATCAGGTTTATTATAACTGACATTTGTGTGAAAGAGTTGTGATCAAGTTATACAGTGGAATAGTCCCATGGTCGTCATTTTAAGATTGGCTTTTCTTGTACTTCCGTATAGTCCTATAGTTTTCTTAGATCATTATATTCCTCTCTCATCCAGTGAATTTTATTTTATAGATGTCATAGCCTCTTCACATCTGAGTTGAGAATAAATGTCCAGCTAATACGTCGTTCAAGCAATCTTTCTAAACATTGGCTTAAATATTAATTGCCATTCAAGGGCACTCACTAAACCAGTTGTTTATCTAGAGATTACATGTTGATTGCATGTTATGTTGTGTTTTTTTTTCTCTTGGAAAGCGGACAAGTATTTCTCAAATCATTCCCACTTTGCTAGGATTGCAGCTCTCCTGGGATTGAAGAAGATTTTCAAGCCCATTTACTGTACTTAGTACACAGTTAGCCTCTTTTTTTTCCTTGGCTGCCTCAGAGCATCTCTTCCCACATCCAACTAAATTTGCTTTGGCCCACAGTTTGCTTGTAAAAGGCCTTTAATCACTGTGCCGATCATCATGGTTTCCCCATTAATATCAGTCATGCAGCTAAATAGTGCGGTGACCTAACCTCCAGGTCAGAGATGAGCAGTAATCAGTTCAGAGCGGTGGTGGGAGGGAAGCCTTGCTGAGGTGATTGGTCTGTCTGCTTATTAGTAGCGCGTGACATTTCACGTGATCATGTGTATGAGAAACGACATCTCCCTCTTCAGGGTTGTGTCTTGCCTTACAAAGGGACCTGAAATACAGGTTTTAGTTACTTTCTGAAAATATTTTCACAGTCATTTTAATCAATGTTAGTATAAAAGAAATTTTGGTTGTAAAATATAAGCCTTTTGTTCCTGCTTAGGGCTGTGTTTTTGAGTATTGTTGTATGGTTTATAATGCAATAAACCTCTGCTTTTACAGATGTCGCCTTTATCACCACTGTGACCTTCCTGTGGAAAGTGTCAACGATTACCCTTGTCAGTTGTCTTCCACTTTATATTCTCAAGTACTTGAAGCGCAAATTCTCTCCGCCCAGTTACTCCAAACTTACCTCATAATGCAGATTTTTTTTGCTCAATAAGTAGCACTTTTGCCATTGCTGCGGATGGATCTAATCATCCCTATGAACACTTCACAGGGAATCTTAAATCTTGTGAAAATGGTCTGTTGACCAAACAGCCAAAAATAGCAATGAAGCACACAGTGTGCAGAGCATTGAAAGAAACTGAGAGCACTTCTGAATAACAGGTACTGCAAAGGAACTTTTGAAATGAAGGAATGCCTTCAAATATTTCAGACTATTGATGGAGTCAGGGAGAAAATGGATATAACTTGCCTTTGTATTTTTTTTAATTCCCTTCCCCTTTTTTCTTGCTAATTTATGTATACACTCAAATATACTTTTGAAAATTGTCATTGTAGTTTTTAATTGTTCCTCTAAAACAGTTCTGCAACTTGATGCGGAATTGTCCATGAAGTACTAGTTAGCAAATGGTGTTGTATAAACAAAGTGCTCATATACTAATGCCATTGTACATAAAGCAGAAAATTAGCATTATATATTTATTGGAGTTTTATAAGAGCTCTCTACTTTAGCATTTGCTATTGGCTTGTCTTTATTTCCCTGCTTCTGAATTGTAGCTGTGTTTTGTGAAACAAATATGCACTAACAGGGAAATGCACAGCAGGCTCTTCAACATACCACATTGTTATTACCATATTGCTGTCAATCTCCCCTTTATTTCTTCTCCAGTATTATCTACATGTATCTGGAAGTTTACCTTAAGAATTCTACAGCCTAAATTTTAAGTGAGGCACTACTTTAGAGAACTTATTTTTACAAATACCCTAAGAACATACATTATTGAATTACATTAAATTTTCATTTCTTCTTTGCCAGACTCCATTGCAGACTTGAGTCTGGAAGATTCTTTTGTCTCCTGAGGATTTGTGCTATATAATAGGCATTGTCCAGAATAGCAACTGTAAAGAAACCAGCTTTCCTTCAAATCATATTAAGGACATAATTCTAATTATTTCAGGGTTTTGTGTTCCTGGATTGGTTTCTGTAGCGTTTATATGATAAAGCGGCGTATAACAGAAGATGTGGTATTTTTACAAAGAGAATCAACAACGTTTTTTGCCAGTAAATTCCTGGATCCAGCACTGATTTAGTGTTTATTGCACTCACTCAAAATTCCATTTAGAAAGTATACAAGAACACAATGTGTTGTTTTGGGAAACAAAGTATAATATATTGTAACTGACTTGTGGAAAATTAATTTTTGTAATCATTATGTATCAAAATTCATTTTTTGCATTCATTTTTTTATCCAGCATTCTGGTTTATCAATGTGTTCATTTTGTAATGTGTCCAAAAGGAATAATTAGACAAGATCTTGGATTATAATGCTATTCCAGCCAATTGTTTTTAATTAAACATTTTAGATTCCACGGTGATTATGCTGAAGTGTGTCCAAAGCTTCCATGGCTGTACTTGAGACTCTGCTCTGATAGTGAAAGGATGTTGTATAGTATTTTTGTTAATAGCCTTCAAATAATGGATGCCTGGTGCAAGATTCCAATTGTTATTCTATACTGCAACTGTGACGTAATAGTATGAAATGAGTAACAGTGAAATGTGCTCTCATGGTCACCTTGATTAAGCAATCATCTGGATTAAATACCCACACTACTCCTGTTGATAGCAATGGACATTTTATGGAGCCTGCATCAGGGTCTAGCTACCACCCTCAAACACAGTCAAGGTAATTGTTTTCAAACTGTGGTTGAGCCATCATTGAGTGTCACTGGACATTATTGGATTCAACCATTTTAAGGAATCATTAGATTTTAATGGTGAAGGTGACTATATTCAGATTTTACTGTATTGTTAACTCTAACTGGAGTTCCCTCTGCACAATAAAATGAATTTACATTTTCACAGATGTCTTTCTCTTTTTTTTGGAACTTTTGATGTGATAAAATCAAGCATCACTTTAGGTTTATTTAAATATATCTGATCATTTTGACATATTGCAATTTAAAATGTTCTTTATTTCTTTGTTTTGTAACAAGAAATTGTCTATTTGGGTGTTGAATGACAAATTTAGTTTGACATCTAAATGGATTTGTTGCTTAAGAAATCTTAAATTCAAAGTGAGTGCATTAAGCTAAATATCTGTATTTGCAAATAAATTATTTAGTTTTATGAATAATTATGTAGCCCAAATCAATTCTAACGGCTTTTATCGCTCGTTGATTATTCCGACAATAATGAAGTGAATGCCAAAGGTTATATATAATCTCCCAAAGCAAGTTCATTTCAAGCTTTGCCCATCTCTCATCCTCTCCATGATATGTTATTTGCTTCATTCACCCAATGCTTTCAATTTTTCATGGCTGTTCTTGACTCTGCTCCCTCCCGATTTGTTGACACATTTTGATCTCTTCTGCACCCGACTCACAATGGCATATTGATAGACTCATTGTAGAATTAATTATGATCAGTACAAGCAACACCTCTGCTTGTCCTTTCCTACCAACTGAGAGAGATTGGTTGCTACTGGAATTTGGAAAAGTCGAAGTCAAGTTTATTGTCATATGCCCAGGTGCGTTGAAAAAACTTACAGCAGTATCACAGGTTCATAGCATCATACAAGTAGCATTCACAAGAAAAACAAATTATAAGCAGTTTTTAAAATAGGAAAACACAATCAGAAGATTGGACCAAGTTCTCATAGTTTTGCCGAACTGTAGTAATTAAGGTTTTGCTGCTGGTTCAAAAACCAAATGATTGAAGGGAAGTAGCTATTGTTGAAGCCAGTAGTGTGGGTGTGGAGCTCAAGGCTTCTGTACCTCCTATTCAATGAGAAAATACATGGCCTGGATACTGACGAATCCCCTGTAATTCAACCAACAGCTAGGTGTTTGAAGATTGCTGTACTTAGTTGTACAGTCATGTCTGTTTAGAGACTAGGTTCACCTTTGTCTTAATCTAGAAGCATTGAAGACCCTTTTAATTGTCTTTTTTGGCCTGCCTCCACTAATGATACCCCTGCCTCTCTCCCAATTCCATGCCTCTCCCAACACCAGCCTCTTCCCCCCACCTGGCTCCATTTGCCTGTCATCCTTCAACCCTCCTCAAACCACCATTCACCTACTTACCACTTCCTTGTCGCACCCTTCTCCCTCTCTTCTTACACTAGCTATCTTCCCTCTCCATTCTCAGCCCTGATGCAGGATCCCAACCCAAAACATTGACAGTTCTTCTTTCCCCACATACGCTGCTCAACCACTGAGTCCCTGAAACAGTTTATTTTTAGCAACTAGCTTAAGTCCTTTCCAGAACAAATCTGAATTGTCCTTCCTTTTACAACATGCTGATTGATGAACATAGAACATAGAAATCTACAGCACATTACAGGCCCTTTGCCCCACAATGTTGTGCTGACCATGTAACCTACTCTAGAAACTGTCTTGAATTTCCCTAGTGCATAGCCTTTATTTTTCTAAGTTCCATGTACCTATCTAAGAGGCTCTTAAAAGACCCTATTGTATCTACTTCCACCACCGCAGCCAGCAGTGCATTCCACGCACCCACCACTCTGTGTGAAAAACTTACCCCTGACATCCCTTCGGTACCTATTTCCAAGCACCTTAAAACTCTGCACCCTCGTGTTAGCCATTTCAGCTCCGGTAAAAAGCCTCTGGCTATCCACACAATCAATGCCCCTCATCACCTTATACTGTACACCTCTATCAGGTCACCTCTCATCCTCCGTCACTCCAAGGAGAAAAGGACAAGTTCACTCAACCTATTCTCATAAGACATGCTCCCCAATCCAGGCAATACCCTTGTAAGTCTCCTCTGCACTCTATTGTATCTACATCCTTCCTGTAGTGAGGTGACCAGAACTGAACGCAGTACTCCAAGTAAGGTCACTTTTCCGAAGATCCTTTGTCAGATCTGGAAAATAGAAACGTTTGTTTTAAGTTGTAAAAGGGCAGTAGATTGTTGGATAGGATTAAAAGTATTACCCTGATAGGAGGTGAAAATTGCTATGATAATAAAGCTTTAGATGAAATTATTTAGTGGAAAGGTTAATCCTGGGAAGTTAGAGAACGAAAACATAGTTACAAAGTGAGATCAAAGCTGATCAATGCCTGGCAGGTCTGTGTCATTGGAGAGAGAAAATCTGCACACAATGACAGCTAGCTGTAAGTTTCTATTTCACATAAGTAGAAGCTATATCTAAATAAAACTGAAAGCTAATGTTGGGCACACAGTTAACAATATAAACTGTGACACAATTTTAAAACCACATTCATCGTTGTCATTGTGATTCATAACATCATAAGGTGCGATGCAGCAAACTGACAAGTGGAGGAGCTGTGGGTCGTGTAGTATCTGTGGGAGGAAAGGACTTATTGATACTGTGAGTTGAAACCTTGCGTCAGGACCTGATTTACCCGAACCCACTGAATTTCTCCAGCAGATTACTTGTGCTCCGGGTTCCCGCATCTGCAGTCTTGTGTCTCCATGAAAAATATGGTGCTTGCAAATAAAGAATATTTAGAAAATTAAAATGCATATGTTTCTGAAGAGGATTATATTATGTTGTCATTATTGGACACTTGATAGTAGCTGAAACATTTAAAGCTTTGGTTAACTATTCACTTGAAATGGCAGAATTTGGCATTTTCTCCTATACCTTTAATCCTGCAGAGTGGAAGAAGCTACTTTCCAACAAGTTCGCTGTTGCTGAATTCCACATATACAGTTGGTCAGAAGTTTACATACACTTTAGCCAAATACATTTAAACTCAGTTTTTCACAATTCCTGACATTTCATCCTAGAAAACATTCCCCGTCTTAGGTCGGTTAGGATCACTATTTTAAGAATGTGAAATGTCAGAATAATAGTAGAGAGGATGATTTATTTCAGCTTTTATTTCTTTCATCACTTTCCCAGTGGGTCAGAAGTTTACATACACTTTGTTAGTATTTGGTAGCATTGCCTTTACATTATTGTTTAACTTGGGTCAAACATTTTGAGTAGCCTTTTGAGTAACATTTTGAGTTCCTCCAGACAGAACCGGTGTAACTGAGTTAGGTTTGTAGGCCTCCTTGCTCGCACACGCTTTTTCAGTTCTGCCCACCAATTTTCTATTGGATTGAGGTCAGAAAATGATAAGTCTAGTTCATCCTTGGGAGCAATTTCCAAACGCCTGAAGGTACCACGTTCATCTGTACAACCAATAGTACGCAAGTATAAACACCATGGGACCACACAGCTGTCATACCACTCCAGAAGGAGACACATTCTGTCTCCTAGAGATGAACGTACTTTGGCGCGAAAAGTGCAAATCAATCCCAGAACAACAGCAAAGGACCTTGTGAAGATGCTGGAGGAAACAAGTAGACAAGGATCTGTATCTACAGTAAAACGAGTCCTATATCGACATAACCTGAAAGGCTGCTCAGCAAGGAAGAAGCCGCTGCTCCAAAACGGCCATAAAAATTCAGACTACAGTTTGCAAGTGCACAAGGGGACAAAAATCTTACTTTTTGGAGAAATGTCGTTTGGTCTGATGAAATAAAAATTGAACTGTTTAGCCACAATGACTATCGTTATGTTTGGAGGAAAAAGGGTGAGGCTTGCAAGCCGAAGAACACCATCCCAACCGTGAAGCATGGGAGTGGCAGCATCATGTTGTGGGGGTGCTTTGCTGCAGGAGGGACTGGTGCACTTCACAAAATAGATGGCATCACGAGGAAGGAAAATTATGTGGCTATATTGAAGCAACATCTCCAGATATCAGCCAGGAAGTTAAAGCTCAGTTGCAAATGGGTCTTCCAAATGGACAATGACCCCAAGCATACCTTCAATGTTGTGGCAAAATTGCTTAAGGATAACAAAGTCAAGGTATTAGGGTGGCCATCACAAAGCCCTGACCTCAATCCAATAGAAAATTAGTGGGCAGAACTGAAAAAGCATATGCAAGCAAGGAGGTCTACAAACCTGACCAAAACACCAGTTCTGTCTGGAGGAATGGAACAAAATTCCAGCAACTTACTGTGAGAAGCTTGTGGGAGGCAACCCAAAACGTTTGACCTAAGTTTAACAATTTAAAGGCAATGCTACTAAATATTAACAAAGTGTGTGTAAACTTCTGACCTACTGGGAAAGTGATGAAAGAAATAAAAGCTGAAATAAATCAATCTCTCTACTATTATTCTGAAATTTCACATCCTTAAAATAAAGAGTAGTGATCCTAACTGACCTAAGGCAGGGAATATTTTCTAGGATTAAATGTCAGGAATTGTGAAAAACTGAGTTTAAATGTATTTGACTAAGGTGTATGTAAACTTCTGACTTCAACTGTATATATACCCCACTGAAGGTGAAAATAATTCTCAAAGTCTCATTCCATCTTAAATAACAAGTAATTGCAACAATAATCCTGGGCCCAAAGCCATAAACAACATCATCAATTGTAAAAACTGGTGGGTATTGACTAAGTGTCACAGTACATACATCACTGCCTTTTCACTAACAGAACCTTGCCTTGAGCATAGTCCAAATTGATGAGATTAAGTTCCTCTTCTACAACAAGAATCAGATGCCAATAGAATTTTGGTTATTTCAGTTCTGTTCATGTAAGGTTCCCAGATTCATAATCCATTACCACAGAGATGGACATTGCTCAAGAAGTTTCCAAATATTCCACTGCACATCAGGTAGAAAATTTGCCTAACTGGCCGTACACTATTTCTCCAGGACTTGTGCCAAAATTATGGCTGGAGACCATTATGCATGACAGGAATATTCCCTTTAGTTTGGCACTGAATTCAACATTCCATTCAATTATGATTGTGAAAAATGGAGATTGCTAATGGAGTACAAGAGCCATCAGTTCAGAGCTATCTATAGCAAACTGACTGCAGGGTATTAATGTTGGCACTGAATAGTCAAAGTACAAAATATTTCATTTGGAAGTAATAATAACCTTTACCCAGGACATGCTAACAACGTGGAAAGCATTGAAATTATTTCAGATTACCACTTCATCCATTGACCTTTATCTTGCAATATAGTAAATGAATACTTTGAAGAGGGAGGAATTAATTTTTGATCATTATAAGATGAAACTTGCCAGGTAATCTCATTGAAAGACATGTTCCAGCCTGTGGAGCAGTGTCCAAGTTGTTTTTGCCTCTGTTTCATCATAAAACTATTGTTTGCTTCATGGCTACCTGTGGGTTAATTCACCCTACTCAAGGATGTGTTCATGTATATAACCGAGGAAATTCATTGTCCCTCAGTCCCATTCTTGACTCCATCCAGTGTCATCAATGTGAAGTGGGTCTTAAAGTGTAGACAGGGTTTTTTAGTTTCAGGTGAAGCTTGTAAAAAATCTTGGGGTTTAGAACCAAATATACTGAGAAAATTAGCTTGAGAACGTATCTCATTAGAAGTACTATATTTTGCTCCACAGCGAACTTCTTTAATGAATGGGAATTTACCACATGATTTCCTGCTCCCCCTCAAATCTGTACGACCATACAGTGAAATCATGGACAATCAGTTCTGACTTTATTTGCCCGCTTTTCTCTGACACCCTGATACCCTTCTTTAACAGTCAAATACTCATGGGCTGAAGTTGACTGAACAAGCATATGCCATGAGTGGGAGAATGTTTCAAATGTTCAGTTAAGGTGTAAAGAGTGTCTCCAAACTTTGCACTGAATGCCATGACTCCCAAATTCCCCAAAGAAGTAGCAAAATCTGTAGATCCTAGAAATCTGAAATAGAATTAAACAATGCTGGAAATACTCAGTAGGACAGGAAGTATCTGTGAAGAGAGAAAGAGAGTTTGTGTTCATGTGAACAGAAGATTTCATGAGCACCGGTTGGGACATTGTAGGGATCGCTCCTATTTTTCATCAGCCAAATGCTCATTGCTGTTTTTGAGGGCAACATAATTGAATAAATTCAGTGGTGACGGCATCCTACATTATTTCTTTACTCCTAATGCATTTTGGTAATCTCGAGTGGCAATGATGCCCACTCAGTTTAAATTCTTAGGTATAGAGTATGTCTCTGCTCATTTCAGGGATTCAGTTGAGTTTTTGTCAGGAGTTCTGTCAAAATTCCAACAAGTTGATTATAATTGATACAGATTTTGAGAATGTTCATCCTAAAAGAAAAGACAAACTTACATTTCCATGGTGCCTTTGATGAATATAGTAGCCTAGGCAATACATTACTTTCAAAAAGTGGTCAGCTTTGCAGTGACACCGTTTTGCTTGCTAAATTATCAAGAATATTGGATAATTGGAAATATATTTCTAGCATTGTATGCTTTGCAAGCAAACATTTGTGGAATTTGAGTTGCAAAGCTGAATTTGAGTTGTAGAGCCATTTTTCAAAGTGCCATTCCTTTCGTCTCCTGTGGTTTTCAACTAAAATTGTAACAGTTGTGATGGCTCTGAGAAGGTGCTCCCTTCTGCTACATTTCCTTCTCTGCCTTAAGAAAGTACTTTGACTACAACTCATGTTGAGCTCAACTGCTGAGTATTAAGAATAAAATTAACCCAACAGTTGTGTTGTCACTAATACAACAGACTTATAGACACAGCTCAGTACATCATGGAAACCAGTCTTCCTTTTGTGGACTCTGCCTACACTTCTGGTTGCTTCAGTAAAGCAACCAACATGATCAAAAATCCCACCCCCATATTCTCCCTCTTTCCCACTCCCATCGAGCAGAAGGTACAAAAGCCTGAAAGCGTGTACCAAGCTTAAAGACAGCTTCTATTCTGCTGTTATGGGATAATTGAATGGCCCCCTTGTATAATAAAATAGACCCTTGAACTCAATCCACACGTTGTGGTCTTGCACGTTAATGTCTGTCTAGACTGCACCTTCTCTGTAACTGTAACACTCCATTCTACATTCTGTTATTGTTTTCCATTATACTTCCATCAGATTATAGTTGGTCAAGATGGCACCTGCGTACACCGCTCCTTCAGTTGATCCCTTCCAGAGAGACCACAAAACTGCTTATTTCCCTTCTTTTACATCTGTTTTTCATCTTAAATGTGTTTCCAGAGCTGCTGGAGTCTGGGATATACAGTTTGGAGATGAATTGAGTGATCTAGCACTTTGCTGCCTCCAAGCAGTGTGAGCTCGAGCCCTCAAGGCCTTGAGGTGAAGTAACCTTGAGACGGGGCACGAGCTGATGTTGAGCTCCACTTCACCAATTAAAGCGTCTATTATTCGCCGATTGAAGTGTTGAGGAAGGCTGAAACATCGAGGCGAGTGCGGAAGGCAAGCAAAGGTTTAGAACTGACTACCTGCCTTTTGATGGCTGATGGGATCCCTCTGCTGCAGGAGAAGGAGCCTGTGTAGCAGCTCACTGTGCCCCGAGGGCAGCGTGTCTCTCGATGATGTCGAAGGATGTTACCAAACTTCTGCATTAATTGATTTGGTCTATGGATTTTTAAAGTCTAATGGTTTTCATATTCTGTGTTTTTACCCATTCTTTCTCATTGATTTTTTTTTGTGTGGGGATGGGGGTTTAGGGGGTCAATGTTTTCGTGAGGGGAGTTAGGCAGGATTGTTGATTGTGTTGCCATTGCTTTTTGAGCAGGGGTGGGTTTGTTGTTTCTCTTTGAACTCTGCCATGGTTTTCTGTTTCATGACTATCTCGAGAAGACAAATCTCAGAGTTGTAAACTGCATACACTGATAATAAATGAACCTTTGAACCTTTACTACTTCGGTGGACTGTTGTAATGAAATAACCTGTATCGATGGCATGCAAAACAAAGATTTTCACTGTACCTCAGTCCATGAGATAATAACAAACCAATTTACTGATTTAATTCTGTACTGAGAAGGATATCTTCACTTTGTAAGTGACTGAATTACTCGTGGAACAAAAAATGGAAAATTGAGATTTGATTCAAGTTGTTCGCTGATTAGGGGCTTACCTAGGACACAGCCTCACTACTTTCTATTCACTCTTCAAGATACTGAAACAGAGTAATATTACAAAAATGAAGCAAGAAGTCCATGTTGAAAATGCTATCAGAATATTGACATGCATTACCTGGTGAGAGAAGAGATTGGAATGAGATATGTGCTTTCCTTACAAAAAATATATATTGAAATTGTGTGTAATTTGGAATTCCGCCAAAGTCAGGAATGGCACTGTGGGAATGTAGATCATTAACAAAGTTGGAAAGTTGAAGACTTGTATTGTGCCTTCTGCAGTTTAAGATCGGCCACAAAAAGTTGCAGGCAATGAGGTACTTCTGAAGTGTCATCACTTTTGTTTCAAAGGAAACAATGCTGCCAGTTTTCACAAAGCTAAACTGCTTCTGGATTACTTCCAAGTTATTTGGCTACAATACCTCATCTGATTGTCAGTTCCAAGCATGATTCCTTTTTATGTGAACTGTTTCCCGATATCAGGGAACATTAAAGTGTCTCCAGTTACTCAGGGGATGCTTTGGTGTGCAGCCCTGGACAAGGTCAGCATCCAGTAGAGCAGAGCAACCGTGAAGAATATTCAACGTAATATCAGAGAATGTATACAGTATACAACGTGAAATTCTTACTCTTCATAGACGTCCACAAAACAGAAGTAAAACCCCAAAGAATGAATGACAGAAAAACATTAGAGCCTCAAAGAACGTGTCTATGATCCAACAATGCTAACTCTGGGCAGTTACGCTGGGTTCAGCAATCCCCAATCACAGTGCAAAGCAAACATACCAAAGGCGCTCTAAGCCTTTCAACCTCTTCACCTCAACTCCACCCAATACTCCTGCTATACAGTATCTAATTAACCTACCAACATGCATGTGGGAGGAAACCAGAGCACCATGCAGTCATAGAGAAAACATGCAGACTTTACATTAGCAGCACCCAAGGTCAGGATCGAGCCTGAGTTCCTGGAGCAGAAAGCAATGGCTCTACCAGCTTCACTTCTCTGCTATTCTTTTAACACGTATGAGTACTTTGAGGTGTTTTATATAATTGTTCAATAAGCTTACACAATCTTTGTGGCTCCTTTTAATTCTAGGGGCTCTTTTCCCTCCCCTTTCTCACTCCTTTCCATATTTTGCTCCCTTTCCCTTTCATTTTCATCTACTCACCCTTCCAATCCAACCGCCATATTCCATATTCGCTGAAGTTTTAGATGCGCTGTGTCAGAAGTGGGAGGAATTTTTGTGACTTGTTTGGGCACTGTAGGCTGAATGGTCTATTTGCAGTGGAATAGATTTTTATTTCTTGATGAAAATTCCTCCAAGTACTTCCTACACAGTGTGTCATACATGTTGTAATATAAAGAGGGAAAGTTAAAAAACCACAAAATCCAAGACAGATTAGTCATTACACCCTAACCAAGCTGCAATTTTGCAGAAATTATTATTAGGATTTAAGCTCATTTGGTTCAGGATATTAATGTTCCTGCAAGCTCCCTCACCCAATACATCTTCATTCAGCGTCACACACCCACACACCCTCTCCCTCTCACACCGGCAAATACACTCACTCTCCTTTGTACACCAACACATTTTCTCCCACACTGATACACTCCAGCTCCCCCTCAGACACCAGCGTTTTCTCGCCCACTTCCTCACACCCCAATACACTCTCCCTCTCACATCAGCATGTACACTCACTGTCCCTCGCACGCTGACATACTCTCTCTCCTTCACATGCTGACACACTCCCTTACACACACACTTTGCCTCACACTCAATACACTCTCCCTCTTCCTCCTACACAGTGACTGCCCCTATCTTCCTCTAGCTCACACCTTTCCCTACCTCTCTATCTTTCCCTCACACACAGACTCTCCAGATCCCTCTCACTAGCCACTGATACACTCCTCCTTACCTCACACATTGATATATTCTCCCTCCACATACTGACATGCTCTCCCTCTCCATTGCATACAGCAACACTCTCCACAACGCACACAGTGACAGGCCCTCTCTCCCTTTCCTTCTTACACTGGTGTGAAATCAGAAATGGAGAAGGAGGAATAAATGGTGGAGCGTCAGCATTTTCTGTATGAGTGGGAAACATGGAGGGTGGTTCAGGTTCAGCATCTGTTAAGGAACAGGAAAATGGGGGAACCTCTCCTATAGAAAGAGTTTGTGGACCGCCGAGTGAAGGTCAGTCAATAGACTGTGTCACCCACTCCCCACAGGGAGATGAAGTTATAAAAAAGTCATTTAGCTCACTGACCTTCATCAGTCAGAGCACCAAGCATAGATGGTACAGTTGGTGAGACCACACTTGGAGTAGAGTTTCAGTCATGGTCAGAAAAGACATGTTAAACTGGAAAAATGATGAGGATGTTGCCAGGACCGGAGGGCCTGCCTTAGGAGAACTCAGAACATAGGAGAATGAGTGGCAAACTTATACTGTGGAAGTATGTAGAATCATATGATGCAAATGGTCGATACAGTAAATTGGGTGGTAATAGTCTTTTTCTCCAGGGCAAGGGAGTCCAGAACCCTGGGACATAAGTTTGGAGTGAGAGCAGAGTAGGGACCTGTGGGGTAACATTTTAATGCAGATGGTGTTGAGTGTGTGGAATGAGTTGCCAGAACTGGTTGAAGCACGTAAAGTAGCATCATTTAAGAAGCACTTGGCGGGATATGGGCCAAACACAGCAAATTTGGACTAGCTGGGATGACCTCATCGTTGATGTGGACTGGCTGATCAAAGAGCTATACGGTGCAATAGTGCTTTATGGTTCTATAACCTCAAATGTTTTCTCGCCACACCCAGAATCAGTGAAACGCACTTATTGATTTTGGGCAAATTTGTCTGCATTTAGCTGCATTTTTTGCAATTTAGATATAGTATTAATAATAAATGTTGACACAGCCACATTTTTTAATGTTATCTTGCATCTGATACCACATAGTGTGGAGAATAATTGAGAAGAAAAAAAGGATAAACTTAATTCAAACTAAGAACAAGCAAAAGGCTATCCTGGGAATGGAGGGGAGACCAGGGTAATTCTTTTCATTGACATAGAAAGCATCGGATCCTTTATAATGATGTGAGGGTTTAAGAGGATCGAATCCTTATGGTTGATGAGAGGAGCTGCGGTTAACTTTACTAGACAAGTATGTCTAATGTTTCAGCAGTAGGGGACGCTGTTGACTGTCCTCCGCCACAGAGCTTGGCGCAAGGAGAAAAAGGGGAATTTAATGCAATTGAGTGTTTCCTGAGAATTCACTTTGAGTTTTCTTGCCCTTTGGTGGGCAAGGCAAAACAAGGAAGAATAGTTGTATGCAAATTCTGAAATATTTAAACATTGAAGTAAAGATGTGAAGACCAATCTCCTTGCACTTTTGTATGATGTGACTTTTGAAATACATGTAACATTTGAACTAATCGGTCAGTTTAAGTATACTGTTCAGCCTGACAGCTCTTCTGTGCCTTTGTCAGTCAGAATTCACGTAACAAGCCCTGTGCACTGACTAGCTTTAAAACTTACTTAACTGCCTCTACAATCAAGAAAAGGTAGGTCACTTAATCTGTTTTTCATATCCCCAATCCCTGTACACTGAATGAAATATTTCCTTGTTCCCTACAAAAACAATATGTTAATTAGTGTAGAATGTGCTTGAGTAACGTTAAGGTGGAATAAATATCGGCCAGGCCAGGCCAGCAGGAATTAGTGCACTGTTCTTCTGTGGGCACTGCAGTAGCATAATGGTTAGCTCGACGTTATTGCAACTGGGGTGTCGGAGTTCAATCCTGGTGCTGTCCGCGAGGAGTTTGTACGTTCTCCCCGTCACTGTGTGCGTTTCCTCCAGGTGCTCCGGTTTCTTCCCAGAGTCCAAAGGCGTACTGTTTAGTAGGCTAATTGGCCATTGTAAGTTGTTCTGTGAGTTAAATACAGTTGGTGGGTTCCTGGTTGGGCCAAAGGGTCTGTTCCATACTGTATTTCTAAATAAATTAATACGGGTATTTAGACAAACACGTGAATAGGCAGGTGATGCAGGTGAAATTATGGAAATAGGCTCTTCAGCCCATTGAATCTGTGCTAGCCATCATCTATCCATTGTTACACGACTAAACTGTTGTACGTTTGTACATTTTCATCAGCTTGCCCCAGATTATACCACTCATCTAAACTCGGGGTAATATACAGTGATTACTTATCCTACCAACCTATTGTCTTTGTAATGTGGGAGGAGCCCCGTGCACTCACAGGGAGACACCACACAGAGAGTAGCTGAGGTCAGGATTGAACTTGAACTGTGGGAGCAGCAGCTCCGCTGGCTTTACCACTGTCTTGCCCTTCTCTTAATCAGCCCCATGCAATCACCCGTTTGAACCCGAGACTTGACTTACTATCCAATCCAAAAGGCAGCACTATGCTGCCACGTTACGTCAGTTCAAGAGCACTGACAGATTCATCAAACACCATTTCAGATTGTGCTGAGCTCGATCATTTTAAAACTATTTAATAGTCCTGATGCAGGGTTTTGACCTGAAATTCCTTTCACTCCACAGAGACTGCTCGACCCGCTGAGTTCCTCCAGCAGATTGTTGTCACTGTCAGATAACTCTGGCTGCCTTTGCTAAATCCACAGATCTCATTTTTTACCTTGTACATCATATTTCCCAACAAGCCACACAACTTGTTAGACCTCCTGTTAGAAGACTGATGTCGAGAGTCACTCAGCAAATCTGCCCACCTGATTTATTTTGAAATAGCGGATGGGTGAGCTAAATCTTCCTGACAAAACGTAAGTATGTCACTTATTCACAAATTAGTCAGAAGTGTCAGGGATTTGAGAGCTGGATAAGACAGGCAGTTGAGGGGTTAGAACTGGCGCTGCCGGCTATTGGCTGCACCTGTCCAGGAGACTTGGCTGAAGAGTAAAAGTTTTTGATGCTTTGAACAAGAGGGTAAATGCTGGGATATATATGAGATGCTCACCCCATTTAGCTGGGCTGCTACAACTGGACTAATATTCTGCTACAGTAGATGTGCTTTAATCCAGGTTGCATTGACGTTCTTTTCTATTGTTCACTCCCTGTAATAATTTGTTTCAGAACATAGAACTGTACTGTGCAGGTCCTTCAGTCTACGATATCTACTGACTACAAAGTACAGTATATAGGACACACAGTAATGATAAATACAACATTGAACACACACTAAAGAAAAGTGAAAAGATTGGAGTGCAGTTGAAAGTGGTGCAAAGGAAAAGCTAATATGACCATATGTAATGGAATAATCAAGAGGATAAGATTGCGAGAACATAGCAGCACCACCACTGGGAGGGAAGGAGATGCAATAGGGGTGATTGCTTCAGAGTCTGGCCACAGTGGGGAGGAATTAGTTCTAAAGTCTGGGGACATCTGGACTTTCAATTTACTGTACCTTCTCCCCAAAGATAAAAGGGAGATCCTAATAGATTCTAGCCAGAAACACTTCCCTAACTAATGCCTTCTTCTTTGCCTGTAACAAATTTTTTGTCCCAATCCAAGTTTAATCTGGGAGCATCAATCTCCTAACCTGATGCCATATCTCCTTTGTCCCTGAGTGGGAAGGGTAAGGTTAGTTTCAACAGTGCAAAAGTGGAGGTTATATTGAGTTATGAATTGCTCTGGTATGACTGTGTCCCAAATGAGAGTGTGGTGGTTACCACTACCAGACAATAGTAATTGATAGTGACAAGTCTACAGCTGTTCCCAGGTGTGAAGTTAGCTGGAGTGAAAGTTAATCCTTCCTCCTTCCAATCCCCAGGTTTTGGGGGATGATATCTCCTCCCATACTGGCTAATACTGGTGAAACAGATTACCTGCTCATTAACAAGCTATATGAATTTGCTGGATGCAGATTGTTTGTGACTCGTTCAATAGGAGCTACACTGTCAAAGGACCTCACTGGCTTTAAAGTACTTTGAAAATGATGTGACAGGTGTTATATAGATGCACCGTTCTTTTTGCCACCTAGTACTTGTACCCTTTTCAAGATATCCTTCTATTCTTTGCTGCCTTGTGTTGAAGTCCCAAACCAACAGGTTCAATAACAGCCACTTCCCTTCAACCATTCAGTTTTTGAACCAACCAGCAAAACCTGAATCGCTACCTTGACCACTTTGCACTAAAATAGACATTTCTGCTCTATTTGTATTTTCACATGAAAATTAATGTATACTGTATGTTCAGTTTATATTTTTATCTTGTTAATTCTGCTTATCTGATGCCATGTGCGTGTGATGCTGCTGCGAGTGAGCTTTTCATTGTACCTGTGCACACATATTTTTTGCATGTGACAATAAACTGAATCTCTGACTTTGGTTTTAACTCTGCTACCTTCTTCAACCTCAGCCAGTCCCACCACAATCTGGATAAAGCGATGTCTTCTCAATTCCTGACGGAATTTATAAATAATTACCTTTATATTTATGGTGTTGGTCTTGACCCCTCCCCCGTGTTTACACAATCAACCCACTTCGTAACATGAAGGACTTTCAACACAAATTTATCTTGACCAGAATACAGAGCTCCAACGTCTTAACTTCCCATTAATAGTAATTATCTCTCAGTTCCATGCAAGCAACTTTCTCCTGGAGGATCTACTCAGCAATGGCTTTCAGTGACACCCATGGGTCTGTCCTCACTCATTCTCTGCATTCCGGAGATTGGAGTTTAATTTGGGCACTGTTCCACAAGGAGACTCTGTGTGGATTTTCTCCGGGTCTTTTGGTTTCCTCCCACAGTCCAAAGATGTACCGGGCAGGTTAATTGGTCATTGTAAATGGTCCTGTGATTAGGTTAGGGTTAACTAGGTCTGTTGGGATTTGCTGGGTTCAAAGGGCCAGAAGGGCCTTTTCTGTACTGTATCGCTAAATCAAAATTTAAAAATATTTCCTGTGACCTGTTCCCAACAATTCCCCTTACTTTCCCACCACCCATATACTGGGTTATTTGCAGTACCCCATTATCCCAGCAAGGCATCGTTGGGATGTGATACGTACAGCAGCATCCTGAGGAAACCCAACCAGTCATACAGAGAACATGCAAGCTCCACCCTGACAGAACCAAATAAATCTGGAATTCCCTCCCCAGCTGGTTCATAAGGGCACCTGGGATCCACTTTCTCAAGGGCAGATTATATCAGCATCACTTGTATATTTATCCAGTGCCCCTCCTTGTCTGCTGACTGGGCTCTGTGCTGCCTAATAGAATTCAAATTGGACACCAAGAGAATGAACAAGATACTATCAAGTTACATTTACGACATATATTGAAGCTGGTATTCTCAGTAGAACACACACACACACACACACACACATACACGCGCGTGCACACACACGCGTACACACTCTCACTCTCTCTCACACACACACTCACACTCACTCTCACACACTCACACTCTCACACACTCATACTCTCACTCTCTCACACACACACACACACACACACACACACACACACACACTCACACACACACACACCCATCCATCCATCCATCAACAGCTAAGGGGAAATATTGCATGAATATGAACTACTTGACAGCCTTGAACTTCCAATTCGTTCATGGATTGAAGAATTATCTACTTGTTGCTAGCCACTGCTGGGATTGAAACAGTATTTTAATATTAGGGCTATGATTAAGATCAGACTCTGAGGAATATTCATTTCATTGTGAAGTCATATTTCTGTTCAGTCACATCAGCATCAGTTTTAGAAAAATATCCAAGGCATAAGTATATCAACAAACAAGCAATAAGCAGCATCTATCATGGATAGCACATTTTTCTATTTTGTGACACTGATCTATTTGTAAAGACCACATCAAATCATCCAAATTAAAGTTTGTTCTGTAATTGTTCAGACATAAACTGTTTAAAAACAGCATGAATGACTGCTAACTATTTTATTTATAGGATGTCATGAGAAGTGTGTTATTTGTGCTGCTTTAATAGGGAAAGGAATCAATGCCAACATGAACTCTTCTGTATGTTATTGCCAAATAAATTGAAATTATTGTTCAAGATCTGAGTTATCAATTAATACAAAGTTGCTCAGAAGCAGCTAACTTTTTGGTAGCCGTCAGAAGTAAGCCAGGAACCTGGTGCCATTATCTCTGGATTTTGCCAGTTCGCTTTGTATAAGCAACAGCAGCTGCAGCAACATCTGGAGTCTTTGCTAAAACAATCACAAACAGCCCTGTGCTCTGAGGCTTCAGGGAATTGCTAGTGTACAAAACTCCTTTGGAGTTTTGGGAAAGGTGCCAGGGTGTCCAAGGCAACGGGATTCAACAGGAGGAAACAGGCTGGGGATTCCGTCATTGCTCTGACAGGAAGGAAAGTGGAGAAAAAGAAAGGAAGGGGAATAGCGCCTTCTGTCTACAAGACTCCTCCCCCCACCTCACCAGGAAGATACCAGGGCACAGTATTATTTAAAAGCAATGGGATTTACATAACTAATGCACATAATGTTATAACTTTGGTAGTGGTAAGGATAGTATAATCAATAATTGAACTGGGTAAGTGGGGAAATATTATCTGAGATATTAATCAGAAACACGATGATGCAGCACTGCCCTTTACTAAATATTTGAGTGACAGGATCTATGTAATGGGTTAGGAACCATGTCCATCAATAAAAGGTGCCGAAGCTAAAGAAGGAACGGTAAAAAAAATAGAAGCTACATTGTAACCGCTCTTTGACTTGAAACGTCAGCCCTGTTTCTCTTACCACAGATGCTGCCTGACCTGCAGAGTGTTTCCCAAATTGTCTATTTTATTTGGCAGGTGGTAATTTTTGTTTTCATTTGCTGCATGGATAGAAGAAGTGGGCAAAGCCACGTTGAGGGCTGGACGTGGAGGCCGGTCTGTGTGTGCGAGGAGGTGGGTGAGTGGGAGTGTGGGAAAGGGGCTTGTTTTGCTGTTATTGTCATGTTTTATTCTGTTGTTGCTTCTGCTGCCTATGTTATTCTGCTGAGCCTTGTGAGCATCCTGGGCTCCTTAAGTCTGTGATAGCCGGGAGGGTAGTGGGGATAAGCTTCCACTACCTATTAAATGCTCCTGGTGGCATGCATCTCAAATAGCCTCGTACAACCAAGTCCAGCTCATGGCCTTCATATGCAGCTTAGCTACTAAACCCAGCGGACCTGTTTCTACTGACAGGATAAGGGGCAAAGATGGGTTACTGGTACTTCAAAACCAGTCACTTCAGGCAGCTGGGGCTCCTTATCCATGCTTGGCAGCTCATCTAGAAGGAAAACTCTGATTTCAAACCACCACTGACTTGCAGCTATTCTCACTCATGGGAAAGGCTTAGATCATAAGACCATAAGACATAGGAGCAGAATTAGGCTCTTTGGCCCATCAGGTCTGCTCTTCCATTCAATCATGGCTGATACTTTTTTCCCCTCCTCAATCCCACTCCCCAGCCTTCTCCCTGTAGCCTTTGATACTGTGTCCAATCAAGAACCGATCAAACTCTCCCTTAAATACGCCCAATGACCTGCCTCCACAGCTGCCTGTGGTAATAAATTCCACAAGTTTGTCACCCTCTGACTGAAGAAATATCTCTGTTTTAAATGGATGCCCATCTATCCTGAGGCTGTACCCCCTTGTCCTAGACTCTCCCACCATGGGAAACATTTTTTCCATATATACTCGGTCTAGGCCTTTCAACATTCTAAAGGTTTCAATGAGATCCCCCCTCATCCTTCTAAATTCCAGTGCGTACAGACCCAGAGCTATCAAATGTTCCTCATATGATAACACTTTCATTCCCAGACTCATCCTTGTGAACCTCTTTTGAACACTCTCTAATGCCAGCACATCTCCTCTTAGATCAGGAGCCCAAAACTGTTCTCAATACTCAAGGTGAGGCCTCACCAGTGCCTTTTGAAGCCTCTGCATCACATCCCTGCTCTTGTATTCTAGACCTCTTGAAATGAATGCTAACATTGCATTTGCCTTTCTCACCACTGACTCTACCTGCAAGTTAACCTTTAGGTTGTTCTGCACAAGGACTGCCAAGTCCCTTTGCATCTCAATTTTTTGGATTTTCTCCCTGTGTAGAAAATAGTCTGCACATTTATTTCTATACCAGAGTGCATGACCGTGCACTTTCCAACATTGTATTTCATTTGCCACTTTCTTGCCCATTCTCCTAATCTGTCTAAGTTCTTCTCCAGCCTACGTGTTTCCGCAACACTACCTGTCTCTTCACCAATCTTTGTATCATCTGCAGACTTGGTAACAAAGTTATCTATTCAATCACCCAAATCATTAATATACAGCATAAAAAGAAGTGGTCCCAATACCAATACCTCTCTTTTGTAATAGTAGCTGCATTCACTTCTCTTCCCCCGCACCCTTCAACATCTGGCACACTGCTAGCGTCTTCCAAAGTGAAGCCTGATGCAAATATCCATTTAGTTCATCTGTCATCTGCTTGTCCTCCATTGTTATTTCTCCGGTCTCATTTTCTAATGGTCCTATATCCACTCTCATCTCTCTTTTATTTTTCACATATTTGAAAAAGCTTTTACCAACCACTTTGATATTGTTTGCTAGCATGCTTTCATATTTCATCTTTCCCTACTAATGACTCTTTTAGTTGCACTCTGCAGGCTTTTAAAAGCTTCCTAATCCTCTGTCTTCCCACTAATTTTTGCTTTGTTGTA
The DNA here is from genome assembly GCF_030028105.1 of Mobula birostris. NCBI lineage: Eukaryota > Metazoa > Chordata > Chondrichthyes > Myliobatiformes > Myliobatidae > Mobula > Mobula birostris. The sequence goes on from NC_092370.1 coordinate 124,273,224, forward strand.
TGCCCTCTTTTTTGCGTTTACTTTAGCTTTGACTTCCCTTGTCAGCCAAGGCTGTACAATTTTTCCATTTGAGTATTTCTTTGTTTTTGGAATATATCTCACTCACACCTTCCTTATTTTTCCCAGAAACTCACACCATTGCTGCTCTGCTGTCATCCCTGCCAGCATCTTCTTCCAATTTGCTTTAGCCAACTCCTTTCTCATACCACTGAAATTTACTTCACTTGATTGAAATACTGCTATGTCAGACTTTATTTTCTCCCTATCAAATTTCAAGTTGAATTCAATCATATTTGAATCACGTACTCCTCAGGGTTCTTTTACCTTAAACTCCCTAATCACCTCCAGTTCTTTACATAACACCCAATCCAGTATAGCTGATCCCTTAGTAGGCTGGATGACAAACTGCTCTAAAGAGCCTTCTTGTAGGCATTCAACAAACTCATTCTCTTGAGATCCATTACCAACCTGGTTTTCCCAATCAATGTGTATATTGTAATCTCCCATTACTACCATAACATTGCTCGTTTGACATGCCTTTTCTATTTCCCATTGCAATCTGTGGTCCACATCCCAGCTACTGTTCAGAGGCCTGTATATAACTGGCATCAGGGTCCTTCTACCCTTGCAGTTTCTTAACTCATCCCACAAGGATTCAGCATCTTCTGATCCTACGTCACATCTTCCTACTGATTTGATGCCATTCTTTACAGCAGAGCCACACCAACTCCTCTTCCTACCTTCCTATCCTTCCAATACAATGTGCAACCATGGACGTTTGGCTCCCAACTACAACCGTCCTTCAGCCACAGTTCAGTGATGGCCATAACATCATACCTGACAATCTGCATAAGTGCAACAAGACTATCCACTATATTTCTTATACTCCATGCATTGAGATTGTGGTAAACCACGTACATATGTTGTAACTCGGTTACCTGTCTGGACTCACACCTCTGCTGACTGCCCCTGTGGCTCCTCCCACAGAGTCCTGTATAAAGGTGTTCGCCTTGCCCTTCCCCCTCAGTCCGGGGGCAGACACTCACTGTGGAGGTCGTATTGTACAGCAAATAAAATTGAAGCACCTTCAATTACTCCAAAAGACTGTTTGGCAAAATACTGAAAGGCTTTTATTCGCTGTACAATGCGACCTCCACAGTGAGTGTCTGCCCCCGGACTGAGGGAGAGGGACAAGGCGAACACCTTTATACAGGACTCTGTGGGAGGAGCCACAGGGGCAGTCAGCAGAGGTGTGAGTCCAGACAGGTAACCGAGTTACAACATATGTACATGGTTTACCACAGAGATATAACACTTTGAGCATGTATTTGCTATCCTTTTAGATTCTGCATCCAAAATGCACTGATACTCACCCTGCTGGCTCCAATTTTGTCCTATCATTTGCCTGCCCTTCCTGACAGTCTAACTGCATGCTGTCTTTGCTTTTTTACCATCCATAGTATCCTGAGTCCCTTCACTCCAGTTCATACCCCCCTGCCAAATTAGTTTAAACCCTCCACAACAGCTCTAACAAACCTGCGCACAAGAATATTGGTCCTCCTTGGGTTCAGGTGCAACCCATACCTCCCCCAGAAGAGATCCCAATGATCCATGAACCCCAGTCACTGCCTCCTGCACCAGCTTCTCAGTCACGCATTAGTCTGCCAAATCATCCTGTTTCTACTCTCACTGGCACATGGCGCAGGCAGCAACTCAGAAATTACTAGCTGGGAGGCCTTTCTACCTCGCTCTCTAAATTCTCGTTTCAGGACCTCTTTGGTTTCTTTCCTATGTCATTGGTACCAATATGGACCAAGACATTTGGCTGCTCTCCCTCCCTTTCCAAAATGCTGTAGGTGCGATCCGAAATGTCCCTGACCCTGGCACTAGGTAGGCAGCATACCATCTGGATGGCCCTTGACCATAGAATCTACAGAATCTCCTGTCTATAGAGTTCCCTATCACAACCACTCCCCTCTTCTCCCACTTTTCCTTCTGCACCATGGATCTATGTTCCCAGGGGAAACCCAGTCTCCTGGGAGGTCAACCCCACAACAGTATCCGAGGCGTAATACTTATTATTGAGGGGTGCTCTGCACTAACTGCCTATTCACATTTCCGTTTCTTCTGAAAATCACCCAGCTGCACACGTCTGGCAACTTAGGGGTGACTACTTCCCTGTAACTCTGATCAAGGATCTCCTCGCTCTCTTGTACAAGCTTCTCAAGACCCCTAACACGGTCTTCAAGGAGCTACAACTGGATGCAGTCTCCCAGGACTCCAACATCCAGCATGAAGAACACACAACAGCCATTTACTACACTAGGTACAGTAAGAGAGATAAAAAAAAAATGGAACCTTAACAGAAGCTTACCCAGATCCAGTGCCTCTTCTGAGCTGAAGCCTCCTTTGAGCCAAATCCTGACACTCCTGCTCTCACCACTGGCCTACTCCCAACAATAGCCACCCTGACAGTGGCTGCCCCACTTGTGCCATCTGTACTTTTAAACAAGCGTCACTAACCTGTGAGAAACCTCGTTGCTGTGGCCTGCTCCTGCCACTGATTGGGCCGCCAGATTGAGCCTGAATGCCCACGAAGCTCTCCTTTTAACCCAGCATCACTAAACCTGCCAGAGAGCTCGTCGGCATGGCCTGCACCTGCCGCTGGAATAAATGGAGTAAATCCAAGGAAAAATCCTGAACTGGAGCCCCTAAGGCAGTCCTATGTTAAGTTCAATGCTGACTGGCAACTCCTACAATGGCACTGGTGCCAAACTGTATCAGTCTCTGCCATTCCTTCGGATTCATCAGCCGCATGAAGAGGGGGAGCTTGCTGCATGGGCAACAGATCGCTCTCCGTATAGTACTGCCCTGGTTTGTGTATCACATACACAGCTAGGATGCAATATCCGTGGTTGACCCTGACTCATTGAGAGCCTCCTGTAGGCATGCTATATTGGCACTGGAATGTGTGGTGACGTTTGTGATCTGTCCCCGGCACATCCTTAGGTGTATTGATTGTTAATGCAAATAGCATATCTCACTGTATGTTTCAATGTACAAGTGATAGATAAAACTAAGTCTGAATCTGACGGTTTGCAGGATACCCATATTTTGAGTTCAATGATAGGCAGTCCTTATAATTTAATCCAAAAATTTCATACACGTTCTTGGGAAGTGATTGTTGTGTCTCTAATGCTCTGTGCCGGGTGATGCTGCAAGTAAGCTTTTCATTGCATCTGTGCATACATGTACTTGTGCATATGGTAATAAACTTGACTTTGAGTATCGCTGGAAAGGCCTGTATTCATCAACCATTCTTAATTGACCATGAACCACCCTCTTCAACCCCTTGTGTGATAAAGGTACTCTGTGCTGGTAGATTGAGAGTTCCAGAATTTTGAGCCAGTCAAGATCAAGGAATGACATTACAATTCTAAATATACAGGCCTTGCCTGTGAAGCTTGAGTGCCGATTTTCCCATGTTAGTGATGTCCTGGTCCTTCTGGAGGTCATGGATTTGCGAGGTGCTGTCAGAGTAATGCTGGTGAATGCATTTTGTTGATGCAGCCAATCATGCAGGGAATGAGAGGAAACTGTGTCAGTCAAGCAGCCTGCTCCATGCTGGATATTGTCGGAGCAGCAGGGACTGCCAGATTTCTTTGATGATGGTTTGGAATGCTTCACCAAAAACCCCAAAGACCAGGCCATTATTTCAATAATTTAATCAGAGCATTTACCCCGTGCAATGTGATGGCTTTGAGAGTGAGCCGAGCTCCACGCCGATTAATGACTGGTCTAGCCTTAAATTACCCCTGCAGTTAGCTCAATGCTCCACGGTACAAGTGATATCCAATCGGGGTTCAATTCCTGCCAGTGTCTGGAAGCAGTTTGTATGTTCTCCCCCATGACGGCATGGGTTTCCTTTGGGTGCTCTGGTTTCCTCCCACGTTCCAAAGATGTACCGGATAGGGTTATGGTTAGTGAGTTGCGTACATGCCATGTTGGCACCAGAAGCATGGTGTCACTTGCGCCTGTCCCCAGCACAATCCTTGGACTGTGTTGGTCATTGACATATGTTTCAAAGTTTCAAAGGTACATTTAATGTCAGAGAAATGTATGCAATATACATCCTGAAATTCTTTTTCTTCGCAAACATCCACGAAAACAGAGGAGTGCCCCAAAGAATGAATGACAGTTAAATGTTAGAACCCCAAAGCCCCCTCCTCCAGATCCCCCCTAGCACGTGTAAGCAGCAGCAAAGCAACAACACCCCCCACCCCCCACCTGCAAAAAAAAAGCATCGGCACTGTCTACCGAGCACTCAAGCGTGCAGCAAAGCATCAATAAAGACACAGACTTGCAGTACCCCAAAGACTACTCGTTCACCCGGTACTTCAACATTCCACAGGCTCTCTCTCTCTCCCTAATGAAGGAAAAAGAGGTGTCTCCATTTTGATATACATTTGACAAATAAAGTGAATTTTTAAATCATTTTCCTTAACCCCTAGGCACTTGGACGATAAAGTGGTGTTAGAAAATTGATGATCATCTGTTATTGTTAACCAGTACAAGTGCCAGATTTCATTTTGAGATCCAAAGTTTTCAGTTTTCTTGACTAACACCTCGGTGAAGTGCTGAGGGAGCATCATGTTGTCAGAGATGGCAACTTATCGATAAAACATTAATTCCAGTTTGCTGAGGCACCAGTTAATGTTTTCTTTCAGGTCACTTCTGCAATAGCTGATTGTGGACAATGTTCCTGTCGCAGTTGTAATTCTTAGAATTACAATGGTGACCAGGCTTCAGAAGTATAACTCAATCGTGACACACTTTGAGATATTCTGTGAGGCCCTATGAAAACAAGAGCTCTTCTAGGATGTGTGTTTGAAGATCATAATTTCACTGATCTAAGACAAATTTGTAAAGGAGACTGGTATTTTTAATGAATGGATATATCAGTAGCTTCATATCATGGACAGACCAATAACATTGTAGTTATGGTCAATAGTTGGGGGTTAAATAACAGACAGCAGGGAGTGATTGCTCAGTAATAATCTCAGAGAAAAATACGCAGTAAGTAGCAGAAACACAGTGAGGTTATTTGAACCACACAATGAGTAATCAAGCAATATTGCGGAGTAAAATTAGCTGGGAATTCTATTAGGATATTTGCTGAATACAGTGCAGCTGCCACATAATGTCAGCCAAACTTAAAGGGCCACGTAACATTAAACTCTCAGTGCCAGTTCCAATTATTAATTTGAGACTGCTCAGCATGCTTCAATATATGCAATGGATTTCTCTTGGTGTTGCGCAAGGTAACTCAGAGAATATACTGTTTTAAAAAGACAGGAGAGTCATATGTGCAGTGCAGAATATTTAACAAACAGTCTCATTTAAGTAGCATTATTAATGTCACAAAACATTGATATGAGTGTTACCGAACAAAAAAAGATTCTGAAATGCAGGGTGCAGTTGCAGGCAGTGCAACCTGTTCAATGCTGAGCTCCAGTGCTATCTGTGTAGAGTCTACACATCCTACCTGTGGCGATATGGGTTTGTGAAGACGCTCTGATTTTCTCCTACATCCAAAAGAAAAAGTGCTGATTTGTAGGTTAGTTAACCATTGTAAATTATCCTGAGTGCTTGTGCAAATAATCAGCGAAGCCAAGGGGCAATAGGTGACAGGAACATAAATGAGGAATGGGGTTGATAGAGTCACACAGCATGGAGACAGCCATTTAGCTCAACTGGTCCATGCTGTCTATGAAGCCCATCCAAGCTAGTCCAATTCGCCTGCATTTGACCCAGAACTCTTCCTGTCCATGTACCTGTCCAAATGTCTTTTCAAGGAACGATAGTACCTGTCTCAACCACCTCCTCTGGCTCATTACATATACGGATCACACTTTGTGTAAAATAGTTGCCCCTTAAGTTCCTATTAAATCGTTCCACTGTCAACTTAAATCAATGTCCTGAGATTGCCCTGAGATCTGTCATGGTTTTGATGGGCTGAATAGCTTCTCTCTTCATTGGAAAGAAATATAAAATATGAAATATTGAGGGAAATGACCAAAGCTGGATAAAAGGGGCTGATCCTAAGAGGTGCTATAGAGGACAAAAATGAATATTTTATAAAGGAAATTCCAGAGTTTAGGAAAAGACAAAATGAGAACATTGGTTTCCCTGGTCCTGATAGAAGAGGATCACTCAAAACACCACAGACAAAGTCAAAGGTAATTTATTATTGAACTACATACAGTATATGTCACCACATACTACTTCAAAATTCATTTTGCAGCCATTTACAGGAAAATAAAGAAATGCAATAGAATTAGTGAAAAGCTCTGTATATAGAGTATTGCACAAGACTTAGGTACCCTAGATTTTTTAATATGAACTTTGTTTTAGATTTTTTTGTTTTCTGTATTAGTGTGTCAGTAGAAAAGAACAATTTTTAGATTTTTAAACATTCATTTTCAAAAAAAAATTAAGTGACAGAGAAATGTTTGTATTTCATTAAAGAAAGTAACACATTAATTAATAAACCATTTTACAAATAAAGACTTGATTACTTTATAAATAACAACATGCATAAAAATTGCTGGTGAACACAGCAGGCCAGGCAGCATCTATAGGAAGAGGTACAGTCGACATTTTGGGCTGAGACCCTGCGTCAGGACTAACTGAAAGAAGAGATAGTAAGCGATTTGCAAGTGGGAGGGGGAGGGGGAGATCTGAAATGATAAGAGAAGACACCCGTCTCCCCTTCCCCACCACCACTCTACAACCCCATCTCCCTCACATTCCATCATCTACTCCTGGACCCTTGGAGGCTCCTTCTTCCTCTCACCCCAACCCTCCCCTCGCCACTGACACTACCAGCCTCCCTCCCACTTCCCCCTCTGATCCCAGCTCTCATCCGTGCCGGGTCTTTACCATCCCCTCTGTCCTTCAACTGTCTGAGGCAGGGCGCTCTGTCCTCAGTAAGAGCCTTACCTTTGTCTCCCTTCGCCCACACCTCAGCGAGTTCCGCGTTCGCCATGACGCTGAACTCTTCTTCCGCCGGCTCCGTCTTCGAGCCTACTTCTTCAGCAAGGACTCTCCCACCCCCACCGATGACTCCTCCTCCCATCTTCAACCCTCCTCCTCTTCATGGACACCCCGCTCTGGTCTTCTGCCTGCCCTGGATCTCTTTATTGCTAACTGCCGTCGGGACATCAACTGTCTCGACTTCATCGCACCTTGTGCCCTTTCCAACCTCACTCCTTCCGAATGCTCTGCTCTCCACTCCCTCTGCACTAATCCTAACCTTACTATAAAACCTGCCGATAAGGGGAGTGCTGTTGTAGTCTGGCGTACTGACATCTACCTTGCTGAGGCACAGCGACAACTTGCGGATACCTCCTCTTATTTACACCTCGATCATGACCCCACTAAGGAGCACCAGGTCATTGTCTCCCACACCATCACCGACTTTATCCGCTCAGGGGATCTCCCATCCATTGCTACCAACTTTATAGATCCCACACCACGCACTTCCTGTTTCTACCTCCTACCCAAGATCCATAAACCTGCCTGTCCAGGTAGACCCATTGTCTCAGCTTGCTCCTGCCCCACCGAACTCATTTCTGCATACCTCGACACTGTTTTATCCCCCCTTGTTCAATCCCTTCCTACCTATGTTCGTGACACTTCTCATGCTATGAATTTTCTCAATGATTTTAAGTTCCCTGGCCCCCACCGCTTTATTTTCACCATGATGTCCAGTCCCTATATACTGCCATCCCCCACCAGGAAGGTTTCAAAGCTCTCCGCTTCTTTTTGGATTCTAGGCCTAACCAGTTCCCCTCTACCACCACTCTGCTCCATCTAGCGGAATCAGTCCTTACTCTTAATAATTTCTCCTTTGGCTCCTCCCACTTCCTCCAAACTAAAGGTCTAGCCATGGGCACCCGTATGGGTCCCAGCTATGCCTGCTTTTTTGTTGGCTTTGTGGAACAATCCATGTTCCGAACCTATACTGGTATCTGTCCTCCACTTTTCCTTCGCTACATCGACGACTGCATTGGCACTGCTTCCTGCACGCATGCTGAGCTCCTTGACTTCTTTAACTCTGCTTCCAATTTTCACCCTGCCCTCAAGTTTACCTGGTCCATTTCCGACACCTCCCTACCCTTTCTTGATCTTTCTGTCTCTATCTCTGGAGACAGCTTATCTACTGATGTCTACTATAAGCCTACGGACTCTCACAGCTACCTGGACTATTCCTCTTCTCACCCTGTCTCTTGCAAAAATGCCATCCCCTTTTCGCAATTCCTCCGTCTCCACCGCATCTGCTCTCAGGATAAGACTTTTCATTCCAGGATGAAGGAAATGTCCTCCTTATTTAAAGAAAGGGGCTTCCTTTCCTCCACCATCAACTCTGCTCTCAAACACATCTCTCCCATTTCACGCACATCTGCTCTCACTCCATCCTCCCGCCACCCCACCAGGAATAGGGTTCCCCTTATGCTTTCCTACCTCCCCACCAACCTCCAGGTCCAACATATAATTCTCTGTTACTTCCGCCATCTCCAATGGATCCCACCACTGAGCACATCTTTCCCTCCCCCCCTTTCTGTTTTCCACAGGGATTGCTCCCTACGCGCCTCCCTTGTCCATTTGTTCCCTCCCCCCATCCCTTCCCACTGATCCCTCTCCAGGCACTTAGCCTTGTAAGCGGAACAAGTGCTACACATGCCCTAACACTTCCTCCCTCACCACCATTCAGGGCCTCAGACAGTCCTTCCAGGTGAGGCGACACTTCACTTGTGAGTCGGCTGGGGTTATATACTGCGTCCGGTGCCCGATGTGGCCTTCTATGTATTGGTGAGACCTGATGCAGGCTGGGAGACCATTTCGCTGAACACCTACGCTCTGTCTGCCAGAGAAAGCAGGATCTCCCAGTGGCCACACATTTTAATTCTGCGTCCCATTCCCATTCTGATATGTCTATCCACAGCCTCCTCTACTGTCAAGATGAAGCCACACTCAGATTGGAGGAACAACACCTTATATTCCATCTGGGTAGCCTCCAACTTGATATCATGAACATTGACTTCTCTAACTTCCATTAATGCCCCACCTCCCCTTCGTACCCCATCCGTTATTTATTTATCTATCTATCTATCTATTTATTTATTTATTTATTAATTATCAATTTTTTCTTCTCCCTCTCCCTTTTCTCCCTTTGTCCCTCTCACTATACTCCTTGCCCATCCTCTGGGCTTCCCCCTTCCCCCTTTCTTTCTCCCTCGGCCTCCCGTCCCATGATCCTTTCATATCCCTTTAGCCAATCAATTTTCTAGCTCTTAGCTCCATCCCTCCCCCTCCTATCTTCTCCTATCATTTCAGATCTCCACCTCCCCCTCCCACTTTCAAATCTCTTACTAATTCTTCCTTCAGTTAGTCCTGACGAAGGGTCTCGGCCTGAAACGTCGACTGTACCTCTTCCTTTAGATGCTGCCTGGCCTGCTGCGTTCACCAGCAATTTTTATGTGTGTTGCTTGAAATTCCAGCACCTGCAGATTTCCTCGTGTTTGCGTACTTTATAAATATATAGCCTGGTGCATGATTTAACAAAGATAACAAACAGGTACTAATGATCAATGATATAAAGAGTTGAATTAATTAAACTGTTTAACTGAACCAGGCACGGGTGTCAAAGGAATCAAACTGGGTGAAGGACAACCAAAATAAAAGGAGAGGGAGTGGCAGATGTAACAGCTTAACCTTCAAACCATCTTGTTACACCATGGCAAGAGTGAGCAAAGTAACAAGATCCAACGTGGTCATCCTGCATCAACAAGGTCTTAGCCAAGCAGAAATTTTATGGCATTGGGAGATTCAAGATGTAGACGAATGCACACAATGTTCTGGAGTAGCTCAGCAGGTCAGGCAACATCTATGGAAGGGAATAAACAGTCAATGTTTTGGGCTGAGACCCCTCATCATGTTCAAGATGTGCTGTCTAAGGTCTTCTGAAGAAGCGCAAAGAAACGAGCATGGTTGAGGACCAGAAGTGCAGTGGTCGGGCATGGAAACTGAGCTCAGCAGACAAGAGATACATAAAAATGATCTTCCTTCTAAATTGGAAGATGGCCAGTATTGCTATCAGTTCTGAACTCACAAAAAACACTTGAACTCAAGTAGACCCCTCTGTAGTCTGGAGACGTCTTGTCAGAAGTTGTCTTCATGGAAGTGTTGCTGCCAAATAGCCATTCCACCGAAATGGAAACATAGCCAAGAGGCTCACCCAGCCACAAGAACACAAGAACTGTAGTGCTGAACAATGGCAGCAAGTGTTCTGCACTGACAAGTTAAAATTTGAAATTTTTGGTTCAAAGAAATTCTTGCCTACAGAAGAGCAGGGGAGTGCTATATGGAAGAGTATCTGCAGCCACCAGTGAAGTCCGGTGGAGGTTTCCAGCAGGTTTGGGACTGTATTTGGTGATCTGGTCAGAATTAATGGAATTCTCAATGCTGAGAAGGACACGCAGATTCCCATCCCTTAGGCAATATAATCCTGAAGGCAACTAACCCCAAACAACTGACCAAGGTCATAAAGAACTATCATCAGCAAAAAGAAGAACAAGGAGTTCTGCAACAGATTGGAATTACCTGGAGAGACAGAATCAAGTGAGTCAGCCAAATTCTGCAGAAGAACTGTGGCAAGTTCTCCAACCTACCAGCTGATTTTCTTATAAAAGTGCACCTGAATGTACCTAGAGAACTGATGCATTTTTAAAGGCAAAGGGTGGCCATACCAAATATTGATTTGATTTAGTTTTTTTACTGTTTATTGCACTTTATAGAATTTTTTTGTTATTTAGAAACTTTTCATGTCATTATCTTTGACAGCTTTTTTGCTTTACAGAACTTTTTTTGCACGTGCCTAAGACTTCTGCACAGTACTGTGTATATGTCACCAAACACAACCTGAAAATTAAGTTTATTGCAGGCATTTACAGGAGAATAAAGAAATACAATAGAATCTGTGAAAAGCTATGAATGTATGAAGACTGACAAACAACCAATGTGCAAAAGAAGACATCATATATATATATATATATATATATATATATATATATATATACATACACATACACAGGACCAAATCTTCTATACCTCCAACCTGATGGTGATAGCAAGAAGAACATGTGGCCTGGAGGGTGGGGGTTCCTTGATGATCGATGCTGCTTCCTTGTGGTAGCACTACTTGTAAATATGCTCAATAGTGGAGAGGGATTTGCCTGTAATGAACTGGTCTCTATCCACCACTCTCTGTAGACTTTTCCATTCATAGACTTGGTGTTTCTAAACCAGGCTGTGATGCAAGCAGTTAGGATACATATGCACCTATAGGAGTTCGTCAAAGTTTTAAATGACCTGCTGAATCTACACAAACTTTTAAGAACGTAGAGGTGCTGTTGTGCTTTCTTTGTATTCGCACTTATGTGCTGATCCCAAGACAGATCCTCTGATGTGATGATACCAAGGAATTTAAAGTTTCTGTTCCTCTCCACATCTGATTCCTTGATGAGCACTGGTTCATGGACCTTTGGGTTCTTCCTCCTGTAGTCAGTATCAGCTCTTCGGTTTTACTGACGCTGAGTGAGAGATTATTGTGGCATCATTCAGCCAGATTTTCAATCTGCCTCTAATATGAAAATTTGTCTCCAGTTTTGACTTGGCCATCAACAGTGTTGTCACCAGCAAACACAAATATGACATTGGAGTTGTGCATAACCTCACAGTCATAAGTATAAAGTGAGTAGAGCAGGGGGCTAAGCACACAACCCTGTGGGGCATCTGTGATGATGGTGATTACAGAGGAGATGTAGCAAATCCATACTGACTGGGATCTGCAAATGAGAAAACTGAGCATCCAGACTTGGAACTTAGTGAGCTATTTTTGAGGAGATGATACTGTTGAAGCTGCAGTCAATGAAGAGCACCCTGATGTATGTATCTTCATTGTCCAGATGTTCCAGAGCTGAGTGAAGAGCCAATGAAGAGCCATCTGCTGTTGACCTGTTGTGACAGTAGGCAAATTGGAATGGATGTAAGATCTCCTCATTCAGTAGTTGATGTGCTTCAAGACCAACCTCTTCAAGCACTTCATCACAGTGAATGTAAGTGCTACTGGATGCAAATTACCACCATCTTCGTGGGCAACAGTATGATTGAAACCTGCTTGACGCAGGTGGGTACCACAGCCTGTCGAAACATGAGGTTGAAGATGTCACTAAACACTCCAGCCAGTTAATTAGCATGGGTCTTCAGTACTTGGCCAGGTACATCGTCTTGACCGGATGTTTTCTGTTGATTCATCTTCCTGAAGGATGCTCTCACATCAGTTCAGAGACTGAAATCACAGGGTTGTTGTGGTTTCTGTGGGTTTGTGAAAGAACCTCTATGGTCTGTTGGTCAAAGCAAGCATAAAAGGCATCGAGCTCACCGGGAAGAAGAAGCTTGTCACTTACGTTGCTTGCATTTGCTTTGTAGGAGGTGATACATTCAAGCCTTGCCACAGTTGTCAAGCACCCTTCTGTGATTCAACTTTGTCCAGAATTGGCACTTTGCATGTGAGATGGCTTTTTGGAACTCTTGTACTTCACGGGATCACCATTCCTGAATACAACTGACCTAGGCCTTCAGCAGATTTTGAATATTTTGGTTCATGCAGGGCTTCTGGTTGGGGAAGACTCTGAATGATTTTGTGGGTCACACTTGTCCATGAGTGTACTACAAAGTCCATGTCATCCACATGTATTCATTCATGTCCTCTGATGAGTGCTTGAACACAGCCCAGTTCACCAATTTGAAACAGTTCTGTAGGTGCTCTTCAGTCATACTCTCAATAGTTGGACAATCTCATCTGAGTTGGACAATCCACACCAGGGGTGTGTGAAAAGAGCTCTTTTTAAACAGGGCAGCGACCGAGGTTTCAAAGGCTCAGTTCCGTGGTAGTTTCTCTGAGTTGAGGAGTGACCAGTCAGCAAGAGGGTTTCATTAGAAAGAGGAATACAAGAAACACAGTGGCCATCCTGTGAGTGGCTATTCTTCCTGAGTGAGCCAATCTTTAGGGTGGTTTTGGCTCATCAGGCTTAGGCAAGATCAGGCTTGGGAGAGGTAGATCGTCTCGTAAGTTGCTCTCTTTATGTTCTTGTTTGTCCATTTCTCATCTGTTAGTGCATAGTACAGTGAGCATGGCTCCAGGGGATAGTATTTTGTACTGCATGTGGGATGTGGGAAGTCTAGAAGGTGTCCATTCTCCCAGATAAACACATCTGCACCAGGTGCACTGACCTGCAGCCCCTGAGGAAATGTATAAAGGAACTGGAGATGCAGCTTGGTGACCTTCGACTCATACAGGAGAATGAGGAGATGACAAACAGGAGCTACAGGGAGGTAGTCACCCCGAGTGTTCAGGAGACAGGTAACTGGGTAACTGTCAGGAGAAAGAAGGGAAATGCACATCCAGTGCAGAGTACCCCTGTGGCCATTCTCTTCAATAATATATACAAAACTTTAGATATTATTGAGGGGGATGACCTACCAGGGGGAGCCACAGTGCCCAAGCCTGATGCCGTGGTCTGAGTCTGGTGCCGTGGCTCAGAAGAGTAGATTGGTAAAGAGGACTGCGGTGTTGATAGGAGATTATTTAGTCAGAAGAACAGAGACAAGGTTCTGTGGGTGTGATAAAGACATCTGGATGGTACGTTGCCTCACCCTGGGACCAGGATCAGGAATGTCTCAGATTGTGTCCATGGCATTCTCAAAGGCGAGGGTGAGCAGTCAGAAGTCTGGGTACATATTGGCACGAGTGACATAGGTAGATGAGATGATGGGGGTGCTGAAGAGAGATTTTATGGAGCTAGGTAGAAAGCTGAGAATCAGGACCTCCAGGGTAGCAATCTCAGAATTGCTGCCTGTGCCAAGTGCCAGTGAGGGTAAGAATAGGATGATTTGGCAGGTGGATGCGTGGCTGAGGAACTGGTTCAGGGGGCAGGAGTTTAGATTTATGGATCATTGGGATCTCTTTTGGGGAAGATATGACTTATACAAAAGGGATGGATTATGAGGGTACAATATCTTGTGGGCAGGTTGGCAGGAGTTATTTGGGTGGGTTTAAATAAATTTGGCAGGGGGATGGGAACCAGGGTAGTAGTGCTGAAGATGAGGAAGTTGGGTTTACAAACAGAAGCAATGTGTAGTGAGACTCCTAGCAAGGAGAGGCTGATGATAGGGCAAAATTAAAGTCAACAGGATGAGTTGCAATGTAAAAGGCGGACAAAATCAAAAGGGGTGAAAACAGGACCAAAGGTATTATATTTGAATGCGCGCAGAATACAGAATAAGGTTGCTGAACTTCCAGCACAGTTATAGATTGACAAGTATGATGTTGCAGGCATCACTGAATCATGTCTTAAGGATTATAGTTGGGAGCTTAATGTGCAAGGATACACATTGTATCGAGAGGATAGGTGGCAGAGGAGTAGACGTGGCTCTGTTGGTAAAACGTTAAATTAAATCATTAAAAAGAGGTGACATAGAGACAGAAGGTGTTCAGTCATTGTGGATAGAGCTAAGGAACTGCAAGAGTAAAAAGACCCTGATGGGGGTTGTACTGCTGTTCAGTCGTTAAGTCAAGTCTGACTTTTCGTGACCTCATGGACCATAGGGTCCGTAGGGTTTTCATGGCAAGATACAGAAGTGGACTGCCAGGCCTTTCTTCCGCACAGATACAGCTGCTGCCCAGGCTGGGACCCAGCTGGGTTTGAACTCAGAACTATCTGCCTTGAAGTTCAGTGCTGATGCCACTAAACCACTAACCTTCAGACCCCCAAACAGTAATAAGGATGTGGTCTACAAATCACAATAGGAGATAGAAAATGCATGCCTAAAGGGAAATATTAAACTAGTCATGGGGGATTTCATTAAGTAGGTAGATTTGGAAAATCAGATAGGTACGTAATTCCAAGAGGGTGAATTTCTAGAATGCCTACGAGATGGCTTCTTTAGAGCAGCTCATGATTGAGCCCACTAGGGGATCAGCTTTTCTGGATTGGGTGTTGTTCCATGAACAGGAATTGATCAGAGAGCGTAAGGTAAAAGAACCCTTAGAGGCAAGTGATCATAATATGATTGACTTCACCCTGAAATTTGAGGAGAAGCTAAAGTCAGATGTATCAGTACAAACAGTTGAGCAAAGGAAATTACAGGGGTATGAGAGATGAGTTGGACAGAATTGATTGAAAAAGAACACTGACAAGGATGAAGGCAGAGCAGCAATGGCTGGAATTTCTGAAAGTAATTTGCAAGGCAAAATATATATACCTCCCAAAGAGGAAGTAGTATTCTAAAGGCAAGATGACACAACTATGGCGAACAAGGAAGTCAAAGCCAACATAAAAGCCAAAGAGAAGGCATATAATAAAGCAAATTTTAATGGGAAGTTAAGGACTGGGAAGCCTTTAAGTACCAACAGAGGCAACTAAAAATTCATTAAGAAGGTAAAGATGGAATATGAAAGTAAGCTAGCCAATAATATTAAAGAGGATACCAGGAGTTCCTTCAGATACATGAAGTGTAAAGGAGAGGGAAAGTGGATATAAGGACACTGCAAAATGATGCTGGTGAGGTAGTAATATGGGACAAAAATGGCGGACAAATTAAATAAGTATCTTGCATCAGCCTTCACTGTGGAAGACACTAGCAGTATGATGAAAGTTCTAGGTGTTGGGGTGATGAAGTGTGTGAAGTTACCATAACTAGGGAGAAGGTTCTTGGGAAACTGAAAGGTCTGAAGATAGATGAGTCACCTGGACCAGATGTTTTACACCCCAGGGTTCTGAAGGAGGTGGCAGAAGAGATTGGGGAGGCATTAGTAATGATTTTTCAAGAATCGCTAGATTCTGGAATGGTTCCAGAAGACTGGAAAATTACAAATGTCTCTCCACTGTTCTGGAAGGGAGAGAGGCAGAAGGAAGGAGATTATAGGCCAGTTAATCTGACCTTAGTGGTTAGGAAGATGCTGGAGTCAATTATTAAGGATGAGGTCTCAGGGTACTAGGAGGCAGATGATAAAACAGGCCATAGTCAGCATGGTTTCCTCAAGGGAAAACCTTGCCTGACGAATATGTTGGAAATCTTTGAAGAAATAACAAGCAGGATAGAGAAAGGAGATTTCGTTGATGTTGTGTACTTGGATTTTCAGAAGACTTTTGACAAGTTGCCACACATGAGCCTGATTAATATGCTATGAGCCCCTGGTATTACAGGAAAGATTCTAGCATGGATAAAGCATTGGCTGATTGGCAGGACGCAAAGAGTGGGACTAGAGGGAGCCTTTTCTGACTGGCTGCTGGTGACTAGTGGTGTTCCATGGGGGTCTGTGTTGGAACCGATTGTTTTTACTTTTATGTCAATGATTTGGATGATAGACTTGATAGCTTTGTTGCAAAGATCGTAGATGATATGAAGATAGGTGGAGACTCTACTAGGTGCCTTTTAGGATCACTTTCCATAGACAAGCTGCTACACAAATGAAAGTTGCTTCTACAAATGTCCTTGGTAGCTTTCTGTACAATGAATCACAGTTCACTACAATTTATCAAGAAAGAATCTGTTCTTAATTACCAGGAAACAATGGCCAGTATATGTTAAATGATCATTCAAAATGCAGGAGAGCAATAGAGCTTAAAATATCTCCATAAAATAAAACTTTCTTCTTAATAGCCTGACCTCAAGATTTCTTCGGTTTGCTAGTATAAAGCTTATTCCTGCAATGTCAGAATTTCAGTGGTGCAATGGTAGCGGTTATGGTACACCCAGACTTTCTCTGGAACACATCCAGAATGGTAAATCATATGAAAACTGTTTGTATAATAAAATAGAAATATAAACATAAAATATAGCTTAGCCATTTGTTCCTGCCAGAGCGCGCTGTCTGGGCTTTTAATGACTATAATCCACTTAAAGTCTATTTTAGCAGTTTATGTATTTTCTGAACTCCTCAAGTTCCCTTCCACTACACTTGGCCATTGTTCATTGCCTGTATTTCATACTCCATTGTGGATTATAGCTTGATTCCTTTGCTGTTGTTATGTCATTAGCATCATGAATCAAATGCACGTGTCTTCCATTACAAAGAAATGATTGGCTCGATCAACCGTGATAGACTTAACAGTTCACTTTATTTTTGACACCTTTGAGCAACATTAGATTGTAATTGCAGCTCAGGTTCCCAATGATGTTTATAAATTATGAACACCTATGACATCATCTGAGTCCAATGGGAGAACCGCTTTGCAATCACTCCAGGTACCCATGCTATATTGGCTCAGTGTTGGAGGATCTAAAACAAACATTAGATTTGTTGACAGGGAACTGAAGGAATACTAAATTTATCTAGAGCTACGCTTATTACCATCATTTTTCCAACAGTAAAACGTGAAGATATTCTCTTCCTTCTAATTATCTTTACATCATATTTACATAAAACCTGTGATGCTGGGGAATGCATTCCATATTACCAAAGGCACGCGATGCCATTTCAGCCAATACCTGTTGGGGAGGAATATTAGAAATTGTGAGTGAAGTCTAAGTGATTTGATGTTATTGCATTGACTGCACCTACCTCTGTCTTTAAATGCATTATGCTTTCCAAAACATTCCAAATGGCTATTCTTTATGGATAATTTTATAGGTTGATTTTATGTATTTGTTACTTAAAATGTTTTACACCTGGTCGCTTTTAGCTGGGCTACAGTACAAGTGAGCTATTTCATGGAACATATTGTAGAACATAGAGCAGTACAGCACAGTACAGTCTCTTCAGCTCACAATGTTGTGTTGACCTTTTAAACTAGTCAAGATCAATCTAACACCTTCCTCCCACATAGTCCTTCATTTGTCTTTCTTTCATGTGCCTATCTAAAAATCTCTTAAATCTCCCTAATGAATCTGCCTCTACCATTATCCCCAGCTCTATGCACTGTGTAAGCAACCTACCTCTGATATCACCCCCCCCATACCTTCCTCTAGTTGTTTTAAATATATGTCATCTCACTGCTGCCCTGCAAAACAGGTGCTGACTGTCAACTCTGTCAATACATCCGATCATCATCTGTGCCCTGAGCACGTTGCCTCTCTTCCTCCTTTGCTCCAAAGAGAAAAGCACTTGCTTGCGCAACCTTTCCTCTTAAGACATGTTCTCTGATCAGTTCAATTCAATTCAAGTTTAATTGTCATTCAATCATACAGGTATACCCGTGAATACAGCCAAATGAGACAGCGTTACTCCAGAGTCAAGGTGCAAAACATAGTACCGACACTCACACACAGCACAAAGCATGCATGAGATACAGCAATGCAATAAAAAAGCCCAACCTCAAGCCATCCAACTCTGCAGAAATCTGCAGACAACCACAATAGAGCTCATCTTCTGCTGAGCAAATACTGGAGGTGGGGGGAGGGGCACCAACTCCAGCCTGGATGCTGGGCAGCACTGCCCCTGGTGGAGTGCACCGGCCCTGATGCCCCTCTCTTAGTGGCTGTAAACAGGTGGCACCATGGCTTGAGGCCAAGTCCTTGCACATACAAGGTAGTGAGCTCCTTGCAATCTCCAGGCAGCACCCTCTTAAATCTCCTCTGCACCCTCTTTAAGGCTTCCATATTCTCCCTATCATGAGGCAAACAGAACTGAACACAATATTCCAAGTATGGTCTGAGCAGAGCTTTACAGAGCTGCAACATTACCTCGCAGCCCTTGAAAATAATCCCCTAACTAATGAAGGCGAACATACAATATATACACCTTCTTTACCATCCTATCAACTTGCATGGCAACATTCTGTATTAAATCACTTAAGCTCACCTGTTGAAGATTACACTCTTAGATCTAGTCAGTTTTACTCTGAGATTTCAGCTTAAAAACCCTTTTATGGTGGCCCACTGTACCATGAACATGGAAGCAATCGAAGCATTCCAACCAACTCCTTAAGCCTGATCTGTAATTCAGGAAGGCCATGTCTGATCTTCTATTTAAATGACACAATTTTTGGCTTGATTCCCACATCCCTTGCTTCCTCTGATCAAAATCCAAATGATCTCAGATTTTAGTGAATGAGTCTCCGGATTGAAGATTTTCAGTTTTCTGAGTGCCTCTCACATCTGCTCTCTCAGGGCAGATAAAAGATCCCATGGTAATATTTTGGAGAGAATTGAAGATAATAAATCCATTCACATCCCATGTTTATTGGTTGGGCAGTAGGCAAGCTTGTCCTGGATTAAAGTCAGTCTGGAGGCCATTGTAGGATGATGCAACATAACGTAAACTTACAGTGTGGTCTAATTCCACAAGCAGCCCATTATCCGGATCCATTAATGAAACAATTATTGTATCAGTGAGCAGACTGTAAGATGTAGAGGCAGCAATACATTGCTCAGGTTTCAGGTCAACTACCTATTATAGCTGGAACTAGTTACTAAAAATTGACTGCCTCCTAATAAATAATAGTTTTATTGTAATTTGTTTTTCAACTGAACAGCAGCTCACCACCAACTTAAGCTTTCTAAATCTCAGACTTCCTTTTCAATGTTGTTTCTGGCTTTGTAAATGGCAACACCCACTTATAGACTGATGAAAATTTGGGAATCACTGAGTCACATAATCACATGCCTTTCTCCCATCAGCTTTCAAGAGAAAATGTGAAATTTAAGCCTACGTGAAGCTCTCGGCAACATTCTATCATATTCTTTCCCAGTTGTGGCCATTGTAGCCTGACACACCGGTTGGCCTGTGACGGTATGTCCACTGCTGAGCACCAGCAATTACTTCACTCGTTTTGCTTCAACAGAGTCATAGAACAGCAGCACAGGAACAGGCCCTTTGGCCCATCTAGCCCATGCCAAACCCTTAATCTGCCTAGTTCCATTGACTTGCACCTGGACCATGGTTCATTATAGAACATAGAACATAGAATAGTACAGCACAGTACAGGCCCTTCGGCCCATGATGTTGTGCCAACCCTCAAACCCTGCCTCCCATATAAGCCCCCACCTTAAATTCCTCCATATACCCGTCTAGTAGTCTCTTAAACTTCACTAGTGTATCTGCCTCCACCACTGACTCAGGCAGTGCATTCCACGCACCAACCACTCTCTGAATAAAAAACCTTCCTCTAATATCCCCCTTGAACTTCCCACCCCTTACCTTAAAGCCATGTCCTCTTGTATTGAGCAGTGGTGCCCTGGGGAAGAGGTGCTGGCTATCCACTCTATCTATTCCTCTTATTATCTTGTACACCTCTATCATGTCTCCTCTCATCCTCATTCTCTCCAAAGAGTAAAGCCCTAGCTCCCTTAATCTCTGATCATAATGCATACTCTCTAAACCAGGCAGCATCCTGGTAAATCTCCTCTGTACCCTTTCCAATGCTTCCACATCCCTTCCATTCATGTACCTATCCAAATTTCTCTTAAATGTTGAAATTGACCCCACGTGCACCATTTGCTCTGGCAGCTCATACTCTCAATCTGAGTAAAGAGGTTTCCCCTCATATTCCCCTTAAACATTTCACCTTTCACCATTAATCCATGGCCTAGTTGTAGTCTCAACCTACCTCAAAGGAAAAAGCATATTTTCATTTACACTAACTATATCCCTGATAATTTGGTATACCTCTAGCAAATTTCCCCTCAATCTTATACATTCTGGGGAGTAAACTCCTAATGTATTCAATCTTTCCCTATAACTCAATTCCTTAAGTCCCAGTAACATTGTCCTCCGCACTCTTTCTATCTTAATAACTTCTCTCCTGTAGCTAGGTGACTAATATTGCACACAACACTCCAGATGAGACATCAGCAACAACTTAGACAATTTCAACGTAACAACTCAACTCCTGCATTCAATATATTGAATTCTGAAGGCCAATGTGCCAAAAACTCCCTTCATGACCTTACTTACCTGTGATGCCACTTTCAAGGAATTATTGATCTGTATTCCCAGATCCCTCCGTTCTACACTCAACAGTGCCCTACTTCTCACTGTGTAAGACTACCCTGGCTGGTCCTCCCAAAGTACAACACCTTTCACTTGTCAGCTTTAAGTTCCATCTGCCATTTTTCAGCTAGTCTAGATCCCGCTGCAAGTTTTGAGAGTTTTCCTTAATGCCCACTACACCCCAATCTTGGTGTCATCCCCAAATTTGCTGATGCGGTTTACCACATTATCATCCAGATCATTGATATAGATGACAAGCAACAACAGGCCCAGCACCGATCCCTTTGGCAAACCACTTGTCACAGGCCTCCAGTCAGTGATGCAACCATTTACAACTACTCTCTGGCTTCTTCTGCAAAGCCTATGTTTAACCCCATTTCAAAGAATCAAAGTACATTTATTATCAAAGTATACAACTCTCAATTTCATCTTTCTCGCAAACTGTCACAAAACAAAGAAGAACCATGGAATCAATCCATTCAAAAACCATTAAATATCAAATATCAAATCCCCCTCCACCATGGCAAAACAAATTGCACAAGCAGCAACCAAAAAAACAAGTGAAAATGTAGAACATACTGTAAAACACAAAATTAAAAGGCATATTTCGGTACTGCTCAGCTCACATCCACTCTGACTAGGCCCTTCATTATTTGATAGGTTTCAATGAGATCCCCTCCATCATTCTTCTAAACTCCGGCAAGTACTTCTACAAGGTCAAAAGAGTGGCTCACATATGCATCCTCAAGGAGAACTAGGAGAGGACAATAAATTATAATAGTCCCAAGAAAGAATTGGGGTAGGGTAATTTGGCTTTAAGCACTATTCAGAGGAAGAGGAAGAGAAGGCTAATATTCAGCCACATGACCAAAAATAAGGTAAAACGTTGACTTGTCCTTGGGATGTGCCTATTCATATGCACCTTATTCAAGTTGAAGGTAATCTCCATAGACTGGTATCATAGGGATGACTCCTAATAGCCTTTTATAATCCAGCATAGTGCAGGTAGATAAGCAGTTCTTTGATACAATCCGTCCATCCAATTTGCTTGCCCC
The DNA here is from genome assembly GCF_030028105.1 of Mobula birostris. Lineage (NCBI taxonomy): Eukaryota > Metazoa > Chordata > Chondrichthyes > Myliobatiformes > Myliobatidae > Mobula > Mobula birostris. The sequence continues at coordinate 124,295,337 of NC_092370.1, forward strand.
TATTTCATCTATTTGACCAAGTTGCTATTTTCTTTTGCATAGTTTGTCCAAAAATTACAAAAGCATGTTCGTGACCCAAGGGAATTACTGAGAGCCATTAAGACCACAAACTCTAGGAGCAGAATTAGGCCATTTGGCCCATTGAGTCTGCTCCACCATTTCATTATGGCTGATCCACTTTCCCAATCTCCTGCCTTCCCCTTCATCCCATGATCAATCAAGAATCTATCAACCTTTGCCTTAAATATACATAAAGACTTGGCCTCCATAGCCGCCTGTGGCAAAGAGTTCCACAGATTCACTACTCTCTGGCTGAAGAAATTCCTCCTAATCTCCATTCTAAAAGGATGCCCTCGATTCTGAGGCTGAGTCCCCTGGTCTCTTGACGCTCCCACCATAGGAAACATCCTCTCTACATCCATTCTATCAAGGCCTTTCACCATTCGATAGGTTTCAATGAGGTCTCCTTCATTCTTCTGAATTTCAGTGAATACAGGCCCAGAGCCATCAAACTTTCTTCATATGGAACCATTTTTGTGAACCTCCTTTGAACGTTCTCCAGTTTCAGCACATCCTTTCTAAGAAACTGCTCGGAATACTCCATGTGAGGCCTCAGCAGTGCTTTATAAAGTCACAACATTACATACTTGCTTTTATGTAAGTCCTCTTGAAATGAATGCTAACATATTTGTCTTCCTCACACAGACACAACCTGCAAATTAATCTTTAAGGAATCCTGCACAAGGACTCCCAAATCCCTTTGTGCCTCAGATTTTTGTACTTTCTCTCCATTTAGAAAATAGTCAACCTTTTCATTTTTTCGACCAAAGTGCATGACCATACAATTCCTGACTTTGTACTCCATCCACCATTTCTTTGCCCACTCTCCTAATCTGTCTAAGTCCTTCTGTAGCCTATTTCCTCAAAACAAACTGTCCCTCTGCTTATCTTCATATCATCTGCAAACTTTGCAAGAAATTCCATCATCCAAATCGTTGACATATAACGTAAAAACAATACCTATTTTATCATGTGCTTCCAAGCACCCTTATCCTTGATAATCGACTCCAACATCTTCCCAACCACTGAGGTCAGACTAACTGGCCTATAGTTTCCTTCCTTCTGCCTCTCTCCCCTCTTGAAAAGTGGAGTGATACTTGTAATTTTCCAGTCTTCCAGAAGCATTCCAGTATCGAGCGATTCTTGAAAGATCATTACTAATGCCTTCACGATCTCTTCAGCCACCTCCTTCAGAACCTTGGAGTGTACACCATCTGCTCCAGGTGACTTATCTACCTTCAGACCTTTCAGTTTTCCAAAAACCTTCGCCCTTATAATAGTAATTTCACACACTTCATGACCCCTGACACTGGAACTTCCAACATACAGCTAGTGCCTTCCACAGTGAAGAATGATGCAAGTAATTATTCAGTTTATTTGCCACTTCCTTGCCCCCATTACTACCTATCCAGCATCATTTTCCAGTGGTCTGATATCCACTCTCACCTCTCTTTTTCACTTTATTATCTGCAAGCTGCCTTGATTCAAAAATCGCCCAAATGTAGTAACAAAAAAGAACAATTAGAACTAGAACTAAAAACTAGACCACATCAGAAGAACTGAATTAGAGGTCAAATCTATAATCCACATTGATTAAACCTTGCTCCGGAACCATCTACTGACAGCGTCAAGGGAGAGATCACTTGAACACAGGGACCGTCCCTCGGGAGCAGAGAATGATAAAACAAGAGATCCCCATATGCAGACACCTTCTCCGGCAGCAGCCAGTAAGAGGTTGGTAGACGCCATTGAACACTCGCACCCATCTCGTTGATTTCAGTCTTCCTCTGTGCTTCAATTGGCGAGAGATCATGGGCCCATGCCCCATCTCTTGGCTTCCTCGTCTCCACACTGCATGCTTTGGTCACAGCCTTGTGGAGACAGCAAAGCTCCAGATTGCCTGATCAACCCAAAATCACATCGCCAGGGTGTAGGTAACAGGCTCTAACATTAGCAGAGCCATATCTGAATTAAAAAGAAGATGTAAAGGAAGTGAAAAGAATTGCTTAATGACCTGTCTTGAGGATGTCACCTTTGGTACAGTTCCTCGTTGGCACCATCTTCTTCCTGTGCATCAGCAAGGGTTTCCTCACCGTGAATGTCAAGCAACTGAACCTTCTTGACTCACCTCGTGTGCAGGGGCTTGTCCTTGTCCAAGTCCATGTACACAACATCCACTGCCTTGCTTTCATCAACTTTCCTGGTAACTTTCTTGGAAGACTCTATAAGATTGGTTATATGTGCTTTACCATGCAGAAAGCCATGCTGACAATCAGCCCATGTCTATCCAAATACTTATTCCAGTCCCTTGGAATATTTTCCAATAACATTCTCACAACTGATATCAGGCTCACCGGTCTATTACTTCCTGGCTTATTCTCAGAGCCTTTCTTAAACAACAGAACTACATCAGCTATCCTTCAATCCTCCGGCACCTCACTCTTGGCTAAGGCTGTTTTAAGTATCTCTGCTAAGGCCTCTGCAATTTCTGCACTCTCCTCCGTCAGGGTCCAAGGGAACACATTGTTAGGCTCTGGGGATTTATACATCGTAATTTGCTTCAGGTCAGCAAACACCTCCTCCTCTGTAACCTGCAGAGGGTTCATGACCTCGCTGCTACATTGCCTAACATCTACAGACTCTGTGTCCTTCCACAAGTAAATACAGATGCAAAATCTCCATTTAAGATCTCCCACCTCTCTTTCAGCTCCATTCTGATCTTCCAGTGGACCAACTTTGTCACTTGCTATCCTTTTGCTCTTAATGTATCTGTAGGAACCCTTAGGATTCTCCTTCGCCTCGTCTGCCAGAGCAACTCCATGTCTTCTTTTAGCCTTCTTTTTAGCCCTTCTTAAGTGTTCTCTTGCATTTCTTATATTCCTCAAGTACCTCATTTGTCCCTGCCTGTCTATCCCTGCTATGCACCTCCTCCTTTTCCTTATTCAGGGACTCAATATCTCTCGAAAACCAAAGTTCCCCAAACCTATTACCCTTGCCTTTTATTCTGACAGAAACATTCAATCTGTATACTCTCAAAAATTACCATTTACCAAACACACTTTTGCTAGAAAACAACCTGTTCCAATCCACACTTGCCAGTTCTTTTCGATCCAACATGTCCCTGACCCTGGCACCCGGGAGACAATGAACCGTATGGGAATCTTGTTCTCATCCACTGACCACATTTCTGTTCCCCTAATCAATGAATCCCCTATCACTACAGGTGCCTCTTTCCACCCTCCACCCCATCTTCCCCTCGGAGCCACAGAGCCAGACTCAGTGCCAGAGACTGGACCACTGGGGCTCTTCTCTGCTAGGTCATGCCCTCCCAACATTATCCAATGTGGTATACCTATTGTTGAGAGGAACGGCCAGGGGAGTACTCTGCACTGGATGCCTATCCCTTTCATCTTTCTGATGGTCACCCAGTTACCTGTGACCTGGAGCCTGGGTGCAACTGCCTCTGTTTATGTCCTGTCTATCAACCCCTCAGCCTCGTGAATGGTCCAGTTCCAGCTCCAGCTCCATAACACAGTCTGTTAAAAGCTGCAGCTGGACATACTTCTTGCAGGTATAGTCATTAGGGATGCTGGATGTCTCCCTGCCTTCCTTCATCTCACAAGAGGAGCATTCCAGTGCCCTGCCTGACATTCCCATTGCTCTAAATGTGCAATAAGAAAGAAGTAAAGAAGAAATAACAAAAAATCTATCTATGACCTTTGCCTCCCCTCTCCAAAGCCTCAACTTCCCAGTCCAACACTGACCCACTCACATGATAGCCACTCTGTTTCAACCTAACTTCTCTTTATTGCACAATCCAATGTCTCCTTGGGAACTGTGGTGTGCAAAAAGTAACGACTGGCGCCGTTCACTTCTTTTAATCTCTCTCTCTCCCTCTGTGCATAATCTAGTGTCTCTTTGGGATTGTGGTGTGCAAAAGGTGCCAAATGCCATCCTTCACTTCTTTTAAACTCTCTCTCCCCCTTTACACAACCCAGTGTCTCCTCAGGACTGTGGCACGCAAATAATGACTAAAGTAAGTACTGTATTTTCTTTTTGTAATACTTCTGTCTACCTCATAATGTCCCAATTATTTCACAGCTAATGAAACACTGAAAACCAATTACCATTACACTATAAGAAAATGTGACAACCAAATTGCACAGAGCAAGCTTAAACAAACTGCAATTGATAATGACCAAGTGATCAGTTTTACTGATGGTGGCAAAGGGTTCAATTTTGGCTAGAAGCTCCATTAGTCTTCCTTGAGATAGTTTCTTGATTTTATTTTCTTTCAGAATTAAATTTACCTGAAGGCAGTATTTCATAGAAACATAGAAACATAGAAAATAGGTGCAGGAGTAGGCCATTCAGCGCTTCGAGCCTGCACCGCCATTTATTATGATCATGGCTGATCATCCAACTCAGAACCCTGCCCCAGCCTTCCCTCCATACCCCCTGACCCCCGTAGCCACAAGGGCCATATCTAACTCCCTCTTAAATATAGCCAATGAACTGGCCTCAACTGTTTCCTGTGGCAGAGAATTCCACAGATTCACCACTGTCTGTGTGAAGAAGTTTTTCCTAATCTCGGTCCTAAAAGGCTTCCCCTCTATCCTCAAACTGTGGCCCCTCGTTCACACAACAATCAGATCGAGATTATTCAAGGAAGACATGAGGGACTGGAGATATCAGAATCTGGAACAATGAACAACCTGCTGGAGGAACTCAATGGGTCAAACAGCATCTGAAGGGGGAAAGAAATTCTAAACATTTTAGTATCAGGAATGAAAATAATTGTCTACATTTTAGGTTGAAAACCTGTATCAGGACTATCCAAAGCTTGCAAGATTACTTAAAACCTTGTGATATAATTAGGTAAGAAAATATAGTATATATCTTTCATTCATTTAAAGAAGTTGGAAGTAGCTGACATCCTTAATTTACCCTGAGAAGGTGAGTCTTCTCCTTGAAATGATGAATCCTGTCTGGTGAAGACACTGGCACTGTGCTGTTGGCCAGGAAACTACAGTGATAACGCAGAAACAATATTATATTTCCAAATTAGCAGAGAGCAGGCATGCAGGTTAGAGGAGGGCCTGATGTGAAACATGTAAACAATTGCAAACAGGATGAAGACTTGTTATGGCTAATGTGACCATGTGATGCTCAGGTGATACCTCATAACTTTGTGGACCACAACTGTAGAAGCTAGAATCAGACCACGGGACGCATAATAATATCCTTCTTCAGATACAATTTCAGGGCAACTTCCTCAAATTGCATTTGCTTCTTGTAGGTCATTGGATTCATTAAATAATACTCTATAAGCAGAGTAGGCCACTGTGATCATACCTATCTTCCGGACCTATTACCATTTTCTTTGGTTCCTCCAATATCAGAACCTTGTTTTAGTGCAATGATTGACTGAGACACCAAGCTAGAGAATTCCAAAGATTTTCCATTCTTTTAATGAAGCAGCTTCTCTTCATTTTGGCCCTAAATGGCCAAGTTTTATTTTGAGACCATAGTCTCTGCTTCTTAATGAAGTCAACTCTTATTCTTCTAAGCTCTGGAGAATTAAGACGGAGCTTATTCAAACTCTCCACATATGACAGATTTAACTTCCCGCAAACCAGTTTAGTGAGTCATTGTTCCAGTCCCTCTCATTTTATTTGTCTGCCTGAACTGCACCTCCTCTGTAATGGTAACACTATGGTTGTGTCAATTTTTCAGTAATATTGTAAATATATTGTTTACTTAAGCATTTTTTATTGTTTCAATAATTCATTATGGGTTATTTATAAAAGTACATGAATGAAATAGGTCAATGTGCCATCACGTCATAAGTCCATGCCTCACTGAGATAAACATGAAGACAGAGACATATCCCCAGCTCCATGTTTTTCTTTCAATTGACTTTATGTTTGGAGTTACAAAACATAACAGTGGCATTGAGTAAGTTTTAAAGTGAACTCGAAACAACTACCTACTTGTTGAAGCGCAGACGGTCTTTCGAACTTAAAAAACAAAGGCAGCATGCTTTCTTTGCAAGGGGACAGAAACAGTCAGGTAACGAAAAAGCACAACACGTTTTCTTTACGAGAGGAGAAAAATGGTCCAGTAAAAAAAGGCACAACATGTGCCTCTTCAGAAGGGGACAGAGATGCTCGTTAAAAGATAAAGGCAGAGAACGAACAAAATTCATGGATTCATAAACAGTGAGTACTGAGTGATAATAATCATAAATAAATAAAAGAGAAGAAATGGCTAGTTACATAAAAAAGCATTTGATTTCACAATTGATAACTGGCTGATGTATACTGAGTGAATTGAGCAGTATTATGAAGCAAATAAAATAGCCAATGAGAAACAAGTGCCAGTTCGGCTGAGTGCATGAGGTAGAAGAGCATACCGTTTGCTTAGAAGTTTAACTGCTCCAACCAAACCAGCTGAAATGAGAGTAACGCAGGATCATTTAGAACCAAAGCCATTGTTGGTTGCTATGTTTCATAAGTGGAATCAAAAGGAAGGAGAATCTATTTCAGCTTACGTGGCTGAATTGAAGAGATTGTCTGAGCATTGCTAGTTCAGTGATGGGCTTAATGATATACTGAAAGATAGCTTGGTTAGTGGAATCTTACAAGAAAGCATTCAAAATGGCTTCCAACTGAAGCACAACTCACATTTAAAAGAACAGTTGAAATAGCTGCAGTGGGAACAGTAGACAGAGATGCAGTAGAGTTGCAGTCAAGAATGACAGTGAGTGTGAACAAAATTGCAATATCTAAACAGAAACCCACCTGGCCGAACAAATAGTGTTGCCCTTGTGGTAGGGGCTCGTGTACACCAGATCAATGCAGATTTAAAGGTAAAACCTGCAGAAAATGCAACAAAGTAGGACAAATACAAAGAGCATGTTGGGCAGACAAAAATAAATGGACTGCACAGGGAAGAGAATAAAATAAAAAGTCAAGTTGCAGTTTCAAAAACAGGATTACTCTGTATGCTGTTCATGAAAAATTTGATAATGACGAGAGTGGCCTTGAGATTTACAGTGTGAAAACTAAGAAGAGAAAAACAATAAGGCTCACACCAGAAGGGAACAGCAAATTATTTAAAATAGAATTGGACACAGGTTCGGCTGTTTCAATCATTCCACAAAATGAGTTTGAACAGCATTTAAAAGATACAGAACTGAAGTCTGCAGATATTCAACTAAGGACTTATACTGGAGAAAAGTTAACTCCTGTGGGAATGACATTCATAACAGTGAAATACAACAACCAACAAGCCACATTGAGCTTGTATGCGGTTAAAACAGGAGGGCCAGCATTGAGTGACTGACAGTGGCTGAGGCAGCTACAACTTGATAGGAGATCCATCCCATGCTATAGAGTCAACCAAAAGTGAATTAAGAAAGGTACTGGGTGATGCCACAGCAGTGTTCAAGGATAGCATTGGAAAGCTCAAACATATCAAGGATAAAATAGCATTAGATGAAAATTCCACACCCAAGTTTTATGAAGCCCATCCAGTTCCTTATACCATCCGCGATAAAGTAGCCAGTGAGCTAGATCGCATGGAGGCTGAAGGAATTCTTGTCAAGTTTGATTGAAATTTCTGGGCAATGCCAGTGGTCCCAGTAGCCAATAAGAATGGGTTTGTCAGGGTCTGTGGTGATTCTAAGTCACCATCAACCCAGTACTGAAAGTAAATCAATTCCCTCTGCCCAGGATAGATGATATCTTTGCAAACCTTCTGGAGAAAAACACTTCAACAAAGCACCCTACCTACAGATAGAGATGGAAGAATAGTCCAAAGTGTTTCTCACTATAAATACTCACAGAGGGCTTTATCACTATAATAGGTTTAATTTTAGAGTGGTATCTGCACCTGTGTTTTGGCAGAAAGCTGTGAACCAAGTACTGCAAAGATGTCCCAGCACTCTGTATTACCTGGATGACATCATTGTTACTGGTAAGGCTGAAAAGCAATATTTCCAACGTCTCAAGACAGTGTTAAAATATTAGAATATTATGGGTTCAGAGCACAATATAAAAAGTGTGAATCCTTTAAACTAAGCATCACTTACTGTGGTCACACTATTGACGCTCAAGGTTTACTCAAGTGTGCTGAGAAAATCCAAGCAGTGGTGGATGCACCAAAGCCAAAGGACATGTCACAGTAGTGGTCCTTTTTTTAGGGTTTGTCAATTACTGTAACAGGTTCCTGCCAAACCTGGCTACTGTGCTCCGCTCCTTGAACTTATTACTACAGATCGGGAGGAATGGGAATGGACAAAGCAGTGTGAGGTGGATTTCTAAAAGGCAAAGGTAATGGTGATCACAGACACATATACACACATTATAATCCACATCATCCAGTGAAACTTGCCCGTGATGCCTCGCCTTATGGTATAGGTGTAGTCATGTCACATTGTGAGCGATAGAAGTGAACACCCCATTGCCTTTGCATCATGTTCCCGTACTGCTGCTGTGAAAAATTACACAGATATTGACAAAGAGGCCTTAAGTTTGCTTTGGGGTATAAAATGCCTCAGTCAGTGCTTGTCTGGGAGAGAGCTTACTGTCGTTACTGAAAATCAGCCACGAGCGTCCATTTTCAATCCCCAGAAGGGTGTTCCACTACCAGCAGCAGCACGAATGCAGAGATTGGCCCGTTTCTTGGAGGACACAATTACAAAATCGAATTCAAGAGGACAACTAATCATGGAAATGCTTATGGATTTTCCTGTTTATCCTAGGAAAAATAAATACTTGAAAAGTTGACAAAAGAGGACACTCCTCTTGATGTATTCTCCCTAATGCAAATCAAAACTCTCCCTATTACGGCAGAGATAATCCAAAGAAAAATTAGAAAAGTCACTGTCTCAGTTCTACATGGCATCTCAAAATGGCTGGAATGTGGAACAGAAATTCCAGTTCCCTTTTTTAACCAGTTCAGGATGAACTTCCCCTTGACAGGGTTTGCCTTATGTGGGGATTGAGAGTTGTTGTACCATCCAAGCTGACAGCTAGAGTGTTGGCGGAGCTACACTCCGGTCTTCAAGGAGCGGTCAAAATAAAAGTGTTGGCCCAAAGTTTTGTCTGGTGGCCTGGGATAGACTGAGCAGTTCACCATGCACTGTTTGGGATGCCAACACATCCAGAAGAGGCCAAAGAGCAGCGCCTCTCCATCCCTGGGAATGGCCTGCATTGTCCTCACAGAGGATACATGTGGATTTTGACTGACCGTTCATTTCTTGACCAGAAATTTCTTGGCAGTAGTGGATACGTCGACAAAGTGGCCAAGTGTTCCAAAAGCCTCCATTATAGCCTTGCACACTGCTGATTTGTTGAGAGGACTTTTCTCAAGGACTTGTGTTCCAGAACACTTAGACAGTGACAATGGACCACGGTTTGTTGTGGAACCGTTTCAGTCAATCCTGAAAATGAATAGAATAAGATTCATTACATTGGCACATTACAAACTCGCCTCGAAGACCACCTTGAATGAACTGGCTCTCCCATGAGTATTGGCCCTTCCTTTTTGAAGCCATTCATCTGCGCAAAGCGCTTCTTGCAATAGGGACTCTCCTTCCAACAGCATTCTGTGGTATCTTCCCTTGTGCCCCACTCCACAGCTCCTGCCAAATGACCCAAAAAAGACTACTGTCCTTCAGGAAACTCTTTCCCACAGCTCTCTAGAACCTTTTCTCACATCCCACAATCCTGATAGGCTGACTCACATTCCTCAGTTGGACAACATAGGTCTTTATCTTAGCTGAAGCCAAAACACACTTTCCAGCAGGTCACACTGCTTTTACAGAAAACTGCTAATGTAAACTACCTCACAGCATAGCAGTAGAAACCAGGCCATTAAACAAGGATGCCAAAATTGTGCGCAGTACTCCATGTGTGACCACACGAAGTTCCTATGTAATGGCAGTTGGCTGTGGAGTGCGCTGCATTGTGATATGCAAGAAGGCAATTGGCAAGCTTCTGATTCAGTGTAGTGCGTTCTGCTGACACTACTCGCAATACATTCTCTAGACTCTGAACAAACCTTTTCTCAAAGCCATTTTAGCTGGGTGGTATGGTGCCAAAGTTGGGGACAAGGGTTGCAAAGTGTTGTGAGCTCTCGATGGGGGAGCACAAGTAGGTATTATGATTTACATATTTGTCAAGATAAAGTTAGCATTGCAGATTGATGGCTATTTATCAGAATTCAGAATAATCTGTAAGACATTGCTGAAGATGGACTGAACGTATTAATGGGGAAGGTGAAGGGAAATGCTTAATTAGTTGGCCTTGTGCTCCATCCTGCTATAGACCTATTCTTTTGTCCCCTATCCCTGCCACTCTTATTGCAACCATCTCTACATTGGTGAGATCTGACACAGATTAGGAAACTGCTTTGTTGAACATCCTTGCTTTATCCACTGCAAAAGGCAGGATCTCTCAGTAGCTATCCACTTTTATTCCACTTCCCATCCCCATTCTGACATGTCTGTTCATGGCTTCCTCTACTGCCATAATGAGGCCAAATTCAGATTGGAGGAGCAACACCTCATACTCCGTCTGGTTAGACTCCAGCCTGATGGAATGAACATTGATATCTCTCACTTTAGGTAAATTCTCACCCCTCCCTCCTTCCCTGTTTCTCCATTCCTCATTCTGGATACCCTCTCACCCCTTCTCTTCTCCACCTGCCCATCACCTCCCTCTGGGCCCCCACACCCTTCCTTTGTGGTTCACTGTCTTCTCCTATTAGATTTCTGCTTCTTAGTTCCTTTACCTCTTCCGCCTATCACCTTCCAGCTTGTTACTTCATCCACCCTCTCTCTGCCCATCCACCTTCCCCTCACCTGGTCTCACCAATCACCTGCTAGCTTGTACTCCCTCCCCTCCTTCCCCCACCTTCTTATTTTGGCCTTGCCTCTTCCTTTCCAGTCCTGATAAATGGTCCCTTTCCAAGACTTCGACTGTTTATTCTTCTCCATAGATGCTGCACCGTTTGCTGACTTCCTCCAGCATTTTAGACCACAAGAACATAAGATACGGGAGCAGAATTAGGGTACTGGCCCGTTGAGTCTGCTCTGCCGTTTCATCATGGTTGATTCATTTCCCTCAGCTTGTTAGGGAGAGTGAAAAGGTGATAAACAAGAGCTACAGGGAGACAGTTACCCCAAGACTACAGGAGACAGATAAATGGATGATTGTCAGGAGAGAGGAGGAGGAACATCAGATAGTGGAGAGCACACTTGTAGCTGTCCCCTCAACAATAAGTTCTCTATTTTGAGTACTGTTGGGGGTGGGGAGGGAATCTACCTGGAGGAAGCAACAGCAGCCATGCCTCTGGCACTGATTCTGGCCCTGTGGCTCAGAAGGCCAGGAAACTGAAGAGGATGGTAGTTGTAATAGGGGACTCTATAGTCAGGGCGACAGATAGGTGATTCTGTGGACCCGAAAAGGAGACATGGATGGTAGTTTGCCACCAGGTGCCAGCGTCTGAAATGTTTCTAGACACGTCCACAATATCCTGAAAAGGGAGTGTGAGCATCTAGAAGTCGTGGTACATATCGATACCAATGACATAAGAAGAAAAAGAGAGAATGATCTGAATAAAGAATATAGGGAGTTAGGAAAGAAGGTGAGAAGCAGGACCTTAAGGGTAATAATCTCCGGATTGCTGCCTGTTCCATGCGACATTGAGGATAGGAATAGAATGAGGTGGCAGATAAGTGTGCGGCTGATGAATTGGAACAGGGAGCAGGGATTCAGATTTCTGGATAATTAGGTCCTCTTCTCGGGCAGGTGTGACCTGTACAAAAGGGACAGGTTACACTTAAATCAGAGGGGGGAGCCAATATTCTTGCGAACAGATTTACTAGAGCTGTTGGGAGTGGTTTAAACTAATATGGCAGGGGGATGTGAACCAGTATGGTAGAGCTGAGGATGAACCAGCAGGTTCACAAGTAGATGATAGGTGTAACATGGATGTAAAGAAGGACAAGCCAATAATTAGGTACAAATGCTGACAGAGCAAAGAGTTAAATTGTACCACAGAGGCAAAATTCAAAAGGGTGAAGAATGCAGGACTGAAGATGTTGTATTTAAATACACGTAGCATTCTAAATAAGGTTGGTGAACTTGTGGCACAATTAGAGATTAGTCAGTATGACATTGTAGGCATCACTGAGTCGTGTCTGAAAGAAGGCCATAGCTGTGAGCTTAACATCAAAGGATATTAGTTTTTTTATCGAAAGGACAGGCAGGAAGGCATAGGCGGTGGTGTGGCTCTGTTGGTAAGAGATGAAATTATATCTTTAGAAAGAGGTGACAGGGGGTCAGAGAATGTTGAATCTTTGTGGGTGGAGGTAAGAAATTGCAAGGGTAAAAAACCATTATGGAAATCATATATATGGGCCTCCAAATAGTAGCCAAGAGGTGGGGTTAAGATTGCAAAGAGAGCTGGAAGAGACATGTAATAAGGGTAATGACACAATTGTAATGGGGGCTTCAATATGCAAGGAGATTGGGAAAATCAGGTTGGTGTCAAATCACAAGAGATGGAATTTGTTGAATGCGTACAAGGTGGCTTTTTAGAGCAGCTTGTGCTTGACCATACTTGGGGAAAGGCTACCTTAGATTGGGTGTTGTGTAATAACACAGATCTGATTAAGGAACTTAACATAAAGGAACCCTTAGGAGGCAGTGATCATAATATGATTGAATTCATACTGCAATTTGAGAGGAAGAAGCATAACTGACATGTAACAGTATCGCAAAGGAATAAAAGGGAATTACAGAGGCATGAGAGGGAAATTTGCCCAGGTGGATTGGGGGAGGATACTGGTAGAGATGATGGCAGAGCAGAGATGGCTGAAGTTTCTGGGAGTAGTTCACAAGGCGCAGGATAGATACGTCCCATAGAGGAAGAAGTTCTCAAATGGCAGAGGTAGGGAACCATGGCTGATAAAGGAAGTTAAGGACTGCACAAAAGCCAAGGAAAGGGCATATTAGGTAGCAAGAGCGAGTGGGAAGTTAGGTGATTGGGAAGCTTTTAAAATCCAACAAATGGCAACTAAAAAAGCTATAAGAAGGGAAAATGTGACTAAAAAAGTTATGAGAAGGGAAAAGATTATATATGAGAGCAGACTAGCCAATAATATAAAGCAGGATACTGGAAGTTTTTTCATTTATATGAAGAGTAAAATGGAGGTGAGAGTTGATCTTGAACCACTGGAAAATGATGTAGTAATGGGGGATAAAGAAATGGCAGATGAACTTAATGGGTACTTTGCTTCTGTCTTCACTTTGGAAGACACTAGCAGTGTGCCAGAGGTCCATGAGTGTCAGGGAACAGGAGTGAGTGCCATTGCTATTACAAAGGAAAAATTGCTAGGCTAACTCAAAGATCTTAAGGTGGATAGGTCACCTGGGCCAGATGGACTACATTCTAGAGAACTGAGAGAGGTTGCTGAAGAGATTACAGATGCATTGGTCATGATCTTTCAAGAATCACTTGATTCTGGCATAGATAGGAGAACTAGAAGTTTGCAAATGTCACTCCACTCTTTAAGAAAGGAGGAAGGCAAAAGAAAGGAAACGATAGGCTAGTTGGTCTAACCTCAATGGTTGGGAAAGTGTTGGAGTCTATTATTAAGGATGAGGTTTCAAGGTACTTGGAGACTAACCATAAAATAAGCTGAAGTCAGCATGGTTTCTGTAAAGGGAAATTTTACCTGACAAATCTGTAAGAGTTCTTCGAGGAAGTAACAAGCGGGATGGACAAAGGAGAAGCAGTGGCTGTCATTTACCTGGATTTTCAGAAGGCATTAGATAAGGTGCCACAAATGAAGCTGCTTAACAAGATAAAATCCTATGGCATTACAGGAACGATACTGGCGTGGTTAGCGGAATGGCTGACAGGCAGGAGGCAGCGAGTGGGAATAAAAGGGGCCTTTTCTGGTTGGCTGCCAGTAACTAGTGGTGCTCCTCAAGGGTCAGTATTGGGACTGCTGCTTTTCATATTGTTTGTCACTGATTTAGATAATGGAATTAATGGATTTGTGGCAAAGTTTGCAGATGATACGAAGATAAGTGGAGTGGTAGGTAGTGTTGAGGAAGCAATATGATTGCTGCAAGACTTAGACAAATTGGAAGAATGGGCAAAAAGGTGGCAGATCCGTGGTGCAGAAGGGAAAGTAAGAGAAGAGAAGAGCAGTAGTGATAGGGGACTCAATAGTCATGGGAACGGACAGGAGATTCTGTAGACATGAACAAGACACTTGAATGGTATGTTGCCTCCCAGGTGCCGGGGTCAGGGATGTCTTGGGTCATGTCCACAACATTTTGGAGAGGGAGGGAGAGCAGCCAGATGTCTTGGTACATATTGGTACCAATGACAAAGGAAAGAAAAGCAAAGAGGTCCTGAAAAGAGTACTTAGACAGCTAGGGAGAAAGCTGAGAAGCAGAACCACCCGTGTAGTAATTTCTGGCTTGCTGCGTGTGCCATGTGCCAGTGAGGGTAGAAACATGATTGTACCATATAGCCTACTGTATCATATAGGACTACTTTATCTTGTAGTAATACATCGTATTGAGCATGCGCTATTAGGCGCGTATTGATCTGTACGTGTGTGTTCAGTTCAGTTTTAGTTAGTAAAGAACCCTGTTGATTTAGTTCCCGTCTCCAGCGTTTTATTTATATATTTGTTGCGTAAACCAGCCACATACACAACAACAATGATTTGGCAAATTAATGTGTGGCTGAGAAGCTGGCGCAGGGGGCAGGGCTTCAGGTTCGTAGATCATTGGGATCTTTTCTGGGGGAGGTATGACCTATTCAAAAGTGATGGGTTGCACCTGAACCTGAGGGGGACCAATATTCTTGCGGATAGGTTTGTTAGAGCTGTTGGGCAGGGTTTAAACTAATTTAGCAGGGAGGTGGAAACTGGAGTGAAGGGACTCAGGATAGGATGGATGTTAAAAACATAAAGATTGCATTCAGTCAGACTGTCAGGAAGGGCAGGCAGATGACAGGACATAATTGTAGCCAGCAGAGTTGAGTGTCAGTGCACATTATGTCACAATGCACAAAGTGTAAGAAATAAGGTGGATGATCTCGTTGCACTTTTACAGGTTATTGGGTACGATCTTGCGGCCATCACTGAATCATGGCTGAAGTTGGGAGCTGAATGTCCAAGGTATTGCACTTTGGAAGGACAAACCAAGGTAGAACATACAAGGTAAATGGTAGGGCACTGAAGAGTGCAGTAGAACAGAGGGATCTGGGAACACAGATACAAAATTCCTTAAAAGTGGCGTCACAGGTAGATTCAGTCACAAAGAGAGCTTTTAGGACATTGGCCTTTATAAATCAAAGTATTGAGTATAAGAGTTGGAATGTTATGATGAGGTGTATAAGGCATTGGTGAGGCTGAATTTGGAGTACTGTGTGCAGTTTTGGTCACCAAATTACAGGAAGGATATTAATAGGGTTGAAAGAATGCAGAGAAGGTTTACAAGGATGTTGCCGGGACTTGAGAAACTGAGTTACAGAGAAAGGTTGAATAGGTTAGGACTTTATTCCCTGGAGCAGAGAAGAATGAGGGGAGATTTGATAGAGGTATATAAAATTATGATGGGTATAGACAGAGTGAATGCAAGCAGGCTTTTTCCACTGAGGCTAGGGGAGAAGAAAACCAGAGGACATGGGTTTAGGGCGAAGGGGGAAAAGTTTAAAGGGAACATTGGGGGGGCAGGGCTTCTTCACACAGAGAGTGGTGGGAGTGTGGAATGAGCTGCCAGATGAAGTGGTAAATGCAAGCTCACTTTTAACATTTAAGAAAAACTTGGACAGGTACATGGATGAGAGGTGTCTGGAGGGATATGGTCCAGGTGCAGGTCAGTGGGACTAGGCAGAAAAATGGTTCGGCACAGCCAAGAAGGGCCAAGAGGCCTGTTTCCGTGCTGTAGTGTTCTATGATTCTATGGTTACAAGTTGTATCAGAAGGATAGGAAGTTAGGTAGAGGGGGTGTTATGGCTCTGCTGGTAACGAATGTCATCAAATCAGTAGAAAGATGTTGAAACCTTGTGGGTTGAGTTAAGAAACTGCAAGGGTAAAAGGACTATGATGGCAGTTATATACAGGCCTCCCAACAGTAGCTGGGATGTGGACCACAGATTGTACCAGAAAATCGAAAAGGCATGTCACCAGAGTAATGTTATGATAGTCATGGGAGATTTCAACGTGCAGGTCGATCGGGAAAATTGGGTTGGAAATGGATCCCAAGTGAGAGAATTTGATGAATGCCTTTGAGATGGCTTTTTAGAGCAGTTTGTCATTGAGCCTACTTGAGGATCAGCTATACTGGATTGGGTGTTGTGTAATGAACCAGAGGCGATTAGGGAGCTTAAGGTAAGATAACCCACAGGAGCCAGTGGGCACAATATGATGGAGTTCAACTTGAGACTTGATATGGAGAAAGTAAAGGAAATTACAGTGGTTATGAGAGAGGAGTTAGACAAAGTTATTTGGAAGGAGATGCTGGCAGGGACGACAGCAAAACAGCAACAGTGTGAGTCTCTGGGAAAATGAGGAAGGTGTGGGATAGATGTGTTCCAAAAACAAAGAAATACTCAAATGACAAAACAGTACAACTATGGCTGACAAGGGATTTCAAAGCTAATGTAAAAGCCAAAATTAATGGGACGACAGAGGATTGGGAAGGTTTTAAAACCCTACAGAGAGCAACTAAATGAATCATTAGGAGGAAAAGATGAAATATGAAAGCAAGCTAACAAACGATATCAAAGTGGATCATAAAAACTTTTTCAAGTATGTTAAAAATAAAGAGAGATGAGAGTGGATATAGGACTGCCAGAAAATGAGACCGGAGAAATAATAATGGGGGACAAGGAGATGGCCGATGAACTAACTGAGTATCTTGCTTCAGGCTTCACTTTGGAAGAGACTAGCAATGTGCCAGATGTTGAAGAGTGTGATGGGGAGAGAAATGAGTGCAGTTACTATTAGAAGGGAGAAGGTGTTCTTTTTACTTCTTTTTATGCTGTTTATCAGTGATTTAGATGATGGAATAGATGACTTTGTTGCCAAGTTTGCAGATGATACGAAGATTGGTGGAGGGGCAGCTAGTGTGGAGGAAACAGGGAGGCTGCAGAAGGTCTTAGATGAGGAGAAAGGGCAAGAGAGTGGCAAATGAAATACAATGTTGGAAAATGCATGGTCATGCACTTTGGTAGTAGAAATAAGTGTGCAGACTATTTTCTAAATGGGGAGAAAATCCAAAAACCTGAGATGCAAAGGGACTTGAGATCCTTGTGCAGAACACCCTAAAGGTTAACTTGCAGGTAGGGTCGGTGGTGAGGAAGGCAAAAGCAACGTTAGCATTCATTTCAAGAGGTCTAGAATATAAGAGCAGGGGTGTGATGCTGAGGCTTTATAAGGTACTGGTGAGACCTCACCTTGAGTTTTGGGCTCCTCATCTAAAAAAGATGCACTGGCATTGGAGAGGGTTCAGAGGAAGTTCACAAGGATCAGTCTGAGAATGAAAGGGTTATCATACAAGGAACATTCGATAGCTCTGAGTCTGTACTCGCTAGAATTTAGAAGGATGAGAGGGGATATTATTGAAACCTTTCGAATGCTGAAATGCCTGGACAGAATAGATGCAGAAAGGATGTTTTCCATGGTGGGGGAGTCTAGTAGGACAAGAGGGCACAGCGTCAGGATAGAGGGATGTCCATTTAAAACAGAGATGTGGTGAAATTTCTTTAGCCAGAGGATGGTGAATTTGTGGAGGTTATTACCACAGGCAGCCGTGGTGGCCAGGTCATTGGATGTATTTAAGGCAGAGCTTGATAGGTTCTTGATTGGACATGGCATCAAAAGTTAAGGAGAAGGATGGGTAGTGGGGCAGAGAAGGGAAAATTAGATCAGCCATGATTGAATGGCGGAGCAGACTTGATGAGCCAAATAGCCTAATTCTGCTCCTATGTCTTATGGTCTTAGGTTTAAATATACCCAATAACTTGGCCTACACAGCTGCCCATGACAATGAATTGTACAAATTCACCACTCTCTGGCTAAAGAAATTCCTCCTCATCTCCCTTCTAAATGGACATCCCTCTATTCTGAGCAGTGTCTTCTGGTCTTAGACTCCCCCACAACAGGAAACATCCTCTCCACATTCACTCTGTCAAGGCCTTTCAATATTCAATAGGTTTCCATGAGATCCTCTCCTCATTCTTCTGAATTTGGGTAAGTTCAGACCCAGAGTCATCGAACACTCCTTATTCAATAAGCCTTTCAATACCAGAATCACTTTTGTGAACCTTCTCTGATGTCAGCACATCCTTTCTTAGACAAGGGGCCCAAAACTGCTCACAATACTCCAAGTGAGGCCTCACCGGCGTCTTATAAAGCCTCAACATTACATTTACACTACCGACTCAACCTGCAAATTAACCTTTAGGGAACCTTATGTGAAGACTCTCAAGTCCCTTGACACCACAGATTTTTGAATTTTCTCTCCATTTACAAAATTTTCTACACTTTATTTCTTCTACCAAAGTGCATGACCATACATTTCCTTACACTATATTCCATCAGCCATGAGGAAACCACTTCTTTTCTCATCCTGCTGTTCTGTCTGTCCTTCTGCAGCCTCTCTGCTTCCTCAACACTACATGTTCCTCTACCTATCTTCATATCATCTGCAAACCGAGCCACAAAGTCATCAATTTCATCATCCAAATCATCGATATATAAGACTGAAAAAAGTGCTCCCAGCAACTCCAATCATTGCTGCTCTGCTAGTGTCCCCTTCCAATCAATTTTGGCCAACGCCTCTCTCATACATTTATAATTTCTTTTACTCCACTGTAACACTGATAAATCAGACTTTAGCTTCTTCTCAAATTGTTGAGTGAAATCTATCATATTATGATCACTGGTAAAGTTCCTTTACCTTAAGCTCAATCATGAGATGCTCTAAAATTCCATCTTGTAGGCATTCTACAAAATCCCTTTCTTGCAATTCAGTACCAACCTGATTTTCCCAATATAGCTGCAAATTGAAGTCCCCTGTGACTATCGTAATATTTCCCTATTGACATGTATTTTCTATGTTCTGCTGTAATTTGTAGCCCGCATCTTTGCTACTGTTCAGAGGTCTGTATATAACTCCCATCACGTTCTTTTTAACATTGCAGAGTCTTAGCTGTACCCACAAGGATTCTACATTGTCCGATCCTATGTCACCTCTTTCTAAGGATTTGATTTCATTTTTTACCTACAGAGCCACTCTACCCCCTCTTCCTACCTCCCTGTCCTTTCGATACAATGTGTATCCTTGGATATTAAGCTCACAGCTGTAATCTTTCAGCTATGATTCAGTGATGCCCACAACATCATACATGCTATATGTAACTGCTATAAGTTCATCTATGCTATTCCGTATACTGCATGCATTCAAATATAACACCTTCAGTCTTGTATTCATCACCCTTTTTGATTTTGTCTCCCTTTTACATTGCAACTTATTCCATTGACTTCACTCTTGCTCTATCATCAGCCTGTCCTCGCTAGCAGACTCACTACACTCTGCTTTTTTTTTGTGTAAAACTACTCCTTCCTCAGCCTTATCACTCCATTTCCTATTCCCCTGCCAAATTAGTTTAAACCCTCCTGAACAACTCTATCAAACCTTCCCACAAGGATATTTGTTCCCCTCAGGTTCAGGTGTAACCCATCACATTTGTATGGGTCTTACCTCCCCCAGAGGAGGTCCCAATGATCCAGAAATCTGAAGCCCTGCCCCCTGCACCAGTTCCTCAGCCACGCATTTATCTGACAAATGCTCCTCAGTGGGACATGGCACAGACAGCAATCCAGAGATTACTAGCCTGGAGATCCCGCTTTTCAGCTTTCTACCTAGCTCACTAAAATCTCTCTTCAGGACTTCCTCACCTTTCCCACCTATGTCATTGGTGTCAATATGTACTAAGACTGCTGACTGCTCACCCTCCCCCTTTAGAATGCCATAGACCCGGTCCGAGTCATCCCTGATCTGTGGCAGCTGGGGATGCAACATAATACCTGTGTGTCTCTTATCATGTCCGTAAAATCTTGGCACTATTCCTCTAACTATGGAATCTCCTATTGTTACTGCAGTCCTCTTCCCTTGCTTCTCTTTTGAACCACTGCCCTAGACTCAGTACCAGAGACCCAGTTGCTGCATCTCACCTCTGGTAGGTCACCCCCTCAACATTATCAAAAAATGGTATACTTATTATTGAGAGGAATGGCCACAGGGGTACTCTATACTGGCTACCCATTTCCCTTTCTGCTCCTGACAGTCACTCAGTTACCTGCATCTTCCAACCTTGGGGTGATTATATCCTTGTAACTCCTATCTATCACTTTCTCAGTCTCCTGCATAAGCTGAAGGTCATCGAGCTGCAGCTCCAGTTCCTTACCATGTTTTCCGAGGACCTGCAGCTTGGTGCACCTGGTGCAGTTGTGGTTTTCTGGGAGACTCGAGTTCTCCCAGAACTCCCACATCTCACACAAAGATCACAACACAGCCCCAGGAGCCATTCTCGCTGCACTAACTGTGCCCTAACAGCCGAGGAATGGAGAATAAAGAAAAAGAAACTTACTAGATCCTTATCCCACCCAAGCCTGATCCCACTGAAGCCTGATGAGCCAAAGCCACTCTAACACTGGCCCACTCACATAAGGGCCGCTCCACTTTCCCGTGCCTTATTTTTGTTTGCCCTTGCAAATGAATCCCGTTTATTGATTGGATGGAGTCCAAGCTCTGAAAACTGTTGCAAAGCACTTCTTTTTTAATCTTCAGTTGTGGACCTGTGTGAAGTCACTGCTTTTTCTCATGCTCCCGTTCACTGATTGGAGGCAGCCCAAACATTTGTGTGTTACTCAAGATTTCCAGCATCTGCAAAATCTTTTGTATTTCCTCCTTAAAATTTGTTTCATCTCTAACTTTCCCCAACCTGAATTCTGGTTCCTTCTCCATATATGCCACCTAATTTGCTGGGAGCTTCCAACATTCTTTCCTGATTTACAACAGCATTTTATTTTGTTTTTGAATGTCAAAAATGCTTGTCATGCTGGCAATGATTTGTAACAGTATTAAAGTAGAATCATCAAAAGATTTGCAAATGTGTATTTTTATCATTTGATTTATTATATATTTGTTTATAGAATAATATGAAAATATTTAATAAATTGTTTCAATGTCCAAGTAACCAATAGAAAATATTGCGTCTTCGTTAACTGTTTGATTTACACAGCTGGCTGTGCAAGGAACCCACCAACACGGTTCAAGCGTCACTGGTAGCAGAGTTGTCCTTTACTGATTGGATGTTATTAAGGCAGGTAACAGGTAAAGGTGGCTGTTGTTATTTCTCTTTGAGACAGCACCCAGCACATATAAGGTCGCTGTATGGCGTTAACTAATGAGGGTATGCCCGGGATTTGGGCGGCCATAATAGTGAGTGAGTATGGCGAGGGAGTCACCGAGAAAGTGGGGTCGCTCCTCTGTCGGAAGCTTTCCCCAGAGCGCGTGTACACTGTTTAGCGGGAAAGCGCATTGGGGAGGTTTCACCAGTTGTGCACGCGCTGCCTGGAGCGTCATGTTCATACGGGCGACAAACTCGGATTACACACGCGCGTGCACGGGGAGCACCGCGCGCGCGCGCGCTGTTGGCTCATAATGCTCACGCGCGCGGGGGAGCTGGGGGTCGGGTACCTGAATGTGCCACAAAAGTTGTTTGTGTGTGTGGGGGTGGGTGGCGGGGTTTGGGTGGGGTAGCGCGCCGGTGTGCATGCCAAGTCGAGAGGGTAAGGGTGGAGTGTACGCGCAGAGGCAAGTGCGCGCGCTCTGCCGAAGGTGGGTGTTTTGCTTCTTTGATTGTTTTTGCAGAGGGAGGGTGTGTGTGTGTGTGTGTGTGTTTGGTTTGACACGGGGCTCGGGCGCTGGCGGCTCTCCATCACATACACACACACACTGCACATCACTGGAGCCTGAGGAAACTCCTGCCCATCAAGGCATCGGCAGGGATAGCACCAGCCCTACACCCACACAGCATTACAGCTCTGTGGGAACTCCAGCAGTGACAGCAACCAGCCCTCTGCAAGGAAGCGGTTGCACCAGAATGCAACTGACTGGGTACTTTGTCCATCTCTCACAGAGCGGTGTTTAGCTTCAGAATTCCCAGGGCCAGACAAGGAGAGAGGGGGAAGTCACTTTATTATTCTCGCTTATCTCCGAGGCAGCATGAAGTCTGCAGAGGAAGGTAATTTATCTTTTTTACTGAACTTGCTAGACTGAGAAATCGATACCGTGACAAAATTCTTAAGAATTGACAAATTATATTGTTAATAATAATTGCGAGGTATTAAGGACGGGAAAGTTTAAAAAGGGTGCATTACTTTCATTAGAAATTGGAACGGTGGAATTGAAGTTGCTCTGATTTCAGAGGGTCCGTGAGGTGATTCCCAGGTTTTTCCCAGTGGCACAGTGCAGACGTGTGTTAAGTATCGTTGTTTGCCGAGATGTCCTGTCTGCACACAGGAAGGTTGCTCTAAAGCTCCAATCACTGTTAGTAAACCGATGTGCGTTGACATGTGTCTGTATGTGAGTATGTCTGTGTGTATTATAATATTGAATATTGTATTAGCATTAATCATACTCACCTATTATTGTGATACTAATTGCCGGCAACATCAACGTTCTGTGCAGACGAGGGAAATATTTTCTCTTTCTCTTTCTGGCAGGAGTGGCCGGGGAAGAGGAGGGGAAAAGAAACCCTTCTGAATGGTCTAATTCAATCGTCTGGGCAGCGGCGATCGGTGCCAAAGTACACATTCTAATTCACACCACTTGGCATTTATTTAAGACGTTGCACGCGTCTCTTATGATTAACGGGATGTCAACAGGATATAAACCAACTGGATTCTCATCACAGACCATGTGTAGACCTACAAAGACCCGCGCTTATATTAAGACCCCTGGAACTTTCAATCCAGACTCGTTCTTGCTTAATCCCGAACATTAGCAAAACAAAACTTAGTCCTGTTACCTACTTTTTTATACAGTAAGATGTCTGGTATTGGTTTGCATCTGATTGGATCCTCTTCTCTGCGCTCATATTTTGCATCATCTTTAGATTTAATTCCCTGTAATAGAAATGAGAAATATTGTAGAGTCGGAAAGCGGGAATAGGCAAAGGGAATATGGAAGGAAGAGTAGATTTGTTTTTGTGTGTGTGTGTGTGTGTGGAGGGGGTGGTGGGGTTGGGTGACTTGGTTTGAATAAAGAATCGCCTGTACAAGTAACAGTCATCACTTTGAGATTCAGCAAACAGAAGGGGGTGGGATGCGAACCGCGTGGTTGTGAAAACAGCACATCTGGACCGTAACCGCTAGTGGTCTCCCGAGCAAAGGCGATCATTGCAAAGTCTCAACACCACTGAAATCCGCAGCTAACTCCGAGCTGCCGGTTCCTGGTAGAATCTATTGTCCAAAAAAAAGTTTTTCAAAAAGAGATTTGAGAAGAAATTAGCTTTCAGCTGGTAACAGGCATGAGAGTCCATCTCTTTAAAGCGATGTTATCCGCTTGCTGCCACATCGCTGCTTGGTTGAATAGACTAGGGATGTAGAATTCTGACACGTCACTACATCCAAGCGGTAATAGCGGTGAGCTTAATTCGCGCTATGGATGTTGTTTTCCTTGACGTCACTTCAAAAGGGAGTCTACTTTGCAGTACTTTTTCTCAGATCAGCAGAAAATAAGATTCAGTTTTAAAATCAATTTTTACGGCTGATTGATAAAGAATTTTCAGCGGACATATATCTTAAAATAACAGACGTGAAACACAATAATCACTGTTCCTCAAACTGTGTCTCGGCCCGAAACGTCGACTGTTTATTCATTTCCGTAGATGTTGCCTGACCTGCTGAGTTCCTCCAGCGATTTGTGTGTGTTGCTCTGGATTTCCAGCATCTGCAGAATCTTTTGTGTTTACAGTTCCTCAAAGGTCCTTGTGCACACAACATACAGATGAACCCCCTTTGATGCAGCTTTTAAGAGGAAATCCTGCTGGTTTCTATCTATTTTGCCATTTTAATCAAAATTTTAAATATATGAATGATGTTCATTTCCACCACACCTTTTAGAACCTCGCTTTGCAACAATGAAACATTTCTTGAATTAAAAATAGAAAATGCTGGACATAAACAGGAGAAAGTCTGCAGATGCTGGAAATCCAGAGCTACACACACAAAATGCTGGAGGAACTCAGCAGGTCAGGCAACATCTACTTATTTCCATAGATGTTTCTGGCCAAGACTCTTCTTAACAAATAAGATGCCAGAATAAAAAAAAAGCAAAGGGAGGGGAAAGAGGCTGGTTGGAAGGAAGGTGATAGGTGAAACTAGGTGGGTGGTAAAGGTCAAGGTCTGGAGAAGAAAGAAACTGATAGAGGAGAGTGGACAACAGGAGAAAAGAAAGGAGGAGGGGACCGAGGTGGAAATAATAGGCAGCTGGGAGGGAAAAGGTCAGAGTGGGGAATCGAAAAGGGGTGGGGATTTGTTTACTGGAAGGAGAAATTGATATTTATGTAATCAGGTTGGAGGGTACCCAGACAGAATATAAGGCGTTGCTCCTCCACCCTGAGGGTGGCCTCATCTTAGCACAAGAGGAGGCCATGGACTGACATGTTGGAATGGGAGTGGTAATTAAAATGTTTGGTCATCAGGAAGTCTCATTGGTGGCAGACGGTGTAGAGGTGGTCAACAAAGCGGTCCACAAACCTTTTATTGTGACATCTTCCCCCTTGGTCCTGAAGAAGTGTCTGGGCATGTAATGTTGACTGTTATTCTTTTCTGTAGATGCTGCCTCACCTGCTGAGTTTCTCCAGCATTTTGTGGGTGTTGCTTTGGAAAATGCTAGAAATACTCAGCTGGTCAGGCAGCAACTATGGTAAGTGAAACAAGAGTTAATGTTTCAGTTGAAGTAATTATTAAACCACAGACACTGTTGTGATGAGGCCACCAGTTTGTTTACGTTGAAGTACATACACAGGAATGAGAGATAAATATAAACCAGCATCACCCAACTTTTATGCAAAATAGTCTCTTGTGATTTATCTGACAGGCCTCTTTTGAAAGATAGTACATCTGACATTATAGAACTCTCCCACCACTGCACTGTAAGGGTTAGCTGATTGTGGAACAAAACTAGGAACAATGACTCCCTGACAATGCAACTCTCCAGCACAGCTGAGTGCAAAATGCATATCATTCTCTCTGACAACAAAGGCACATGGCTCAGTTGTCAAGCAGACTGTAGCTGTGAAACCAGAATATATATTCCTTGTGTTTGAGCAGGCCCATGGGTCTTGCCAGAAATATCAATGCCTCTGCAGATTCCATTTCTGCATCAGGCAAAATGCTTGTGTAATTTTGGAGCAGAGTAGAGATTTAACATTGCTGTTTCTGTCTGCAGTTTTCCAGCCGGTCATATCACCACCCAGAAGCCTACAGTCATGAATGTGAATGTAGGCTTAAAGCAACACTTCCTAACTCAAACTACTTCACTCATTGCCCAGTAATATCTCACGTGATGTCACTGTGGTTTTCCTATGATAATCCTCTACAGATGAAGGCCATTCAATTCTTTGTCACTGTGCCAGCTCTTTGAAAGAGAGAGAGATCCAATTAGTATTGCAGTCCTCTCTGAGTGTTTCTCCTTTTAAAGTATATGGACAATACCTTTTCAAAAATCAGCTATTAAATCCCTTCAGGAAATATGTCCTAGATCCAAACAGCTAACTGCCTCAGAAACATCTCCCTATTTTCTCCTTTACCACCAACCACTCTGGAATTTCTGCAAGTTATCTTAAAAATCTGTTATACAGGAGTTGGCTATTCGGCCCTTTAAGCATCTTCTGTCATTCAGTATTATCATGGCTGATGGTCCCAATTTGGTGCCCTATTCCTGCTTCCTCTCCATCTCCCTGGATCTTGCTAAACTCGAGACAGAGAATGTCATAGAGTTAATACAAAACATAAACAGGTACACTGGCCCAGCTTGTCCATGCTGACCAAGTTGCCTACCTGAGCTAGTCACATTTGCCTGCATTTAGTCCACAGCCCTTCAACCATATACATATCCAAATGTCTTTTAAGCACTGTAATTTTGAACCTAGAATGATATCTAACTCATTCTCAATGTACTTAATGGTTTATTCTTAATTGTTTACTATGGGAGAGAATTTTAGAATTTTACATGCTTACTAATCTTTTGATGAAGAAATTACTCAGCTCAGTCCTAAATGACCTATCTCATGTTCTGGCTAATCCCAGCAAGTTTTTCCCCATATATTATCTGACTGGCTCCATCAGGATTTTATAAGTTTCTTCTCATTCTTGTTAACTCTAGTGAATATACATGTAGTTATCCCAATCTCTCTTCATACATCAGTCCTGTCTTCCCAGAAGTCAGTTTTCTGGACTTTTGCTGCGCTTCCTCCCGTAACAAGTGTAAAGTTTCTCACATAGTGGACTAACACTTCACATGATACTCAACGTATTGTCTCACCAAGGTGATATAAATTGTATTAGGATATCCCTTCTCCTGCACATTAATCCTCTTGCTATGAATGCCTACCTACAATTTGCCGCCTTAACTACATATTGTATCTGTGTGGTTGATTTAATTGACCAGACCTCCTTTTGGTGGCAGAACCGGGAAGATTATTATTCAGATAATGATCTGTCTTTCTGTTTCTGCCACCAAATTAGCTACCCTCACATGTATCTATATTTTATCCATCTGATATACATTTGCTAATTTACTCAACCTGTCAGGATCACACTGAATCCTCCCTGCATCCTCCTCTCACATCTCAGGTTCTTACCTGGCGTTTTGATATGCTATCTTGGAGATATGACTCAATTCACTGAACTAAATCTTTAATACATCGTCTGAATAGCGAAGGTCCAATCTTGATCCTTAGGGCCTCCCACTGGTCAACAAATATCACTTAGGCAATTAGTTATTTATTCTTATCCTTTGTTTCTTGTCTACTAGTTCTCAAAACTATATCACCTCATTACACCAAATCCTGTATGTTTTACTTTTGCATTCAAATATAAGATTTTAATAAAAGCCTTCTAAAACTCCAAATACACTGGTTCCTCCCCATCCATTCTACCAGTTACTGGTTCCAAGAAAAACCTGTACATTTTTCAAGTATGATTCCCTTTTTGAAAATCCATAATACTTTTGAAAAATCCAGAACAAAGTCTCCTTTCATTCCAACTCCTGAATCTCAAAATTGTCTTCAGTTTTGCCTTCAATGGCTGCTTTTGTTTCAATTATTAGGAAGAGAATGAGATGAAATGAGATTATTCCCAAGAGCAAGTGAATGAAGATCAGAGGGCAAGAGTCTTTTGACTCTTGCATTGTTAGAAGGCCAGGTTAATGCTTATGGCCAGAAGAATGGTTTACTGTCTAAGGGATGGTCCAAGCAGAAACATTCATTATAGTGACTTGGAATATTGCAACTTCCAAGACTACAGAAGTGGGGCTGGTTAAACTAGTAAATTGGTTTATTCCTGTCACACGTAGTGAGGTACAGTGAAAAACTTTATTTTGCATTCCATCCATACAAATGATTTCATCATGACAAAAGGTTCAGATGGGGCAGAATTTGTTGGGTGTGTCCAAGAAGGATTCCTGACACAACAGGCCAACTAGAAGGGAGGGCATAGTGAATCCAGAATTGATAGGAAATGTAGAGGAATCAAGACAAAAATGCAGAGCAGAAGAGACTATTGACAGTGAGCAATAACTTTAATAATAAACTGCATAATAACAAGCCACAAGGGGTCACAAAACAAGAGAATAAATACTTAACAAAACAAAGTACCTGAAGGCTAAGAGCAACTAGTTGAGGCTGGTTGGTTTGAATGAGTGAACAAGGACTGTGGAAGAGAGCTGGGTTTAAATAGGCTGCAGGTGATGAGTTAGAAACAAGCAGCAGGTGACTCCTGTTAGCTGGGTGGAGACTAGGAGATACCTGCTAGGCAATGAATCTGATCAGGTTTCAGATTTCTCAGTGCACAAGCATTTTGGAGTCTGTGACTACAACTCCCTGACCTTTCGTATAGTCTTGGACAAGGATAGGAGCAGATGGTATGGTGTAAAGGTAGATGCAGCATGTAGAGAGACTGTGAGGAAGGACAGGCAGTGGAAAGAGCAGAACAGCAGTCAGTTGGACATATTGAAATTTATCTATGTTAATGCAAGAAGTATCAGGAACAAGGGAGATGGGTCGGATCTACAATGTTGTGGCCATTACAAGTACTTGGATGTAACCAAGGAAGGAATGGCTGCTGGATGTTCCAGGGTTAGATGTTTCAAAATGGATAGGGAGGGAGGTAAAAGAGGTGGGTGAGTAACTTGCGAATCAGGGATAGTATCACAGGTGCAGAAAGGGAGGACATCCTGGAGGAATTGTCTGCTGAGTTCGTGTGGGTGGAGATCAGAAACAGGAAGGGAGCAATCACTCTACTGGAAGTTTTCTATAGAAATCACAATAGCAACAGAGACTTGAAATGCAGATCGGGAGGCAGATTTTGGAAAAATACGAAAATAGCAGGGTTGTTGTCATTGGTGACTTCAACTTCCCTAATATTGATTGGCACATCCTCAGTGAAAAAGGTTTAGTTGGGGTTGAATTTATTAGGTGTGTGAGAATGATTCCTGACACAATATGTAGACAGGCCAAGGTGACAGGGCTCTTAATGGGTGAGCATTTCAGAGATGGCGACCACAACTAGCTGATTTTTAACATAGCTTGGACAGGGCTGGAGCAGACAATAAGGGAAAGTAACTAATTGTGTAGGGAGAATTATGATACAATTAGGTGGGAACTTGGGAGCATCAATTGGGAATGGACAAACTCAGGGAAATGCACATAGATGTGTGGAGGTTTCTGTGCCATTGGTAATGGTCTTCATGTTCTCACTGGCCACAGGAGTAGTTTTTGAAGATTGGAGGATGGGAAAGCTTATTTGTTTGTTCAAGAAAATTAATACGGATAATCCTGAGAATTATAGACCATTAAGTCTTACATCAGTGGAGAACAAACCCTTGGGGTGGATTCTTAGAGACAGGATTTACAGGCATTTGGAGCAGCATAGTCTGATAAAGGATAGTCAGCATGGCTTTGTGAGGAGCAGGTCATGTCTCATGAGCCTGATTGAATTCATCAAGGAAGTGATGAAACAAATTATTGGAAGTGGAGCAGTGGATGTGGTGTATATAGATTTTAGTAAGGCATTCAACAAGGTTCCCCAAGGTAGGCTCTTCTAGAAAATCAGGAGGCATGGGATCCATGGAAATTTGGCTGTACGGATTCAGAACTGGCTTACCCACAGAGGGTGGTAATAGATAGAGAATATTCTGTCTGGAGGTTGGTGACCAGCGGTGTTCTTGCAGGGATCTGTACTGTTCTGGGATCCTTGCTCTTTATGATTTTTTTCATAAGTGACCTGGATGAAGGAAGTGGAAGGGTAGGTATTAACACAAAAGTTAATAGTGTTGTGGATAGTGTAGAAGGTTGTCGTCGGTTACAATGAGACGTTAATAAGATGCAGAGCAGGGCTAAGAAGTGGCAGATGGTGTTCAGTCTGAAAAATGTGAAGTAATACATTTTGGAGTGTCAAACTTGAAGACAGGTTTAGTAGCAGAATTCTTAGCAGTGAGGCAACTATTGAGGTTGGGATTCACATCAGTCGATCCCTCAAAGTTGCAGCTCAAGTTAATGGGGTGGTTAAGAAGGCATACGGTGTGTTGGCCTTCATTAGTCAGAGTTCAAAAGCTGTGAGGTAGTGCTGCAACTCTATAAAACTTTGGTATGACCACACTTCGAGTATTGTGTTTCATTCTGGTTGCCTTATTATAGGAAGAATGCACAAGTTTTGGCAAGGGTGCCGAAAAACTTTAGCAGGAAGCTACCTGGATTAGAGAAGCATGTCTTATGAGGATAGATTAAGTGAGCTAGGGCTTTTCTCTTTGGAACGAAGGAGAATGCAAGGTAAATTTATAGAGTGGAGAGCCAGCACCTTTTTCCCAGGGCAGAAATGGCTAAGATGAGAGGGCGTAATGTTAAGGTGATTGAAGGAAAGTATGGTGGGTGGGATGTCAGAGGTAGTTTTTTTACACAGAGAGTGGTGATTGTGTGGAATGTGCTGCCAGGCATGGTGGTAAAGGAAGATACATTAGAGGCATTTAGATTCTTAGATAGGTGCATGGATGAAAGAAAAATGGAGGGCAATGCAGGCTGGAAGCATTAGATTGATCTTGCAGTAGGTTCAAAGGTCAGTACAATATCATTAGCTGAAGGACCTGTACTGTTCTATGTTTAATGTTCTGACAGTGCTATAGGGAAAACAATAACAGAACATAGAACATAGTGTTATAGTTACAGAGAAAGTGCTGTGCAGGCAGACAGTTATGTGCAAGGCCATGATGAGATAGACTGTGAGGTCAAGAGTCAATATGGTCATAGAGTCGTGCAGTTCAGAAGCAGGAGCTATCGCCCATCAAGCACCAGTTTACAGAATACCTATTTTATTCTTTTCAGATCCTCACATGATGGGTTGGATGCTCTCTTCTATGTTCTATGATTAGGTTACTATATTTTGAAAAATAAAATTGAAATAAACCGTAGGCCAAAAAGTACAGTTAAAATCCATACACATGCAAATATCACAAGATTTAGAGAGAATCTAATATTAGTCTAATCATTGTTGCATATTGCAAATTTTATTTTTACACTGCTGAATTACTTTACCTTGGAAGGTTAATTTTTTAAAAACATGATTGAGATATTTTTTTGAAAAACAGGAGCCTTACAGTCAATGTTGGATATTGTTGCTAATTATCAGCTTTTAATTGAACTGCCTTTTTTAGACTCCATCAATTTCTAAGAAAAAATATATCTTATAAATAAATGTGAAACTAATAACTGAATAAATTATCAACTACATATTTCACAGTTATATTCTCTGCTTCAACATAGCAGCTACTTTTAACCATTATTGTTAAAATATAATGGAAAACTCAGCTTTACCTTGCCTTACTTGACCAACAAAATAAAACTAGCACTTTCTATTGTTCTTTTCATGACCTCAGGACATCTCCAACTGCCTTACGACCTATGGGATACTCCTGAAGTATAGTCATTGTTGTAATGGCAATGTAGTAGCTGCCTTGTGCAAAGTCCAGCAGATCACACTGTGATTTAAAAAATATAGTGACACAGAGAGATCTGTCAGTGGTTACCAATGTTCTCCTCATGGAAAAGAAATGGCTGTCACTTGTAATCACTTCAAGTGGCTTCATGGAATCCTTGAAAAGTTAATACATAATACATAAAACCATCATGTCTCTGCCAGTTACAAGAGAATTGCTCAACCTAATCCCATCTTCTAGCACTAGGTTAAGAACCCTGTAAGTCAGAGATGTACAATCTGACACTTCTGTAATGTGGTGAGGGTTTCTGCCTCCACATTCTTTCAGGTAGAGGGATCCAGACACCCAACCATCCTCTGGAAGAAAACACCTTCCCTTAGTCTCCCTATAATTTAGTCCTCAGTTACATTGGATTCCTTGGTGGTTGTTTCTGAGAGGAGGATGCTGTAGAAGCTACAGCGCATTATACACAATCCCTCTCACCCCACTCCATGACATACTGGACAAACAGTGGGGCACCTTTAGTACAGACTGATTCCTCCGAGGTGCACCATTGAACGCCACAGGAGATCCTTTCTCCCTGTGGCTGTAGGACTCTACAACTCCTCCTTAGTATATGGTTTCATTACACATCGGTATTTTGCACTATTTTTCATGCACATTTTGTATCTTTTTTCATACCTCAATGATTACATTTTGTATTTTATAGATTTCTGACTGGGAAACCTTGCAACAATAATTCCCTTTGGGATAAATAAAGTCTTATCTTACCTGAAAACAATCTCACCCCCTCTATTTCAAAGTTCAAGGTAAATTTATTATTATGGTATGCGTACTCGATTGCCACTTAATAGATACCTCCTGTACCTAATAGTCTCTGAGTGTATGCACCACTCTGCAAATCTCCTCTTCTCTCACCACCACTCTGCAATCCCATGTCTGTTAGGTCCCACCACCAGCTCTTGGTTCATCAGCGCCTCCATCTTGCTCCCACCCCACCTTTCTTGAACGCCCCAACCCCACCCTCTCCTCAGACACTACTAACCCTCTTCCACCCTCTCATTCCACCTCTTATCTGTGCCAGATCTTCACAATTCCCTCTGTCCTCAGTAAGGACCTTGCCTTTGTCCTCTGTCCTCGCACCTCAGTATTGCATGTCTACAAGCTCTT
Source organism: Mobula birostris (assembly GCF_030028105.1). Classification (NCBI taxonomy): domain Eukaryota; kingdom Metazoa; phylum Chordata; class Chondrichthyes; order Myliobatiformes; family Myliobatidae; genus Mobula; species Mobula birostris. Next base: position 124,327,892 of record NC_092370.1, read on the forward strand.
CTTCTGAGGCCTCTGTCTCCGTACCTACTGTACTTCTTTGACAAGGACTCTCCAGCCCACATCGGCGACCCCTTCTCCTGCCTTCAACTCTCCTCCTCTTCTTGGACACTCCACTCTAGTCTTCTACCTGCTCTGGAACTGTTTATTGCTAACTGTCGACGAGACATCAATCATTTTGACTTTAGTGCTCCTCTCTCCAATTCTAACCACACTCCTTCCAAACGCGCTGCTGTCCACTCTCTCCACACTAATCCTGATCTCACCATCAAACCCACAGTAGAAGTCTAGTGGACTGACCTCTACATTGCTGAGGCCAGGCGACAAATCTCAGATATCTCCTCTTGCTTAACCCTCGAACAGGACCCCACTAAAGAGCACCAGGCCATTGTCTCCCATACCATCACTGACCTTATCAACTCCGAGGATCTCCCATCCACTGTCACCAAACTCATAGCTCCCTTACCCTGTACCTCCCATTTCTAGCTCCTACAAATCTGCCTGTCTAGGTAGACCCATTGTTTCTGCTTGTTCATGCCCCACCAAACTTGTATCTGCTTACCTTGACTCTATTATCCCCCCAGTTCAATCCCTTCCTACCTGCATCCATGACACTTCACATGCTCTTGATCTTTTTCAATGACCTTAAGTTCCCCGGCCCTTATTGTCTCATTTTTACTTTGGATGTCCAGTCTCTATACATCAGGAGGGTCTTGAAGCTCTTTACTTCTTTCTGAACAACAGATTCAACCAGTTCCCCTCCACCACCACTCTCTGCTGTCTGGCGGAACTGATCCTCACCCTGAATAATTTCTTCTTCAGCTCTTCCCACTTCCTTCAAATCAAAGGTGTAGCCATGGCCACTTGCATGGGTTCCAGCTAGCCCTGTCTTTTTGTCGGCTACATGGAACAGTCCATGTTCCAAGCCTACACCGGTATTGTTCCCCAACTCTTCCTCCACTACATTGTTGCCTTCATCAACTTTGCCTCCAACTTCCACCCTGCCCTCAGATTTTCTCCTTTCCATAGATGCTGCCTACTGAGTTCCTCCAGCATTTTGTGTGTGTTGCTTTGGATTTCCAACATCTACAAATTTTCTTTTTTTTTGTGATACTGAGTGTATGTTTGTGTCTTCTGCTGCTGTAGTCCATCCACTTCAAGGTTTGATGTATTATGCATTCAGGCATGCTTTTCTGCACACTGGTGTCACTTAAATGGTTATTTGAGTTACTGTCACCTTCCTGTCAGTTTAAACCAGTCTAGCCATTCTCCTTTGATCTCTCTCATTAACAAGCGTTTTCACCCACAGAACTACCACTCACTGGATGTATTTTGTTTTTTTGCCCCATTCTCTTTAAACGCTGGAGACTGTTGTGTGTGAAAACTCCAGGAGATAAGCAGTTTCTGAGGTACTCAAACCACCCTGTCTGGTACCAACAATCATTCCACAGTCAAAATCACTTCGATCACCTTTTTTCCCTATTCTGATGTTTGATCTGAAAAACAACTGGACCTCTTGATCGTGTATGCATGCTTTTATGCTTTGATTTGCTGCCACATGATTGTCTGATTTAGATATTTGCATTAACAAGCAGGTGTACCCAATAAAGTAGCAATTGAGGGTATATGTCACCATAGGTGTCACCTGAGATTCATTTTTTGCCGGCCTTCACAGTAGAACGAAGAAATACAATAGAATTAATATTAATAAAAAAAACTGTACAAAAAGACAGACTAAAAGCCAATATGCAAAAGAAGACAAACTGTAAATACAAAAAAGCAAATAATAATATAAAAACACAAAAAAAACAGTGAATCAGATCCTTCCCTATGTAATTGTTATACCTTAAATAAATCTCCCATCAGTCTCCATTATTCCAAAAAAGACTGCTCTACTTTATCCAATTTTCTGTCAGCATGAATTTTGTAGTCCTGGTAATATTTACATCAACCATCTTTGCACCCTCTCAGTGCAATCTCATTGCTTCTATAATGTAATGACCAGAACTGCAGGCGGTACTCAAGGTATGGCCTGGCTAGTGTTGTATATAGATCTAGCACAACCTCTCTTGTATTCTATATCTCTGCTAATAAAATAAAGCATTCCATGTGCCTTTTTTAACCACCTTACCCACCTGTCTGGCTGTGTTTATTGACTTTAACAATGGATGCTGTGTAGAGTGTCTGATAAGTGATGATAGTAAACATAAGATTCTGCAGAGACTGGAAATCCAGAGCAAAACCAACACAATGCTGGAGGAGCTCAGCAACCCAGGCAGCATCTATGGAGAAGAATGAATAAGCAATCAGTGTTTTGGCCTGAGGTGCTTCATCAGGGCATTGCACATATGTTTAGCACCAACAACCAAGACAAACTTTTCGTTGATTTATGAGAGAGAACCCTGTCACTGCCTCCCTAAGTACGCATACACACACATACATTTCATCCTTTCAGGTGCTCTTTTACATTATCCTCTCTCTGTACAGATAAGAACTTGGTTTAATTATCATCTAAATGGTTGCACCCTTTACAATACAGCAGTCTTTCAGCATCAGCTTACATTTTTGTACTCAAGTTTGGTTTGGGATTTGAACCTACAATCTATTGACTTGCAGGCAATAGTACTATCTGTTGAACACCACCAAACTCTATATGTAATATGAAGCAACTTCGTAGAAGGAATAAGTTGTAGATTATTTTCAAAATGGGAAGCAAACTCAGAAATTGGATGTGTAGAGGGACCTAGGAGTCCTACTACAGTATTTTCTGAAGGTTAACTTGCAGGTTGCTTAGGATATAGGGAAGATAAATGTAATGTTAGCATTCATTTCTGGAGGACTAGAATATAAAAGCAAGGATGTAATGTTGAGACATTAGTCAGACCACATTTGGAGTATTGTGAGAAGTTTAGGGCCCCATATCTATGAAAGGGTGTGTAGGTATTGGAAAGAGTACAGAGGAGGTTTATGGGAATGATCCCTGGAATGAAAGGGTTAACATATGAGGAGCGCTTGATGGCTCTGAGCCTGTACTTGCTGGAGTTTAGGAGAATGATGGGGATCTCATTGAAACAAACTGCAGATAGAGTGGATGTTTCCAATAGTGAGAAAGTCTAGGACCAGAGGGCACAGCCTCAGAATAGATGATGATGATGATGACGTTGACTCAGGTCTGAGAGGCCAGCGTCGGGCATTTTCAGGCCTTACAAGGCGCGGAACGAGAGACTGTGTGGCGCTCACACAGACATCTCGAGTTGCGAGCTCAACACTCAACCCGGCACGGATGGAAAGCGTACTCGGGAACGGCCGGACTGGATTTGAACCCGGGAACCTCCGTTCCAGAGTCCAGCACTGATGTCACTGCACCACCAGCTGACCTCAGAGTAGAAGACTTCCCTTTAGAACAGGAAGGGGAATTTCTTCAGCCAGTGGATGGTGAATCTGTGGAATTTATTGCCACAGACCAAAGTGAAGGCCAAGTCATTGGGTATATTTAAAGCAGAGGTTGGTAGGTTCTTGATTAGTAAGGGTATCAAAGGTTATTGGGAAAAAGCAAGAGAATGGGGTTGAGATGGAAAATGCGTAAATCAGCCATGATCAAATGGTGGAGCAGACTTGATAGGTTGAATAACATAATTCTGCTCCTATATCTTATGGTCTTACGGTCTAAGCAGACAAAATGATTGGCGTTTTAAAAGCAAACCAGGAATAGTATTGATAGATCTCAGGTTTGCCTTGAGTGTTTAAATAAAGAGTGCCTCTTAATTTTTAATTAAATAATTCAGTTTTTAATACTTGCACTGCTTTCACAACTTCTAAATACCAAATATTGAGGTTTAAGATGAGAACCAAAGGCCAAAAGCTCATATCTTGATGAGATAGCCCATCTTTTCCAATAGATTGCATAAACAGATAACAGACTTACTGCAAGGAAACAGTGTAAAATTCCAAGAAGATCGCTTGTCTGCATCATTTATATTAAATTGAATAGGTGCAGGCACCTTGCAAAGTACATGACCAATTTCCCTTGTAGTGAGTGGAAAATAGAACAACCAGAGAACTGAATATAATGAGGAACAAGAGAAGCCAGAGAAGCTGTTAAAGTTTATGTCCACAAGCTGTTTAAGAGATTATCAAAACTAATGTTGATTTGTAAACTATTCCTTCTTAAAGGTGAGAAATGACAGACTGTACATGGCAGAATCTGAAGCAAATGAACAATCTGCTCGAGGAAGTCATTTGGTTGCGTATCATCTAGGGGGTGGGGGGAGGGAGATGAAATTGTCGATGTGTTTCCCTGTATCACGACCTGAAACAATGAGAATTCCCTTTCCCCAACAGTTACTGCTCAATCCGCTGAGAACTTCTGGCAGATTTGTTGTTGCTTTTTATAAAATCATATTCACTAAAGACCAATTATGCAGATCACATTTATTAAAGATGAAAGCTGTCCTCAAGAAATGTGAAATTTTAACCCTCTCCTATAATCTAATTCCCATTCCATTTTCCTGAATATTAATATTTTTCCCTATATTGTATGATACTGTAAAAATTAATGCCCGATAATGAAAAAAAACCTGCAGATGCAAAAAATCTGAAATAAAAGGAGTAAATATTTGAAACACTGCAAGTCAGTTAGCATCTGTGGAAAGAGATGCAAAGGACCAATCATCAAAATCAGATAAATAAGGAAACAAGTAAGTTTTAAGCTTGATGAATTGGACAACGTGAATATCTCTGATCGGGTAAGGCTTGGTTTGCCATTGTGATACATTGTTTGTAATGATGTCTGCTTTATGGATTACTAAGGGCAGCTAAAGAAAAAGAAGACAATCAAAGGCCGTGAAAGGCATGAAAGCTGTGAAATGCAGGTTTTAGCAGTTGCAGAGAATCAATTAATGTTGGAAATGCCCAGGCAGTGACTGTGGAGAGAGAAAATTGGAATTAATGCGTCTGATGAAGGATCTCTTTGACCTGAAATGTTAACTTTGTTCTTATTTTAATAGATGCTGCCTGACCTAATGAGTGTTTCTAGGACCTTGTGCATTTTATTTAATAATTAGAAATTATTTACTGAGGAAAATATTGAGTACCATGAAATGTATGAATGCGGTTTTCAATGATAAATCATTAAGATCTAATCTTCATCAACTTCATAAAAAAAGCACAACGAATATCTTACCTGACATAAATTGCATTTTTATGGAAGTTTAGGCCCTGCAAAAGCAGTGGCTGGAATGTAAAACCCACTCCTGTTCTCATTCCTGGGGTCTCTGGCCTCCATCCTAGTCCTTCTTGGCCTCTCAAGGTTTCTCCATCGAACCCAGTATGGCCTGTTTCTGCTGTACACTGTGAATCAGATGAATCAGGCTCCCAGAAAGGCTCAGTGAACTGCAGTGCACTGAGGGATGCATATTAGGAAAGAAAATCTGATGATAAAACCCTTAGCACTTGTGATTAATTGTATAATTTAGCTGTTTTAAAGAAACACTTTAAAATCACTTAAGCTGTTTAAACTTTTCCCCATAAAAATAACATGGGCAGACTGTTGCAATTGAAAGTAAATAGTCCCTTTGTAATTTTTCTGTTTTGTCTGGAGCTATTTTTTTTTAACTGCATAATTACTTCTCCAACAAGAGGAAGCTAGCCATCTACCCTTGACATTGAAAGGCACTACCATTCACCAGAAATTCAAATGAAGAAGCCATACAAAAGCTGTATCTATAACAGCAGGTAAAAGGCTGGGTGTGCAGGACAAGAGAATAAGACATGCCAAAGCCTCTTTACTGTTTACGAACTACAAGATAGGATAAGTACTCTTATTATTTGTTATCTCTTAACCTCGCAATCTACCTCATCATGATCTTAAAGGATAGCTTTATTTGTATTTGTACATTGAAGCATACAGTCCAGTGAAATGCATCATTTGCCTCAATGCCCAGTGCAGTCCAAGGATTGTGCTGGGGGCAGCCCACAAGTGTGGCCACACTTCCAGCGCCAACATAGCGTGCCTCCAACTAACTCTAATCCTAACTGTAAGTTTTTGGAATGTGGGAAGAAACTGGAGCAACCAGAGGACCACCCCCCCCCCCGTGATTACGGAGAGAACATACAAACTCCTTACAGACAGCAGTGGAAATCGAACCCTGATTGGCGATTGCTAGCGCTGTAGTACAATTGCAGTATGCTACCATGCCGCTGTATATGAGCCCAGTGCAGAGCTTAGTGCTTACTTGCACTGCACTTTCTTTGTAGCTGTTGCATTTTATTCTGCATTCTGTTATTGTTTTACCTTGTACTACCTCAATGTGCTGTGCAATGATTTGATCTGTATGAACAGTAAGCAAGTATAAAGCTTGAGTCAACCAGTTGGCAGGTTGGGCTTGGAGTATCAAAGCTTTTTACTGTCCCTCAATGACAATAATAAGTAACTCCAGTTCCAATTCACGATGAAGTTAAGGTGGTGTCCCATTTAAATATGCATTAGAGTTACTCATCCAGGCTACTCCAACAGCATCTCTGAAACTCGTGATCGCCTCCCACCAGAAGGTCAAGACAACAGATGTATGGGAATACCTTCACTTGGTTGTTCCCTTGCAAGTAGAACACTGTTCTAATTTGGAAATCTATCATCGGGTCTAAATCCTGAAACCCATCCGCTCTTCTTCTCTAACAGCACTGGGGGTGTGGAAGGCACCTTCACCAAACAGGCTGCGGTGGTTCAAGAAGACATTAGCTGCTTCTCAAAGACAATTAGTCCAGCAGTTCCCACATCCCTGAAAACAACTACACAAAATGCTGTATATAAATCCACTATACTGAAATAGTAATAACAAGAGTAGAGAAAGGCGGTCATTGTAGTTGAAGTAAAAAGAGAAATCATTCCTTAAGAATCAGAAAAATATTGAATATAATGCTTTAGAGAATTTCTTTAGTACAATCTCTCAAGTATAGTCAGATTGGAATTAAAAGGCAAATTGACACAGACTCACAATATTTATACTTGCAATATCATGATGCAAAATCTTCCTGGCACTAGTAACTTTACAGAGGTATTGAAGAATATTGAACCCTTTTCCTCAGCTGACTCCCTTGACAGTGTTGACTCACCTTTCAAACTTCTTGGATATTCATGCTTATCATTTGCTAAATTAATTAGTGGAAAGTAATGCATTTGTAATATGTGCATATTCATTGTGACAAACAACATTGCTGAAATGAGGTAAGATATTTTCATTTAATGTGAGGATGCTTTCCTCCAACTCATTCTCAAAGTAGAAGGGCACTTTAGGTTCCTGAATGACCCATATCCTTCTGATTTATGGTTAGTAGCTGAGGCATCATGGTGAGTTTCTAATGCCCACTGATTTAGACAAAGGAAAGCCAGGGTGACCATATTACTGAACAAAATTCTTTGTTCTCACAAGAAATGTATGGATCTAGATATTGAATAAAGACAGAATTGTCTTTATACCTAAATTGTTTAATAAAGTCAGGACTGATCTGACCATTGACTCCGCTCTACCTACCTGCCTTTTCCCATTAGACAATAGTCAATAGGTGCAGGAGTAGGCCATTCAGCCCTTTGAGCCAGCACCGCCATTCACTGTAATCATGGCTGATCATCCACACTCAGTACCTCGTTCTTGCCTTCTCTCCATATCCCTTGATTACACTATTTTTTAAGAGCTCTATCTAACTCTTCCTTGAAAGCATCTGGAGAATTGGCCTCCACTGCCTTCTGAGGCAGAGCATTCCACAGAACCACAACTCTCTGGGTGAAAAAGTTTTTCCTCAACTCTGTTCTAAATGGCCTACCCCTTATTCTTAAACTGTGACCTGTGGTTCTGGACTCCCCCAACATCAGGAACATGTTTCCTGCCTCTAGCGTGTCCAATCCCTTAATAATCTTACATGTTTCAATCAGATCCCCTCTCATCCTTCTAAATTCCAGTGTATACAAGCCCAGTCGCTCCAATCTTTCAACATATGACAGTCCCGCCATCCCGGGAATTAACCTCGTGAACCTACGCTGCACTCCCTCGATAGCAAGAATGTCCTTCCTCAGATTTGGAGACCAAAACTGCTTTAATTAGCTCCTTTAATCAGATGTACAAACCTACTTTGTTCTTCTCTTGTGAGTGCAATGTGCCAAGGTTGATTCCTTTGATACTCGTAGCCCAATCTGCCAATTGGTTGACTCAAGCATTTATAATCCTCAGGGATCTTGAGAATGAGGTGGAGTAGAAAGTATCCACCTAAAATGAAGAAATAATTGACAAACCAATGTTGTGCATAGATCTAAGGGTGTACGGTGACTAATCTCACAACCTTGTGCTAATGAGGTCAGTGGCTTATGGGGCTACCAATGGGATGGACTGAATATGGAAGCAAAAGTTATGTCCACATGATATGATGCTGCTGCAAAAAAAAACAAACATGAACATTGAATCAGATAACCTGCACATTGTCTGCAGTTGGGCATTAGGAATAAATCAATTGGTGATGTAGAGTGAGAACCAGTTGCCAGCAAATTCCCATAGAGATTCATATTGTAATTAAAAAATAATATACCATAGGAAACAGAATGTTGTCGTTTTGTGTCCAGCAGTACATTTTTTTTCATCCACATTGTTTTTCATACAAAATGGTTTTGTTTACGCCAACACGACACTTATAACATGAAGGGAATCTCAAACTAATAATGGAGCACAACTTTACATGAGAAGTGTGAATTCTAGAAGGGGAAATTGTGTTCCCTTTCCTTTGAATTTTAATGACAGAGTTTCTCTATTAGAATTAATCTTTGGTACTAATCCCAAAGCTATGTACAGATTGTAAATTTGCATTGCCTAATAATGTTAATCAACACAGGGCCACTTGGATAGGACCATGGATGAACATTTGACAACACAGAATAATGACAAGTATGCCTGCTTCAAATGTGGCTTAGCAGAAATCTTTTATTTTGTGTGGTTAGGTCTTCAAGTTGTCAATGTGGCAATATTGTATAGACAGGAAAGTAAACAAAACGTATTTGTTTCTGTAGATAAGGTGAGGCTTACCAGTCAAAGGAAGTGATGTTGAAAATGTTCATATTTCCTTACCACATAGCTAGACTTTTCAGCCCAAAATATCTATGCCAGTTCTTAGACCTACCACAACAATCCCATCCCTCCAATTATTTCCCTGTAAATATTCTCTCACATGCCCTCCAATCCTCTATCCATCTGTGTGAGAGATAAATTACTTATTAGATCTATTCTGTAGAATGAAGCGGAGATCTCGGAACACCTTCCTGATGGGGGATGGAGGTGATAGGGTAAGGAGACATCCACAGTAAAGATGAGGCAGTGAGGACTAGGAAATTAAAGTTGTCAAAATGGAGGAGGGCATGTGGGGTGTATGAGGAGATAAGTTTGGTGGGACGAAAGCAGGCAGAAATAGTAGGACTACCAGTGCACTCCTATTTGTTACTCTTGGGTAAGAAATAGAAGTGGGAAGTGTATTTAGCTGTAATCAGCTTTGGTTTCTGTATTACAGAAGGCATTTGAATTATGATAAGAGAAGCTGACTTTGGAACTGAGGGCTGAGTTAAAAGGGATTTTTCCTTGGTTTAAGACTTCCCTTTTGAAGATGAGAAACAGTAAAAGGAGATCTTTAAGATTTTCATAGGTAGAGGAAGGTTTCCCCACAGGTTTGCAGGATCAGAAAGTGAAAGGAAATAATGGCGTGTGGAGGTGAAATTAGTTGTCTTCAGTGTTAAGGTAGTGTTCAAATTAACAACATGCTGACATGTCCTGGCAAAACAGGTGTCAAAGGGTGTCCAAGCTAAAAGCTGCCAATGTTGATGTTATACTGAACTCAAAGCCATTAACATCAGATATGATGGATATGGAGTTATTAGGAAAATATATCTCAGGAGATTTAGAGAATGCATTAACTGGTAAAAGTCTATATCTTGATATCTTTTGTCATTTGTAGAATGCGGGCACTGTTGTTAAGGTCAGTATCTCGTCCCTATTCTTGTTTGGCCATAACAAGGTGGTAGTGAGCCACTTCTTGAACTAGTGGCCCAACTGACCAGAATCCACAGTATTTCCAAGTACTGTACCGATGATATGTGAGTTGAAGAGATTGCAGAGGTCTCTGACTGTGGTATTAATGCCCTTGACAGTAGGCATTGTAGGTTTGGGGGGTGAAATCAGTGTAATCTGGTCTAGTATATCTGCTGCACATTTTGTACATGCCAAACAATGCATCCAAGATGTGCTAGGAATGTAGAAAACAGACATTTGTGGTGGTGGATAGTGTGCCAGCTTTGTTTCGAATAGAATTGGACTTCTTGATGTTATTGGAACTGGATTGACCAAAGCAGCTCAGTCACTTTTCAATCTAATGTGTACCTTATATATAGCAGAGAGCACTTGAACTGTGGAAAGGTGAATCACTCGTCACAGGATCCCAGTTTCTGAGCTGTTCCTATAGCTATAGCATTTAATGTGGGTAGCCCAGATAAACGTCGGACCAATAGTGTTTTACAGAACGTTGATAGCGGGGTCTCAGCAATCGTAATCCCACCCGAGGTCATTGTTTCAACTAACTCCTGTTGGGGATGATTGTTAACAAGCTCTCCAATGTCTAAGTGTTAATTGCCAATTGTCAGCTTGCTCTCCATACCGTACTACCCTGGTTTGTGTGTCATGGGATGCATCATCCATGGTTGACCCCGGCCAGTGGAGGAGGGCCTCAAGGAATTATCAACCAAAAAACCCAAAATGCTGGAGTGACTTATAGGGTCAAGCAGCATCTGTGGGGAAATGATTTGTTGACATTTTGGGTCAAGCACCTGCATTAGTACTAAGAGTGGAGAAGAATGCTGGTCAATATAAAGAGGGGAGAAGCGGCGGGTAAGTGATTGGTGGACTGAGGAAAAGTGAAGGATGATGAGCAGGGCAGGGGTGGGGGTTGGGGTGGGTGGACGAGAGGTGGAAGCAGACAGAGGGAAAAAGGGCAGATGGAACCAGGTTCTCCACTCGGTTCTGATGCAGGGTTTGGACCTGAAATATCTTTCTCCTGTCAGATGCAACTGGATTTCTGTTCCACCAGCAAACTGTTTGCAACTCCTGATGCAGCATCTGCAGTCTCTTTGGTGGCTCCACTTTTCAGCCATTGCCTGAATGTTTTGGCAGGAGTGGGCACAGATAGCTTCATTATCTGAGAATGAGAAGTGAATTGAGCAGAAATTACTCCTTTTTCTGTGATAATGATGAAGGGAAGGCCGATTATGAGGCAGTTGATGATGTTGGGCCAAGAACCTCCCTGAAGAACTTCCGCAGCAAGGTCTTGGAGCTGAAGTGATTGACTTCCACAACCCACTTTCTTTTGTGCGCCAACCAGGAGAGAAATTGCACACCATCAAGCGACCTTGGAGTTACCACAAGTGCAGTTCTGAGGAAGGGTTTGCTTAAAAAGTGAAATATAATTATTACACTATTTAAGCATGAATATAGTTATAACACTATTTAAACATGAAGATAACCTAAAACTGCAGAAGTGATTGTTCATTGGAAGAATATGAATTTTGTGCTGTAAATTTGGGATGTGTAGAAATCAAATTATAAAACATAATTTAACTTCTACACACTCCAAGTGTAAAGGTTGCTCAGAAATTGTTAATTTTATTGTCCTATTGTGCCAATTAACACAAACAATTCAGAACATAGAAACATAGAAAATAGGTGCAGGAGTAGGCCATTCGGCCCTTGGAGCCTGCACCGCCATTTATTATGATCATGGCTGATCATCCAACTCAGAACCCCGCCCCAGCCTTCCCTCCATACCACCTGACCCCCTGACCCCCGTAGCCACAAGGGCCATATCTAACTCCCTCTTAAATATAGCCAATGAACTGGCCTCAACTGTTTCCTGTGGCAGAGAATTCCACAGATTCACCACTGTCTGTGTGAAGAAGTTTTTCCTAATCTCGGTCCTAAAAGGCTTCCCCTTTATCCTCAAACTGTGGCCCCTCGTTCTGGACTTCCCCAACATCGGGAACAATCTTCCTGCATCTAGCCTGTCCAATCCCTTTAGGATCTTATACATTTCAATCAGATCCCCCCTCAATCTTCTAAATTCCAACGAGTACAAGCCCAGTTCATCCAGTCTTTCTTCATATGAAAGTCCTGCCATCCCAGGAATCAATCTGGTGAACCTTCTTTGTACTCCCTCTATGGCAAGGATGTCTTTCCTCAGATTAGGGGACCAAAACTGCACACAATACTCCAGGTGTGGTCTCACCAAGGCCTTGTACAACTGCAGTAATACCTCCCTGCTCCTGTACTCGAATCCTCTCGCTATAAATGCCAGCATACCATTCGCCTTTTTCACCGCCTGCTGTACCTGCATGCCCACTTTCAATGACTGGTGTATAATGACACCCAGGTCTCGTTGCACCTCCCCTTTTCCTAATCGGCCACCATTCAGATAATAATCTGTTTTCCTATTTTTGAACACAGTAGATATCCCATAAATTGAATAGTTTTGAAAGTTAGATTATTTCTCATGTTGGTGATATTCAGGTTGCATTTCTTTGTAAATATATTAAAATGAAGGAATTAAATTTTATTAAAAATCCAGAGCCAAAGATTAATTTCCAAAGCTCGGTGGAGATATACCACGTGTGGCAAAGCGCGGAGAGCTATTAAATTCAACTTTGACAACAAGTAGTGAGTAACACGCTGCACGCATAACATCTGTGCTAAAACCAGGAAACTGAGTGAGTATGATTACAGAAGAGATTCGCCGCTGAGACAGACAGGAAACGCTGTAGCAACAAGAGAGGTAACAATTGGATTGCCTCCTCAGGAGAGAGCGGGCGCACTGGGGCTGGAGGGCGAGTAAAACGCCGAGGGTACAGGAAGCAGTGAATCTTCCTTTGGTCTGGAGCTGTTGCCAAGTTTCCTGAAGGCTGTAAGCGGGGTTGGCCGCTGTTCTTTGCCGGAACCATCAGTCGCTGCTGACACCCCTACCCCCTCCTTTCCAGTCCTTCCCCCTATTCCCACACTCCAATGACTTCTCTGTGCACGGACGAGGAAGAGTTTGACTTCAGCTTTCTCTTTGAGTTTAACCAACGCGACGCTGCCTGCAATGCTGCCGGAGGTTTGTACAGGTGGCTTTGCACCGCCTCCTCAGTTTGAGCTATTTTGGTTATATCTTGACTTGTTAAGCCTGTCAGTAGATATGAATTCCTGCCCTGTCTTAATCTGCTGCTATAACCTTCAGCCCTACTTTTGTCTGTTTGATTGATTATTCTCATTGTCTCTCCCTCTCTACATTCATCAGTTAGAGATATTCCAGAACTCTGCAACACCGGTGCTAATTCTGGACCAAACGTCTCCTCTGACCAGTACCCGCTTACAACTACGCACCGTGTTAGTTTTAAAATCCTCGTCATCCCATCCTTACCTTTGTTCCCTGCTGAAGCCCAAGGACTCTCAGGTCCAGTTCTGGCCTCTTGTTCACCCTGAGCCCCAATCTCTGGAACTCTCAACATGCACTTCTCTTAAATCCAACGATATATAAATATGAGTTCATTTTTCCTCTAGTTTAGTGCTGCTGGGTCATTATTCCTGTGACATGTTATCCAACAGCATCTGTATCCACTTGTCATTACCATTATAGAGTAATCTAGCATAGAAGTAGGTCATCCATTGCTGACAAAAATGTCCACCTAAGCTACTCCCACTTGCCTGTGTTTGGCCCATCTAAACATTCCCCATCCATTCCTAATGAATGTGTTTCCTAAATCTTTTCTGTGCAAACACCTTTTAAAAATTGTTACTGTGAGCATCTCCACCATTTTCTCTGGCAACTGTATCCTTTTATGTATTGCCCTCTGTGTGAGGAAGTCGCCCCTTTTAAATCTTTCCCCTCTCAACTTAAACCAATGCCCTGTAGTTTTTGATTCCCTTTTCCTGAAAAAAAAGTCTGTGTATTCACCCTGCCTATGCCTCTCGTCATTTTATACACATCTATTTGATCACCCTTCATTCCTACTCTCCGTGGAATAAGATCCTAGCCTGCACAACCTCTACCAACAACTCGAGCCCTTAAATTGTGGCAAATTAAATTTGCAAAAATTAGTCAATAGTCAGACTTGCCCTGGGGCTGCTAGGCTTTCGAATTTTTTTGCAAGTTACTGAAAGGCTGTAAAGGAAGGGGATTGAGTGTGCTTCAGACAGGATGAATTGAAGAAAAGTCAGCTTCGGAGAATAAAATAAAAAGACAGAAAGAATGGATTCAGAAAATGAAGAGGTGGAAAGGAACAGATTTCAAAGAATGCTGCCAGGACTTGAAGGCCTGAGTTATAGGGAAATTGGACATGCTAGGGCTTTATTGCTTGGTGTGCAGGAAAATGAAGTCTGACCTTACAGAGATATATAACATTTAACGGGTGCTTGGACATGCACATGGATAGGAAAGGTTTAGAGGGGTATAGGCCAAACGTGGATAAATGGGTCGAGCTTAGGTGTTTACCATGGTCAGCATGGGCATTTCTCAGTGCTATGACTCTAATAATAATTTTTCACTAGAATGGGAAAGATAGAGAAGGATAGGGATCGAATATGGGCAAATGGGATTAGTGGATATCGGGAGAAATGGTCAGCATGGGTGTGATGAGCTGAAGGGCCTGTTTCTGTGCTGTACAATTCCATGACTCGCTCCTACCAATTTGACTAAAATATTGCTCGAATTCCACCTTGTGTGGCTGGGTGTCTAATTTTGCTCAACGTTACACCTTAAATGTTCTGCTATGTGAGAGGTGCTATCAAAATGGAAGTCACTTCGGCCTCTCTAACGATATCGTCCTTTATGATCCATGCTGCTGTTTGTTAAAGAGTAGGTATTAATGGAAAACAAAACAAGCCTGCCAAGTTAATGTTGGTAGTATTGATTCAATCAGCAAGCACTGTGCCTGTTGTATTAAACTGAATACCCAAAGTAGGCATAAAGAGATAGTAATTGTCATTTCTACAGAGACTTAAAGCTGAGTTAAGAATATCTACATGCCTGTCTACAGTTCTGTGATGAAGCACAACACATTCTACACCCTTAATTTCCTGTTTTTCTTTGTTCATAATGAAACTGCTGTCATATTTTAAATTCAAGACACACTTTAAAGATTGAGGAGACTGGGTAATGCCTCCTCTTTCCCACTGCCTTACCACCACAGTGATCAGAGTAATTTTGGGGGTCTATAGCGTGTCTTGCTTATTCTGGAGTTTACAAAAGTTCTGTCACTTCATTAACTGTTGAAGTGAAATGGTAGGACCAGTTACTGCTTGGTTGTGATGGGCAGTTTTACGATAAAGGGTTTAGTATGGCCTTGGGTGGTACTCTTTTACATATTGTGTACTGAGTGTCTGTTGCTATTTGTAATACCAGAGAACAGTGCAAGTAATAATAGTTGGGATGTTAATATGCACTTCACTTGTTAAATTGAGAATGATGTATGACTGCAGACATTCAAATATAGATGACACCACATTCAGCAATATTTCTTTCAGTTTACTGATCATGTTTAGCTAGATGAAAGTTAAAAAATATATGTACATATATATACAGTATATAATATGAAATATGGTATGAAAAAGAAAATGCTGGGGACATTCATCAGGTCAAACTGTGTATGCAGAAGACAGAGAGAGAGAGAGAGAGAAAAGCAGGGTTAAGGTTTTAAGGTGGATGAACTTTCATCCGAACCAGAAATCCTATCAACACGAGATTTTAACCCCTGCTGTACTCTCTGCATAAGGTTGGACTTGCTGAGTGTTTCCAGCATTCTTTTAGTATAAAACATAGAACAGTACTGTACAGGAATAGGTCCTTTGGCCCACGGTGTCTGTGCTGAACAAGATGCCAAATTAAACTGAGTCTCTTCTGCCTGTACGTGATCCATATCCTTCCATTCCCTGCATCTACCTAACAGCTTTCTGAACATCTCTGGGATGTCTCCTTCTGCTACTACCCTTGGTAGCCAGTTCCAGGCACCTACCACTCTCTGTGTAACAAAAATTTGCCCACACATCTCCCTTAACTTTCCCCCTCTCATCCTAATGCATTACCTCTAGCACTCAATGTTTCTACCCTTGGAAAATGATTCTGAATGTCTACCCTGTATGTTTCTCTCAAATTGTATAAACTTCTATCAGTGACTAGATGGGTGAATGTGTGCTTCAGGTTAACAGTAGTAGTCAGTTCAATTATTGGTTAAACCTCTGCATACTGATGACTGCTATCCTCCCACTCGTTAATTTAGAACAGCTTGTGATCCTGTGATAAGCTTCAAATAGCACCCCATAACCACTACAAGTGCTATCTCCAAACCATCAACCTCTTCCCTCTGTCCTCCTACATCTACCCACTGATGGCACTCCCTATCGTTTGGTTGTAGACCTTCCCAAGCTTGCATCTCTTGTTATACAGGCTGGAACCCGCCCAAAAATCTGCAGTACACCAACTTCCATCTGGCTACCCATGATGAGACCTTGAGATCTTCCAAACCCTGTAACCTTGTTCGAATTGGCACCATTTCCCAATCATCCGTTACTCATCACCACTGACCCTCTCTCAGTAAAACAATGCGTCAGTTTTAAAGTTCTCACTCTCCCCACCCTTCTGCTCTACAGCCCTCTGAGAACTCAGCTTCAAACTTCTTATTTATAGGTTGAACTAGACGGATAAAAAATTATTAGGGTGAAAATTCTTTTCTCGTTTACCAATTCATCCAGGACATTTCCTCCATTTTTATAGCCTCCTTTAACTGCACATACTACCATGCTTATTTCTGGTGATCCATCACCTCTGCATTCCTCCCTTCTGCCTTATCATTTTCTGCTATTTTGCTGCCCCATTTTTAAAATTCTCATTCGATAAATCTCCATCTGCTCCTTCAAAGTCTCCCTGAAAGTCTTATGGCTTTATTAACATCTTCACTGGTTTCCCTTGCCTTTCTCTGCCCATGTTCTGTTGGCAGTCCGTGCCTCTGTAAGATCATTTGGAATGCTTGATTTTGTGTAAGAGTTTTATGACGGGAAAGGCAGAATTTAAGATGCATTTTGCCACTACAGCCCTAAGACAGGTCATGAATATCAGAATTTATTAAATGAAGCACTGTCAGGAAGGAGAATTTAATTATATTTGGAGTCTTTCCTGTCCCTTGTAAGATGTATAGAAAGTGCAGCAACCAGCATTTTGCACAGCAAGTTCTGACAAACAGCAACGTGAAAATGTCCAATTTGTTTTTCGTTGTTAACTGATTGTGGGATAAGTGATGTTTAGGGCACCCAGTCAAATTCTGTTACTGTGATTGAAGATAGTACTCACCTGAAAAAGCAGACCGACCCTATTAGAAAGATGGCACCTCTAGCTATATCACACTGGAGTAATGGTCCATGTTTTTGCACCTTCATCTTGGAGTAGACCACAACCCTCTAACTCAGACATGTGTCCTGCCCCAGACTGATACTCCTGGCAACCTGTGATGTTAGACCACTAACAAGATACAGGAGAATGACAGAGCAATCAGTGTTAACAGTCATCCTTACAGTTAGAATATTAATACTGGGAGGTCAGTAAGTGGCATTAGCAAAGGATGGAAAGTCTAACATAAGGCTGAGTTGCTATTGCATTTTTTTGAAGAAAAAACCTAGGTGAATATATATCTGAATATGGAAATGCTTATTTTATTCTAACAAAAAATGGTCATTTACTGTTTGGGTACTGTAGCTTTCTGACGGAAGGACCCAGAAGGACTTTCAACATCGATCACTATTTTCATCTTTATTGCTTTACCTGTTAGTTCATTCCAAATGTGAGACACCAATTAGTAAAGAAGATCTTTTCAATACCTGTCATAAATCTTACCAATTACAGAAACAATTCAAAACAAAGTACACAATCTAGCCAACATTACAACAGTAATGAGAGGGCAGCATCTTTAGATGTGGTAGCTTTGAATTAGCCAATATTACATTGCTATGTAATGCTTTGGGAATTGTATCTCAAATACAAGTGCAAATTATTTCTTTTTTACTTTCTATATCCTTCTCAATTGCTTTCTATGCACTCACCGTCACTCATTTCCCCTTTCTCTCTCTTTTATCCCTCTTCCTTTATTCTCTTTTTCTGTTTCTGGTTCTTTCAGTGTTTTTATTATCTGCAATGAATTATAGATTATTTTTATAACCTCTATAAATTGTGTTGTGCTGAGTGTGTTTCTAGCTCTCCATGTTAGCTCAGATTAATAATAGCAATGAAATTTACTTGAAATTGTTGCAAATATCTCTTGGCCATCATCATCTTCTTATAGCTAATGGATTTAAATTTATTTTTAGCATATGTTTATGGAAGGTAGCATTCAGAATCAGTCATCCCAATAAAATGGATTCATTTCTTTCCAGGAAAAAATAATTACTGGTTCATAACTACTTTTCCTGGTGAAATTTGAATCAGTATGTGAGGCTGGACTTTATTTTGCGTGATATTATTGCATACCTTTTAGCTGTGATGAATGCTAATGCAAAAGGCAAACAAAATTAACTGAAATGAAGAGTACTTACAGACAGTGCTGAAAATACTCAGCAGGTCAGGCAGCATCTTGGGGAAGAGAAACAGAAGTAACATTTCAGATTTTTGACAGAATTTTTTTGCTTTTATTTTAAATAACCGATATCCCCAGTTTAGTAATTGTCACTTGGTATGTATTTAATCAATTAATAAAAGAAGAATTCTGGTGTTCTCATTTCTTCTCACATCCCAAAGCTATGTACAGTAGGTTGGTAGATTGATTGGCTGCTGTAAATTACCCCTGGTCGATAGGTGAGTGGTAGTTTCTGAGATGGTGGGGAATGGATGGGATTGTGGAGAGAATAAAATGGGATTGCAGTACATTTATATGGACTGATAATCTGTGTGGATTTGGTAGCTGAAAGGCCTGATTCCATGTTATATGACTGTATAAGTCTAGTTCTGAGGGAGGAGTATTTGCTGCCTTTATGCAGCTGTTTGGCATCAAATATTGCCAAATCAGGCTTTGTTGTAGCCTTTTGCATACAGCTCACTCCACTCTAAATGCATGTCTTAAACTAGCTTATGAACGTCACCTGCACTATATACCAGTGTGATGTTTGTTTTTCCTGTCAACACTTGTTCCCTGTATAAGAATTATAATTAGCATCAGTTCACAGGCAATTTATGTTGTTGAGTTGTATTCACTCAGTTTGTGCATGAGTCGTGGCTGCACATCTCACTAGTCAATCCTGGTAGCAGATATTTAGGCCCAGATTCCCTGGAAGATTATTGTAACCTATAACACACACAATAAGTAAACCGGAATATTGACAAGAATGACACACAATAGTGCAGGAAAGCTGCTGGTCCAACACCATCAACCTCCTGAGCATGTCAGATTAGTGGAATTTTACTGTAATAACTGAATCTCATATGATGCTCCTGAGAGTCAGGAAATGACACAGAAAGGCTGTAATGACACATTGTACTATGTCATGAAACTAAAAGTGGCAAATTGTATGGAAGGATAAATGAGAAGGAGTTTGTTTATTATTGAGGTAGTACATTCAGCATGTGTAGTGGGTAGTGGCTTCATATGTCACTACTACAGGGCGTGACGACCCTGCCTTACACAAGTCCCGGGCTCAGCTGGCTCTGGTTGACAATACCCCATATGGGCCCCTATCCAGGGTTACGGATCCCACTGCCTTGTGGGTATCTTCCGGAGAAGAGAAGGCTAAGGAGTAAACCCTACACAAATCCGGAATGGAACCCCTAAGGCGGTTGGATGATGTATCACGTCATCTCCCAGCAACTCCTGCAGCCAAGCCAGTGTACTGCTTTGCATTCCTTTGGACCACATCCACGAGGCCGAGAGGGGGATCTTGATGTCTGGGCAGCCCAGGATCTCCGTATTCATCACCCAGGTCTGCACCCCGGAAAACTGGGCGCATCCATTGTCTATTTAGACAGACGGAGCCATTATATATACAAACACACACACACACACACACACACATTAAGCAAAGCTATCTACCTTTCCAGGTGGATATAAAGGTTGTTTAATGAAGTGGTCACTTTCCTCTGGTACAACGAACAGTCTGCAGGAGGAACTCAGCAAGTCAGGCAGCATCTTTGAATGCTAGATGAATAGTTGACGTTTCAATTCAAGACCATGCTTCAAGAGCCCTGCAGCAAATTGTTACTTTTGCTCCAGATTACAGCATCTGCAGTCATATCTCAAATCTCGATTTCTCTGGTATCCTGGCCAATATATGCTCTTCCACCAATACCATTAATGTGAGATCTTTGACATCACTACCGTTTATTAGACCTTGCTGTGCCTGAATTAATTATACTCTCTGCTGGCACAACAGCAGTTTCTAGATCTTAAATATGATAGATTGACTGGAATGTACTCAGAGACAAGAAAAATATAAGATTTGATTGGTTACCTTGTGGAGTAGAAATATTTCAAGTACAGAAAATGAATGCACATTTGCATGTTGGCATTAATGTCAAGAGGCACTCTGTAGAGTGCACTGAAACATTTTGCACTTTGTAAGTTACCTTTTGAACAGTTACTGCTGTTATATCTACACAGACCAATTAAGGATGATATAAACTCCAGTGTGGCAAATGACCAGTTGTTATGTTTTAGTGGGGCAAAAAGGTTGGAGAACAAATTTCTGTTTCTAGGACTCAGAAAAGAATGACCTTTTAGTGATAGCATTATCTGATCTTTATATTAAGACATACTGAAGTAAATTTTATTTATCTGGGCACAAATCTATTATAATAGCAGAGGATCTTGTTGTAAAAAGTAGTTGGCATGTTTGTAGAAGTTTAAATTAGATAGCCTTTGGAAGGATATACATTTATGGCCTTATAATTGTAGAGTGAATATGTGCACGCATCTCTCTTACACCCCTCCCTGCGCTACCTCAAATGTAGTTAATCCCTATCTCTTTTGGCAAGAAACAAGTGGAAAGTATTTGTTGACATCTCTCCTTGTTCCTATCGTATTAGGAACACTTTTGGTAGGAACTCAGGGTCCTGACTACAACCTCCTGTTTTATCAGATTCTTAAACCATTTCCCAAACACAGCTTCCTACTGAGAGTTTTGGCGATTCCACTGGAATAGCTTGCATTGGAATGAAATGAATGTACTTATTAAATGATAGAAGTAACTGTTGAATTTCCTGATAAAGTAGTAATTTTGAATGTTTCTGTTTGTTTTGTCAGGACTAACTGAAAGAAGAGATAGAGATTTGAAAGTGGGAGGGGGAGATCCAAAATGGTAGGAGAAGACAGGAGGGGGAGGGATGGAGCCAAGAGCTGGAAAGTTGATTGGCAAAAGGGATATGAGAGGATCATGGGACAGGAGGCCTAAGGAGAAAGAAAGGGGGGGGGGGAAGCCCATCATGCATTAATAAAATAAATTGGAGGCTTGAGATTGAAGTTTCCTCCAAACCTTTCTCCATCCAACACTATTTAATTTTTCACTCCTTTCTCCCTCTTATACTTATGGTATCTAGCTTCCCTTTAAATGTATCTCTGCTGTTCACTTCTGTTACCACTGTGTTACAAAGCTACACATTCTAACTATACTGTGCAGTATCTTTTATTATAATAATAAATATTATAAGTTCACTTTAATTGTTCCTGTAGGCATACATACACAGCATGAATACAAAGAAAATTCTCTTTTTGCAACAGCAGCACTGTATATCGCAAGACGAGGACAAACACAACTTAACATAAATTATAAATAATAAAGACTCTAGTGTATGTACCAACACCAGTCATAAGACAATTCAAAATTATTTATTATATGAGGAAAATGTATGGTTATTTCTGCCATCTACAAATGTTCGTAATATGCACCTTTATTCCAATACAAGCCCTTCCCCATGAAAGTGTGGAGCAGTTAAATAATGTACTCTTGTACATAACCTTTGTTACTGAACATATGAGTTTCTGCTGAACTCACTCTGATCTATTGGATTCCACTCTTTAGCGCGTACAGAGTGATAGAACGATACCACACAGAAACTATGACTTTGACCCATTGATTTCACATCGAACGCCAGCCCCCATCCATTTACCTCAATCGTACATTAATCCCATTTATACTCCTTATATTCACAGCAACCACTCCCACTTACACATTAGGTTAATTAACCTCCCAACCTGCACATCTTTTGGATCTTGGTGGAAACTAGAGCATCCAGAAGAAGTTCTTATGGTCACAGGGAGAACGTGAAAGCTTCCCACAGATAGCACCTGAGGTTAGGATTGAAACTGAGCTCTACTAGGTAGTACCTTCACTTGCTGCACTGTAATATCCAGTGGTATTATGGTAGTCAAACAATGCACATCTACAGATCTGAAATACTGAATGGCTGATGGAGCAGGGGGAGATTAATGTGATAGGGAAATGTTGACCAAGTTTAATTCCCATCTCAACTGACAGAATTCACTTGAGGATAATTAAAGCAAGGATGTTATTGAGACTTTAAAAAGCATTGGTGAGGCCTCACTTGGAGTATGTGAGCAGTTTTGGGCCCCTTGTCTAAGAAAGGATGTGTTGACATTGGTGTAGGTTCAAAGGAGGTTTATGAATATGATTCCAGGGTTGAAAGGCTTGTCATATGAAGAGCATTTGATGGCGCTGGGCCTGTACTCACTGGAATTCAGAAAGATGAGGGGTGATCTCATTGAAACCTATTGAATGTTGAAAGGCCTCGATAGTGTGCATGTGTAGACGATGTTTGGTATGGTGGGTGAGTCTAAGAACTGAGGATGTAGCCTAGAATAGAGGGACATCCATTTAGAATGGAGGTCTGGAGGTATTTCTTTAGCCGGAGAGTGGTGAATCTGTGAAATTCGTTGCCACAGGTGACTATGGTGGCCAGGTCATTGGGTATATGTAAGGCAGAGATTAATAAGTTCTCGATTAGCTAGGGCATGAAAGGAATGGGGAGAAAATAGGAGATTGGGATGAGAGGGAAAATGGATCAGCCATAATGAAATGGCAGAGCAGACTCGATGAGCCTATTTCTGCTCCTATATCTTATGGTCTAAATCTACCTGGAATATAAAATCTAGTTTCTGGAATCAAGACCCATGAAATAACTGATTGTTCACAATACACATCTGGTTCACTAATATCCTTCAGGAAAGGTCATCTGTCGTTCGTATATAGTGTGGCCTTTGCAGGACTCTGGATGCACAACACTGTGGTTGAGTTTTCTCTGCTCCCTGAAGTGGAGGGAAGGCAATAGAGTCCAGAGCAGTAGCAGGCTCTTGGGCCTAGTATGTTCATGCCGATCATTCCAGCCATCTGTAGAATCAGAATTAGAATCAGGTTTACTATCACCAGCATGTGACGTGAAATTTGTTAACTTAGCACCATGCAATACATAATATAGAAGAAAAAAAAACAAAATAAAATAATGATAGTAATAAATAACTAAATCAATTACAGTATACATATATTGAATAGATTAAAAATTGTGCAAAAAGCAGAAATACTAAATATTAAAAAAAGTGAGGTAGCGTTCAAGGGTTCAATGTCCATTTAGGAATCGGATGGCAGAGGGGAAGAAGCTGTTCCTGAATCACTGAGTGTGTGCCTTCAGTTTTCTGTACTCCTACCTGCTGCCAACAGTGAGAAAGTCCTTAATAATGGACGCTGCCTTTCTGAGACACCGCTCCTTGAAGGTGTCCTGGATACTTTGCAGGCTAGTACCCAAGATGGAGCTGACTAGATTTATAATCCTCTGCAGCTTCTTTCAGTCCTGTGCAGTAGCTCGCCCATACTAGACAGTGATGCAGAATGCTCTCCACAGTACATCTATAGAAGTTTTTGAGTGTATTTGTTGACATGCCAAATCTCTTCAAACTCCTAATGAAGTATAGCCACTGTCTTCCCTTCTTTGTAACTGCATTGATATGTTGGGACCAGGTTACATCCTCAGAGATCTTGACACCCAGGAACTTGAAACTGCTCACTCTCTCCATTCTGATTCCTCTATGAGGACTGGTATGTGTTCCATCGTCTTATCTTTCCGGAAGTGCACAATCAGCTCTTTCGTCTTACTGACGTTAAGTGCCAGGTTGCTGCTGTGACACCACTCCACTAGTTGGCATATCTCACTCCTGTATGCCCTCTCGTCACCACCTGTGATTCTACCAACAATGGTTGTATCATCAGCAAATTTATAGATGGTATCTGAGCTACACCTAGCCACACAGTCATGAGTTTAGAGAGAGTAGAGCAGTGAGCTAAGCACATACCCCTGAGGTGCACCAGTGTTGATCGTCAGCAAGGAGGAGATGTTATCCAATCCCAGTAACCCACATTCATTTCATAGATGCTGACCTGTCAAACGATACACCTTATCTTGTGAATAAATTATGAATGTTACAAATTGTGAATAAATTTAGGATTGCAGACAAATTTCTTTCTATATGAAAGTTCATCTTGTATGAAAATACTTAATGGAATTTTTTATTTTATTTCCACAGAAGCCTACAATTTTGCGTCTCCACACATAAAAGTCACTCCATCAACAGGTGTGGTGAATCCTTCCATACCTATATCATGCCATGGCTTACAGACGTCTAGTCCAAGCCATTCTGCACTCTTGTCAACACACGGAATGATGGGATATGGGGGCAACATTGACGGTGGTGCTTCAGGTTACTACTTAACTCCAAATGTAAGACCAAATGGTGCCGGAGCCCTTGAGAGTCCAAGGATAGAAATTACACCTTATCCTGGAATGCAAGTTGCCCATAATCAGTTTGCTGGCGAAACTGAAATTGATGGAATTGAAAATGGTTCAGGTTGTAAGCGCTCCAATTCATTAGTTACCCTGTCTCTCCCCAATCCAGATGCCTACAGAGATCCCTCATGCTTAAGTCCAGCAAGTAGTCTTTCATCTCGAAGTTGTCATTCAGAAGCATCTGAATCCAGTTATTCTATTACTTATGAGGGCTCGCCTCTGGCCTCCCCTTGGCAATCGCCGTGTGTCTCGCCCAAAGGCTCCACCCATGAGGAAGGATTCCCTCGAGGGCAGGCGGCATGCACCTTATGGAATTCACCCAGGCATTCCCCAGGCACTTCGCCAAGAACTAGCATCACTGAGGAGAACTGGTTGAGCCCACGGCCCACCTCAAGACCATCGTCAAGGCCACAGTCCCCATGTGGCAAAAGAAGGCACTCATTCAACGGTGGGTACTATCGACAACCTTCTTGCTCACCACATCACTCTCGCACACCATCACCACAGGCCTCTCCTCGAGTAAGCGTTACTGAGGAAACATGGTTGGGGAGTGGGAACCAGTACAATTCTGCTATACTTGCTGCCATCACTGCCCTCACCACTGACACTTGCATGGATATCAATGACAGTATACCAGTCAAGTCTCCAAGAAGAACTATACAAGACCAAACCCCTTCCATGTCTCTCAAACCAGAGCCAGGGAATGACGATCAAAGAGACTATTCACCTTCCATAGATTCATTGCAAGAAGAATTTCCAGGGTCTCGTCTTCCTGTCAAAAAAGAAGCTTTCTGTGACCAGTATTTATCAGTTCCTCAACATCCCTATCCATGGACAAAGCCAAAATCTGTCTCATCATCATCATCATCTTTTGCCAGGTAAGAGAGGTAAAAATCTGTGACTTTTCACTATGAACCAGTGTTAAGCATTGTAACAGCCTTTACAGCCATGTCATTGAAATGTGGTAGACTTCCACAGGGTAATAAGATGTGTCTGAAAAATTATTAGTTATAACTGGTTTAGTATTGTCATATGTGCTGAGATGCAGTGAAAAACTTTGATACAAATAATTTCAAAACGTAAGTATATTAAGGCAGTAAAAAGAAAAAAATAAAACGCAGAATATAGTATTACAGTTACCGAGAAAGTGCGGTGATCTGGGCTATCATTAGTATAAAATATAATGGCTGACATTTTATACCAAGCAACTCTTACTCTTACTTGTCAAGGGTCTTTTAGCTGGATTTTTACCTGGAACTTTTTGTAAGTAGGAAGCTTTATAGGCAAGATTGAAAAACTGGGGTCTGTGTAAAGAAAGCAAGCAACTAATTCCATCCTGGTGTATACAGTTTAGACAGCAAGACTTACAGGAAATGCTGTTAATTTATTTTTCATTTATTTATTGAGATATAGCATGGAATGGGCCTTTTCGGCCCTTCGAGCCGTGCCATCCAAAAATCCCCCCAATTAATGCCAGTGTAATCATGGGACAATTTACAATGACCAATTAACTTGCCATCCAGCACATCTTTGGACTGTGGGAGGAAACCAGAGCACCTGGAGGAAATCCACACAGTCACGGGAGGCAGCAGGAATTGAATCCGGTCGCCTGTACAGTAGAGAGCTCTGCTAACCACTACGCTACCGTGACACCCCCTTTAATTTAGTATGGCATTACATTAAGAAAGCAAAATAAGGGAAGGAAGATGGAATTAATTTATATACAGAGAGAGAGGGAGAGAAATAAAAGGTGTTATTAGATAAAATATTTAATATATTTTCAATTTCAATCCAATAACCAAAATCTGAAAGAGTGAGGTTTCACAGTGGTAAAAGTGTCAGAGAGGTTGATAGGCTGTAATTAAAACTTTTCAAGTTATTAGAAAATTAACTGACATTAGATTGGGCACAACTTAATTTCTTCTAGTGGGTTTGGTGGTGTATTTGCCCTATAAATACTGCAACTTTATACGCTCCAGTCAGTGAAACTCCTGACTACTGACATAGCTTTGGACGTCAGATGTTGTTTCAGGCTTCCCCCTTTAATGATGATGAACTTTTAAAACCTTGTGCCTTTAATGGCTATTGGCTCTCCTTTTTTATATACTGAACATAACTACATTTAATTCTTGGTCAGAAAGCGAGTTAAAGCTCTCTGTCAATTTTCTCAGAAGTTTACAAAGAAAAATAAGAGAATTTTTTATGCCAAATATCTTGCAGTGTTCATTCATAGTACAGGGCTGTGCTGGGAAAACCAGGATTTATTTAACTTTTCTGATCTCTCCAGAAGGTCCAAGTAGTTTAAAATCTGAAGTTCGTAATGCAATAAATAAGAAGAAGAAAGGAAAGGCAGCAGGTCCTGATGAATTAGTAATAGAACAAATTATCGCCCTTGAACACTATGGAATTGAAAAACTTACTGATTTAATCAGTGACATTTATGAGACTGGAATAATACCAGAAGAGATGAAAGAATCAGTATTTATCACTCTTCCTAAGAAAGCTGGAGCAATAGAATGTGAATTACATAGTACCATAAGTTTAATGAGTCATATCACCAAGATACTTCTAAGAATTTTGATGACAAGAGCTAAAAGTAAGATACAAGCTGAAATAAGCAAAGAACAATGTGGTTTTGTGAAAGACAAAGGTACAAGAAACACAATATTGATGTTAAGGATACTATCAGAACGAGCTATTCAAGTGCAAAAACATTTGTTTGTTTTATCGACTACACAAAAACATTTGATAAAGTGAAGCACAATAAGTTATTTGAAATATTACAGAATACTCCAGATCTAGATTCAAAAGACCTCCGCCTAATCAGAAATCTGTACTGGGAACAAACTGCCGCTGTAAGAATAGATGGAGAAGTGAGTCGGTTTACGAAAATCAAGAGAGGCATTAGATAGGGGTGTGTTTTCTCCCCTGATTTATTTAATGTGTACAGTGAAACAATATTACAGAAAATAAGAGACCTCTTGGGAATCAATGTTGGTTGTGAAAACATCAATAATTTCAGATATGCAGATGATACTGTGTTAATTGCAAGTACGGAGGAAGAACTAGAAAACTTAATTGATATAATTGTTGAAGAAAGTGCAAAAATTGGTCTGTCTATCAACTGCAAAAAGACAGAATGTATGGTGATATCCAAAAAGAAGGAGAATCCTATCTGCAGGCTGAGAATAAACGGGGAAGACATAAAACAAGTACAGAACTTTTGCTACTTAGGAAGCTGGGTAACATCAGATGGCAGGTGCGATATGAACATCAAAAGAAGAATAGGGATGGCAAAAGACACCTTTACGAGAATGAAGAGTACACTGACCAATACTAAACTAGGCATGACAACCTGCCTCAGAGTACTGAAATGTTACGTTTATCCAGTTATGTTATATGGCTCAGAATGTTGGACAATATCTAGTAACATGAGGAAACCAAGTGTAGCAGCAAAAATGTGGTTTTTGAGGAGGATGCAAAGAATATCATGGACGAAACGAATATCTAATGAGGATGTCATGAACAGAGCAAACACAAAAAGAAATAATGTATGAGATCATGAAAAGGCAACGTAACTTCATTGGACATGTGATTAGGAAAGAGGAGTTAGAATGCACAGTAATTATGGGAAAGATTGAAGGGAAGAAAGCAAGAGGAAGACAAAGACAAATGATGATGGAGACAGCAGCCAGAGAATTGGAAATGAATACCAACGAATTGATCCACTTGACCCGAAACAGGAGTGTGTGGGCCATGGCAGTCAAAGCTCAAACTGGGCACGGCACCTGATAATGATGATGATGATGATGAATCTCCCCAGATTCAAGTTGTTTTAAGCATCAAACCACGTTAGTGGACATGAATCTCCATATAAATTCTGAGTAAAAATAGCAAACTACTTCCCTTTCAAAAAAAAGGTACTAGTGAATCAGATGAATTATGAAATAGCAATCTGATAGTTGACTTTTATTGACTTTATTATTTTTAATTAATTACACTTCAATTCTGCAGCTGTCTTGGTGGGATTTGGACTCCAGTCTGTGCATTGCAGATTCGTCTTCTGGCTTGCTCGATTGGTATAGTAACTACTAGGCTGCAGAAATCTGTACTGTTATCACAAATCTTAATAATCACACTTAAAAGCGTGGTGACAACTGCCTTGCTTTTTATAATAATCTGATCACCTTGTAACATAAATCATACTGTTGAACATTTTTGGAATATGACATAACATGAGCTACACACATCAAAGTCGCTGGTGAACGCAGCAGGCCAGGCAGCATCTGTAGGAAGAGGTGCAGTCGACGTTTCAGGCCGAGACCCTTCGTCAGGACTAACTGAAGGAAGAGTGAGTAAGGGATTTGAAAGTTGGAGGGGGAGGGGGAGATCCAAAATGATAGGAGAAGACAGGAGGGGGAGGGATGGAGCCAAGAGCTGGACAGGTGATTGGCAAAAGGGGATACGAGAGGATCATGGGACAGGAGGTCCGGGAAGAAAGACAAGGGGGGGGGGGGACATGAGCTAGATTATCACCCCCATGAATTATTCCTCCATTATGTTTGATTGTAGCTTAATTCTATCTGCAAAATGTAAGAGGTAGGAAATTCAATCTCTCGAACCTGCTGCACCATTTAACAAACTCTTAGCTGAACGTCTACCTCCAAACTATTTCCTTTCATGTTCATCTATCCCTTCATTCCCCTGATATTTAAAAATCCCTCAGTCTCAGTTTTGGGTGCACTATTCGGACTGAGTCTCCACAGTCACCTGGGGTAGAGAATGCCACAGATTCACTACCCTTAGTGTTAAAAAATTTCTCCGTATTTCAGTTGTAAATGGGCTGTCCCTTATTTTGAAACTGTGAGCTCCGATTTTTAGACTCATTTCGGGGAAATTCCATTGTGCATCTACTCTGTTGAGCATTCTAAGAATTTTATGTTTCTATATTTGCATTAATTCAATAAATCTTCTTCTGAATCACCGTATTTATTTATTTATCAGCACTGCATTTCTGTATTTGTGACAGCATACTCTACTTTCTGTTTTCTTTTACTTTCTTGGTGTAATTTTATATGAAATGATCTGCCTAGATGATATTCAAACAAATGTTTTTCACTGTATATGTGATAATGACAGACCAACCAAAAAAAACCAAAGTCTCTCAACCTCAAGTCTTGAAAGCCTCAATTCATCTTTTATCCTGAAGAAGAATTCCAGATTTCCATTATAATTTGTGCAGAATTGGTTCCTGTGGATTTGACTCCTAGCTTAGCACATATTAGAGACCTGATTACCCTGAAAAGTTGCTCAATATTAATAAAATAAAAATAGAATTTCTATAAAAAACTGTGACTTTTATAAACTTGTTCACCTGCAAGTGATAGTTATTGCAGGCATTCCTTCTGCAGTGTAATTATTAGCCACTGGAGCTTTTCAACTATGAATCTCTACATTGGTTCTCTTGCTTGCCTGCTATAACTTTGGTGGAATGCTTGTAATTGGTGGAAAGGAAGTGGTTTCCAGTGCGTTTATTTTCTGCCAGTTTTATGCTGGATAACCAGGAAACCACTGTATCAATTTACCCTCTCAATTCTGATATCCACTTCCATAAAGGGAACCCCTTTTTGCTCTTTCCAAGTCAGAAACTCCAGATGTTATGAAGTATAGTAATATCTGTAGTTTATTTAAAAATTGACAAATAACATTTGGACAAAGAATCAACAACAGTTGAAGGATACATATGAAGAGACCTTTCGACTGTGACAGCCACTTTTCAACTTGTCTTTATTGTCATATGCATAGGTACAATGAAAAAACTTGCTGCAACATCACAGGCACATAGATTCAGACAACACACAAATCATAAATTATATAACTTACTTGAGACAGTGAAGGAGAAATACTGTTGAAATAAGGAAATAGTGCAAAACAAAATCAAAAATGCGAGAAAATGCAGATGCTGAAAATCTGGAGCAACATATCCAAAATGCTGATCATTTCCCTCCTTCTCATTCTCCTTCCCCTCCCTCATGACTTGCCCATCACTCATGCCTTTCTTCCTCTTGTTCCCCAGCTTCATCCATTTATTCCATGGTCTACAGTCCTCTCCTATCAGATAAACATCTTGTTTATTCCTTGCCTCTTCTGCATATCACCTCCCAGCTTCTCACATCATTCCCACTTCCCCACTTAACTACCTTCTCCTCCTCACTTGGGTCACCCTCCACCCGCCAGCTTGTGCTCATTCCCATCCCTCCACCCTTTTATTCCAGCTTCTGTCTCTTTCTTTTCAGTCCCGATGAAGGTTCTTGGCCTGGAATATCTACTGTTCATTTCTTTCTATCAATGCTACCTGATCTACTGACTTCCTCTAGCAATCAGAAACATGCCTGTGGTAGTGCAATAAGTGGTCTGTACTGCCCTGATGCTGAGCTAGGATTAGGCTTATGCAGGGTTAAGATGCTGATAGGTTTAGGAAAGTTGTTGATCCGAAATCTGATGGTGTTGGAATTTAGGCTTCTGTACCTCCTGAACAATGGTAGCAGCAAGAAGAGGACATGGCCCACATGGTGCAGATCATTGAGTCATAGCACACTACAACATAGAAGCAGGCCCTTCGGCCTATCTAGTCCATGCTGAACCATTAATCCGTCGACTTGCACCTGGACCATAGCCCTCCATACCCCTCCCATCCATGTACCTATCCAAATTTCAAAGTTCAAAGTAAATTTAATTATCAAAGTACGTATACTGTATGTCACCATACACAACCGTGAGATGCATTTTCCTGCGGGCATACTCAGCAAATCTATGGAATAGTAACTATAACAGGATCAGTGAGAGATCAACCAGAGTACAGAAGACAACAAACAGAGCAAATGCAAATATAAATAAACAGCAATAAATAATGAGAACATGACATAATGAGATAAGAATCCTTGAAAGTGAAATCATTGGCCTTGGATAATTTCTCTTAGATTGAAATTGATCCTGTGTCCACCACTTCCTCTGACCTCTTGTCCCATGCTCTCACCACCCTTTGACTGAAGAAGTTTCCTCTCATGTTCCCCTAAACCCATGACCTGTAGTTGTCATCTCACCCAACCTCAATGGAAAAAGCCTGCTTGCACCCGTGATGATATTTGCTACCTTCTTGAGGCAAATTCCTCATGTAGATGTTCTCAGTGGTAGGGAGGGTTGTACTCATGATTGATACTGCTTTGGATCATTCCGATTCAGTGTGCTACTGATGGATGTATCCTGCATTTTATTATACAGAGGAAGGCGTTAAAATTGATCATGTGTTAAGTGTTCAGTAAAGTAATGAAAGCATTTTATTTTCCATTTCTGAAAAGGAGTTCTATTGACTTGAATGCGGCTGAAGTTAACAATAGTTATGGAATTGCAACTGCTGTCAGATCAGGTTGACTTGCATCTGAACTTTCTGCTGCCAGCATTAAATTTAAGAGCATAAGAAATAGAAACAGGAATTAGCATTACATCATTGTTCAATGGGATCATAGCTGTTCTTTTAACTCGCCACTCTTTTGCACAAATCCCATTTCCCATAACAGCCCCTTTGGTAGGAAGTCTGAATACTATTTGCATACTGAAGAAATTTCTTTCCATCTCAGTCTTGAATGGTGGACCTTTTGCTTTGAAAAGGGTTCAGTGAGATCCCCTCCTCATTCTTCTGAATTCGAGTGAGTACAGACCCAGAGCCATCTAACGTTCCTCATATGATAACTCTTTTACTCCTGGAATCATCCTTGTGAATCTCCTCTTGACACTCTCTAATGCCAGCACATCTTTTCTAAGATGAGGGGCCCAAAACTGTTCACAATACTCAAGGTGAGGCCTCACTATTGCCTTATAAAGCCTCAGCATCACATCCTTTCTAGACCTCTTGAAATGAATGCTGACGTGGCATTTGCCTTCCTCACCACCGACTCAACCTGCAAGTCAGCCTTCAGGGTGTTCTGCACAAGGACTCCCATGTCCCTCTGCATCTCAAATTCCTGGATT
The DNA here is from genome assembly GCF_030028105.1 of Mobula birostris. Classification (NCBI taxonomy): domain Eukaryota; kingdom Metazoa; phylum Chordata; class Chondrichthyes; order Myliobatiformes; family Myliobatidae; genus Mobula; species Mobula birostris. Next base: position 124,360,784 of record NC_092370.1, read on the forward strand.
TTCTCCCCATTTAGAAAATCATCCTGGCACTTGCCCTGTCAAGCTGTGTAGGAACATTGTACACTTTGAGATCACCTCTCACTGTTCTAAACTTGTTAGGGAGGGTTATCTGAGCTGACTCCATTTACCTGAGAGTCCTTCTGGAGTCGAACAGATTCTGAGGAACAACTAGACCCCAGATGGTGGACCCTGAGGTCTTACCCGAGAATGCCCCTTCAAAGACATTTAAACTGTTTTTAAATATCTCCAAAGATAATTAAAGAATGACTCAAACTGGCTTAAATAATGAGTAATTGTTAAAAAATTAAAAATATCTTCAATTGGTAAGATGATTCAATGGCACACTCCCAGTACGTATTCCCCACCACTGAAATAAAAGGAGTTGCAAACCTTATGTTACTTATCCCTGGCATAAAATTTACAGCTGAAATCAAAATGTGTTAGGTCTCTTGTCTGTGAGTGACTTCTCCAACTCTGGACTCGGTAGCAACTCCAGGTTTGACGGCAGAGGGAAGCTGGATTGTGGGAAGGAAATAAATGGTTCTTTGTGGAACTGCTGGCCAAGCAAGCACATGCTCAGCTGATTATATTTCATGCAAGTGACTGAGGACTAATTCATGAAACTCCTCCCCCAATCTTGTTAAAAGTTTCATTTCCCGTGAAATTTTCAATTTTCATTAATTATTTTAAAATTGAACATGTAAAGTTTGAGACAAAAATAATTTATGGTTGAAGATTCATTATGCTCTGTAAATGTTTGACTTAAAAAGTATTTATGGTCGATCTTTTTAAGTGCATTTTCTCATTTAGTTTACTTAACTTGACAAAATATTTTATAGCACGATTTAGAGATAAATAAAGAGTATGACATAGAAAACATTTGAAACAACCTCCAAATTTAGTTAAGGGAGCTTTGCCGTCTGATTTTGCAATGCTTAAATAAGCTCAAGTTAAATGTAGTTCTTTAGAGGAAAATTGTAAATAAAATTATTAAAAATAAAAAAATCAACTCCTGCAGTTGTATAAAAGTCTTGAATTTCCTTCGTATGACTAACTTTGTGTCAAATTAGGAAAATTACATTCATCTTAATTTAATCAAAAAAATTGACTAATTTCCAGATAATGTAAAATTAATTTACCTTATGGCCACAATCTATCTTAAAGATAGCTGATATCTTGGAAAATAAATCTAGTAAAATCATATTTCTTGTAAGTTTCCAACCAATAAAAAAATTATTACCACAAAATAAGATGAATTGAGAGAGGAAATGTCAATGGTGGATTCACTCTCTTATTTGCTCATTTCTTTGTTTATTTTAAGAAGCTGTACATACAATACAAAAGTTCTGTGGACCATTAACTGATTATCCTGTTGCACGAATTTAAATGGTTTGGGAATTTTTTTTGAAGAAATCAGCTTTGTTATGTATATTCAAGCATCAAGCCAAGGACAAGATTCATATTGAGAGCGATAGAAATCTAGGCTACAGGAAATGAATTACTTAGCCGAGATAAGGTTTTACCTTTACTTAATGATGCAAAGTAACACTATAATAAAAACCACCTGATTGAAAGCCAATTCTTGATGTAATGTAAATTCCCTTTGGTTGTTAAAACTGCTTTGTAAATCTTATTTTATTTAAATGTGAAACTGATTGCCATGATCTATAGACCAAAACTTTGCTCTTCAGGAGAGTAAAATAAATTAGTATTTGAGATTGACACATATCTATGATTAGATATTTCTGAAAGAAATGTGAACCTGAAATATGTAACCCTATGTTGACACAAAATTCATATACTGAGTGTGATTAAAGCATGTTGCTAAATTACACGTTTCCTTTTGCTTAGCTCGACTTTGCCTGCCCTTGACTGGCAGTTGCCATCCCATTCAGGACCCTATGAGCTGGAGATCGAAGTACAGCCCAAGTCCCATCACAGAGCACACTACGAGACGGAGGGCAGTCGTGGAGCTGTAAAGGCATCTGGCAGTGGACACCCAGTCGTGCAGGTTGAAAGGCTACGTTAATACAACTGGTTTCTTACAGATACTAACCATACTTGCAGCATGCACAATGGTTCCTTAGTTTAGGAGTAGGTGTCTTGCATTGCTTCTGCAACATGCGCTGCAGCGCAGTTCCGCTGTAAGCCCTTGTGTAATTGCAGTTACTGTTTTCTCAAGGGTGTGGGTGTGCAGTAAGGTTCACTTGGATTTATGTGCTGCGGGAAGGTAGTGGTTGGTGGTTTAGTGGGACCAACCAGCTGGCTAAACATTACAGTGCAGTTTAGAATCAAACATGTTGGGGTGTGAGATTGGAGTCACATATATGGCTGTGTAGGACATCACACAGTATTAAAACAGTCTTTTGGCCCAGCTTGTTCATGTTGACCAGGGTAGTCCTAAGTGCCCACGTTTGGTCCACATTCCTCAATCTTTTCTATTCTTGAACCTACCTAAACGTCTTATAGTCATTGCTCAAAGCTCAAATGTCTTATCAAAGTGCATGTATGTCATCATACAGAACTCTAAGATTCATTTTCTTGTGGATATTCATAGTAAATACAAGAAAGAGAATATAATCAAGGAATTAGAATTTAGAATTTATTTAAAATTTTACATCCATTCCACAACATGAGGGAGTAAGAATCTTTGTGCTATGACTCCGTTGCAATGTACAGGCATGTGAATTTAAATATCTAATGGCTTGTAGAAAAAAGCTGTCCTGTAGCCTGTTGGTCCTGGCTTTAATGCTGTGGTGGTGTTTGCCAATTGAAGCAGCCGAAACAGTTTACGGTTGGGGTGACTGGTGTCCCCGATGATCTTCCAGACCTTCTTTCTGCACCTGCTGCTGGAAATGTCCTCAGTGGAGGGAAGTTCACGCCCACAGGTGCTCTGGGCTGTCTGTACCACTCTCTGCAGTGCCCAGCGATCGAGGTTGGTGCAGTTTCCATTCCAGGTGGTGATACAGCCAGTCAGTGTGCTCTCAATGGTGCATCTGTAGAAAGTCTTGAGGATCTGGAGGCCCATGCCGAACTTCTTCAGTCACCTGAGGCGGAAGAGATGCTGTTGTGCTTTTTTTTTGCCACAAAGTCAGTGTGTACAGTCGGGTGAGATCATTGGTGACGTGTATACTGAGGAACTTGAAACTACTCGCCCTCTCAACTGCAGACCCATTGACGTTGATCGGGGCGAGTCTGTCTCCGTTCCTCCCGTAATCCACAATCAGCTCTTTTGTTTTTTGGGCATCGAGGGAGAGGTTGTTATCCTGGCACCACTGTGTCAAGGTGTCAACCTCTCCACTGTAGGCTGTCTCATTACTGCTAGAAATAGGCCGATCAAAGCTATGTCATCTGCGAATTTGATCAGCAGATTGGATCTGTCTGTGGCAGCACAGTTGTGGGTGTACAGGGAGTAGAGGAGGGGACTCAGAACACAACCTTGGGGGGCAATTGTTGAGGGGCAGAGGTGAGGGAGCCCATCCTTACCACCTGTCGGTGATCCGATTAAAGAGTCTAGGATCCAGCTGCACAAGGCAGGGTGCAGGCCGAGGTCTCCAAGGTCCCTGTCACATCTGGAGGGAATTATGGTGTTGAATGCTGAACTGTAGTCCAGGAACAGCATTCTAATATATGCATCCCTCTTCTCCAGGTGAGTGAGGACAGTGTCTAGTGCTATGGCTATGGGATTATAGGTAGACCAGCTCCGTCGTTAGTTGAATTGTAGGAGATGCATTGTGGTTGGTAGCATGCTGCAGATGTAGTCTTTAACCAGCCTTTCAAAGCATTTGCTTATAAAAGCATTTGCTTATAATTGAGATGAGTGCAACAGGGCACCAGTCGTTCAGGCATGCTATCTTGGTTTTCTTAGGTACAGGGACAATGATTGGCGATTCGAAATAGGAGGGCACTACACACTGGGAGAGGAAGAGATTAAAAATATCCGTAAGCACACCAGCCAGATGTTCCGCACACACTTTGAGGAAGGGTCCCGGAATGCCGTCCAGTCCTGCTGCCTTGCGGCTTTTGACACATTGGAATGTTCTACATACCTCCGCCTCGGAGAGGACCAAGGTGCAGGTGTTGTCAGCAGCTCTCCTCAGGGGTTCAGTCCTATCAACTTCAAATTGAGCGTAAAAAAAATTTAGCTCGTCCGGGAGTGAGGCGGCAATGTTGGCTATACTGCTGCGTTTCCTCTTGAAGTCTGTGATGGTGTGCAGTCCTTGCCATATGCTGTGTGTCTCATGGTCACAGGGTTGTGACTGGATTTTGTCCCCGTGTTGCCATTTTGCCACTTTGAAGGCTCTAAGTAAATCATAGTGAAATCTCTTGAGCTCCTGTTGGTCTCCGGAGGCAAAGGCTTTAATCCTTGCGCTGAGAGCAACATGCACTGAACTATTTATCCAAGGCTCCTGGTTTGGATAGACACGAACCAATTTTTGGGGAACTATGTCTTTAATGCACTTCTGAATGAAGCTTGTGATCACCTCCAGATTTTCGGAGATGTCCTCAGCTCAAAATACCTCCCAGGTGATGCTGTCAAGGCAGTCTTGTAACGTCAAGTCTGATTGATTGGACCAGAAGTGGATAGTTTTCACTATGGCTGCTTCCTGCTTCAATTTTTGCTTGTAGGCAGGTAGGAGAAAGATGTAGGAATGGTCAGACTTTCCAAACGGGAGGTGGAGAAGTGGTTTGTAGGTATTGCGGAAGGGAGAGTAGCAGTGGTCGAGTATGCTTCCTCCCCGTGTGCTCACCTCAATGTGTTGACAGAACTTCGGGTAAGCTCTAGTCAGTGACGCTTGGTTAAAGTCTCCAGTGATGATCAAAGCAGCCCCTGGGTGTGTGGTTTCATGGATATTGATGGTTTCACAAAGTTCATTGAGAACCAGGTTGGCATCGGCCTGTGGTAGGATGTACACAGCTGTAATAATAACAGACATGAATTCTCTAGGCAGCCAGAAAGGTTGACGTAGCAGCACAAGGTTCTCGAGATCCAGGAGCAAAGGGATTTTGCTGACAACAGACAACAAGATGAACAAATACAAAAGGGAAAAAAAAAGCAATAAATATCGAGAACATGAGATGAGGAGCTTGAAAGTGAGTCTATAGGTTGTGGGAACAGTTCAGTGATGAGTTGAGTGAAGTTATCTCCTTTGGTTCAAGAGCCTGATTATTGAGGGGTAATAACTGTTTGTAAACTTGGTGTGATTCCTGAGGCTCCTGTACCTCCTTCCAAATAGCAGCAGTAAGAAGAGAGCATAGTCGGGATTTTGGAGGCTCTTGATGATGGATGCTGCTTTCCTGTGACAATTGTACTCACTTCTACAGCTCCCTCTGGCAGCTCATTTTCATATATTCAACACCCTCTGTGTGGAGAAATTTCCCCTCAAGTCCCTTTTAAATCTCTTCCTTCTCACATTAAATGTGTCTTTTCGTTTTAAAAAAAGTGGAAAAAGTGAGTGATTAAATTGCATTCAAATGCAACGAATTTGTATTAATACAGGCACCGCTTTTTGGAGAGATGGCATCTATTTGGTTAAGGCAAAGTTGACAATGGAGCTTGTCCCCCATTGGTCTACTATGGCTCTTGGGCTCCGAGAACCAGTTAGCCAGAACTATTGACTGTGGTATTGTGATAGTCAGGCAACTTGACCAGTGATCTGGAGCCATGAGTGTGAATCCCAGTTGAGGAACTTATATTTAAATAAATCTGGAATGAAAAGTTAGAATCAGTCATGAAACATCTTTCCTTCCTTACAGAAGGTAAATACATGTGAGATTACATATCTTAGACAGCAGAGAGAGCTTTTACAAGAAAAAGTGAATCATTAAAGACTGGGGTTGCTGGAGATGGGGAAATGGTGTAGAGAGGAAAGAAGGCATGAAGTTAAATTGCCAGTGATCAGTGTTAAGTGTTTAATAGTTGCCCTTCCTGTGACAAGTATTTGTATATTGCCTTGGTCAGAACATAGACAGCAACTACATTTTCTTTAAATACCACAAAGTCATATAACACAGGAACAGGCCCTTCAGCCCAACTTGTCCGTGCTGACCTTTTTCCCACTAAACAAGTCATATTTACCCACACTGGGCCCATATTCCATGAAATCTTTCCTATATTCTCTGAGTGTTGTTATTGTTCCTGCCTCAGCCACTTTCTCCAGCATCTCACAACATAGACACACCACTTGCTACATGAGGAAGAGGTCCCTCAGGTTCCTTTTAAACTTTTCACCTCTCATCTTAAACCTATGCCCTCTAGTTTTTATTTACCTTTCTCTGGATAAAGACCATGTGCATTCACCTTATTTGTTTTCCTCATAGTTTTTGTACATCTCTATAACTTCATCCCTCAATCTCCTAGATTCTAAGCTATAAAGTCCTGTTCTGCCTAGCCTCTCTATAACTCAGGCCACTGAGTCCTGGCAGCAGCCTTGTAAGCCATTTTGGGAATGGAGGTAGCAATATCATTTATTCAGTAGATAGGGGTCTCTTCATCTATGTCTATCTTGACCGTTGACCCTAGGGTTCAAGGTTGAATAAAATTACTGTGCGATAAATCACCATTTACATCTAGGAATGTCTGCATTCCTTGTTCTCTGATTTTTGCTTAGAAGAGATGAGGCTAAAGTTCCTACTGACAGACGAATTGCCCACTGTTACCAGTTGTCTTTCAGTCTGACTCCAGATGCAGTCTTGCTGTGGAAGTCGGCTCCCAGGTAACTGGTGATGCTCTGCAGATCATGCCCTCTCTGAGTGCGTGACGAGCTGCACTCTCTGAATGGCTTTGTCAGCCAATGAGAACCTGACCCTTGTCTACACCATCAGTGACATCAAAGGATTATGCAAGTCTTTGACTTTTACTAAAATAAAAGTGACAAGGCATTAACTTAATATATATTTAAACTTTAAAAATCTGAGTAAAATCAGATATAAAAGAACTACTTAATGTTTCCGCTGTTAATCTGATAAAGTTCAGTGGTTTGAGAGTAGGAACATCTGAGGTGATCTGAGCTGCTCTCACAGACTCCATAAGGAGTCCCAGTAGAATTAGGAACATGTTTTGGGGTCAGCACCTATAGAAATGGAAGGTTTAGGAGCCCTGAAATTTTGCTCGGTAAATTATTCAACAGCCAGCATCTTGGCAGATTTTCAAACAGAAGATCTGCCTTATTATATTGGATCATAAATTGTATAATCATTGTCTGTTGATCAATTTTATACACAGAACTGTCTTCTTTGTATGATACTTCACCAGACATTCAGGGTGGTTGAGAAGTAAGCTGTTGAACAAGGCAAGCGAAGCAGCCACAGTGTTGTAGCCACAAGTTCTATTAGCACATTCAAAAACCAGAATGCAACTCAAGAGGAAGTAAGTGGGTGTATTCCCTTTGCTTGTGAAGCTAAAGAAGTATTTTCCCAGTAAATTGCAAGTACTTTAGATTAATTGGGTCAAAATTTCTTTTAACTCAGAAATTAAAACACAGTTACAGACTTGCACTGCATATTTCATAGACTACCAAAGTTTAAGTTTACTGACATACACAGGGGATAAATACCATGAAAATTAGCTTTTTGCAGTAGCAGCATGGTTTATTACAAACATAACGTATGTTCAATAAACTTAAATTAACATAAATTATGCATAATCTACATGGCAAAATAAATGTTATGATATTAGTACAAGTTGAGAGACGGAGAAAGAAATATAGTCCAAGGTAGTGTTAGGGTTTTTCAGGTTAATTCAAGAACCTGTTGGCAGTTGGGAAGAAGCTGTTGTTGAACCTTGAGGTCAGGGTCTTCAGGTTCCTATACCTATACCCTGAATCCAACATTGAGTGAGGTTGTGGCCTGGGTGGTGGGGGTCCTTGATGATAAATATAGCCTTTCTGAGACTTCACCTCTGACAGAAGTCCTGAATGGTGGGGACTAGCAGTAGGCTTTTAGACAGGGATCACAAAACAGTCCAAGACTTAAAGTAGTCAACCTATTTGAGTCCTAGTGTGGATTGGGTTAGTCTTTGTTATAGAATCTGTCTGATCTCTATTTCTATTTGTACTTTGTGTCTCAAGCCATAGATTAACATCTTCAGTTATCTTTCCTATGGCACTTTTAAAGAGGTGATAAATTACAACTGTTTATCAAATTCACATGATAATGCAAGACCAGTATTGAAATGGTACTGGTCTGGATTTTGGTAACTGGGAGCCAATGCAGATTTCCAATCCAAGTGATTTGCTGCAATTTTAGATGAGCTTTGATCTTCAATTCGGATAGAGAAAATAAGGTGAATGCAAACTTGTGATCTGCCCATCGGTTATAATGGAGAATCTGCTGGGGTAGCCGGTGACAACCTAACAGATAGAATGTTGCCCTATCCCTTACAAAAGGAGTGAATGTCTGTTACGCGCTGTGATAATTATTAGTTCATATGTTCAGCTGTTCTGTGCTTAAGGATTTTTCATCTTTGCTTTAAGATTTGCAAAGTCAAAGGCAGCTTTATTGTTATAGCACACGTTATGCACAGGTGCAGTGAAAAACCCAGATGCAGCAGCATCAGAGGCACGTAGCATTAGATAAGCAGCATTTACAAGGAAATATAAATTAAGCATAAATTTTGTGCAGATTTTACAAGAAAGAACACAAGTAGAAAAAAAAGGAGAGAAGTGCAAGGTGGTTATAATGTAGCTGTAAGGAGATGATGAATTAGGGTTGTACAAGTTGGTTCAAGAACTGGATTGTTGAAGGATCATTGTTTTTTGACCCTGATGCTGTGGGGCTCAGGCATCTTTAACTCCTGCCTGATGGTATCTGCAAGAAGGTGACATGGCCTAGATGATTTTAAATGGAGAGATTTTGCAGGTTCACCTAATACTAGACGGGCATCGCTCAGCTAGCTGCAAGCCTTTTCTAAAGCTCTATTGTGGGTGGAGCATATTTTGCCTTCCCCACCACTGCCCAGACATGAACTCATTGCATTGTGGAAGGCTCTGTTGTTGCACAAGACTTTGTCACAAGGGATCAAACCAGCTCCCAACCCTAAGCTTCCCTTGTTTGTACTTTTTACAGCACGTAGTTAGAATCATAAGTGACATATTGGCCTTTATTGCAAGAGGGTAGGTGTTTAGAAATAGATATGTTTTAGAAATAGGATTGTTTGCACTGGTGAAACCACACCTGGAGTACTGTCCATGGTGTTGGTTCTTTTGGAGGCAGTCGGGGCTAGTTTATGAGATAGGACAGTTGTCCTACCGCAGGTGGCTAAAAAAAAGTTGTATCTTTGATGTTTAAAGGAATAAGGGCTGACTTCCTGAAATAAATACGATCAGGGATGTGAGAATTGAGAAGCTTTTGTAGTGGGAGAGTCTTGAATACGGACACTTAGTTACCAGATAAATGGAGTAGTCATTTAAAACGTCTCAAAGTGGGTGGGATATTTCTGATTTTTCTACCCCAGAGGGGCGTGGAGACAAGATTTCTGGAAATATTTAAAGAGGAAGTACTTACTATTTGGAACATTGTGGAATTAAAAGCCTATGTGGAGTTAGCACACAACAGGAGTTGAGGCCGAGACAGACAGGTTGACTTGAACGATGGGGTAGGCTTGTGGTGTTACTCCTGCTTTTACAGTCATCTGCTCTTAATTTCTTGGTGGCTGGTAGCCATTGATCATGGCTCCTACTTCCCCTGTGACCTCACCTTCCTCCTGTAAGGACCATGATGCTATTCAAAGAGTGTAAGAAAATTACCTTGTTAAATATTTATCCATTGATCCAAAATGGGTTACTTAGCCATGAACACATTCCTAAATATAGTAACATCCATTTGTATTATACATTAAACAATGCTGTGTAGAAGATTCCACAACTGCAGATCATCATGTCTAGTCACATTCCATTACCCAATGTGCACACAAAGTTGTGAGTCATTGTCTACTGATGGGACATAGCCAATTCCCCACCTCTGCATCACCTAGTCCCCTCCATCATTATCCCTCCCAATGTTGATTAGCTCATTGCTATGACACATTATCAACAGCCATCCTTAACAAAACATTGTTGTCTAAGGCATTTCATTAAAAGAATAATGTGGCATACAGTTAAGTGTTTTTTAATGAAAGAGTGTGGTAATTTGTCCCTTTTTGTTAATTTGTTATTAGGACAGTACACCCATTCATTGAGTTTTATGCGACATAATATTGCCAGACAATCCTGAAGTCAAGCAAAGCCTTATGCATTCATAAACCTTACTGATCTCTATAATTTGCAGTTTCGCTTGTAGTTACTTTTTTTTATCGCCATGCATAGAAAAAAATGAGGTTAAGGGTTGCAAGGAAACAAAACTCACACAATCCTCAGCATGAATTTTAGTAATCTGAGTTAGGAATTCAGCCTTGTTTGCTTGTACAAGGTAATAACAGATACACACTGTACTCTTCCCAACACCCATTTCAGTAGGCCTTCATTGGAGCCACGTTTCAGAAGTGGTGAACATTGCAAGATTACTCGCGTGTAAGCGCATTCTGTGTAACTGGCCGAAGACTTGTCAACTCTTTTTCTTTTGAACTGCCAGGAGTTTACAGTTGTGAAGCTGCGGTGTGCAGAGTCCCAGATGGAGGGCAGAAATAAAGTGATTCTGCCTCTGTGCAGACATAACCAAAGACTTTCCTGTGAATTTTAAATATGTGGTTTACCAAAACAAAAACTGACAGCATGCAGCTGCTGGGAGCCACATCACTGCACATGGCTTTGAATGTAGAATCTGCACCCTTAACAACAGCAGGAAGTACCATTGTTTAAGAACAACTGCAGAAGAAATAGGAGAAATTGGGCCTTACAGGTTCTCAAGTCTGATACTCCAATTGTGTAAGAAAATGGCTGATCTGAGCTTAGACTCACCGCCACCTCTTTTCTAGTTGTACCCAGCCCTTAAGTCACCAAAAATCTTTCTATTTCAGCCGGCATTCACTAGGAACATAACTGGATGTTTCCCTTTATATAAGTACACAAATTCAGGCTAGAAGTAGACCAATCGGCCCTCCTAAGTCTTCCCTGCCATTTACTAAGTTTACGTTAATCTGATTGTAACCTCATCTTCTGCTCTAACTCCCCCTACAAGTTTGTAAATGTAGTAGTGGCTAAGTATGAAATAATGATGAGTCAGAGTACAGGAAGGATATAGAATTGGCCAGATGTCGTGGCGTTATGATAACAATTTTTCTCCCAATGTTGGCAAAGCAGATGTGCTAGTCATTGGCTTCACAAAGAGGGGTGCTGCACATGTGTCGGTTTACAACAATGATGCTGAGATTGAGGAAGTTGAGAGCTTCAGGTTCCAAGGAGTGAACGTTACCAATAAGCTGTCCTGGTACAGCTAAGTAGATGTCTTAATGAAGAAACCACACTAGCTCATCTACTTTCTCGGGAGGCTAAAGAAATTTGGCATGTCCCCCTTGACCCTCACCAATCTTATCTATTCACCAAAGAAAGTATTCTATCCAGATGCATCACAATTTGGTATGGCAACTGGTCTGCCCAGAACTAAAAGAAGTTGCAGAGGTTTGTGGACATTGCGATAGCCAACCTCCCCTTCATAGACCCGGTCTGTGCTTCTCGCTACCTCTGTGGAGCAGTCAGCATAATCAAAGACCCTTCTCACCCCAACATCTTCTCTTCAAACCCTGCCCCCCCTCCATTGGGCAGATCATAGAAAAGCATGAATGTACCTACCAGCAGGCTCCAGGACTTCTTCAACCCTGCTGTTAAAAGATCTATCAAGCAGACTCCATGCATGGAAAGGTGGATTTGTGACTTCACAATCTGTCTCATTATGGCCTTGTACTTTTTTGTCTGCCTGCACTGCAATTTCTCTGTAACCATAGCATTTTATTTTGCTTTCTGTTATTGCTTTTCCCTTGTACAATCTCAATGCAATGATTTGCTGAAATTATCTGTGTGGATGGCATGCAAAAGAAAGTTTTTCACTGAACCAAGACATCCCATTATTTATAAGCACTGAACTCGGATCCTGCTGCAAGAGGAGTTATCCTCTTGACGTCAGTCTTGTATTGACAGCTCAGGATCTTAAGTGTTTCAGTCAATATGAAAGTAACTTTTAAGAGGTAGACAGGCACTTGAACAAGCATGGAACAGATCTGTGGACCATGAGGAGACAGATGGGATGAGTTAGGTTGGCATTTTAGTTGGTGCCGATATGGTTTTCCTGTGCTGTACTTTTCCATGTCACACTCACTCTTCTAAACTCCAGCAGATACAAGGCCAGTCTCTCCCACCTTTGTATGTAAGGCAACCCATCATTCCAGGTACAACTCTAGTAAACCAACTCTGAATTGCTGCAATTGCATTACATCCTTCCTTAATGAAGGATACCAAAACTGTGCACAATAATCCAATGTGATCTCATCAATAGAACATACAAGGGTAACCTTCCAATTTTTATATTCAATTCCCCTACCAACAAACTACAACACTTTGTTACCCTTATGTACTTGCTGTAATTGCACACCAGCCTTTTGTGGGTAATGCAAAGTGCATTCAGGTTTCTTCAGTCTCTCAGCATATATGATCTGTAAAGATTTGAAAGGCTGAATATTCTCTTCCTTTGCTACAATTTTCTATGATCCTATGATTTAAAATTTGAAAAATAAGAATTACCATGCATATTTAATCCAAAGAGTGCTAATAAAATTCCATGGGTTGATGGGGTCAGTAAAACAGCTGATATAACAGGGGGGCATGGTAGCATAGTGGTTAGCACTACGCTTTACAGAACCAGTGACCTGGGTTCAATTCCTGGAAGGAGTTTGTATGTTTTCCCCAGGACTACATGGGTTTCTTCCTACGGTCCAAAGATACACTGGTTGTTAGGCTAATTGATCATTGTAAATTGTCTTGTGATTAGTCCAGGGTTAAATTGGGGGATTGTTGGGAAGTGTGGCTCAATGGGCCAGAAAAGTCTATTTCAGCAGTCCCCAACCACCGGGCCGTGGACCGGTACCGGGCCGCAAAGCATGTGCTACCGGGCCGTGAGGAAACAATATGAGTCAGCTGCACCTTTCCTCATTCCCTGTCACGCACTGTTGAACTTGAACATAGATTTGCCAACTGTCCCGTATATTGGGCTAAATTGGTTTGTCCCGTATTTCCCCTGCTAAGGTAGAGCATTCCTGTGAAACCTTTTGTGCCGAAATGACGTGAAGCGAAGAAGCAATTACCATTAATTTATATGGGAAAATTTTTTGAGCGTTCCCAGACCCAAAAAATAACCTAACAAATCATACTAAGTAACACATAAAACCGAAAATAAATAACACTAACATATAGTAAAAGCAGAAATGATATGATAAATACACAGCCTATATAAAGTAGAAATAATGTATGTACAGTATAGTCGGGAAGATGAAGGCAAAACTGATTTCGGGGTGGGGGGGGGAATTGGCACGTACGTGCATGTGCATGTCACGCATGCACACACAGGTGCCCACACAAGGCTTCATGGTCATTGTAGTCTTTCGTGGGATGAAATGTCCCGGGATTTGACTGCTACTTTTGTCCCTTATTTGGGAGTGAGAAAGTTGACAACCCTAACTGTAAAAGACATGTTGAGGTGAGTTTAACCCCACTTGAACATCCCCCCCACCACCCTCCTGGTCAGCCGGTCCGCAAGAGTATTATCAATATTAAACCGGTCCGTGGTGCAAAAAAGGTTAGGGACCGCTGCCCTATTCCAATAAATGACATAAATAAATGTAGAATGTTCATTTCATACATTACTACAGAAGATTTCACAGTTAAATATATACATATATATATAGTTTCAGGTTTTAACTCTTGATCATTCATTTTTATTAAACTGAATGAGAATATCAAGAAGAGATTTGATAGAAGTCTTTACTTTCAGTAAGGGTTTATATAAAATAAATAAAGATAAATTGTTTTCAATGGCCAGAGAGTTGAGCATCAGAAAACAAGAAGGCATGGATATAATGGGACTGATTAACTAAAATAGAAAGCGTTGCTAATTTTGATTCTACCAGGGTTAATCTAAGCACTATCAACAAACAATTAGTTTCTCTTCATTTTGCGTCCACTCTTGTAATGTTTCAAGTCAAGTGCTTTGATGAGATAGTCCCGATTATAAATTGTTTTATTATTGTCACATGTACCAGTGAAAAACTTTATTTTGCATACTATCCATATACATTATTTCATTATATCAGTACATCAAGGTAGTGGAAAGAGAAAGCAATAACTGGGGACAGAAAATAGTGTTATAATTATGAGAAAGTGGAATGCAGGCAGGCGATAAGGAACAAGGGTCATATCAAGGTAGATTGTGAGATCAAGAGTCCATCTTTACTGTACAAGTGGTCAATTCAGTAGTCTTATAACAGCAGGACAGAAGCTGACCAATCTTAAGCCTGGTGGTACATGATTTGTATCTTCTGCCCAGTGGGAGGAGTGTGAAGAGAGAATGCCTGGGATAGAAAGAGTCTTTAATTATAGTATGTTAACTGCAAGAAATGTAGACAGAGACCATGGAGGGAGGGTAGTTGTTGTGCCGTGTTGAACCCTTCAGTTTCTTGCATCCTTGGACAGAGCAGATGCCATAATAACTAATGATGCATCTGAATGGGATGCTTTCTACAGTGCGTCCCCTCCAAAAAAAAATTATTTATTTACAGATGCAGTGCAGAACAGGCCTTTCCGGCCCAATGGGCTGATTGCCTAGCAACCAACCTATTCAATCCTAGCGTAATCACAGGACAGTTTGCAATGACCAATGAACCTACTAAGCAGTACATCTTTGGACTGTGGGATGAAACAGGAGCACCCAGAAGAGCCCCACACATTCATGGAGAGGATCTACAAACTCCTTGCAGATGACCCTAGAATTGAACTCTGAACTCCGACGCACTGAGCTGTAATAGCATCATGCTAACTGCTACACCACCGTGGCACCTGATGGATGAAGATCAACAGGAACATGCTGGATTACTTTAGCCTCCTGAGGAAGTAGAGTTGCCTGTGCACCTTCTTGGCCATGGTGTTTGTGAGTGATAGGACCAGGACAAGCTATTGGCAATGCTTACTCCTAGGAATAAGAGTTGTTACTTTGAATTTATTCGTTTAAACTAATGTGTGCAAAATAGATATTTGCCACGATAAGCTGAGTTACAAATAGTGATGTTGGTAGCACCATATTGTCAAATATTTACTTTTTCTATTAAGGAAAATAAAAGTAAAGATTTATAAAAACATGCATTGTTTACTTCTAGTTTGGATATTACATAAGAAGATATAGAGTACAGTATATAAATAATAGAAAGTCGTAAGTCTGATTGTCTTTGGTTGCCACTGAGGTGCAGGGAAGATTTGAGGAGATAACAAAAAGGTCTATTTGCAAAGATAGGACAGATTATAGATGTTTCTTCAGGAAAGCGAAGGTGGAGAGATGACTTTGAAGATTTGAGATGTTCTGATAGGATTTAGTGTGGAGGAGACATAATCTAGGGGCTAGAGCTACAAGATTTCCACGAGTAAATCTAACTACTACTATTGGCTTTGAGTGTGGAATTTATTATCACAATTAATGTAAGCCTATTTAAGATCAAGGGAAATATGTGAGAGTGAAAGAAATGAAGGTGTTTCTTTCTGGTTTGAAATGAGGAAAATATGATGCATGAAGGTCAGCATGGATCTGTCGGGCTGAATAGTCTATTTCTGTTCCACTATAACATTCTTTGTAGAGTGCATATTCTGATAAGTAGCAAAGCCTTGAATGAGGTAAAGATTCTGAATATGTGACCTTATTTAAAAAGTACAGTGGCATTTGGATCCTAATTGTAGATATAATAATCCCTTTTAAGACTACTAAGGTCTTGCATTAAATATTTTAGAATTGATTTTTTGCAAAGTATTTATATGGTTTAATGTCCTGGTATAAAGGCTCTGTTTTATTAGTCTGCAATAGAGCAAAATGTGCTGCCCTAGCAATATCAGTCAATATCCGAGCTCTGGAACAAATGCTTGTATTCATATTGTGCCAGTAGCACAATAAAGTCTCCTAATGTGCATGAAAGGAGCATCATTAAACAAAGTTTGACATTGAATCATGGAAGAGAATATTGTGACAGGTGTTCAGAAGCTTTAAAGAGCATCTTAAAAAGGAGAAAGTCTCTTGTACACTTCATAATTTTTTAATCTTTCAATCACTTTAGAACCAATTAAATACTTTAAAACTGGAATTGCTATTGGAAAGTTGCAAATTTGGCATTGGAAGCTCCCCTGAAAATGGTGTGATCTGTTTTTAAAGATGTTTCTTGAGGACTAATATTGGCGAGAGTGCCAGAATTAACCTATTGGCTCTTCTTTAAAATTGTGACATGGGATATATTATAACCAGATGAGAAACAGTACATCCAACAGCGCACTCTTCCCCATGTTTGACGATGAATAACTTGACTAGTTTTTTGCCATGTCTGTTATATCTAGGTCCCCTGGACTTTAGGGATCAGAGGTCGGGAATGCCGAGGACAGGGCAGGATGAAAGGAAGTAGTTTTATTGGGATCTAGGGCATTAGATTTCTGGGTGTGGCTGAACAGACCAATAGCTGCAGAAAAACTATGATGAATAGAAGGCCTGGTATTAGAGAGGTGACGTTTTATAAAGTTAATTGAAAGTGAATGAGGAGATGAATATTTTCCAGAGGAGTAGATTTGGGAGAGAGAGGGGCACATGTGGAATGAGAAACAAGGAAGCAACTGGATCTGGCCCGTTATGACAAATTGGGAGCAGTCAGAATACTTGAGATGCCAGGGGTTAAAGGGATAGCCGTTTACTCCAGAGCAGCGGTCCCCAACCACTGGGCCGCAAAGCATGTGCTACCGGCCTGTGAGGAAATGATATGAGCCAGCTGCACCTTTCCTCATTCCCTGTCACTCACTGTTGAACTTGAACATAGAGTTGCCAACTGTCCCGTATTAGCCAGGACATCCTGTATATTGGGCTAAATTGATTTGACCCATACCGGACGGCCATTGTCCTGTATTTCCCCCACCAAGGTAGAGCGTTCCTATGAAACCTTTCATGCCAAAATGGCGTAATGCGAAGAAGCAATTACCATGAATTTTTATGGGAAAACTTTTTGAGTGTTCCCAGACCCAAAAAATAACCTACCAAATAACACATAAAATCTAAAATAACACTAACATATAGTAAAAGCAGGAATGATATGATAAATACACAGCCTATATAAAGTAGAAATAATGTATGTACAGTGTAGTCGGGAAGATTAAGCCAAAACCGATATGTGGAAAAAGAATTGGCACATACGTGCATGCGCACATCACATATGCGCAGGTCATGCATGTGCACACAGGTGCCCGCGCAAGGCTTCATGGTCATGGTAGTCTTTCTCGGGGTAAACACAAGTGTCCCATCAACACACACAAAAATTGCTGGTGAACGCAACAGGCCAGGGAGCATCTATATGAAGAGATACAGTCGACGTTTTGGGCCGGGACCCTTCGTCAGGATTTGACTGCTACTTTTGTCCCTTATTTGGGAGTGAGAAAGTTGGCAACCCTAACTGTAAAAGACATCATGTTGAGGTGAGTTTAACCCTACTTGAACACCACCCTCCCCTCCCCCCCCCGCACACAGTCGGCCGGTCCGCAAGAATATTGTCAATGTTAAACTGGTCGATGGTGCAAAAAAGGTTGGGGACCCCTGCTCCAGAGTACATGGGATATATACATAAAAGAAGGTTACTCAGCCCATCTTGTCCCTTCTGGTTCTCATACTCTACTTGAGTGTTCTCATGATAATTGACATTAATATCTATCTGCATAACCTTTGATTCATTTCTCTCTCACACACTTATCCAGTTTCCCATGAACTGCTTTGAGGCAACTGCTCTCTGTGGGAATGAACTCCACATTCACATCAGTAAGGAAATTCCTCCTGAATTCTTTACTGGCAATGTTCAAAATAAATTTGTTATCAAAGTACATATATGTCACCATATACAACCCTGAGGGCATGTGCAGTAAATCCAAGAACCAAAATCAATGAAATCGAAGAGTCAAAGAATCAATGAAAGACTACACCCAACAGGGCAGACAAACAACCAAAGTGCAAAAGACAACAAATTGTTCAAATACAAAAGAAGAAAGAAATAATAATAATGAATAAGCAATATATATGGAGAACATGAGATGAAAAGTCTTTGAACGTGAGTCCATAGATTATGGGAACATTTCAGTCATGGGGAGAGTGAGGTTATCCCCACTAATTCAAGAGTCTAATGACTGAGGGGTAATAACTTTTCCTGAACCTAGTGGTGTGGGTACCTTCTTTCTGATGACAGCAAGGAAAAGAGAGCATGACTTAGGTTTTTGGGGGTCCTTGAGGATAGGTACTGCTTCCCTACAACAGTGCTCCATATAGATGTGCTCAATGGTGGGGAGACTGTTATCCATGATTGACTAGGCCCTATCCACTCCTTTCCATTCTAGGATTTTCCATTCAAGGGCATCAGTGTTTCCATACTAGGCTGTGATACAACCAGCCAATATACTCTCCACCAAAGGTTGGGGGAGTTTCTATGGAGAATTCAACTCCGAGTAAAGAGAGCTCAGTGAATTGAGACAGAAGTTGACATCAAGAAGATAAGAAGTCTCTTGGTCCAGAGGCCTAGGGAAGAAAGCAGTGAGGTCTAGCTTGCTGAGAGGTGCTCAGTGGGCTGGAAGGGGAGGTAGTCTAAGTAAAGATAGAACACATTGCAGCATGAACAAGGGATGTGCACATTTCCACTCCATCCATAATAGTCAATGATAGACAAATCTGTTAGAAATGACAAATCTGTTGTAAGTGAGATATTCTTTTGGTAATGAAAAGTTTGTATGCAGTGTTAACATTTTGTAATAGATATCTTTCTATCTGCATTTAGGTAATGTTCAGATTAAGATTAATATATGTTTAGATACACATATTTTATGAATACATATTACGTATTTTGAAATTCAATAATGGGGCATTGTTTAAGGCCCAGGTCTTCAATTCATCAGCACTTTCCTGCAATAACTTCACCACAAAGTGAAGGAAGCCGTCAAGTTTTTGAACTGGGATATGTCTGTGCTGCTTATCCTACTGCACTATAACAGCATTGATAATGCAGCAGAAATCCAGATTCCATGCATTATCTCTCTAAGGCAGCACTTTTTCTCATTGCTGCAGTCTCCTCCAGTCCTACAACCCTCTCTATGCTCTTCTGATTCCAGCCTTGATATCTCCAATTTTCTGTACTTATAACAATTTCTGCTGCTTAGGTCCTCTTGTATTCAGTCCTGAAGAAGAGTCTCAGCCCGAAATGTCGACTGTCTGCACTTTTCCATAGATGCTGCCAGGCCTGCAGTTTTTTGTGTGTGCTGCTTTGATTTCCAGTATCTGCAGATTTTCTCATGTATCCTATTATATCCCTCAATATAGCAGCTTCTTTTCCCTTTTTTAAAATCTGCTTATTAAGATATACCCATTTGATGAGGGTTAGAGTCAGTCACTTTCAGAAAGAAAGATAGACTTGTAGAAGACTATCAACCATCAACAAGCTCCTATGATTTGGTGCTTTGTTTTGCCTTTGATACAGATGACATATCAAGTATTATTTTTGGCAAGAATCCAGGTAGAGATTAGCATGTTTCCTAGTTTGCACAAAGCAAAAGATTGAGGAACTCAACAAAAATGAAATTCAAACAGTTTAGATATAGTTTTAAAGGTAGAAACCATACAAATAAGTAAAGAATGAGTTATGATTTAATACTGATATTCATTAAAATGATTTATGCCTTGATTTGGTAAGATGGCTACGAACAAAAAACTTGTACAGATAAACAATTTTACATATCAGTTCATTTTAATTTAATAGAAACTGGCAGAAGCAATTATCTGGCAGATGATGCAATCATAAATTCTGCTGGTTTTCAGAAGTCTTTCAGTCCTTGAAAGCAAGCATGAACATTTGTGAATTTTGAAAGACAAATTTACTGTAACCAACATTTTTTAGTGTAATGAAGTTCTACATTTTAATACTTATTTTGGAATGTGTTGTTATTTAAAACTCATCTGGTTCTTAAGATTAGTTGCAGATTTCAAACATGTTGCATCAGCCCTGGTACTCCCTAATTTTGGGTTCAAACCCCACTTCAACAAATTGTACAACAACCAATGCACAGAACTTTGTTGATCTTTTGCAAGGATTTCTTCATGTATGTGTCCAACAGTCATAATCAGCCTCCTGGTAATGGCTTCAGCCTCCTCACTTCCTTCCACACTTCCTACTGCTCATTACAAAAGCAAACAAAATTCATCTTTGTACTTTTTCGGTTGTCCAAAAGAAAATAGATTTACCAGTCAAAAGCAGGTTTGCATTGCAGGTGAGCTTGCTTCAGTTTTAATGGAGCATTTGTTAGCTGCGTGGATACTGTATATGAGGGTGTAACTACGTAAATACTGTGTGTGAGGGTGTAACACTATATGGCTGGATTTTATTTGGAAAGGAGAAGACTGGGTGATCACTAAATGTTGGGTTAACCAATGATGACTTGATTGATGAATGCATCATGTGATGCAAAACACTGGACCCTTGGTCTGGAGCATGCCTTTCAATGTCCTTGAGTGGAAGGTCAATTGGGCAGGATCTGAATGAATGATTACTGTGCATCACTTACCTTGCTGGGAGTATGTAAGTTCACGAATGGCATGGGGACTAGGATACATATAAAAATCTAGGGTTTCTCATTTATTGCAGTTAGCCAAAAGATACCACAGCAATCACCACATTGGGAGGGACGACCAGATTACTGGGGATGTGTGGTCAATCAAACAGAAAGGGGTGAATTAAGAACAATTATGACAGTGACAGTGTTGCACACCCCATTTAAATTAGTGAAGAAATAATTTAACAAACAACACATGATAAAGTTAAATTTTTTTATTACAAGGAAGATTAATGACAAAGATCTCACATAATAGTGGCACAGCAGAGAGCTGATAAAATTTTGCAATGTGCTATATGACTTATCACCAGATAAACAATCTTGACAGTTCCGAGGTGCAAGTACGTTTATAATTAATTAGCTCCAAGATATCTCAAAAGATTTACAAATAAGTGGATCAGTACTTGGAGCTATGATGTTGTGGCCATTACAGAGACTTGGATGGCTCAGGGGCAGGGATGGTTACTTCAAGTGCCAGGATTTAGATGTTTCTGAAAGGACAGGGAGGGAAGCAAAAGAGGTGGGGGCACAGCACTGCTGATCAGAGATAGTGTCACGGCTGCAGAAAAGGAGGAAGTCATGGAGGCATTGTCTACTGAGTCTCTGTGGGTGGAAGTTAGAAACAGGAAGGTGTAATAGTGTAATAATAACAGGGTTGTCATGGTGGGGGATTTTAATTTCCCAAGTTTTGATTGGCATCTCCCTAGAGTAAGGGGTTTAGATGGGGTGGAGTTTCTTATGTGTGTTCAGGAAGGTTCCTTGACACAATATGTAGATAAACCTACAAGAGGAGAGGCTGTACTTGATCTGGTATTGGGAAGTGAACCTGGTCAGGTGTCAGATCTCTCAGTGGGAGAGCATTTTGGAGATGGTGATCACAATTCTATCTCCTTTACCATAGCATTGGAGAGGGATAGGAAAAGACAAATAAGGAAAACGTTTAATTGGAGTAAGGGGAAATATGAAGCTATCAGGCAGGAAGGTGGAAGCATAAATTGGAAACAGATGTTCTCAGGGAAATGTACAGCAGAAATGTGGCAAATATTCAGGGGATATTTGTGTGGGGTTCTGCATAGGTATATTCCAATGAGACAGGGAAAGGGTGGTCAGGTACAGGAACCGTGGTGTAGAAAGGCTGTTGAAAATCTCATCAAGAAGAAAAGAATAGCTTATGAAATGTTCAAAAAATTATGTGATGATAGAGATCTAGAAGATTATAAGGCTAGCAGGAAGGAGCTTAAGAATGAAATTAGGAGAGCCAGAAGGGCCATGAGAAGGCCTTGGCAAGCAGGATTAAGGAAAACCCCATGGCATTCTACAAGTATGTGAAGAGCAAGAGGATAAGGCGTGAGAATAGGGCTAATCAAATGAGACAGTGGAAAAGCGGGTATGGAACCGGAGGAGATAGCAGAGGTACTTAATTAATACTTTGCTTCAGTATTCACTAAGGAAAAGGATCTTGACTATTATAGGGATGACTTAGAGCGGATTGAAAAGCTTGAGCATATAGACACTAAGAAAGAGTTTGTGCTGGAACTTTTGGAAAGCATCAAGTTGGATAGGTCTCCGGGACTGGATGAGATGTACCCCAGGCTACTGTGGGAGGTGAAGGAGGAGATTGCTGAGCCTCTGGTAATGATCTTTGCATCATCAATGGGGACGGGAGAGATTCTGGAGGATTGAAGGGTTGCAGATGTTGTTCCCTTATTCAAGAAAGGGAGTAGAGATCGCCAAGGAAATTATAGACCAGTGAGTCTTACTTCAGTGGTTGGTAAGTTGATGGAAAAGATCCTGAGAGGCAGTATTTATGAACATTTGGAGAGGCATAATATGATTAGGAATAGTCAGCATAGCTTTGTCAAAGGCAGGTCGTGCCTTATGAGCCTAATTGAATTTTTTGAGGATGTGACTAAACTCATTGATAAAGGTAGAGCAGTAGATGTAGTGTATATGGATTTCAGCAAAGCATTTGATAAGGTACCCCATACAAGGCTTATTGAGAAAGTAAGGAGGCATGGGATTGAAGGAGACATTGCTTTGTGGATCCAGAATTGGCTTGATTACAGAAGGCAAAGACTGGTTATAGACAGGCCATATTCTGCATGGAGGTCGGTGACCAGTCGTGTGCCTCAGGGATCTGTCCTGGGACTCCTTCTCTTCATGATTTTTATAAATGACCTGGATGAGGAAGTGGAGGGATGGGTTAGTAAATTTGCTGATGACACAAAGGTTGGGTGTGTTGTGGATAGTGTGGAGGGCTGTCAGAGGTTACAGTGGGACATTGATAGGATGTAAAACTGGGTTGAGAAGTGGCAGATGGAGTTCAACCCAGGTAAGTGTGAAGTGGCTTATTTTGGTCGATCAAATATGATGATAGAATATAGTATTAATAGTAAGACTCTCGGCAGTGTGGAGGATCAGAGGGATCTTGGGGTCCGAGTCCATAGGACACTCAAAGCTGCTGCACAGGTTGACTCTGTGGTTAAGAAAGCATACAATGTGCTGGCCTTCATCAATCATGGAATTGAGTTTCGGAGCCGAGAGGTAATGTTACAGCTATATAGGACCCTGGTCAGACCCCACTGGGAGTACTGTGCTCAGTTCTGGTCTCCTCGCTACAGGAAGAATGTAGAAACTAAATAAAGAGTGCAGAGGAGATTTACAAGGATGTTGCCTGGATTGGGGAGCATGCCTTATGAAAACAGGTTGAGTAAACAAGGCCATTTTTCCTTGGAGCGACGGAGGATGAGAGGTGACCTTATAGAGATGTATAAGATAATGAGAGGCATTGATCGTGTGGATAGTCAGAGGCTTTTTCCCAGGGCTAACATGGCTAACACAAGAGTGCACAGTTTTAAGGTGCTTGGAAGTAGGTACAGAGGAGGTGTCAGGGGTAAGTTTTTTACGTAGAGAGTAGTGAGTGCGTGGAATGGGCTGCCGGCAACGGTGGTGGAGCCAGATACAATAGAGTCTTTTAAGAGACTCCTGGATAGGTACATGGAACTTAGAAAAATAGAGGGCGATGGATAACCCTCGGTAATTTCTAAAGCAAGTACATGTTCAGCACAGCATTGTGGGCCGAAGGGCCTGTATTGTGCTGTAGGTTTTCTATGTTTCTAAATAAAATTGCAATTGATATTAGCCCAGCAATAGTGAACTGTTTGGCCACTATCAGTGTTTAAGGATCAAAGAAATTCATCCTTTCTAAACATGAAATTTAGTGGTTGATTCAAAATTTAGTCTCTTTCAAGTGGAGGCATTGTACAACTGCTGTTACTCTAGCACAAGTGACACATAATTTTTTACTCTCTCAAACTAAAATAGAAATTGTATTTCATAAGGGAGCTTTAGCATAACGGGTGCTTCATGTGCATATCATCAAAGAAAGCATGTTCGAAACCTCATATAAAGATTTATGCATGGGTGGTCAGAGAGTTTAATAGCATCACATAGAGGAGATAACAAATTTAGGAAGGAACTTTGTAAATAAGGGGGCAGGGGGAAGTTCTCAGAGCCACAAGAGGTCTGAATTGGAGGAAATCAGGCATCTTGGAAGATTGTAGGGGATTTCAATAATAGCTTTCCCTAGACACGTGTATACATGATCTTACCATGTATTCTTAATTTATGCATTGTTTGTATACTGTACATAATGAGTTTGTTTTGCTGGCCGGTGTATGTTTGAAAAATAGTTTGTCACATGATGTGCTACACCTCTACTGCAATACCTATAAATCGGAATCATAAAATTGCTTTAATGTTTAATTGTTAATGAAATGAGTCAAATTTAAATGCAAGCTCTAATTTTGATCAAACAGAATTGAAGAGGAATGCTTTGCCTTCAAGTTATCTATGGTTTTCAATGGAGAGATTACCTACAAAATTGTATCTCTTCACCATGTGGAACTATAGTTACTGTCAGCCATTTGAAATGCTATTTAGATAAGTTGTTTCAAAAGCATGCTGGGCATTAATGTCTCTACCCACTTTGATTCTGTAAAATATTCGGACAGATGTTTTGTGGCTTTCATACTCCAGTGCCTGTGAAGTCATCTAATGGCTGTTTTCCTGTTCGTTCTCAAATAATGCTGCTGAAAATCTCAGTACTCTTGATGCCCTTGAAAATGGTCACTGTGCAAGAGGCACAGTGATGTTTATAGGTGATTATAAAATGCAGGACAGCGTTGTATACTTCTTGGGGAAATCCAGCTTCAAATAGTTGAATATGTTGTTGACTAGTCCCATATCATCTCCAGATCAAAATCCTGGCCCTTTCCCTGCTTGAACGATACATGAGTGCCTTCATCATGTTAAGTATAACTGCACTACATGCCTACAGAGTTTTTTCTGTATTGGTTGTAATAAGGAAAGAAATACTTGAATTCAAACATGCCCAGAAATTTAACCCCTCATCAGTAGTGCAACATGTACAAAATTGTCACATATCTGTTTTTACCTCCTCTCCTGAAACCAATGCTAGAGGACATCCTTTTAAGTTGGGTGGAGGAAAGTTTAGGAGAGATGTCAGAGGTAGGTTTTTTTTTAACATAGTGAGTGGTAGGTGCCTGGAACGCTGTGCTGGGGTTAGTAATGAAGGTTGGGACAATAGGGGCATATAAGAGACTCTTAGATAACTACATGGATGTAAGAAAAATGGAGAGTTTGGGGTTATGGTGGAGGGAAGGGTTAGGTTGATCATGGAGTTTGTGTATTTGGGTGGGCATAATACAGACTGTGCTGTACTCATCTTTGTGTTATTATGTGTACATCTCATGTTTCCCACTAGGAATGCATTTCCAAGCCATAGTGTCTTCAATAAACTTAGAATATCCCAAATTGGTAATTTGTTTATTATTGTTACATGTACCAAGATACAGTGAAAATATTTGTTTTGTGTTCCATCCATACAGATCATTAAAAGCATAAGTACATTGAGGTACTACAAAGGGAAATGCATTAGCAGGATGCACAACATACTGTTATAGTTGCAGAGAAAAGGCAATACAGGTAGATTTGCTTTTCCAATAAATAAATAAATATATTTTAAAGTTAAAATATAGTTAGCTAAGTGGTAAAGAACAGTGATTTGGAAAGAACAGACTGTTACAGACAGCTACATGCTGCTGAGCAGAACATTTGCCCTTCTTCAAGTAATGCCAACAGGTCTTTAGATCCATTTGGAGAGTTAGACAGAGGGCCTCAATTTAATGTCCCAAGTGAAAACCTACCTTCAACAGTGTACCACACCCAACTACACCAGGATTCTTGCTTGTTTATTATTTGCCCAAAATCTCCGGATTGTGGGGCTTTAACCTTCTTAACCAGGTATTAGAAAATTTGCCATTGGTTTGAAGTTGAAGAACTTATGTTGTTTTAATATATTTACAAGGAAAAATTAGTAAGGTTGATATCCTTGATAATACATTCGGCTTTATTTTTAGATTAATTTTTATCTGAAGTAAGAGTATAAGTTTTCTTTTTAAACTGATCTTCCAGAAACATTTATCAGGATTTCTTAATGGCCTCTGTTACAGTTCAGAGCTTTTAAAATAATCTCCCCTTTCTGACCTGTCCAATATATGGTCTCATAAGTTTATATGAGCTTGACATTCAGTGGCATTGCTTCACACAGCCCACACATGCATGCTCTCCTTCTGTGCTTGCTGAACTTTGGAAAGTTGTAATTGATGCCAAATAACAATCTGCTGAATGTGCAGTCCTGTAAAATAAATAAATGGAAATCTGGTATGGTTCACCGGTGTCCAAGTTTCAGTTCTTCAGTACTGTTGGAGGGGAGTGGGGATGTGTGAAGGAATTAAAGTTCAGCAATAGAGGGGAACTTTTGTTAATCACACATTGCTCTGGTGTCTGTGCAACGAGTGGTGCCCCACACAGACTTCCAATCTGTGCCTTGTAAGGCATGAAAATGCCCGACGCAGCCTCTCATGGTCTGAGTCGACGTTCCCTCCCCCTCCCTCCCCCCTCCCTTTGTTAAAATGACCACCAATATCACTATTGTTAGTTAAATAATAATCTACAGCCTAGAAACCAGCTAATAACGAGTCAACAACATAATTGATGAGAAGATCCTTAGATGGTCCTTCACCATCAAATTACACTTGGTGCGGATTGTGTTCCATCAACAGAACAGTCTTTTTCAACCCTTGTGCTTAACATTACTCTAGGAGTTCTTTTGTCATTTGCATACTTTTATCTCCCTGATTTTAAAAAAGACAGTAAAAAAGAGGTTAAAAAAAAATCTGTCCAACTGCAGTTCTTTTCATATCTCTTCCAGAATCTCCCAAAATACCTTGTAGCCAATGGAATGTTTTAGAAAGTGTCTTCACTTTTCTAATGCGGGTAGCATCGTACACAGGAAAACTCCCACACACACACATGTGATGATGACAGATAATCTGCTCTAGTGATGTTGAGTGAGAGAAAATTAATAATCAGGAAACTGGGGAAAATCCGAATATGTGTCTTCAAAATAATATTGAACATGGAACAGAACAATAGAGGAACAGGTCCTTTGGCCCACAATGTCTGTGCTGACTATGATGCCACTTAAACTACACATCTGTTTACGCGTGATCTATATCTCTTCATTTTCTGCCTGTTCATGTGTCTGTCTAAATCCCTCGAACACTGTTATCACAGATACTTTCAACTTCTTCCCTGGCAGCATGTTCTAGGCACCTACCAATCTGTGTAAAACAACACCTTATAATACTCTTTTTAAACTTTCATCTTCCTCATGTCAAATCTCTGCCATCTGATGTATGGCTTTTCCACTCTGGGGGAAAAAATGAATTTCTACCCTATGGATTCCTTCAATAATTAGATTAGATTAGATTATGAGGACACACAGTCCTCTTTTATTGTCATTTAGTAATGCATGCGTTAAGAAATGATACAATGTTCCTCCATAATGATATCACAGAAATACAAGACAAACCAAGACTGAAAAACTGACAAAAACCACATAATCATAACATACAGTTACAATGGTGCAAAGCAATACCATAATTTGATAAAGAACAGACCATGGGCACGGTAAAAAAAAAAGTCTCAAAGTCTCTTGAAAATCCCATCATCTCACGCAGACGGTAGAAGGAAGAAAAACTCTCCCTGCCATGAGCTTCCAGTGCCGCAAACTTGCTGATACAGCACCCTGGAAGCACCCGACCACAGACGACTCTTGAGTCTGTCCGAAAACTTCGAGCCTCTGACCAGCCCTCCGACAATGAGCACCGAGCACCATCTCTGCCGAGCGCTTCAACCCCAGCCCCGGCAACAGGCAATAGGCAAAGCCGAGGATTTGGGGCCTTCCCCTCCGGAGATTCTCGATTGCACAGTGTTTTTCCAGATGTTCCTCTGAGCTTGTCACGTCTGTCTCCGTCAAATCAGGATTGTGCACGGTACCTACTTACAAATACAATATCATTTCGGAGCAGCCGTTTCATATACTTCTATCTGATCAATCCTCAGCCTTCTGCACCCTTTCCAAAACCTCCAGCTCTTTGTAATGCTGTGACCAGAGCTGTACATGATATCTTGTTTTTCATCCATCATAACTTTGGTGGGGCCCTGACTTAACCTTTCATCTGAAAGCTGGTATCTCTGATGGTGTGGCATTTCCTCAGTATTGTTCTAGAATGTCAACCTGTATTTTTTGCTTGGGTGTCTGGATTAATTCTGAGCTCATTTTGAGGGTCACATATACATTAGCTGTTGTTTCTGTCATTTGCATTGTTATAAGGATCTACCCTTTAGTAACAAAGATCAGAGAGGCACAGAGAGAATCTGTATTTACTGACAAAGTAACCTTTCTTGCCTCAACTAACAAGCATGTAGGTTCACAAACTAACTACCCGCTTGCACCCCCCACTAGTATTCCCTAACCCTCCATGAACAGTCAATGAAGAGAAAAGTTATTACTCGGGAAAGGCAAGACAGCGGCTTTACTTCATTAGGAATTTGAAGAGATTTGACATGTCAACAAACACACTCAAAAACTTCTACAGATGTACCATGAAGAGCGTTCTGACAGGCTGCATCACTGTCTGGTATGGGGATGGGAGCTACTGCACTGGACCGAAAGAAGCTGCAGAGGGTTATAAATCTAGTCAGCTCCATCTTGAGTACTAGTCTACAAAATACCCAGGACATCTTTAGGGAGCAGTGTCTCAGAAAGGCAGCGTCCATTATTAAGGACCTCCAGCACCCAGGGTGTGCTGTTTTCTCACTGTTACCATCAGGTAGGAGATACAGAAGCCTGAAGGCACACACTCAGTGATTCAGGAACAGCTTCTTCCCCTCTGCCATCCAATTCCTAAATGGACATTGAAGCTTTGGACACTACCTCACTTTTTAAAATATACAGTATTTCTGTTTTCTTGCACATTTTTAAAATCTATTCAATATACGTATACTGTAATTGATTCACATATTTATTATTATTATTTTTATTTATTTTTTTTTACTCTTCTATGTTCTGTATTGCATTGAACTGCTGCTGCAAAGTTAATGAATGCCAGTGATAATAAACCTGGGGAGTCTACGCTGGCCAGGCAATTCCTTAGTAACATTATCTTCATGTCACTTAAGTTTGTTTGAACAGAGTGTGACTGAAAGACTAAATGATTACCTTGCATCTGGGTTCGTGAGGGAAGAAGCAGCTACTTGTGGAGCAAAAGAAGGCAATAGTGATAGTGGATTGGATAAGAATAGGTAATATGGAGCCACATAAAATCTTGGTAGTTGTGAAATCGTTGCCCAGTTTGGCCCACTGAGGGGAATTCAGCTGGAAATTATATTTGGATTTGGCTACAGTTTTAAATCCTTCTTGGTTATATGATAGGGTTAGATGATTACAAATATTACAGTGCTGTTCATGCAAAGTCAAGAGGAAATAATTACATATGTCAGTCTAATATTGAGCTGGACTTTCTGACTCGCTATTCCCTAGCTTCCTACTTGAGAGCAATATTTGTGATTGGCACTGTTCAACCCTGAAGGTCCCTCCTGAATTGTTGTTAAATTTCCTTGTGATGAATCTGTTACCACCCTGGTCTTAGGTGGACAGGTTAAGGTCATGTTACTGGTCCTCTGATGTCACCAGTATGAAAGCCAACACCCAGCCGTTCAAAACCAGCTTTTCAGAAAATCCTGAAGCCTAGCTGACTTTCTCTTTATATGTGAGGGAAATGGAAAAGAGAATGAAATATGTCAGATGAGGCGCAGTACGAGGCAACTGACACTTGTGGAAAATTATCTCTGTGTAAATTGAAACATTTGGTCAACGCCACCCAGAACACACCGTACAATTAAAATTAAGGAAAGTATGAGAAACTTTGCAATTGGCTATGCATCATGCAATAACAGAACTAACTGTTGTGCTGTTAAACCAGTAAAATGTCAGAAACACTCAGCAAATCGGGCAACAACCATGGAAAGAGAAACCTTTCATTTTTCAGCTTGAAGGCTCTTCTTCTGAATTGTTTTGAGATCAGTGTTAATGAAGGATGGATCTCTAATCTGAGACTCAACATTGCCCCCTCTCTATCCATAGATGCTGTCTAATCTGTGGATTGTTTCCAATACCTTCTGTTTTCTCCTTCAGATTTTCAGCATCTGCAGTATTTTTTTTATTTCACCAGCACTGGTGGAAAACTATACCAGCTTGATGTTTGACTATCCTTTACATAAACTCATATCTTTTTGTTTGTGCCATACTCTGCCAGAGCCTCGCAACCACTTTTTTCTAGTGGTTGTCTTGGAGGAAAGATTCTGTGAGTGGTCCCCCACGTCCTTCTCATAGCGCAGTTTTTTTTTATGAGGCCGAGTTGCGAGCTCGACACTCAGCCCGGCACGGATGGAAAGCGTGCCCGGGAGCGGCCTGACTGGATTCGAACTCGGGAACCTTTGCTCCGGAGTCCGGCGCTGATGTCACTGCGCCACCAGCCGGCCATAAACTCATTACAAAAGGCAATTTTGTTCCAATTTTATCTTAAAAGGCATAGTTGAGATTCAACAGATTAACTTTTCAGACAAAGAATGAAGAGATCAA
The DNA here is from genome assembly GCF_030028105.1 of Mobula birostris. NCBI lineage: Eukaryota > Metazoa > Chordata > Chondrichthyes > Myliobatiformes > Myliobatidae > Mobula > Mobula birostris. Next base: position 124,391,651 of record NC_092370.1, read on the forward strand.
TTTGCACGTACACACCCCCACGGGGAAAAACTGCTTCAATCCTTGAACATTATGAATGCTTATGCCTCTAGCAACATCAGAAACTATTAGCATTTCAAAATCAGTTGCAATTTTAGGAAGAAAATGTGGAAGAAAATTACCGAAATGAAGAACTTCTATTGTGATTTAATTTAGTCTGTGCAAAACTCATGCTAACGTAAAAATTCTATGAAAGATTAAACTCATGAAGTACAAATCCAGTTTTCCATAATGTTTATTAGAATACAAAAATAATCTCATGAAGCTGAATGTGACAACATAAATTAAAGAGTGCTAAGGTTGATACAAGGTATCCTTCTAAACTGGGGCACCAAAGATAATCCTCTGGACTTTCAAAGTAGCATCTTTTCAATAGGTCCTTCAGGCCTTAACAGTGGTTGCCTGTTTCGGCAGATACCACATCATGTTATTAAGAGCTGATTCCATTGTTGCAAAAGGAATTTAACACATCCACTGAGAACCATTTAAAAATTATTAACATTTCAAGTTTAAAATTTAAAAAAAACAGAAAAATGAATGTCTCCTCAAAGTAATCTTGGGAAGATATCACAAAACTAAAACCTTAACTTTTTCTCTCAAAGGCTTTCTGCACTGCATCCCACGTGGACCCTTCCACTGCTAATAATAAGTAGAGATCTCCACTGTCAGGTGCAGCTATGCTGCTTTTTACTTTTATAACATCACTCATTGGTGCACTATATTCTGTATGAACAGGACACACAATCAATGGATTGGGAGAGTTAAATTATTGAGCAATAGATCTCAACTTATAAGTGTAATTGACAAATATGCTGTATACAGTGTCTGTGAAATGATTGCTTATCATTCTTCTGAATAGAATTATTCTGAAGCCTAACTATATTGCTTAGGACAAAATGGAATAAAATTACTCTTCTCTTTTCCTTTCCAAGGCTAATGTACAAAGTATTGTAGGAAAGGAGGATGATAGTGCTGAAGATGAGGTAGCTGGTTTACAAACAGAGGCAATGTGTCATGAAGAGAGGTCTTTGATAGGGCAAAATGGCAGTCAAAAGGATGAGTTGCATTGTAAAAGGTGGACAAAATCGAAAAGGGTGAATGGAGGACTGAGGGTGTTACATTTGAATGCGTGGAGTATACGGAATAAAGGAGATGAACTTGCAGCACAGTTGCAGATTGGCAGGTATGATGTTGTAGCCATCACTGAATTATGCTTGATAAGAGGTTATAGCTTGGAGCTTAATAAAACCATAAGACGTAGGAGCCGAATTAGACCACCTGGCCCATCGAGTCTGCCACTCAATCATGTCTGATCCTTTTTTCTTCTCCTCCTCAACCCCAGTTCTTGGCCTTCTCCCCGTAACCTTTGATGCCATGTCTAAACAAGAAACTATCAATCTCTGCCTTAAATATACCCAATGACCTGGTCTTCATAGCTGCATGTGGCAACGAATTCCACAAATTCACCACCCTTTGGCTAAAGAAATTTCTCCACATCTCTGTTTGAAAGGGCACCCTTCTATCCTGAGACTGTGCCCTCTTGTCCTAGACTCTCCCACCAGGGAAAACATCCCTTCCACATCTACTCTGTCTCGGCCTTTCAACATTCGAAAGGTTTCAATGAGATCGCCTCCTCATCCTTCTGAATCCTCAGCATCACATCCTTGCTCTTGTATTCTAGATCTCTTGAAATGAATGCTAACATGGCATTTGCCTTCCTCACCACCAACACAACCTGCAAGTTAACCTTAAAAAAAGGGAATCTGATAGGATAGGACAGATGGCAATGGAAGAAATTAAAGGGGGAAGGACAGCAGAGGGAGGTGATGTGCAGGTAAGGATAGAAGGTGAGAGAGGTAAATGCAGATTGGGAATGGTGAAGGTGGGAAGTTCGAGAAATCGATGTTCATGCCATCAGGTTGGAGGCTACCCAGACAGAATATAAGGTATTGCTCCTCCAACCTAAGTGTGACCTCATCACTACAGTACAGGAGGCCATGTCCTGATGAAGGGAAAGATAGAATACGATAGTACACAAGCCAGTAATATTAAAGAGGATACCACAAGCCTCTTCAGATACATAAAGTTGAAAAGAGAGGCAAGAGTGGCTATTTGACTGATGGAAAAAGGTGCTGAAGAGGTAGTAATGGGACAAGGAAATGATGGACAAACTGAACAATTATTTTGCATCAGTCTTCACTGTAGAAGACACTGGCAGTATGGTGGCAGTTCCAGGAATTTCCACAACAGTTTCTAATCCAGCTCCTTTGAATTATCCAATTAATCCAACTTTTCCCATAGGTCTGTACATGCTTCTCCTTTCACGTATGAGGCCATTTGTTTTGACTGCTCATAATGAACGTGCATCCGCTTCATCTTCATCTGCTTTGCCACAGATCATGAAATCTCACTTTCTCAGCTTGCCTCTTGTTCTTTACTAACTTCCTTCATCCTGTTTTCTCCAGTAATTGTAACATTGTAAAGTGTTGGTCTTCATTTACTCTGTCTGTGATTTGGAATGCCCGTAACAAATCTATCTCCTGGTTAGAGCAACCCAAGCTTCTCCACTATACAATACCCAGACCTTGTCATCCTTTCTACAACATAGAGTGAACAAAACAATGTAGTTGGAGGTTGTCCATTGCTTTTAGAACATACAGTGGATCATAGAGTATAGAAAAGTACAGTACAGCATAGCACAGGAACAGGCCTTTCAACCCAAGATGCCAAATTAAACTGAATCCCTTTTACTTACATATGACCTATATCCCTTCATTCCCTGCATATTCCCATGTTTATCTAAAAGCTTCTTTAATGCCTCTATTGTATCTGCTTTCATCACCAACCTGGTAACCTGTCCCTGTACCTACCTACCACTCTCCGCGTAAAAGAACTTGCTAACACATTTTCATTGAGATTTCCCCTCTCATCTTAAATTCATGTCCTCTGGTGTTTGACATTTCTACCTTGGGAAAATGATTTTGACTGCCTACCCTATCTATGCCTCTCATAATTTCATAAATGCCTATCATATCTCTCTCAGTCTCTGATGCTCCAAAAATACAATCTAATTTTTATCCAACCAACTCACACCCTCTAATCCAGAGCAGCATTTTGGTAAACCCTTTCCAAATCCTCCATAGCCTTTCCATAACAAGGTGGCCAGAATTGCATACAATACTCAAAGCAAGCAAAATTTTGCAGACTTTTCTTGACTTTGCACTCTATTAATGAAACAGAGATTTTATTTAAATGGCTGGTTCACCCTGTTCCTGCATAAATTTTAATTGCACTGTTTAGTTTTGTATTGTCTCTTTTATATCTCTGATCAAAATATATCACTTCACTATTATCGGTGTTAAATTTTATCTGACAAATGTCTGCTCATTTCACTGGTCTGCCCGTTCTTCTGAAACCTCTATATTTTCCTGACAGTTTTTTTCTGCACTGGCAGGCTTTCGGTCATTGGCTCACTGAGTATCAAACCCAGAAGGAATCGTGGTCCTGTCCTGGACCAGGAGGACCACCACTGTATATTTCCCTCCATTTGGGAAAACAACCTTTGCTCTCTAACTTTCAGTCAATTGTGTACCCTATAAAATAATGTCATTCCTTCAATCCTCAACGGCTTCCCTGACAAGTCTTTTATTTTTGCTATGAAAGTCTTAGCATTAACACCACTATCCTATCAAGCTTGACACTTGCTTCATTAACAAGTTCAATTAAGCTTGTCAAATTCAGTGCATTTTAAACAAATCCTTTTGAATAGTAATTTATTTACCTGTATTTTACACATGCCAACTGATATGTTTCAAATTTCTCCACAAACTTCTTGCAGTTTCTGCTGTTTTTGATTACCTTTTCTCCTCATCAGAAGGTAGCAGGGATGACTGAGTCACTTGCCAATCACCAATCTGTCAACCTTGGTAACAGCCACTCACCAGTGAGGCTGAAGTCTTAGCACCACGAGCTGGGCATTCTGGTCTTTATGTCAATGGATGACCTCTGCTGGCAGTGATCCAATGAAAATGGGCAGCACTGGGTTTCCAAGGCATAAAGTTATACCACAGAGAGACCCATCTAATCCACGGCAACCAAAATGCCAATCTAAGCTAGTCCAACTTGGCTACATTTGTTCCATATTCCTCTACCTCAGGGGTTCCCAACCTGGCGTCTACAAACACCTCAGTTAATGGTAGGTGTCCATGGCATAAAAAAGGTTGGGAACCCATGCTCTGAACCATTCCTATCCATATATGACCCCTAAATCAAACATCTGATGACATCACTTGCCCCAACAGACGTAAGTGGAGGGGGGCAACCTCCGGTTGAGTGCAACCCCAGAAACAGATGGAGAGACTGGTTCAGTCTGTGTCTCTGGGAGGATTCATGTTTTTTTTCCTGCAACTTTTGGTTAGTACCACACAGGAGTTATGTCATACTAAAACAGAGGAGGGTGGGAACAATAACTCATAGAACTTTTATCATACACTCAATCAGAACTAACTGTATTGTTCAACAATGCAGGATTAGTATGTAGAACGTACAGCACAGAAACAGGCCCTTCAGCCCACTGTGTTTGTGCTGAGCATCATGTCAAATTAAACTGATCTCTTCTGCATGCACATAATCTATCTCTCCATTTCCTGCATATTCATGTGCCTTTGTAAAAACCTTCTTGGGCACTATTATTGTTTCTGCACCACTGATGTGTGCTATTATAATAATAACTTATTTAAGACCATAAAATATAGCAACAGAATCAGGCCAATTGGCCCATTGAGTCTGCTCCAGCATTCAATCGTGGCTATTTTTTTCCAACCATTCTCTGACTTCTCCCCATAACCCTTACCCCTTGGCAATAGATTCCACCTTCTGGTTGAAGGAAGCTTTCCTTGCCTCAGTTCTAAATGGATGTCCCTTTATTCTGAGGCTGTGCTCTCGGATCCAAGACTTCCTTGCGAATAGAAAGATAGTCATCATGTCCACTTTATCTAGGCCTTGCAGTATTCTATAGGTTCAATAAGATCTGCGCCCCCTCCCCCCAAGTAAGACCATAAGACATAGGAGCAGAATTAGGCTACTTGGCCCATTGAGTTTTATTCTATATTTTATTAGAACGTGGCTGATCCAATTTTCCTCTCAGCCCCAGTCTGATGCCTTCTTCCCGTATCCTTTCGTGCCCTGACCAATCAAGAATCTATCAACCTCTGCCTTAAATATACATAAAGACTTGGCCTCCACAGTTACTTGTGGCAAAGAAATCTACAGATTCACCACTCTCTGGCTAAAGAAATTCCTCTTTATCTCCATTCTAAAAGAACGCCCCTCTATCCCGAGAGTGTGTCCTCTGGCCTTAGACTCTCCCATCACAGGAAACATCCTCTCCACATCCACTCTTCAAGGCCTTTCACCATTCAATAGTTTTCAATGAGGTCACCCCTCATTCTTCTGAATTCCAGTAAGTACAGGCTCAGAGCCATCAGATGCTTTTCATATGACAAGTCACTCAATCCTGGAATGATTTTTGTGAACCTCCTTTGAACGCTGTCCAGTTTCAGCATATCCTTTCTAAGGTAAGGAGTCCAAAACTGCTCACAAACTCCAACTGAGGCCTCACCAGTGCTTATTTCTTCAAATAATTCCAACAGATTTGTCAGGCAAGATTTTCCCTTAAGGAAACCATGCTCACTGCAGCCTATTTTATTATGTGCCTCCAAGTATCCTGAGACCTCATCTTTATAATTGACTCCAACATCTTCCCAACCACTGAGGTCAGACTAACTGACCTACAATATCCTTTCTTCTGCCTCTTTCCCTTCTTCAAGAGTGGAGTGACATTTGCAGTTTTCTAGTCTTCTGAAACCATTCCAGAATCAAGTGATTCTTGAAAGGTGATTACTAATGCCTCCACAATCTCTTCAGCCACCTCCCTCAGAACTTTGGGGTGCATACCATCTGGTCCAGGTGACTTATCTAACTTCAGACCTTTCAGTTTCCCACGAACCTTCTGTCTAGTAATGGGGAAGAAGCTGTTCCTGAATTATTGAGTATGTGCCTTCAGGCTCCTGTACCTCCTCCCTGATGGCAGCAATGAGAAGGGGGCATGTCCTGGGTGATGGGAGTCCTTAATGATGCATGCCGCCTTTTTGAGGCATCACTCCTTGAAGATGTCCTGGATGCTGGGGAGGTCAGTGGTCATGATGGAGCTGACTGAGTTTACAACGTTCTGCAGTTTGTTTTGATTCTATGCTGTGCTCCCTCCCACTCCCACCCATACCAGCCGGTCATGCAGGCAGAATACTCTCCAGGCAAGAATATAGCTGCTGTCATGCCTTCTTTGTAGCAGCATTGATATGTTGGCCCCTCTCAGATGCTGACACCCAGGAACATGAAATTGCTCACCCTTTCCACTTTTGATCCCTTGATGAAGACTGATGTGCGTCCCTCATTCTACCCTTTCTGAAGTCTGCAATAAATTCTTTGGTCTTACTGATGTTGAGTGCGAAGTTGTTGCTGCGACACCACTCAACTAGCTGATCTATCTCACTGAAGCTGAAGCAAATAGTGACCATTTATATCATACAGTAAATATATAATTATAACCACTTACTGTTTAAAAGTTCATAAAACTTTCTCAATTTCCACTTTTCCTCAGTCGTTACTGTCAGACTGAGTGATCAAGGGAAGCAATTGTTATCTGATTTTAAAATAATATTGATACTGCCATGGTGTGGAGTATTGAAGTTCTAACAAATTAGTATAAAACATAATGTCATTGTGAATATAAAATGGGAATTATTACTTGTATCAAATGCTTGGGCTGGGGAGTTGAGTTTTGCATGTAAAATTATTAATTACCTGACTACCAAAGCAGAAAAGTTCTCTAATTACATGAAGTACACAGTGATAAAGCCAATGTCTCTGTTTGTTGCTCCTAAGTCTGGTGTTAGCTGATGCTTTTATGAAATAACAACGGGAGTGAGAAACTTTTTGGAGACTGATTTAACTTCCGGCTATTAGTGGGGCTACCTTGCAGTTTGTGAGCCAATGCCCACCAATTAATAGTCCTTGGTGTCTTGGGCACTGAGTTCCAATTGTTCCATCTCCAATTGTGCATTATTTTGAAATACAGTGGATTCCGGTTAATTGGGACATATTGGGACCAGAACATTTTGGCTCAATCAAGTGGCTACCCAAATTAACCGAAGTTTCATGGAAATAGTTAAAAAGGTATAAAAAAGACAAATTGGCTAATAAGTTGTGTATTTAAATGAAATACAGAACAAATTAGAACACTACCAACACCACTACTGTAGTATGTCCATATTTTAGTTCCTAATAGTTATTGACAAAGGGATTTATCCAGAGTATGCAGCCATGTTGTTCTGATTGACTGTAAATGAACAAATCAGTGCCGACAGCCAGTGTAGATAATGGACTGCCTTCATACAATGCTTTTGATGATGGCATCATCCAAATCTTCATTTTCATTGTAAAGTTCAAGATGATTGTCAATACCTTCAAATTCTTTATAGTACCTAACTTGTTGATGCCATGAAATCATTTTATTTTCACTCCCGGCCGTTTCTAGCATCACCAAGCCTGAATGCTTGAAACTTCAGTGAAGGAAACAGTTCTGAGTCGCCTTTCTGCTTATTTTTCATCAACTACCAGTGACAAAAATCACTGCCTTTTGAACACAAACACACGCAACTGATACTACTTAAAAACTGTTTGCTCTAAGCACGGTATAGTTGCTAACAGCCACACAAGTGCACATGACTGACGCTAGTTAGAAATTGTTCAGCAACAGTCTCCCATCCGAATTAGGGGGCATAGTGTCCCAAATAAACAAAGGGAATGACAGCTATATTCTTGATTAGTTTTTGTTCTTTAAGAGTTGTCCCAAATAAGTGGCTGCCTCAATTACCAAAAGCCTAATTAACCAGAAATGTTGTTGTTGTTCATCCATCATCAACGCCGATGAAGACCTCGACACCGGATGGTGTCAAGACTAGCGCATGATTTGGATTTAAGTGAGAGAGAGTTGTGCATTATCAGCCTCACTCTCTCTTCCCATTTCCCATCTGGATCCAGTGGCAAGACAGAGTCGAGACGGCTGGAGATGGGACTAGGCGCAGTGGATGACCAGGATGTCTTCTGTGCCTTGTCCTGCTCTACACATTACACAACGCTTGCAGAGACGGCCTTCTTGACCGTTGGACCTTCCATCGGTCTCGTCCGCTCAATCTGCCAGAATCTGTCTTCACATGCTAGGATAGACATCTCCCTACCTCACCCAGGATTTGAGACCCATCGGCTACCCTCATCTGGTTTAGCCAGCTTGTCGAAGCCGTTGCCCGGGGTGTGGCCGCTGTCGCATGTAAACAGCTACGGGCAACCACAAGTGAGAGTTGAGTGCCAGATGGGGACCAAAGGTAGACAAACTGCCTTGAGAAGGATGCGACATGTTCCCCCACCAGAGGTGCTACCCCTCCCTGACACCCCATACACCCCAACCAGAAATGTCGGTGATACATAAATGTAGTTTTATACTTAAGAAGTTATGAATTAGTTGAGTCTATGAAACATTCATCTTGATTTACAAAATGTTCTGCAATCTATTTAATTTCCTTCAGTGGAACATCTTGAATGTCATAGATACAGTTCAGAAATATGCCCTTTTACTTACCAAATCCATTCTAATCATTAAACACCCATTAACACAAACACTGTTTTATTCTCCGCACATTCTTATCTATTCCCTCCAGATTTTACAACTCACTTATGCAGTTGGGGTAATTTACAGAGGGTAATTAACCTACCAACCTGCATGCTTTTGAACCCTGAGAGGAAAGCATATTACATAGAGGAAACATGTGAGGTAACGGGGAGAGTGTTCAAGCTCCACACAGAGAGTACCAGAATCTGGATTGAATCCACTTCATTTGAGTTGTATGGCAGGGGCTCTGCTGTATGTGGCACTGTCTTGGCTAAATGGGGATGAATTCTTCTCACTTACACATTACTGAAGGATTAAAGTATATTTTGTTCAGGTACCTCATATCAGAAGGCCCTGATTTGCCTTTGTATTGGGCCTACTGGCCAACTTCAGTGGATAGTCAATCCTTCTGCATTGAGCTTGGTAGGCAAAGCCAGGCAGTCAGTACTTGTTGTGATTTTCAGGACTTCAAATCTTGCTCCCACCAGGCAGGGGTCCTTCAAATCCTATGTGTCATCATTGCTACACCCTTAATGCTGAGGTGATTTTCAATTATGTTTGAAAATATTACAAAGTAAACACATTTGATTGCCCTAGTTATTTGATAGTTCTGACAGAAGGAAATGGTAACACTTAAAAAGGATTATCCCCTTTGTTCAAATCCCTGGAGTTTAGTTAGAAGTCAAACACAGCTCCAGATCTTAAATACAGTGAGACACAAACCATCATGTTGCATACCATAACAGAACTAAAACAAAGATCCTATTGTTTAAATGACCACAGCAGATTGCTCCTGTTAGTTCAGACAGAAGGCAGATACTTATCCTTTGTTGTATTAGTTAAATGAGTGATACAGTATGTTTTCCATACAAACATACATTTCTGCAACTGGGTTGCATTGACCTCAGTGTAATTGTACTTCAGAAGCGGAGTTAAATGGGCATTAGTTAGCACATCACATGTTCAGCAACATCAAATTTCTGACTGGTTTTCTGAGCACCTCAGGTCTGCCTGAGCCGTACAGCGTTGTGGGTGAAGATGAAGAATAGAGGACCAGCAAGGGAATGGAATTCAGTCATCAAGCGACTGTATGGTTGTTTTCTGACAATGTTCAGGATTGTTGCGGTTCTATTGAAGGTACTTTAGAACACTGCAGCTTCAGGATCTTCGTAATGCTTACCTTCACTTTTGAAGAGCTTCAACTCCTTACTAAGGTAGTGAAATTTGTCATATTCCTTTGGAAATAAACTGAAACTAATTGGAATTTGATCAACCAATTTAGGTGCTGTAATGCACAAACTTTGAAATAATAGAATAGTTGCTGCAGTGTAGCAAAATTAACTTTTATTCATAGCACTTTGCTGTCCATTGGGAGATTATGGCACTGACCTTTTATGTAAAGGCTGTTGTGTTAGATGAAGCTGCCTGTGATGAGTATTTATATAGAATGATAGTTGTCGTCAAATTAACTATTATACACCCATAGACACACATACACAAACATACATATTATCCTGTTTGTTGGTAAATTAACAAATTGGTTTATTATTGTCACAGACACAAGAGGTACTGTAGATGCTTGAAATCTACAGCAATACACACAATTTGCTGGAGGAGCTGGCATCGATGAATGGGAATTAACAGTCAATGTTTCAGGCCGAGACTGTTCATCAGGATTGGAAAGGAAGGGGGAAGATTTCAGAACAAGGTGGCGAGCGATAGGTGAAACCTTGAGAGGGGGAGGGAGTGAAGTTGAGCTGGGAAGTTGATTGATGGGAGAAATAAAGGACTGGAGAAGAGGGAATCTGGCAGGAGAGGACGGAGGATCACGGAAGAAAGGGAAAGGGGAGGAGTACCAGAGGGAGGTGATGGGCTGGTAAGGGAAGGTATGAGAGGGAAGCAAGAATGGGGAATGGTGAAGGAGAGGAGATGGGGTAATTATTGGAAATTTTAGAATTCGACATTCATGTCATTAGGTTGGAGGCTGCCCAGACGGAATATAAACTGTTGCTCCTCAAACCTGAGTATGGCTGCATCATGGCAATAGAGGAGGCCATGGACTGACATGTCAGAATGAGAAGTTAATTTGAAATGGGTGCCAGCGGGGAATCATACTTTCTGTGGTGGAGAGTAAAGGTGCTCGACGAAGCAGTCTCCCAGTCTATGTCGGGTCTCATTGATATACAGGAGGTCACCCTGGGAGCACCGGATACAGTGGATGATCCCAATAGACTGACATGTGAAGTGTTGTCTCACCTGGAAGGGCTGTTTGAGGCCCTGAATCATAGTGAGGGAGGAGGTGTAGGGCAGCTGTGCAACTTGTTCTCCTTGCAAGGATGTGCCGGGAGAGAGATCAGTGGAGAGGGATGAGTGAACAAGGAAGTCGTGTAGGGAGCGATCCCGGAGGAAGGTGGAAAGTGAGAGAGGGGTGGGGGCGAGGGAAAGATGTTTTTGGCTGTAGGATCCCGTTGGAGATTATGGAACTTACTCTGGACGCAGAGTCTGGTGGGGTGGTAGTTGAGGACAAGAGGAACCCTATCGCTGGTGTGGCAGCCGGAGTATGGGGTGAGGGCAGACATGTGCAAAATGGAAGAGATGTGGGTGAGGGAAGCGTTGATGGTGGAGGAAGGGAAGTCTCTTTCTTTGAAGGAGGAGGACTTCTCGGTTGTTCTGGAATGAAAAGGCTCATCTTGAGAAAAGATGTGGTGGAGGTGGAGGAACTGAGAAAAGGGAATGACATTTTTACAAGTGAGAGAGTAGGAAAGGTATACTGGATGGCTGTGAGATCAGTGGGCTTATAAAAGGTATCAGTAAATGGAATGTCTCCAGAAATGGAATCAGAGAGATTGAGAAAGGGGAGGGGGGGTCAGAAATGGATCAAATGGATGACATTGCCGAGCTCAGCATGGGTACAGAAGCAGCACCAAATGTAGTCGTCAATGTAGCGTAGAAAGAGTTGGGGAGTGATGTTGGTGTGGGCTTGGAACATGGGTTGTTTCACATAGCTGACGAAAAGGGACCCATGCAAGTGCCCATGGCTGCACCTTGGGATGAAGGAAGTGCGAGGAGTCGAAGGAGATTGTCACATATACCTAAGTACAGTGGAAATACCAATGGATGTACATCTATACAGATCATTTCATTACAACAGTGCAGAATAAACTGGTACTGTTTCAGACACAGTGCAGTACAGGCAGTCAGTAAGATGCAAAGCTATACCATAGTGGACTGTGAGGTCAAGAATCCATGTTATTGTAGCAGGGGGCCATTCAATAGTCTTTTAATAGTGGAATAGTCTGAGGTGGGTGGGGACTTTGCTTATGTTGGCTGATTACCAAGGCGGTGAAAAGTGTCGACAATGCCACTGAAGGACTGATTAACTCTTATTACGGTTTGAGAATCCTGGAGATTCTGAAAAAAGTACCATAGCTATATCATCTGAATAGTTTTCAAACTTTGTTTTTGCACCAATTGCTGGCATTTCACAAGGTATGCAATATCTTCATGGTTGGAAACTGTTACCCATGCTTTGACCTGAGTTTAATTTAAGAAGCATCACACTTTGCAAAGTGTTATCGTCACAAACTAACTGACCTATTGTTTAACCAAGTATTACCTTTAGCCATTTCAGTCTGAAAATAAATTGTATTTGAGAAACTGTTCTGGTGCAGGAACCCACCTCGATGAGTAAGTTGATAATGGAAACCATTGTGTTATTTACCGCAAGGTGCAAATTTCAGGTGAGTGAGATGCAATAGGTGCCCTCTCCCCACCTGTAAATGGAAGGGAGCAAAGTATATAACTCTGGAGAAGCAGGGACAGCATGATTTCTTGTAATCAAGATTGGAGGGAGCTATAGAAATATCTCCAATCTCCTTTTCCTCTTGCTATAGCACCCAGAGGGGAAAAATGGCTTTTGTGGCCTTCCTAAAGGCCTGTCTCAGTTGGAAATGGGCAGTCATGTGATGTGGGTGGAGAGTTAAATCAACAACTTTATTGATAAGGAATTCAACCCATTTGTATTTGCATTTTTGTGCATAATTACAGCAGAAATAAATTTGGATATATTTTGGTGCTTTACTCATTTCTTTATGAAGTCACACTGATTGGGAAATTGGACTGAATGCTTCCAATCATGATTCACTCAAATGTGTGTGGCATTTCTTTACTGCATTTCTCATTCATGAAACAGGAATTGGAGCATAACCTTCATGATTAACTCATAGTTCAACAATGAGTACACCGCACTGAAACCCTGCCTGATATATGATCAGTATTTTCCCTGGGATCTGTTGGGACAGTTAAGTGGGTGTGAAATAATGAATCCTTTTCATGCTCAAAGGGAAATAAAGGGAATTCAGCACAACCATAATCACTACACACTCTTGACTACTTTGATCACTTCTTTATTTGTTCTAATTGTGTTTTTTTCTTGTTAAAAAAGGTATAAGTCTTGTTTATGTTTTTTTCTTGTAGCTAATATTTAATGATACGTGCTTGTGATGCCGCTAAAAATAATTTTTCATTGCACCTGTGCTTTGTGTATATGACAGTAAATTTGACTTTAACTTTGACTTTGGGAGACCTGCCCCTTCCTTCCACTTGTGTATTACTATCCCCCACCCCATCCACTTATGTTTTGCAACTGCTCCCCACCCAACAACATCCCTAGTATTTGGCCTCATTTGCATGGTCACCCATGGAGGAATAGTGGTGGATGCCTTTACCCCTGCTTACTGACAAGGAGTGGTGTCGGTAAAATCTGTGGGTCAAATTGAACTCTTCTTAAAGGGAGTGAACCACAATGGTGATTTCACAAGGCAAGTCTATTTTGACTGTGCACTCATGGGACACATGGTGCCCTCAGAGAGCACTAAGAAGAGTGTATCCTGTTGCGGGGCACATCGCCCTTTAGTGCAATGGTTGCTGCACACACTTCAAGTCATTGTCAGGAAATAATAGATGGGCTAAAGTCACATCTATATGGTTTAGATATGTTTGGTGTTGATATACAATTACTAAGGGCTACTTGAAAGATTATGGAGTAGTTTATTAAGGCTAAGGTGCATACAAACTTCCTCCTGCAGATGGTAAAAAGTCTCTGGAATTTTCAACAGATTCAGGTTAATTTGTTGTCATGGACACCAGGGTGCAATGAAATTCCTTGCTCAAGTGAAGCTCACAGTGTAAACAGAGTACACGGTAATGATAAGTACAACAATAAATACAGCAATAAGTGCCATTAATGGAATGATGAAGTTAGAAGCACTAAAGCGACAAAAGTGCAAGAGTTCGAGAATGTGGCAGCATCACTGTGAAGGGGATGTGATAGAGGTGACTGGTTCAGAATTCTGATAGCAGTGAGGTCGAAGGTGTTCTTAAATCTGGATGGCCAGGCTTTCAAGCACCTTTATCTTCTCCCAAAAGGCAGAAGAGAGAAAAAAGGAAATGCCAGGAGGGTTGTGGAGGGTGGGTCATTGGGAGTACTTAAGGAAGAAGTGGGTAATTTTTTGTAAAATCATAGAACTGAGGGCAGTGGAGATCTGGCCCAGAAGAGATGAGTTCTGAAACATTTTGGCTATGATATTGAATGGTGGGACAGGTTTGATGGGCCATGTTTTCTGTTACTTCTGTTCTAAAAATTCAGGTTAAATAAATCCCATAACCTTTGTGAAATCAAACCAAAGTTCATTTTAGCGCAAAGTGATTAAAGTGGTCATAGTGTTCTAAACTGAAGTGATTACGTTGGTTCTAGAAGTGAACGGTTGAACAAAGTAGCTTTCTTTAATTTGGTGGTGTGGAACTTTAGGCTTCTGTACCTCCAGCCCAATGGTAAGAAGATGACACTACGAAAAGATAGCATTGTCCTTCATAGTAGCATTCGATGATACTGTACCATTCACTAACATTCATGTTATTGGCTGCTCAGACACCATTGATACATTGAAGAACACAAAAGATCCCTTTGAGCCACCACCTGAATTGATGTCAGATATGTCCTGACCTTGGGAAATGAGAAATTTGCACTGCAGAAATCACTAGATCTTTCTGCAGAATTCTCACTGAAGTCAGTGACATGCAGTGCTGCTCCATCAGTCACTGAAAATTACAAGCCTCTGCAATTTGGAGAAAAGCTCCATGTCCAGGATATTTTTGAACCTTATGGAACCACACCAGTGCAGAACTCCAAGCAGTAACTGTTCAGATATTCAGCCCATTAGGTTCACTCAAAGGTGTAGTGACTGCCCTTGTGAGATTCAAAATTGATGCCAAAACACTAATCTTCCCTAGCATATAGGCCTTCAAGGTTGCTGTGCTGTTCAATAAGACTGGGTTGCATGGGGTAGCATAGTGGCTAGAGTAACACTGAAGGTCAGCCATCAGAAGGTCAGCATTCAATTCTCACTGTTGCCTGTAAAAAGTTAGTAAGTTCTCCCCGTGACCGTGTGGGTTTCCACTGGATGCTCTGGACTCTCACATTCCAAAAAACATATGGGTCAGGATTAGTAAGTTGTGAGCATGCTAAGTTCATACCCGAAGCATGGTGACACTTGTGGGCTTCCCTCACCACATCCATGCACTATGTTGGTGGTTGATGCAAGTAACACATTTCACTGGATTTTTCAGTGCTTCAATATACATGTGGCAAATAAAGCTAATCTTTAATCTTAAAAAAAAAATTGCAGCTGATCTGAATTTGGCCTCACTTCAACTTTTGTTCTTATTCCTTATGGCACTTGATTCCCCTATAATCCAACAATCTGTCTGCCTCAACACTGAAAATGTTCAGTGACTCAGTCTTCACAACTCTCTGGGGTAGAGAATTCCACACATGCATGATGCTTTGAGAGAAGAAATCCCTCATCTCCTCCTCCTTAAACGGGCAATGCCTTATTGTTAAACTCTGTCCTTTAGTTCCAGGTGATGTATCCTCATCAATGAACCCTGGTTGCTATGGGGATAGTTTGTGGATTATGTCATTTAGTTAATAGGTTAATGAGGTTCATTAGAGAGAAAGTCAGAGAGAAAATACAAGCAAATGAATATTAAAAACTGAAAGGTGCAGAGTTATAGACCACTATGTCAAGCATTTTTCATGGACAGAGGAGAACTGAGCCATTTTAAAAACAAGGAAGTAACGTCAGGACTTTATACAGCACTGATGAGGTCTCACTTGGAGTGTTATGAACAGTTTTGGACCCTTTATTTTAGAAAGGATGTGCTGAAACTGAAGAGGGTTCAAAGGTTCACGAAAATAATTCCAAGATTGAACGGCTTGTCATATGAAAAATGTTAGATGGCTCTGGGCCTTTGTTTACTAGAATTCAGAAGAATGAGGGGCGACCTAATTGAAACCTATCGAATGGTGAAAGGCCTTGATAGAGTGGATGTGGAGAGGATGTTTCCTATGGTGGGAAAGTCTAAGACACAGCCTCAATAGAAAGATGTCCTTTTCGAATGGAGATAAGGGGGAATTTCTTTAGCCAGAGAGTGGTGAATCTGTGGAATTCTTTGCCAGAAGCAGCTGTGGTGGCCAAGTCTTTATGTACATTTAAGACAGAGGTTGATAGATTCTTGATTGGTCAGGGCATGAAGGGATACGGGGAGAAGGCAGGAGATTGTAGATAAGAGGAAAATTGGATCAGCCAAGATGAAATGGCAGAGCAGACTCAATGGGCCAAATGGCTTGCTCCTATATCTTATGATCTTATGGTCTTATTATTACAGGTGAATAACCTAAATCAAAACAAGCCAGTACAAACACAGCAGTGGTTATTTGAAGTTTTAAAGTTTGGTGCAGAGTCTGGAGAGTACCAATGTGCCATAGCAAAAGAAGAGATTCTGGTTTTCAGTTTTACATTCAACACTAACCTGCATGCTGCTGATGAAAAATCTGGCAATGATGAGAGTGACTCAGGACTGAGTAGACTTGAGATTTACAATGTGAAAATTTACAGGAGACAAGCAATATGGCTTACACCAGAAGTGAATGGTAAATTAATTAAAAGGGAATTGGACACGAGCTCCCCTGTTTCAGTCATTCCACAAAATTATTTTGATTGGCATTTCAAAAATACTGAACTGAAGCCTACAGATATCTAACTACGCAAACAGGAGTTCTGCAGATGCTGGAAATTCAAGCAATACACATCAAAGTTGCTGGTGAACACAGCAGGCCAGGCAGCATCTGTAGGAAGAGGTGCAGTAGACGTTTCAGGCCGAGACCCTTCGTCAGGACTAACTGAAGGAAGACGGGGGGGGGGGACCCAGAGGATGGGCAAGAGGTATATTCAGAGGGACAGAGGGAGAAAAAGGAGAGTGAGAGAAAGAATGTGTGCATAAAAATAAGTAACAGATGGGGTACGAGGGGGAGGTGGGGCATTAGCGGAAGTTAGAGAAGTCGATGTTCATACCATCAGGTTGGAGGCTACCCAGACGGAATATAAGGTGTTGTTCCTCCAACCTGAGTGTGGCTTCATCTTTACGGTAGAGGAGGCCGTGGATAGACATGTCAGAATGGGAATGGGATGTGGAATTAAAATGTGTGGCCACTGGGAGATCCTGCTTTCTCTGGCGGACAGAGCGTAGATGTTCAGCAAAGCGGTCTTCCAGTCTGCGTCGGGTCTCGCCAATATATAAAAGGCCACATCGGGAGCACCGGACGCAGTATATCACCCCAGTCGACTCACAGGTGAAGTGTTGCCTCACCTGGAAGGACTGTTTGGGGCCCTGAATGGTGGTAAGGGAGGAAGTGTAAGGGCATGTGTAGCACTTGTTCCGCTTACACGGATAAGTGCCAGGAGGGAGATCAGTGGGGAGGGATGGGGGGGACGAATGGACAAGGGAGTCATGTAGGGAGCGATCCCTGCAGAATGCAGAGTGGGGGGGGGAGGGAAAGATGTGCTTAGTGGTGGGATCCCGTTGGAGGTGGCGGAAGTTACGGAGAATAATATGTTGGACCCGGAAGCTGGTGGGGTGGTAGGTGAGGACCAGGGGCACCCTATTCCTAGTGGAGTGGCGGGAGGATGGAGTGAGAGCAGATGTACGTGAAATGGGGGAGATGCGTTTAAGAGTAGAGTTGATAGTGGAGGAAGGGAAGCCCCTTTCTTTAAAAAAGGAAGACATCTCCCTCGTCCTAGAATGAAAAGCCTCATCCTGAGAGCAGATGCGGCGGAGACGGAGGAATTGCGAGAAGGGGTGGCGTTTTTGCAAGAGACAGGGTGAGAAGAAGAATAGTCCAGATAGCTGTGAGAGTCAGTAGGCTTATAGTAGACATCAGTGGATAAGCTGTCTCCAGAGACAGAGACAGAAAGATCTAGAAAGGGGAGGGAGGTGTTGGAAATGGACCAGGTAAACTTGAGGGCAAGGTGAAAGTTGGAGGCAAAGATAATAAAGTCAACGAGTTCTGCATGCGTGCAGGAAGCAGCGCCAATGCAGTCGTCGATGTAGCGAAGGAAAAGTGGGGGACAGATACCAGAATAGGCACGGAACATAGATTGTTCCACAAACCCAACAAAAAGGCAGGCATAGCTAGGACCCATACGGGTGCTCATAGCTACACCTTTATTTTGGAGGAAGTGGGAGGAGCCGAAGGAGAAATTATTAAGGGTAAAGACTAATTCCGCTAGACGGAGCAGAGTGGTGGTAGAGGGGAACTGATTAGGTCTGGAATCCAAAAAGAAGCGTAGAGCTTTGAGACCTTCTTGATGGGGGATGGAAGTATATAAGGACTGGACATCCATGGTGAAAATAAAGCGGTGGGGGCCAGGGAACTTAAAATCATCGAAAAATTTAAGAGCGTGAGAAGTGTCACGAACATAGGTAGGAAGGGATTGAACAAGGGGTGATAAAACAGTGTCGAGGTATGCAGAAACGAGTTCGGTGGGGCAGGAGCAAGCTGAGACAATAGGTCAGTTGCCAGATATCTAAGAATTTATACTGGAGAAAAGATAACCCTCGTGGGAATGACATTCATAACAGTGAAATACAACAATCAACAACACACATCAAAGTTGCTGGTGAACACAGCAGGCCAGGCAGCATCTGTAGGAAGAGGTACAGTCAACGTTTCAGGCCGAGACCCTTTGTCAGGACTAACTGAAGGAAGAGTGAGTAAGGGATTTGAAAGTTGGAGGGGGAGGGGGAGATCCTAAATGATAGGAGAAGACAGGAGGGGGAGGGATGGAGCCAAGAGCTGGACAGGTGATAGGCAAAAGGGGATACGAGAGGATCATGGAACAGGAGGTCCGGGAAGAAAGACGGGGCGGGGGGGACCAGAGGATGGGCAAGAGGTATATTCAGAGGGACAGAGGGAGAAAAAGGAGAGTGCATAAAAATAAGTAACAGATGGGGTATGAGGGGGAGGGGGGGGCCTTCCAGGATCTCCCAGTGGCCACACATTTTAATTCCACATCCCATTCCCATTCTGACATGTCTATCCACGGCCTCCTCTACTGTAAAGATGAAGCCACACTCAGGTTGGAGGAACAACACCTTATATTCCGTCTGGGTAGCCTCCAACCTGATGGCATGAACATTGACTTCTCTAACTTCCACTAAGGCCCCCCCTCCCCCTCTTACCCCATCTGTTACTTATTTTTATGCACACATTCTTTCTCTCACTCTCCTTTTTCTCCCTCTGTCCCTCTGAATATACCTCTTGCCCATCTTCTGGGTCCCCCCCGCCCCCTTGTCTTTCTTCCCGGACCTCCTGTCCCATGATCCTCTCGTATCCCTTTTGGCTATCACCTGTCCACCTCTTGGCTCCATCCCTCCCCCTCCTGTCTTCTCCTATCATTTTGGATCTCTCCCTCCCCCTCCAACTTTCAAATCCCTTACTCACTCTTCCTTCAGTTAGTCCTGACGAAGGGTCTCGGCCTGAAACGTCGACTGTACCTCTTCCTACAGATGCTGCCTGGCCTGCTGCGTTCACCAGCAACTTTGATGTGTGTTGCTTGAATTTCCAGCATCTGCAGAATTCCTGTTGTTTACAACAATCAACAAGCCAGATTGGGCTTGTATGTGGTGAAAACAGGAGGGCCAGCATTTTGGGGTGGTGAGTGACTGAGACAACTAAAACTTCATTGGAGATCCATCCACCATTTGAATGCCATTTCCCCTATAATAGAATCTGAAAGTGAATTAATGCTCAGGCTCTAAAGTGTCCAGAAGCAGGGAACGACCCAATGTTTGGATGATTTAAGCGCCAGACCAGATTGAAAAGGTCAGGGTGTCGGGTCCGGAGGTGAGGCGAGGGCCAGTTCTGCTCACTGCTCTGGGACATTTACTCAGCTCCGCACTGAGCTGAGGCTATGGCCTGCTCCAGCTGCAGTGATGTCTGCCTTTGTGTCTTCTGTAAAACTTTAGTTCTGAAGCTATTTGCTTACTTTTATTATTTGCACAGTTTGTATTTTTGTTCTGTCTCTGTGCATTGGGTGTTTGATGGTCTTTTTATATGGGTTCTTTTGATGTTTCTTTGTTTTGTGGCTGCCAGTAAGAAAAAAAATCTCAAGTTTCTATAATGTTTGCATACTTTGATAATAAATGTACTTGGAACTTTGAACTTACTGTGGTCACAACATTGACACACGAGAATTTGCAGAAATGTGCCGAGAAGGTTCAAGCAGAGATGGATGCTTCAAAGCCAAAAGACATGGTACAGTTGTGGTCCATATTAGGATTTGTCAATTACTATAACAGATGCCTATTTAACCTGGCTACTGTGCCATGTCTCTTGAATTCATTACTACAGACCGTGAAGAAATGACAATGGACAAAAAGGTAAAGGAAATGATGATGTCGGACACTGTACTCACACATTATAATCCTCATCATGCAGTGAAGCTTGCCTTTGATGCCTTGCCTTAGGGGCAGTCATGCTATGAGAAATAGAAGTGAACATTCTATAGCCTTTGCATCACGTTCCCTTACTGCTGCAGAGAAATATTGTGCACTGATAACAGAGAGGCCTTGAGTCTGATTTGGGGTGTAAAACAATTCAACCAGTATTTGTACAGGAGAGAGATTACCTTCATTACTGATCATCAATCACTAGTGTCCATTTTCAATCCATAGAAGTGTGTTATAGAATCCATGAATGCAGAGATGGGCTCTGTTTCTTGGAGGACACAATTATAAGGTCAAATTCAAGAGAATGATTAATCATGGAAATGCTGATGGTTTATCATGCTTATCCTTGGAAAAGGAACTATCTGAGTCATTTACAAAAGAGGACGTTCCTCCTGTTGTGACCTCAGGTCTGCTCAGCCACCCAAATGTGCAGCAGAAATCCCAGTTCTCCCATTTTTACCAGCGCAGGATAAACTTAATGGGGGTTACCTTATATGGACATTGAGAGTTGTACCATCCAAGCTGAGAGCTCAATTGTTGGAGGAGCTACATGCTGGTCGTCTAAGCATTGTCGAAATGAAACTGTTGTCTTGAAACTTTGTCTAGTGGCCTGAGATAGACCAGCAGATTGAGCAGCTTGCTATGCACTGTTCAGGATGCCAACATGTCCAGAAGATGCCAAAAGCAGCACTGCTCCATCCCTGGGAATGGCCTGCATTGCCCGAGCAGATGATTCTTGTGGATTTTGCTGGACCACTCTTGGGCACTAATTTCTTGGTATTAGTGGATGCAGTTAGAAAGTGGCTATAAATGTTCCCAATAGCCTCCACTATAGTCTCACACATTGGTGATGTGTTGAGAAGCCTCTTCTCAAGGACTGGTGGTCCAGAACCATTAGTCAGTGACAATGGACCACAGTTTGCTGCAGAACAGTTTCATTCATTCCTGAAAATGAATGGAATATGATACATTACATTTGTACCATACCTCACAGCTATAAATGACTTGGTGGAAAGTTTTATCCAGAGTCTAAAGAATGCACTGTCAGCAGAATACACTACACTAACACTGAATCTGAAGCTCCTCAATTTCCTCTGTGCGTATTGTAATACAGCACACTCCACAACCAGCAACTCACCAGCTATGCTGCTCCTGGGTCATTCATGCTCGGACGTCCTCAAACATAATCTCAGAAGGAGTATGCAGACAAACAACTGAGACGAGTTGAGAGCTCCTCAAACAAAGAGGTTCGATGTTTCACTCCTGGATAAGCAGTCCTAGCAAAGGACTACAACTTTGATCAAAAGTGCGTATTTGTCAAGATTAAGAACAGAACTGGACCACTCTCCTACACTCTGATGTCATCTGGAGAGGACACATCGATCAGTTGACGAGACCAGAGTCGATTGTTAGCGAAGAAAGGTGTCCAGAGCTGTCAGAACCACTTCCCGCAGTCCCAGAGTCAACTCTTACCACTGCCACAAACTAGACTCCAGAATATGAGATTGTTTAACGGCCACAAGTCTCACCTACCAAGCAGAGTGATGTCCCCATTGTCAAGAAAGACATTATCCCACAAGAGTAAGATTTTCTCCTTAGCAATAAAATCTTTAGGCCTGAATGGGACAACTTAATCCATACTTATAGCTAAGAATAGAGGAGTGTTGTCTATTTAATAATTCAGTAATATTTGAGTGATATTGTAAACATATTGTTTGATTAAGCCTTTTTCTTTTGTTTACATAGTTCCTTACGGGTTATATATAAAAGTACTTGAATGGCATGCGTCATCATGTGCGTGTCTTGCTAAAGTAAAACAAAATTAAGACATGCATTCTCAGCTGTGTTTTTACTTTCAGTTAGTTTTATGTTTTCGAGTTACAAAACATAACAGTGCCCCCATTTATTTTTTGCCAAAAGATGAAATGTCAAACCTCACAATCTCATGAGTTAAAAATGTATCAGGTACAAAATGAAATCAACATTAGAAGATCAGCAGTATCAAAGTCAATAATAAATTTGTAGAATTTGGAAAGGGAGGTTGTGATTGATTAATCCTGGGCCAGAAATTGCTGTGTACTATAATATTATTTTTGCACAGAGCACTAGCAATAACTTTGCTTGTGAGACCACCTTTTGAAGGTTACTATTGGGGGTTACTGATTCAGCATTGTGTACTGAGTCTACTACTTTTCAAAGGGACTTTATGTAATTGAGAAATGACAACAGGTTTTTTTCTGATCACAACAGTACTGCAGAAATTATGCCATGTAAGTGCTTATTTGTTGAAATTTTGCGATATTTTCTTTCTTTTAATGAAGATTTATTCAAAGAATACTGGCTTGGAGGCAGTCTTGATTAGTTGCTGTATTTGTGTTATTTTTCTTGCTGGCTTTTGCCAGTGTAGATGTTGCCACTTTAAATAAAACTGCATTGTTTGCAGATGCTCTCAGGGTTTTATCACAATGAGACAAAGCTCTAGCAGGCTTGACAAAAAAAAGCAGTTGGGCACAGAGAAAGAGAGATGACAATTTCCCTATAAATCTTTGTTTGGACTTGGTAGGCACTTAGATCATTGTAGTATTGTCACAGCATGTGGAGGGAAATTTTATTTCATTGAGTCTGTGCTTGCTCTTTGCAGAACGGTCTTGTCAGTCCATTGTAGCTTTTTTCCCCTGTAACTTTGGAATATGTTTTCTTTTAATAATCTATCCAATTCTCTTAGGATCTTCAATTGGCTCCCTTTCCACCATTATCTATAAACAAAGAACTCCAGATCATCACCCGTAACCATTTCGACCCAAAATGTCAACAATTACTCACTTCCCACAGCTGCTACTTGACCTCTTGAGTTCCTCCAGCAGTTTGATTTTACTCCCATGTGGGAGGAAACCAGAGCATCTGAAGGAAACCCACATGGTCGTGGGTAGAGATAATAAACACCATTTGAATAGCACTGAAGATTAGGATGGAAACTTGGTCACTCTAACTTTGGAATGGAATTGGAGGACAGCACCTATTTGCGAAGGGAAATAGTTTGCCAGGGATACAGAGGAGTGACTGGATAGACATATATAAAATCATGAGGGACATAAAAAGGGTGTCTTTTTCCTAGGGAGGAGGTGCTGAGGACAAGAGGACATAAGTTTAGGGTCAGAGGCATCAGGGAGGGAGGCATCAGGAGCAGCTTCTTCATGCAAGAGGTTATGTCTATTTGGAATGAGCCAACCTCATCCAGAAATAGTGGATGAGATTGGCACATTAGCAACATTTAAAATCCAACAAGATAAGTACAAAGATATGAGAGATTTAGAGGGCTCTGTGTCAACCATAGCATAGATGAGATGGGCCATAGGGCCTGTCCCATGCTATATGATTCTATGACTCTGTGGCATCAACAGATAAATAGATACCAAGCAGGATATTACTCATTATAGCCAACTGCCTTGGTGAACTCAGTAATGATTTTGCTAGGATTTTTTCCCTTGGTTAGATACTAATAAGTAACATCAAAAAGATGGATTTTAAAAATAATGATGGTGTCAAAATCACGAGTGCTTACCATTATTTCCATTTGCAACTTAAGGATATTTGGGAATGTGTAGTTGAAATCGCTTTCTGTATTTCAGCCTGTCATCACACACAGCACAGGTTGCAGCTCTGATATAATCAAGCTTACAAAAATGTGGACTTTTTTATGAATTGTTAAAATGCTTTGAAATATTTATATGATGCCTAGGTCAGGAACTAACAGCAATCAAAGCTATAATTACACCTTAACACATTACCTGACCATAAAAATACTTATTACTTATGCAAGTACATGTTGTAAACTCCCCACATGGAAATTTTTTTAATGTGTTTTTTTTGTGAAAAGTTAAGAACTTTTGGTCTCTATTGTACTCAGATATCATTATTGCAATCCTTAATTCAGACTCCATATCAAATTGAAACAAAATATATATATAAACTGTTTTCTCTGTTTCTTGCCTGTAAGAGCTCTTTGCTGTCATTGCTCAATCACTTGATGACGTCTCAATAGTGGATGCCTGGGATTTCTGTGAACAAGAATCAGGGAATGCGAAGCTTTAGCACAAAGGTCTTAATGAGAAACTTTATTTCCTGATCAACTCAGCACTATTGTTTTGCTATTGGCCTTAGTCATAGTCTGTTTCATTACATTTGGACCATTTATTTTTTTTTACCTAAGCTTGATCATCATTATTGGGACACTTACATTAGATGTAGTGGGATGTACCTTCACATAGCTACTTGCGTTACTCTAAGTATGGCTAATATTTCCTTTCCAATTTGCAAAGTATGTGTGCTGTCTGATGTGATGTGAAAACCGTCTGAATTTCCAGATTTGAGTCTGTGTCAAGGCCCTAATGCAACCCTGATGCATGTAGGCTCTTGTGCCTGGAAACTGAGGTGTCCTCCATAGAGGGAATAGCCACTGGCTAAGGAACATTTTCCAACAGTATCAACCAGGATCATCCATGCTCAAAAATTTTCCAGGGAGGCTGGAAGGAGAAAGCTTTGATTTGCTGGTTAACGTATCTGTCTAGGAAAAAAAAAGTGTCATATGCACTACATGAATCTTCTGCTCCTTCTGAGTGTTGGGGAAAGGAAAATGAAGGGCATAGCCAACTTTTACTTCATAAACATGTTGCCCAATGTTTCAGATACCAGTCTTAAAACTCATGACCAATTTCAATAAAGTCAATGCAAATGAATGTTGGCAGCAGAGGCAAATGCATTGCAACTACTGCTTAATGTATTAAACTTGACTCACTAGGAATGAAAATCCTGAACCCTATCCTCCTTCCAACATTCTTTGAATTTTGGGGCAACATTAAGGAGTTGGGACATTCCTTAATCCAAAAGGACTACACTGAGTTGCCATTTTACAACTAGCACTGCTTTCATGAGGGAAACAGTAAGTAATTTCTTAAGTGGTGTTAGTTCTGGAATGATTATTGTGCAGAATTCTGTGGTGAATTATCAAAACAGAACCTTGTTACATCCTTTAGAATGCATTTGGATTCATACATATGTAGTATATCAATATATTCTTTCAATATATCATGCAAATGAAAAAAAAATCAATATTATTTGGTATGTTGTAAACTCTGGGTTAACCAGCAATCTCTTTGGCTGCCAAACTGTATTCCTTTGAAATAATTCGATGATAGTTTGCTATCAGATCTCCAAATCTTGCCCCTTCTCTATCTTAAACCCTTTTATCGTGCACCACATTGTATCTAAACAGAATAACTTCAGCTTTGTGAGTCAAGGCAAGGTTATTTTCTGTAATCAGTTCTACCTCCCACCGGAGCATTTTTATATAGTTTGCATAACCACTAATTTCACTTCTATTTTCTTGCCGATAGCCTTCCAGTGGTTCTTGCTATCAATATTTCTTCTCTTAAATGTATGTTTCAACATTTTTTTAAAATGTCTTCTGCTAGTATTTGTACATTCTATTAGATTCATATGCTTAAAAATTGGAGATAATTGGAGATTATCCCTATGTGGAGTCTTTAACACCAAAAGCCACTCCAGGTTCCTGGATTGGTTCACAAAATTGTGTGAGAGATTCAAAAAGTAACATGTACCAACGCCGTGCTGAATTTAGAGACCGTCTGTTGGTTGGAATCAACCGTGGATGTTGCATCCCAATTGTCTACGTTAATCAAAGCCTGGGCGGTACGATAGGGAGAGCAAACTGTTGCCCATGTAGCAGGTTCCCTCTTTCTGCATAGCTGATGAATCCAAAGGAACGGCAGAGACTGATACAGTTTGCCCGATTTTGCCCCTTCTCTTGTCAGTAGAAACTGTTCTGTTGGGTTTAGTTGCTAAGTTCCCATGTGAAGGCCGGGAGCTGGACTTGGTTGGCAGAGGTTATTTGAGACCCACGCCATTGGGAGCATTTAATGGAAAGTGGGAGCTCATGCCACCCTCCCCCCACCTCCCATGTACATGCAGTAGAAAAGCTGCCATGAAGAACATGAGGAATCGGAACTTCAGCAAGACCTTTGACGAAGTTCATCATAGGAGTCTGGTCCAGAAGTTTAGGTTGCTTGGCATTTAAAATGAAGTAGTAAATTGGCTTTGTGTAAGAAACCAGAGAGTGGTAGTAGATGGCTGTCCCTCTAGCTGGAGGCCTGTGACCAGTGGTGGGTCCATTGTTTATCATCTGTATTAATGATTTAGATGATAATGAGGTAAACTGGACCAGCAAGTTTGAGGATGACACCAAAACTGAGGATCTAATGGATAATGAGGAAGGCTTTCAAAGCTTGCAATGCAATCTTGCCCAGCTGGGAAAATGGGCTGGAAAATGGCAGATGGAATTTAATACGAACTAGTATGAGGTGTTGCACTTCAGAATGCAACTTTAAGCTGCCTCTACCCAACACTCTGGAATAGTCTCCATAGAGCACTCCATTTTGCTATCTCCATTTAATCTCTTCAAAGCCACTATCATCTTTTGAGTCATCCATTTCTTTAAGTGTCAAATTTGGTTTTGATTGCTTCCTTCTGAGGCATTTTGGAACACGTGTGCTGCTGTAAAAAGGGATGCATGAGTTTATGGAGTGGTTAGTGGACAGGTTAGAAAATTTGAACATAATGTGGCTCAAGGAAAAGAGTGTGCAAGGGTGGCAGAGTGGTTCAAATAGTAGAGGCAACAACCTCAGAGTGCCTGAGTCCTGAGTTCGATCCTAACTTCCAATGCTGTCTGTGTGGAGTTTGGGTGTTCTCTCCGTGACTGAATGCTCCATTTTCCTTCCACAGCCCTGAAATCTGGGGGCTGATAGGTTAATTCACTGTTCTATATTGCCCCTCATGTGTATTGTTGGAGGTAGGTGGGGTGGGGGGGGTTGATGAAAATGTGGAGAAAATTAAAGAATAGGATTAATTAGTATGTTTGATGGTCAGCATTGGCTTGCTGGGTCTAAGGACTGTCTTCTGTTCTGTATGTATTGGAGATCCAGTGTGCAACATGGTTTATCCATATAATGAAATAAATATGAAAGCAGAACTTTTTGAAAATAATCATGCAGTAAGTCATCAAACTGCTATTTTCGATCTTTAGAAACAGTTCCATAACCACCTTAAAGAACACAATCTTGTAAAATTACCTTTAATATGAAGCACACTAAATATATTTACATAATTTGTGACTTCAAAAATGAGACATCGCACCTGTCAGCAATTTTCTTGCCTGTTTTTTGGCTCTGGCCTATATAAAAAAATTAATTGGTCTTTAGTGCTTGATGTTGAACATTGATTTTTTTTTCTCTCTGTTTTATTGCCAGCTTCATGGCTACATGGAAAGTGAACCCCTCACTTTGCAGCTGTTCATTGGGACAGCAGACGACCGCCTGTTGAGACCACATGCCTTCTACCAAGTCCATCGGATCACTGGCAAGACGGTTTCTACAACCAGCCATGAAAGCATCATCAGCAACACCAAGGTGCTGGAGATCCCTCTACTGCCAGAAAATAACATGAGAGCAAAGTGAGTCTCCTCCAAACACAGTCCATGTCAAAAATCTTCAGCTCATGACTTATAACAGTTGGTAAAATTAAAATAGTACTGGTCCTAAGGCTGAGCAGTCCTGTTATGGTACTGAGTGTCAATTGAGGTTTCAAGGTTAAAACTATCCCTTCTTTTACAGTGTGGAAGGATTCCATTTGGACCATTGACAATGCCAACCCATACACTCACTTCTTATTTCTCTGTAGACATAAAATTTACTCTCTCAAGCCGAACAGCTTCCTTTCTTATTTCATT
The DNA here is from genome assembly GCF_030028105.1 of Mobula birostris. Classification (NCBI taxonomy): domain Eukaryota; kingdom Metazoa; phylum Chordata; class Chondrichthyes; order Myliobatiformes; family Myliobatidae; genus Mobula; species Mobula birostris. The sequence continues at coordinate 124,420,045 of NC_092370.1, forward strand.
TGCCACTTGTCCATAGTGAAGGGTACTTTACAGTGGCCAATTTACCCACCAGTTACATTTGGAATGTGGGAGAAAACCAGAACACCTGAGTGGAAATGAATTGTGAATTCTTCAGAGTTGGCACCTAAGGTCAGAATTGAACCCAGGTTTCTGTGAGTCAGTAATGCTAGCTACTTTACCATGGTGTCATCTGTCAAGATCTCCACATTGCAGTAATTGCACTCCCGCAACAAGTGGACATTGAAACAGAATCTAAGTTGTCTGATGTTGCAGCATAAATGGTGCTCAGTGCATTTGTTTACAGAGCAAAGGAGAATGGTGTGTGTGTGTTTGTGTGAGTTTGTCTATACACATATATATGTACACACATGAATTTCTGTACTTATTAACACATTTTTACATGTGTATTTGTGCATGCATATGTGTATGTGTTTACATTTGAGTGTCCAAACATATGAATAGAATCATAAGAGTCATCGAGCACTACAGAGCACAAACCAGCCCTTTGGGCCATTTAGTAAATGCCAAACTGTTATTCTGCCAAGTCCCATCAATCTGTACTTGGACCATAGACCTCCATACCCCTCCCATCCAGGTACTTAACCAAATTTCTCTTAAATGTTGAAGTTTCTCCTCAGTTTTCCCTTGAATATTCACCTTTCACCCTTAACCTATGACCTTTAATTCTAGTCTCACCTAACCTCAGTTCAAAAAAATCTGATTAACCCCATCTATAACTCCCATAATATTGTTTACTTCTATTAAATCTCCCTCATTCTCTTATACTCCAAGGGAAAAGGCCTTTCAGCCAACAATGTTGTGCCAAACTAATTAAGATAATAACCCCAATATATACAGGCGTTTGTGCACATGTGGATATGTATGTGTGTGTCAGTGTATCAATGAATCTATTTTCTGTAACGTTGAGCTATTCTACCGTCTAACCACATGGCAATAACACAATATGAGGTGTTATTTTCAGAGAATGCATTAACTGATTCAATCTATTATATTACAAACAAGAGAAAATGAGGTGTAAAGTGCTCCTTCCCTCTACTAGCCTGCATGTCTCTCTTAGGCTAGGTGTAGCACCTGCTTAACCCCTCCCCCCCCCATGATCAGGGTCATGTGAGGTCATGGGAGCAGGTGGTGGATGGTCATGTGAGTAGTTGGTGTATATCACAAGTCCTGGAGATGCCAGGCAGACAATCTCTAAAGAGTATTGATAATGGCTGGGTCACCAGTCTTGTAAAGACACTGCCCAGAAGAAGGCAATGGCAAACCATCTCTGTAGGAAGATTTGCCGAGAACAATCATGGTCATGGAAAGACCATGATTGCCCACATCATATGACATGGAACATAACGAACAAACAAAGAGTTTGCGAGAGCTAACAAGCTGAAAATCTTACCAGTCCTGGTGTTTTTAGGTATTAAGTATGAAGTAGAAGATGGTAGATTGAAATCCTTTTCTGGTAGTTGAGGGTCCAGTGCAGTACCATAAGGTGCAGTTGTCATAGATACTATTGTTTCAAGAAATGTTAAGTTTGGATTCACTCGGCCTGCTCGGATGGAAATAAATTGTTCCGCAGCAGTTATTCTGAAGAGCAGAAGAATTCTTCCCAGTGCCCCTCCCATTAGTTACACTTCAATTCCAATCACAATAACACACATTGGCAATTATCTGCCTTTAGTTGGAAATCTTGCTGTGTGCAAATTGTCTGCTGAGTCTCCAGTATTACAGCAGTACCTACACAAGAAGCATTTCAATAGTTACAGTGCATTTAGAGGCATCTTGAGCTTGTGACAGGTTTCAGAAAAAAGTATCTATTTTATCCAGAAATTTCACAACAAAGATGGTGGTGGTGAGACACTATGACACTTTACAGGCAGCAGACAAAGCTACTAACTATTGTATTAACTCCACTTTTACTGGACTACAATCACTGCAATTCACACTCTGTAATCTCCCTTTTGGATCTGTGCTTTTGAAGTATCTGTATGACCTGGCGTTTTTGTGGTATCCTAAAGTAATTGGCGAACCGGACTCTTGAGAATGAAGGTACTGTCGAGGTGGCCATTGCTGGAACAGACCTTGGGCCGAATGAAATTGAGCAAAAAGCAAACCAGTATTTAGTGGATTCTGTGGCCCGCAACCATCTGCACTCAACTCAGCACTGAACTGGTTCCGTGGCTGTAGCCTGCAGCCATTGAGCTCCTGGACAGGTTGTTGCACTGAACTGGTTCCGTGGCTGTGGCCTGCAGTCATTGAGCTCCTGGACAGGTTGTTGCATTGAACTGGTTCCATGGCTGTGGCCTGCAGTCATCAGGCTTCTGAACCAGCTGCAATACTGAACTGGTTGTGTGCCTGAGCCCTCTACAGTTCATGTTCTTTTTTCATTTGTTTATGGATGTTATTTACTTGGATTTCTAGAAGGCATTCGATAAGGTGCATCATAAAAGACTTACCCATTAGATAAGGATACATAGAGTTGGGGGTGATGTATTTGCATGGATAGAGGATTGGTTAACTAGTCGAAGGCAGAGAGTTGGGATACATGGGGGTTCCTCTGGTTGGCAATCAGTGGTGAGCAGTGTGCCGCAGGGGTCAGTGCTGGGCCCACAACTGTTCATGATACACATTAACGATCTGGAAGAGTGCATCTAAGTTTGCTGATGATACTAAATAGAGTAGCAAAGCAAATTGTGCAGAAGATACAGAGAGTCTGCAGAGAGATATCGATAGGTTAAGTGAGTGGGCAAGGGTCTGGCAGATGGAATACAATGTTGGTAAATGTGAGGGAAAAATGGAGAAGAAGATTATTATTTAAATGGTAAAAAAGTGTAGCATGCTGCTGTGCAGAGGGTCATAGGAGTGCTTGTGTATGCATCACAAAAGGTTGGTTTGCAGGTGCAGCAGGCAAATGGAATGTTGGCCTTCATTGCTAGAGGGATTAAATTTAAGAGCAGGGGGGTTATGCTGCAACTACACAGGGTACTGGTGAGGCCACACCTGGAGTACTGCATGTAGTTCTGGTCTCCTTTCTTGAGGGAGGATATACTGGCTTTGAAGGTGGTGCAAAGGAGGTTCACCACATTGATTTGAGAGATGAGGGGGTTAGACTTGAGGAGAGATTGAGTTGCCTGGGACTGCACTCGCTGGAATTCAGAAGAATGAGAGATGTTATACAAACATATAAAATTATGAAAGGGATAGATAAGATAGAGGCAGGAAAGTTGTTTCCACTGGTAGGTGAGCCTAAAACCAGGGGACATAGCCTCAAGATTCAGGGGAATAGATTTAGGACGGAGATGAGGAGAAACTGCTTTTCTCAGAGAGTGGCAAATCTGTGGAATTTTCTGTCCAATGAAGCAGTGGAGGCTACCTCAGTAAATATACTTAAGACAAGGTTGCATAGATATTTGCATAGTAGGGGAATTAAGAGTTATGGGGAAAAACAGGTAGGTGGAGATAAGTCCATGGCCAAATCAGCCATTATCTTACTGAATGGCAGAGCAGGCTCGATGGCCTACTCCTGCTCCTATTTCGCGTGTTCTTATGTTTACTTTTTTATTGTTTGCACAATTTTTTTGCACATTGGTTGTTTGATGGTCCTTGTGTATTTGTGTTTTAATGGGTTCTATTGTGTTTCTTTGGTTTGTGGCTGCCAGCAAGAAGACAAATCACAAGGTTGCATTGGTGTATATACTTTGATAATAAATGTACTTTTGAACTTCAGCAATTTTGCTGGAGATGTGTGTTGTATCCTGACATTAGTGCAAGAGCTAAATGCATCCAATTCATATTACTTGCAAGTTATTTGAACTGAAGTAGATCTTGCTTTAAAAAGTGGATAATAAAATTGGAAGAGGGTTCTCCAGTTACCATTTAAAGTGGCTTATCTTAATAACACCTCTATTTAAAAATGTTTTGATGTCATCCCCATAGTATCATATATGCAAGTTTCTCTTTTGTTGGAAGAGTTTACTATCCTTTCAAACTTCTCCTCAAAATGAACCTTAAGAGCATTCCACCAGAGCAGAGCAAATTATGTAAGTATTACGCAGGAACTACGGGGAAGTTAATTGGGAGTTACTGTTTTTGGGCGTGTCCATATCTCAACGTGGAGGGTGTTTAAAGGCCATCTGCACAGAGTGCAGGACAGGTATGTTCCAGTAAGAAGGAAGAACAAGGAAACCTTGGCAGATGACATTCTTGCCTTCAAGGAACTGAATTCCAAACTCAGGAAGTTATGATGCAGCTTTATAAAATTCTAGTTTAGGCCACATTGCATTCAGTTCTGGTTTCCTCATTGTAGAAAGAATGTCAAGCCTTTGGAGAGGGCGCAAAAGAACATTATCAGGATTACATCCCTGGAACCAGTTAACTAACTAACCCCTTGGAATATGGGAGGAAATCAGAGCACCCAGAGTAAACCCATGCAGTCACAGAGATAACATACAAATTTTTTACAGACAGCGGTGGCAATTGAACCCATGTTGCTGGTGCTGAAATAGTGCTACACTAACTGCAACCCTACTGTGACACCCTTTTCTTCTGGATTTAAGATAACACTTAAATTATTGAACATTGCAATTGAATGCATTGATAAAGTTGCATGTGTATGTGCACGTGTTTGTATGTGCTTGTGTGCAAACACGAGTATTTCCCTGTGTGCATTTAAAACCCCTCACACACTATTTGAATGTTGCAATCAAGAGAAAAATAGTTCCTGTTCCCTCTTATATGTTCTTGGTGGAAAAATATCAGTTTGGAAGTATTTGTTATCCTAACACCAACTGTTTCCTCTCTCCAACAGCATTGATTGTGCTGGGATATTGAAGCTTCGAAATTCTGACATTGAACTGAGGAAAGGTGAGACTGACATTGGAAGGAAGAATACAAGAGTACGGCTGGTCTTTCGTGTGCACATTCCACAACCCAATGGTAGAACGATCTCTCTGCAGGTTTCATCCAATCCCATTGAATGCTGTAAGTATGATACATTTTATGGTCTTGCCTAATGAAATATTAATATCTGGAAACTCCACAGGGGTTCTCCAGTCAACCATCATCAATTTTGGGTGAAAGCGCAGCAGAAACAGAGAGAGTATTATGAAACCTCAGCAGCATCTATGGAGGGATAAAAAGGGTGAACAGTTCATGTCAATGACCTGCCATCAGAAGTCAGCAGAACTTCCCAGCAAGTTAAGTGAATGGCCATTTTTCTAGGGATTCAGGCAATCCAATTCAGTCAGAGGGAAAAATGTTCTACATCTGTTTATTTCTGGTGTTAGAGTACAAATTTGTACACAAATGTGTGTGCATGCATGTGATTCTGCATGCCAGTTTATGCATGTAATTATGTGCAAAATATATTTATATGAACATTCATATATATGTATGCTTTAGTATGTTGGTTGTTGTGATGCGTCTAGTGTGGTAGTGTAGTGGGTAGTGCTTACTGCTCTCCCTTTTAAGCTTCCACTGCTGGTTAGCAGTCTTGTGAAATGGGGAGCTGAATGTGTAAGTCTCTCCCTGCCAGTACACAGACTCTCCAACAGCAAGTCTGATGTAGTGCCTCCTTGCTGCCAGCACATGGAAATTGAACTCCTTTCACACTCGGGCTGAACTACAGAAGACAGGGAGGATGTCTGGCCCGTGCACACATAGTACACAGGCCCACTGGTGTGTGGACACACCCTGGTCCTCATGAACCAGATCCCCAGCCATGGATAAATAGCCCCACTCTCTCGTGGGCAGCCTCGGGAGAGAGAAAGGCAAATCTGGAGTGGAGCCCCTAAGGCCGTGCTGGTGCCAAATGTATTGCTTCATAAGCTTTCCTTTGGACTACACTGGTGAGGCCGAGAGGGGATCTCAATGACTGGGCATCTCATACCTTTCAGACCTTCCGCCCAGGTTTGTGATAATGATGATCATCACCCATTGTCCTCGAGACGTTCGGATGCCAACAATGCCCAGTATGGTGCATCCTCAAAGTGTGTGCTGAACAGCTGGCTGTTGTGCTTATGGACACTTTTAATCTCTCCCTCTCCCAGTGTGTGGTGCCCTCCTGTTTCAAATCGTCCATCATTGTCCTTGTACCTAAGAAAACCAAGGTAGCGTGCCTGGATGATTGGTGCCCTGTCGCACTGATCTCAATTGTAAGCAAATGATTTGAGAGGCTGGTTGAAGACTACATCTGCAGCATGCTACCAACCACACCGCTCCCCCTACAACACGCTACTGACGGAACTGGTCTACCAATGACGCTTTAGCCAATGCACTACACACCGTCCTCACTTACCTGGAGAAGAGGGATGCATACGTTAGAATGCTGTTCCTTGACTACAGTTCAGCATTCAACACCATAATTCCCTCCAGACTTGACAGGAAGCTCAGAGACCTCAGCCTGCACCCTGCCTTTTGCAAGTGGATCCTAGACTTTTTAATTGGATCGCTGACAGATATTAAGGATGGGCTCCCTCACCTGTGCCGCTCTGACCCTCAACACAGTTACCCCCCAGGGTTGTGTCCTGAGTCCCCTCCTCTACTCCCTGTACACCCACGACTGTGTGCTGCCACAGACAGATCCAATTTGCTGATCAAATTCGTAGATGACGTGGCTTTGATTGGCCTTATTTCTAGTGGTGATGAGACAGCCTACAGAGGAGAGGTTGACACCTTGACCCAGGATAACAACCTCACTCTCAATGTCCGAAAAACAAAAGAGCTGATTGTGGATTACAGGAGGAATGGAGGCAAGCTCGGCCCGATCAACGTCAATGGGTCTGCAGTTGAGAGGGCGAGTAGTTTCAAGTTCCTCAGTATACACATCACCGAAGATCTCACCCGGACTGTACATACTGGCTTTGTGGCAAAAAAAGCACAACAGCATCTCTTCTGCCTCAGGTGACTGAAGAAGTTCAGTATGGGCCCCCAAATCCTCAAGACTTTCTATAGGGGCACCACTAAGAGCACACTGACTGGCTGTAACACCATCTGGTATGGGAACTGCACCAACCCCGATCACTGGGCACTTCAGAGAGTGATACAGACAGCCCAGCACATCTATGGATGTGAACTTCCCTCCATTGAGGACATTTATAGCAGCAGGTGCAGAAAGAAAGTCTGGAAGATCATTGGGGACACCAGGCACCCCAACCATAAACTGTTTCGGCTGCTTACATCTGGTAAACGGTACCATAGCGTTAAAGCCAGGACCATCAGGCTACAGGACAGCTTCTTTCTACAAGCCATTAGACTTTTAAATTCACATGTCTGTACATTGCGACAGAATCATAACGCAGAGTTTTACTTGCTCATGTTGTGGGATCGATGTAAGGTTTAATTAAATTATATTCTATGTTGGTATGTATTCTTGGGAATAATGCACAAGGTGCAAAATCAGTTCATCCCCCGGAGAAGGAAGGATTCAAAGGGGGGAAAATGGCCACAGTGGTTGACAAAGGAAGTCAGAGATAGCATAGCATTAAAAAAGAAGTATAACAGAGCTAAGGTGAGTGGGAAGCCGGATGATTGGGAAATTTTTAAGGAGCAACAGAACTTAACTAAAAAGGCTATACGGGGAGAAAAAATGAGGTATGAACGCAAGCTAGCTAGGGATATAAAGGAGGATAGCAAAAATTTTTTTAGGTATGTGAAGAGAAGGAAGATAGTTAAGAACAATGGTTGGGCCCTTGAAGAATGAATTGGGAGAAATTGTTATGGGAAACAGAGAAATGGCAGACGAATTTAATAAGTACTTTGGATCTGTCTTCACTAGAGAAGACACAAGCAATCTCCCAGATGTATGGATGGGCCAAGGACATAGGGTAACAGAGGAACTGAAACAGATTGACATTAGGAAGGAAACGGTGATGAGTAGACTGATGGGACTGAAGGCTAACGAATCCCCAGGTCCAGATGGTCTGCATCCTAGGGTACTAAAGGAGGTGGCTCTGGAAATTGCGGATGCATTGATGATCATTTTCCAATATTCCTTAGATTCAGGATCAGTTCCTGAGGATTGGCGAATGGCTAATGTTATCCCACTTTTTAAGAAAGGAGGGAGGGAGAAAACAGAGAACTATGGCCCTGTTAGCCTAACATCAGTAGTGAGGAAGATGCTAGAGCCATTATTAAAGATGAAATAGCGGCATATCTTGATAACAGTGATAGGATTGGGCCAAGCCAGCATGGATTTACCAAGGGCAAATCATGCTTGACTAATCTATTGGAGTTTTTCGAGGATGTAACCAGGAAGATAGACATGGGAGATCCAGTGGATGTGGTGTACCTTGACTTTCAGAAGGCATTTGATAAGGTACCACATAGGAGATTGGTGGGTAAAATCAGAGCTCATGGCATTGGGGGGAGGATATTGACATGGATAGAAAACTGGTTGGCAAATAGAAAGCAAAGGGTAGCAGTGAATGGGTGTTTCTCGGAATGGCAGGTGGTGACTAGTGGGGTGCCACAGGGCTCAGTATTGGGACCACAGCTGTTTACGATTTACGTCAATGATTTAGAGGAAGGCATTGTGAATAACATCAGCAAGTTTGCTGATGATACTAAGCTGGGTGGCAGTGTGACGTGATGAGAATGTTAGGAGAATTCAAGGTGACTTGGATAGGCTGGGTGAGTGGGCAGAAACTTGGCAGATGGTGTTTAATGTGAATAAGTGTGAGGTTATTCACTTTGGGAGCAAGAACAGGAAGGCAGATTATTATCTGAACGGTGTGGAATTAGGTAAGGGTGAAATACAAAGAGATCTAGGAGTACTTGTTCATCAGTCTCTGAAGGTGAATGAGCAAGTGCAGCAGGTAGTGAAGAAGGCTAATGGAATGTTGGCCTTTATTACAAAGGGAATTGAGTACAAGAGCAAGGAAATCCTTTTGCATTTGTATAGGGCCCTGGTGAGACCACACCTGGAGTATTGTGTGCAGTTTTGGTCTCCAGGGTTAAGGAAGGACATCCTGGCTGTGGAGGAGGTGCAGCGTAGATTCACTAGCTTAATTCCTGGGATGTCTGGACTGTCTTACGCAGAGAGGTTAGAGAGACTGGGCTTGTACACGCTGGAATTAAGGAGATTGAGGGGGGATCTGATTGAGACATATAAGATTATTAAAGGATTGGACAGATAGAGGCAGGAAATATGTTCCAGATGCTGGGAGAGTCCAGTACCAGAGGGCATGGTTTAAGAATAAGGGGTAGGTCATTTAGGACAGAGTTGAGGAGAAACTTCTTCTCCCAGAGAGTTGTGGAGGTGTGGAACGCGCTGCCTCAGAAGACAGTGGAGGCCAATTCTCTGGCTACTTTCAAGAAGGAGCTAGATAGGTATCTTATGGATAGGGGAATCAAGGGTTATGGGGACAAGGCAGGAACCAAGTATTGATAGTAGATGATCAGCCATGATCTCAGAATGGCGGTGCAGGCTTGAAGGGCCGAATAGTCTACTTCTGCACCTATTGTCTATTGTCTGTTATATACTTTGATCTGTCTTAATTTGAAGTGTAGGGGTGTGTGTGTGTGTGTGTGTGTGTACTTGTACACAAGGTTGTAAGACTGTTTCCCTGTGTGCTTGTGTAAGTATTTCCAATGTGTGCGTGTGTGCATGTAGATTTGTTTCAGAGTGAAATGCATTATCACTGACATATGGCATAAAATTTGTTGTTCTGTAGCAGTAGTGCAAGATGTTAGAGTTGCTAGAAGATACAATAAAAAAGCAAATAATAGTGCAAAAGAGGTATAATGAGGTAGTGTTCATTGGTTGTTTAGAAATATGACAGCAGAGGGAAAGGAGCTGTTCCTAAAACACTGTGTGTGCATCTTCAGCTCCTTTACCAGCTCCCTGGTGGTAATATTGAGAAGAGACATGTCCTGGATGGTGGGGGTCCTTAATGATGGATGATTTATTTCTCCGTGCGTGTGTGATAGTCCTGTGACATGCTGTGGGAACTGCACCAGCTCTTCCCTGACCCATGTTCCAGAAGAAGGAAGGCTGCAGCATGAAACTGACGCACCCAGTGAAGGCCCATGTCGATGACTCACGAACAGATTCTGAATGCATTACCACTGCCTGCTCGCTTTGTCCGCTTTCTGAGCGTGCCTTTGCAGCGAGGGAATGAGACTCATGCTTACCTCACAATGGAGTCATCTAACAAAATGTTACATGAATGAGATTCATGAGATGGATCATGAGAAAGCTAATAAGAAACAGAAACATACACACTTGCACATATGTGCACACATGCACTCGCATAAACTGTAGCAGACAGTCAAACATCAGTTCACAGACACACGCTCATTATCATTCAGTCAAAGAAAGAACGAAAGTGTTACTGCTCCCATTTTTATGCTTTGCCTGGCTTCTCTGCCACTCAAGAGCTTAGGACTTTGCACAATTCTACCTCATAATGGCGGGAATGAAATTCAGAAAAACTCCACAGAGTATGAGGTAGTCTGTCCCAACAACCGAAATTTATTGTACAGTTTGTTTGATAGCTGTGTGTTATTTGTTTTCATGTTAATGGCAGAGAAGGGATTAAAACACCTGCATGTTTTTATTACTTACTGTTTCATTGCCTGGAGTGAGAATTACAACCTTGCCACTTCCTCCAGATGGCCAAGTGAGAGTCATCTTGTCAGAATCCATGTACCAACAAAACCACTATGGTGCTTTTATCTGCCATAGTCTCTAAGATGATATTAATGACAGTAATTGGATGTCTATATTTTCAAAAGTTACTGAATGGAAAATCCTACAAAAAGTAGTGGATACGACCCAGTCCATTATGAGTAAAATCCTCCCCACCACTGAGCACACCTACACAAAGCACTGCCGGGGAAAAGCAGCATCCATGATCAAGGGCCTCCACCACCCAGGCCATGCTCTCTTCTACCTGCTGCCATCAGAAAGAACGTACAGCAGCCTTAGGACTCACACCACCAGGTTCGAGAACAGTTATTACCCCTCAATCATCAGGCTCCCGAACCAGAGGGGTAACTTCATTCAACTGTTCCCACAATCAATGGACTCACTTTCATGGACTCTTCATCTCATGCTCTTGATATTTATTACTTAGTTAAGTATTACAATTCTTTTCACTTTCATATTTGTATAGTTTGTTTTCCTTTGCAGATTGGTTGTCTGTTCAGGGTTGTATATAGTGACATATACTATGTATTTTGATAATAAGTTTACTTTGAACTTTGATAGGAATAGATTTATTCATATGGACAAGATATTCATTCAAAAACAATGTAGCTCCTAAGTTTTTATTTAAAATCAAGGCTGTTCAGACAGAGGTATGACAGTTGTTTGGATATTGTTCCTTACGAGCCATGTGGAACACTAAATTGGATACTCCACCCATCCGAGGTAGAGAGTAGGTGATTCTGGATTACTTGCCTGTGTCCCCCAGTACAGCTGTGTGTAATCTGTAGCATACTCTGTTGAACAAAAAAATTCAGGAGTGAAAAGAAAAGTAAAAGGTAACCCATCATAATTCCACTAACGGCACTTATCCAATCTTAGTTGGAAGGGTGTAATTATAAAAGAATGCAAAAAGCCATCCCATTGTAACTCTTCTAAAGTCAATTATCTCACCTTATTTGGAGGGCTAGGATTATCTAAAAAGATTGAAAAATATGTCCCACTGTAGCTCTGTTAAAGTAATCTATTCTACATCAGTTGGAGTGTGTGAAATCAGATTGGTGTGAGAAGCTAAAGCTTGTGATTCTGTCTTGGAACTGTATTTCATTTCCTTCTTCGTCACTGGATCTCAATACTGGAAAAGCATGGGAGCGAACAACCTGTCACACAGACTACAAATGTTAAAGATGACAGCTCACCACCAGCTTCTTGGGGCAGGGACAATAAATACAGGCCCAGGAGGGTGATACCTGTATCTCGTAAATTAAAAAAAAGAAGCAACTGAAGTGTGTGATTCAATGCCACTCCAGAAAATAGAGTAGTGGAAAAACTAAGCTGTGTGTCAGACAACTAATGCTCATTTCCTTCATTCTCTGTTCTCCCTACTTCCTGCTCCACCACTCCCTGCCACTTCAAACATTTTTCTTGCTTTTTCATTTCTGATAAAAGTTCAGTGAACTGAATCATTTTCTCTTGCTTCTTTCTCCAAAGAAGCTGGCTGCCCTATTGAGCACTTCCAGCATTTTTTTCTTTGAATTTCAAAATTCTGGCATCTGCAGCTTTTCTGCTCTCGGATTAGTTTGTCTTCTGCAAACAGTTTTACTTATCCGAAAAATGTAATGATGAAGCATTTACCTGGGTGTTGAGGTCATCAGAGGCATAGCAAAGTATGGAAAGCCTTGCTAGGGAGAATAGGAAGGACTTATTTTCCCTCAGGAACAAGAGGTTATTTATAGAAGAATTAGAGGAGTGATGAGGAGGACATTGTATAGATCGTGTAATTCATGAAAGCATGCATTTCAACTAGATAAGTACATTGATACGGGATGTTTAGAGGTTTATGCACCATTGAGCGCATCTACATGGAGAGCTGTTGCAGAAAAGCCACACTCATCATCAATGACTCCCACCATCCAGGCCATACTCCCTTCTCACTGCTGCTATCAGGAAAAAGGTACAGAGCCTCAGGACCCACAACATCAGGAGCTGTTCTTACCCCTCAACCAGAACCAAAGGGGATAATTTCACTCAACTACCCTCACCTCAACACTGAACTGTTCCCACAACTTATAGACTCACTTCCAAGGACTCTTCATCTCAAAGAGTTGCTTATTTATTATTATTATTTTTATAAACACGATAAACTATTCTCAAAATTTATTGCTTATTTATTGTTATTATAATCACAAGAAAGTCTGCAGATGCTGGAAATCCAGAGCAGCACACACAAAATTCTGGAGAATTTAACAGGTCAGGCAACATCCATGGAACAGAGTAAATGGTCAACCTTTTGGGCCGAGACCCTTCTTCAGGACTGAAGTGAGACTAAATTTACTTTGAACTTTGAGAATCAAGCAGATGGCAGTAGCTCACTGGGCAACACAGACAGCATAGACCGAGTTGGGCCAAAGGACTTGTTCTATGTTGTATGACTCTATAAGTGTTTGGAGCTTGGAACTCATGGACTGAACATCCTGTTGAGGCAGAAGCCATCTCATTTAAAAATAATTTTCATTGAGCTCTTTCTGCGCCATAACCCATAGAACCGGAGACTATTTGAGATTAGTCTCAGTACCTTGAAGGAACACAATAGGTGGGTGGTGTAAGTTTATACAATAGATTAGTGTGATTCTAAGTCTGATGTACTTGATTTTGCCAAAAACAGAGTAGAACTGCAGTGTTTAGAAGTGCATAATGAGGTTAACTGGATCCAATCACAAGTGCTTTGTGGGTGGTCATGATATTGACTATTACCATCCATTGATTCCAATTTTAGTCAGCTCCCCATGCAGTCAGTATAATGCTTTAACATCTGCTACCATTGACCCTGTGATATTTTACACTCTTGTTTTTGCCTCCACCAGGCAACACCTCACTCCACCCACTGCGCGCAATGCTGGCAAAGCCACTAGTAATGTTAACTACATCTCTAATCAATGCTGTCTCCCTACTGTTCTTAAACAGCACGTCATTTTACACAAAGCAGGGGATTCTACTTAAACCAATTCAAACAAATCCTTGAACAACCTAAATTCTACCCACCAACGCCATAGGAGTGACTTTTGTATAGTAATGAAGTATCACATCTAGAAATCAAATCCGTTGATGGTCATATGGGTATACGTGAACCTAAGTATATAAGAATTATTTGAGCTGTGCTGAGATTTTTGCAGACTCTCAATAGAATGATGGCAAGAGACCAATGTAGAATTTCTATCCAGTATCAATTCAATGAATCAAATCTTGGAACGGATTAGATGCTAATTAATAAAACGTTGAATATCTCTGTGCTTCTGTTTTTGATTTTGGGCAGTCTCAAACTAAAGCAGCAGACTCCTGATGGTGAGCATTTCTGCCAGGAAAACTTTCAGTTATAGAAGAAAGATTTTTAATCATTTGATTCAAGTCAATTCTGCTTAGTTGTCTTGAGGGGCTATTACAAAAGATTTATAAATGCCCAACCTAAAATAGTTTTGATGTGTACGGTCTTGGAACTCTCAAATAACTATTCAGTGATTTTAAAATTTAAGGGATATTTAAAAACACTTACTAAGAATTTTCACAAAGGCCAGGGTGTTATCTCTATATCCATTTTCTTGTGAACTCTAAATGGAACATATTGTGATTTATATTGCTGGGTTTTTAATTTTTTCTTTTCAAGTTGTGAATTAGCTATAGAATGATAACATAGTATGCAGTCTAAGTAGTTCATGTCAAGAAACATCAAAAAATTAAGAAATATATGCTAACTGTAATGATGTCCCATCAATGACTGTGTTCCATTAACTTCCACTATTACTCCACGATGGCTGCAGTGTACGTCTTTGATAAAGTTCACCGCGATTAGTTGTTCAGACTATTCTAATAGCATCTTCCAATCCCATAATCTCTACCACCAAGTCACACAGAGCAGGACATGCATGGAGTTGTTACTTCATTCTCCCCCAAGTTACACATCATTCTGAAATATATCACTGGTCCTTAACTGTCACTGGGTCTAAGCCCTGGAACTCCCAGAGAAGAACTGCAATAGTTCAAGATGAAAACGCACCACCACCTTCTCCAGGGCAATAAGAAATGGGTGATGAATGTCAAAAATTAACAAATTAAAAAATAACTAACATTCCACAGCATACAATGCCCTTCTTGAAATTCTTTGCCCTGTGCTTCATGTGTCTTTTTACTTTCAGCCCAAAGGTCTGCCCAGGAGTTGCCACTGATTGAAAAGCAAAGCATTGACAGGTTTCCTGTGACTGGTGGAAAGATGATGATTTTAAATGGCCACAACTTTCTTGCAGAGTCAAAGGTCATTTTTGTGGAAAAAGCAGCAGGTAAGTTGGAAGAAGCCTGACATCTCCTGACCTTATATATGCTATTCTTTTGCTTGAAATTTGAGCTAATTCTGTTCTCGCTGCTTTCATAGTTTATTTAACATATTAATGCTTAAGTGTTCTTAACTGTAGTAGTTTTTTTATATTTTGACTAAGCAATTTCTTCTCTTAAAGCTTTACTTTTTGCTAGATTGGACACAAGAAAATGTTTATGTCATAGGGCATATTTCATCCTTGGGTTAGTAATGCTGAACAGTTAGCAACTGGGAGTAGAACACTTCTGCAGCTCAGTCATGTTAATTAGTGCTGACCAGAATTAGTGTATATTGTGCCTACGTTACCATATTATGTGTTTGAAATTACCAATCCAAGGGCATCAAGTGTTTAAGTTAGATACAAATTTATTGCTCAGAGCACCATTTACTTGACTCCCCAGGTTATATGAACTAAGTACAAATACTGCAAAGGCTGTAAGATCTAATCATGATCTCAGGTTTTATGCAACTGATTAAGGACCAAAGCACTTGGACAGAAATGACCAGGAATTTCTATTTGCGCAGCTGCTGTTTGAATTTGATTGGCATCTAGCTTAAGTATCTGTTCTGGGTTTGTAGGTTTCTGTATTTATAGGGTTAATCAGATGGTGTGGCTCAAAGGGCCTTCTCCGCATTGTTTCACAAAATAAATAAGTGAATAAAACACAAGGCAATTTTTATTGTATTGCTTTTGTACATTTGTTTGAATATTGATCCTTGCTCTCTTTAGGCAAATATTTTTACCTGAAAAGAATGTGCCTTGATCATGAGTCCCAATTTATACTGATTTTCCATATATGTGAAGGGCTGGCTTTGGAAATTTTATTTTGCATAATTCTTACCATGCATAGACATATTAAAATGATTTATATATCATCTTTCATAACTCTAAGGCATTGCAGTTACTTCATAGTTAAAGAAATACCTTTGAGATGTAGTTATTGTTATATCATTCAGTGTGGAGGATGTTTCATCAAAGTGCAGTGAAATGATTGTCTTAGTCAGTTGATTTAGTACTGTTGGGTGGATGGATAAATATAGGTCTAGATGACAGGGGAAATCCTCTCCTATCCAACAGTGCTATGGGATCAAAGAATCTAGAAGCGAGTATCTTCATTTAATGCCACACCTAAAGACAGTATCTCCAGTGGGACATTTTCAGTGCTATGCTGCCGTGTCAGCCAAGAAAATGCTCTCCTGTGAATTCTCCGAGAATAAAGTCGAACCCATGACTTCTTGTGGGAGCACTAATTGCTGAGCCAAAAGTGACACCAAAATTAATGCTCTTTTCGTGCGCAATAAAACGCTTTTTTCTAGTAATGTCAGCTAGCGGTAATTTTGTCTCAAAGCCAGTCTATTTAGTTTGTTCCTTTTTCTCTCTAGCAAGGATAGTTTTTTTTTCTATCATTCTGGAAGCTAGCCAAATGTGCTTTCTTTGATGATTGATAGAGACTGTGTGATTGTGCAACTCCACCTGGCAAACGCCATCATAGAACAGTACTGCAAAGTTCTTTATCTTAAATCCTGCTGGAAGATTCTTTCAAAAGACACCTTGCAAATGAACGGTTCACAAAAATTAAAAACGCATCGCCCATAATCTACTTAAATCCCTCCCGAGTTCCATATGTAGCCTTATCGTTTACAAAGCAGCTAACCATGAGCAGATAACAAGACTGTCAGAGAGAACGTTTAATATAATTGAGTTCTGTTAGGGGTTAATCTTATCCTGGCTTGAACTCCTTAGTTCTGATTACAATAGTGATTGAGTTTGAACCAGGAAAAAAGTTTCTCATAGCAAAGACATTTTTCTTTTGTTTGGCTGAGGTCTCCAAGCGTATTTTGTGAAGAAAGTTCATATTTTATGGCTATCTTTCAAATAACTATTCCCTAACAGTGGCAGTGTTAGAATTTATGAGTCATAAGCTTGACCTGCATGGGAGGATCCTTCTTTTAAGGTTATAATTTTGGAGGGTTTCCCTGATGCTGGCACAATCTATAAATTCCACAGCTGCCTGTGGAAACCTGTTGAACTGGGAGCCATCAAGTGAACATCAGAATCAGAATCAGGTTTACTATCGCTGACATATGTCATGAAATTTGTCATTTTGCAGCAGCAGTACAGTGCAGTATATAAAACTTACTATAATACAGTATTTAAAAATAAATGATACAAAAAGAGAACAAAATAGTCAGGTAATATTTGTGGGTCCGTGGTTCACTGTACATAACCACTTGGTAGCTTCTTAGGGGAGTTTGACATTATGTGACATTATGTCTAGGCATTCTTTGCATTGAGTTATTTTTGTGATAAAATCCAGTTAATATTAAGAGTGTGTGTGTGTGTGTGTGTGTGTGTGTGTGTGTGTGGGTTGCAGGGGAATGGGAGGTTGTTTTTTCATCTACAAATGACTCAGAGCAAGGGGTAGTTCCCTAAGGAAGGTAATTTTTCAGTCTGGATTGATTGGACAGATGCCAATAAATGTTGAGGCAACAGCAGTTAGGGCTCCTGGTAAATGCTTCAGTAAGGTCAAAATATGAGATAGGCGCATGCATGAAATCACTCTCTGGCCTTTCTCTCATTAAGTCTGGATATTTAATCCACTGAAAATTAGGTGCTTTGGAACAGATGTTTTCCTAGCAAGGCACATCCAGATGATGACAGGTCTGTCGGCACAGACAACGAGACTGAACAATAGATGCTAATTCCCAACACAATAACATGATAGCAGCAGAATTATTGCAAGTATGGGAATAATCAAGATTTTTTAAAAACTCTCCTGAAATTGAATATTAATCTGCAGGGTTTACTGTGAGCATCTCTGGAGAAATGTAATACAGTAATGGGATTTAAAACAAGAAAGGGAAGGATTTATTTTGCAAGCGAACTCTGAAGTGGTTAAGTTACTACAATAAACATAAAGCGTGTACAGTTCAGGTTGATTGTCTGTTTCATTCTTTTTTGTCTTTTTTGTTTATTAATTATGGCATTGTTGAATATTAGGCAACCATCAAATGAGGTAATAAGATATCTGTTTGCTTATTCGTCAGCTTCAGAGGACAGAGTCTCTGAGGATTGGCACGGTTGGTGAGTTGTGCTGTGAACCTGTGGGTGGAGCAGTTGGAAATGATTGTTCATCTCCTAGAGTGTCATTTTCTCAAGTTGACAACACCTAGGTTTACTCCAAAATGTTCCTTAAAATTACAGTTACAGTATAATTCTTCAGATGAAAGATACACATGAGATGTCCAACTATTGTTGTTCTTTACTCCTAAAATTTTCTTTTACAAATTTTGAGTAATTTCAACCCTTCTCTATAACTCAATGTAACACCTCTCACACAAAAGAAGTAGGCTGGCAATGATAAAGTTACCAAGCAGGTAACTTTATAATAGCCAGCCTACTTCTCTTATGAAGTAAATAATATAAATCCCTGCCACTACTCTGACAATTGTTTGCCAATGGGTCGAGAGTGACATGATATCAAAATACACTATTTTCCTTTTGTACAGTTATATCTTTCTATTGATTTCTGTTCTTTCATTGATCTTTAGTGAATCAGAGTGCAGTGTTATGCTTCATTCCACAAAAGACCAACATAATTATTTTTCTTAGTGCGCATACAAAAGATGTATTTTCATTTAAGAGGTGCCTTGTGTGTTAGTAAGACCCTAATGCAGTCATATATTGAAAATTAACCTCTTTCCTTTGGGATAATTTTCCACTCTTTGCTCCCCTTCCCACTGCATTTTTATTTTCCACAGCTCTCCTTTTTTTTAATTCAACAATGTAAACCTGCAAAACATGTTTACTCAGAGAGCCTAATGCAATTGTCTAAGGCTTCCCTCTTGGAGGATATCCCAGTGCGTGGGTGTTGAGACTTTCCTCATTGCTCTCCAGACATAATGTGAGGAATTGTCTGCCTCTTCTGTCTGATGCATAACAACTTTTACTCCTGTGAAAATGAAGTGCTACTGACTTCTAATGATTTGTCTTTTCCACTCTAATGCATAAGCCAAGTCCTCCTCGGGAACTTCCAATGATGCATAACTGCTCCTCATTGTTGCTTAATTGATGTTAAACCATTGAAACTATGTTTAGTTTTCTTCTGTAATTAATAGCTATAACCTAATACTCCTGCATTGTAGCTTTTTTGCATTCTTCTTCAGCTTCTGCTTCAAGTTGCAAGTTGTGGATCAGTGGACTGAGCATGATCTGAGATTAAAATTCACTCTTTTCCTTTTGTATCGGTTTATGGTGTTTTTGGATTTGTGCTGGTTCATTAATTCTTAATGAATCAGAGTGCTACATTGAGCACCATTCTGCAGAAGGCAACAAGATTACTTTTTATTACAAATACAATAGTTAGATTTTAATATACTAAGGTGACTTTCATCACCTATTTGTGAGGCTTGCAAAGTACTCTGGGTATTAGTATCATATAGATCTTCCTTAGTAAACTAGCGGTAAGTATTGACGGAATGGCACCTGCCAATATACAAGTTCTTACTTACCGTTTAACAGCAACATTCTGTCACTAAAGATATATTTTTTTTAGCAAAGTGCCCTCTACGGGATGTGCTTGCAGGGGAAGCAATGACACAGCTTTCCTGCCAATGAGATTGAAGAATTCTTACTAAACCACACACTAGAAATGTAAATTACTCTGTTTAATTCCATGGGAAATCATGTATAGAAAGTGAAATACAGTGAGAGGAAGCTGCAATTAAGAGAGAGAGAGAGAGCAAAAGGTCAACATTTGAATTTACAATACTTTTCATTCATTTTAGTTCAAATCTGTAGGCATGGTGCCATACCTAAAATTAATTTTCTATATCAGAGATGATTGTTGCCATTAACTAAGGCAGCAACGTTCACTAACTCATAAATGCAGTAGCCCTAGCTTCTTATTGGTTTTGGTAGATATACAGAACATCAACTTCATGCCCTTCCTTTGCTCCCTTTAATACACTGGAGCCCAAGTTTCTGAGCTCCCTCTAATACATCAGAGTTGTGGTTTCCGTGCTTCCTTTAACACACCGAGGATCCAGTTCCCAGAATCCCTTTAAACTTATTGGGTTTGCTGGAAATTACTGATAACACTGTGTAACAGCAAAAACAAAAAGAATTTAAATATACTGGGTAATTAATTGGAGGAATGACCAGTACTGTATTGTTGAAATCTTCAATTCTAACACCACCAAAGTCCCAACCACGCTAGGTTAATGGAATTTTAATATACAGTTCTCAAAAGCATGGAACAGTCAGCAAAGGAACAAGCCCTTTGATTTATGATGTTGTGCCAAGCTAGTTAAGCTAATAATTAAATATCTAATTAAACTAATCTCATTTACTTAAATAAGGTCCATATCCCTCCATTCTCTGCACATTCATGTGCCAATCTAAATACTTGTTAAACACCTCTATCACATCTGCCTCCACCACCATTCCTGGAAGCGAGTTCGATGCACCCACCACTCTGTGGAAACAATAGCAAAAAGAGTTTTAAATCCTTAAAGGCAGTGAAATACTGTATGTTAAACCAAAATGTTGCAAAGTACTCCTTTCCCTTGCTGCTGTTGCTCTCTGATTTTTGATATCCCGGCACCTGATTTAGTGAAGCCTCAGCTGGCAGAATTCCCAGTGGGCAAGGTCTGGAACTTCCTCACTGTTACATAAGTTAACAATGTGGTTGACTTGGGTTGATGTTATGAGGGAAACGGAGCCTCTCTTACCTCTTAAAAAGTGTCAGTTGTGTTTCTGTGTCATGCCCTCTACTTACAATGACATCCTGGACCAAATGCTCAAGAAGACGAGGAGAAACTCATAGGGAGAAGGCGTTTCGATGTCAGAGACTGTGTGAATCCCTAGCACACACCTCACATAGTATACCACACTATAACTCTGCTACCTTTCACTCTAGGATTCACCCAGACCCCAATCTGATTGTTGCTCTCTCAATTCAAAAAACAAGAAAGGAACATTAGCCTTGTGGGCCAAGACCTTTTGCAATTAATCAGTAGGCTCATGTTTTCTGTGTGACCTTTAACTTTGAAAAAAATTCGCACATGTTTCACCATGAGTTGGAAGGTGCTATGGAGGGGAAATGGCTTGACAATTTGGATAGCTATTTCCATTCCAGGCAGCTGTGTCTACTGTTCTGGTACAGGAAATGCGCAGCGAAGCTAAGCATCCTCTCCATATGCTTGTGGGCTAGTCTTGGCCTTAATCTCCCTGGACAGAAAATATCAAAAATGGTAGCAGAAAATAGCTTGCTAGCTCTTGTGAATTGTTGTTTTTGTTGTGCACTGGTTTCTGACTTCTCCATTGTCCCATAGATCATCTCTGCACAGGTCTGCCAGCAACATTGAGTCATGGAATCCTGAAATATTTATGACGCACAAGACCATTTACCCATTCCGTCAAAAAAAAATGCCAGCTTAATCCCACCTTGGGGTCTGCAGCCTACAGGTCGTTACCCTTCCAGTACACCTCCAGGTTAATCCAGAATTCCTGACTCTACCACCTTTATGGCAGGGGTTTCTAGACCCCCACCAACTTCTGTGTGGAGAAGAATTCTGTCCTCTAATCTTTCTACTAATGACTTTAAATCTTACATTGAAGTTGAAAGAAATATTATCATTCCTGTTTTTATAAAGGACAGTCTTCCAATGATAACGTTAAATTTTCTTTCTGGGCAGTCTCCACTCTTTCATTTAACTTGGTGCTGTTTAGACCTGATTGTGAACTTGGTCAGGGTTTGACGTAGGGAGAGTTCCCCTGAGTATACTTGATACACAAGAACTTCCTTTACTACTCATTTTCTTTAAAAAAAAAATAAAGCTTTTGCCATCCATACAGTCTGCTCTTTTTAACCAGACTACATCATAGGGTTTGAGATGAATTCACCCATGAAATATGCATCATGGAACAAGAACCAGTGCTATTTTGTTTTGTAGAGTAATACTCTTAAGTCAATGGTATGGTTGAAAAAAAGTTCTGCATTTCACAGCCAGAAATGTGTAGATATTTTCCACTCACTTTCAAAGCTGCCAACAAAGCAATGGAAAATACCTTTAATTCTTCATTTAATTTACAAACAAACTTCTTCATATTTGTTCTTATGGCCAAATCAAATGAATAATGAAGAAATTTGATTTAAAACCAAAACTTGACAGTGGTTTTATTTGAAACTAGTGCCGGTATTTGAATACCTTCTAAATTTTGTGTGCAATTCCAATATGTTGCTTTGCATCGGTTCGTAATAAATGGGACTATTAAATAGGTGAAAAGAGTGACGTTATTCTCAATATTTTCATCAGATCTTTTGGTGCTATTTTGAAACCGATTTACAATGTTCAAGCTGTCCTCTGAACCAGGCTCAGAAACTGAACACTGACATTGTCCTTTATTCCCTGTATTTGAGTACGCACAAGTCAAGAATTTTTGTTATTTCAGGGTGCTGAGTAAATGGAATCAGATTCAGATTTATTTTTAATAATCATTTATACTATTCTCTGGTATATGCCAAAGTGATGATCTAAAGCCAAATCTCATAAAATATGGGCAGACAGACACTCAGATTTTTTTTTAAGTAAAATTAATTCTTGGGGCCTAAGTGTTATTTGCAAGACTGACATCTTCTGGGCCCCTGAACCATATGCCATGTACCCTTACCACATAGAAGGGGTCATTTTGACCTTTTTAAGCCAGATCACAAAACAATCCAATTCCCTACTAATTGTCTCTGCAACCTATTCACCTCATATTCCTTACCAACTCTCCCCATATTCTTTCACTTACCTATGCACAAAGTGCAAGTATTACAGTGAGCAATTAGCCAACCACATTGTGATGTGGGAGGACACGTGAGCAGCTGGGGTGGGGGAGGGTTCCATGCAATTTCTGGGAAAATAGACAACATGGAGATAAGGATTGCACACAGTTTGCAGGAACAGAGCTCTACCAACGCCCCTTATTATGCAGTTGCAGTATAGAATAGATCATTTGGAAGCCATCTGGGGAAAAGCAGAAAGAAACGAAACAGAGCCTTTGGAGATAGCTGTGTTTGTCATGAAGCTGATCATAGAACTGGAATGCACTTGAGAATTTGATTAGTACACTGTGAATTTAATAAACTCTAAAATCTGAGGATGAAGTTTGAATTGTAGCAGTTTTTGTTGCGCTATTTTTATAGTTGTGGGATATACAACGGAGATATCACTGTGCACTTTATTTCCTAATTATATAACAGCTTATCATGATTGCATACTCAATGCATGTTCACAATAAAATTATACCTACTTTTATCTGCATCCAATGATAAAATATGCGTTGATAAACCCATCAGCTTTACTGTAAATCTACATTTAATAGTACATAGATTAAATATAAAAAATAGTCACACTCTGAATGAGAAAAGAGAGTGTTCTGCTTGCACTACAAGTTTGCTTACACTGATATGATGATGCCACAACAAAATAGATGACAGCAATAAACAAAAGGCAAGTATACAGTGACCACGTTATTAGGTACCTCCCCTACCTAATAAAGTAGCCATTGAGTACATGTTTGTGGTCTTCTGCTGCTGTAACCAATCCACTTCAAAGTTTGACATGTTATGCATTCAGAGACGCTTTTCTGCACACCACTGTTGTAACGTGGTTATTTGAGTTACCGTCGCCTTCCTGTTAGCTTGATTCAGTCTGGCCACTCTTCTTTGACCTCTCTCATTAACAAGGTGTTTTCACCCACAGAACAGCTGCACACTGGATTGCTTTTTTGTTGTTCTTCACACCGTTCTCTGTGATAACAGAGACTGTTGTGCGTGAAAATCCCAGAAGATCAGCAGTTTCTGAGATTCTCAAATCACCTTGTCTGGCGCCAACAAACATTTACGGTCAAAGTCACTTAATCACTTTTCTTCTAATTCTGATGGTTAGTCTGAACAACATTTGAGCGTCTTGACCATATCTGCATTCCTTTATGCATTGAGTTGCTGTCACCTGATTGGCTGATTAGATAGTTGTATTAACATGTAGGTATACAGGTGTACACAATAAAGTAGCCATTGAGTGCATTATAAAATTACAACTGCTAAATATGTCATGAGCAACCCCAAAGGACAGCCTACAAATTGACTTCCAATTTATTTAGATCAAAGTACGTTTTGAGTAACGTACCAATGTCATTTATTTTCCATAATTCATTGAGGCTTATAGTAGGATTGTAGAGCATTATGTGTTTGTGCACAGTTCAGCTTTACTGAAAAAGCATGACTATGATACAAGTTCTGTGAAGTATAAATCCTCCACTCCAACACATGGAAGAGTCCAGACATGCACAGTGATTGCTGACAATGTGCAGAGTCCATCAGAATTATTGGAATACACAACGCGAGATCTATAGATGACACATGTCAATCCTACAGGAACAGTAATGTATTGTGCACCAAGGCCAAACCTATTATTGATGGGACTCCCTTGAGCCTGCTCCCACCTCTCACTGCTGGTCCTGACTCCTGACCCCTCCCCAAATTGTGATCTGCGGCCAACCATTGCTCATTTCCCCATCTCACCAAATGTTGAGTTGATTCCTGAACTCCCTTCCCCTCCATTTATGTGATGTGGATATCTGCCTTTTACACCCATTACTGTCTCTCAGTCTGACCCTTAACTTCTCCCATCAATGATAATCCCTGGCTTTGCTCACTCCCCTACTTTCCACTCATCCCAGCCTCATCTACAAAGTACATTGATCCCACACCCAACACAACATTCTAGATCTAGACCTCACTACCAAACTCTCAGCAGGTTGTGCGGCTGGAGGGAGGAGCAGAATTAACATTTCCAGTCAGCAAAACTTCAGATGACTCTGACACTCTGGTCTTTCTCTCCACAATTGTTACCTGAACTGGTGCCTATTACCATTATAGAGTCATATGGCATAGAAACAGACTCTTCACCCCAACTTGTCCATGCCAACCAAGATGCCCATCTATGCTAATCCCATTTTCCTGAATTTGATCCACATCCTTCTAAACCTTTCCTATCCATGTACCTGAGGAAATAACTTTTAAATGTTGTTAATGTACCTACCTTAACCATTTCCTCTGGACGATCCTACAATATCCATACCATTCTTGGGATGAAGTTGTCCCCTCAGTTTCTGTTAATTCTTTCCCCTCTCACATTAAACCAATGACCACTGGTTCATGAGTCCTCAACCATGAAAACAAGATTCTGTGCATTTACCCTATCTATACCCCTCATAATTTTATAGATCTCTAAGATCACACCTCAGTCTCCTTTGTTCCAAGGAATGAAGTCCAAATCTCTCCAACTTGTCTATGTAACCCAGTCCCTTGGGTGTCTGGCAACATTGTTGTAACTCACTTCTGCACTCTTTCCAGCTTTCCTATGTAGGGTGACATTCTGTTGATATTCTGTATTTTCAACCCTATGGAATATGTTTTTGCTGAACACTGTGATGCTAAATTGCCAGGACGTCAATTCTCCTTTGTAGGGTTACTGAAGCTGGTGTGGGTGTAATTTACTTTCCTGAAAATGTTAATAAATTGTCTGTTTAAAGCCTGAGAGGTTGTCTCGCTGATCTCAGTTCCCCTATTGATGGCAAAAGGAGGTTCTGCTCCACTGCCTGGTTAATAGGCAGCTACCCAAATTACAACCGAGCCATGTGCAAAGCTAGAGTGCAGAAAGGAGGGGCACGCGGCCTATTGTCAACCCAAGCCCCAGCGATTGATTAGATGAGATGGTTGCTGGGCCTTGCATGCTTTCATCCAATAATGTTAAGAATACAGTACGTGTCCCCTCCATTTCAACTGCTGCTGGACTTGTGGTTCTGCACAAGTTAAGTCTATTATATGCACAAGTACAATGAGGCACAGATACAAAGAAAAACTTTCTTGCAGCATCATCACTGGCACGTACATTCCGCCGACATACAGAAACATAAATTATACAAGCTCGTAAAGAAAAATACTGCAAAGCAAGACATTAGTGCAGAAACAACACAATCAGATGAATCTATGGTAGAGCAAGAAGTAGTGAACAGTGTACCATTGTTTAGATAGAACCACTAAATACAGGGTTTAGAAGCTAGAAATTCATTTTTGGTCGCACTTGTGGAGAGTGATTCTTATAGTACGATGAGAGGACAAGGGGTTGCCCATTATAGGTTGTTGTCCTACATAAGGAGGGTGGAAGGGCAGCACAGTGGTTAGCACAGCAATTTACAGTATCAGTGAACCGGGGTCTGTTCCTGCCACTACCAGTAAGGAGGTTCTCCCCGTGACCACGTAAGTTTCCTCCACAGTCAAAGGCATACCAGTTCCTAGATTAATTGGTCTTTGTAAGTTGTCCCATGATTAGGCTGGGGTTAAAATGGGGGTCGCTGGGCAGCGTAGCTCTAAGTGCCGGAAGGGCCTATTCCGCGAGCTACCGCAATATATAAATAAATAATTTATTAATTAAATTAATTTAGAAAGAGAACAGATGTTAGGGGGATGTGTAAGGGGAGGGGGAATGAAGAGCGCATAACAGAAAGAAAAATGTATTGTTTAAATAGTGGGAGATTAGGTAGTGTTGAGATTCAAAGAGACAGGGGTGTTTGTTTCCACAAATCACTGAAAGCCATCATGCAAGAGATTGAGAAGTCAAATGGTGTGTTATCATGAGAGGACTGAATACAGTACGGAAATGTATTCGCTGTTGGACGTTGATGAGACCCCACCTAGAGCAGTTGTATATATCTGGTCTCCTTACCTAAGACAATGTATTTAGCAGAGAGAGTGTGCCACAAAGATTTACTCAACTGCTTCTGAAGATGTTGAGTTTGCTGTGTGAGGGGACATTGTGTAGACTAGGCCTGTATTCTCTTGAGTTTGGAAGAGGGGTGACCTTACTAAAACTTAAAAATTCTCAAAGGCTATGTAGCCTTTAACAAATTTCATGCCACATGCCGGTGATAATAAACCTGATTCTGATTCTGAGAAGCTTGTCATTGCTGAGGAGTTAGGGTCAGGGGTTCATTTGGTGAATAAGGTGTCGTTATTCCATAACCCAATCAGCCATGAAGGTTTTGTGATTATAAACATTCAAAGTGGTGATCAATAGATCTCTAGTTATTGAGAGAATCAAGGAAGGTGATTTTGCTGGAAAGTGGAACTGAGGTGGAAGATCATGTGTGATCTTGATGAATGGCAGAACAAGAGTCAAAAGGTCAGATGGAATCTGAAGCAACAAACAATTTACCAGAGGAACTCAGGGGGTCAAGCAGCATCTATGGAGGGAAATGGACAGTTGAAATTTTGAGTCCAGATCAAAACTAAAATATCATAATTGTTTAGTGGTCATTGGTTTGTTGTTGTCACACGTACCCAGGTACAATAAAAAAAATCTTTCTTTTGCATGCCATCCATGCAGATCATTTCACAGCAGTGCATTGAGATAGTACAATGGAACAGCAATGGCAGAATGCAGGGAGATTACAAGGTATAGGAAGATGAAGGGAAGTGGTGGAACAAGAGTTGGCAAGTGTTACGTACCCCGTAACTGGGTTGCCAAACCAGCAGAAATGGATCACTCAGTTGGAGTCTGGATTACTAGAACTAAGAAAGTTTTATTAAAGAAACAAGCAACACAGTACTCTAATCAAAAGGATAATAAATGCAACAGTTCAGCAATGATAAACACACATGTACACAGAATTAAGATAACAGGATCAATCAAGCTCTATCGTTGTCTAGGGGTAAATGACCAGTTTCAAAGTGACGCAAAGTTCAGTTCAGTTCGCAGTAATCGCTGCTGTGGGAGATGGACAGTGTGGGGGGAAGGAGAGAGAGAGCAAAATGAATGAATATTCAAACGGCTTCCACACAGACCTTCGCAGTCAGCTTTCGGGCGAGTCCTTTGTGATGTCATCTGAGGTAACCGACCGTGACCTCTCTGTTTCCAGATACGATGGTTTCTCTGCGGTGAACCTGGCACCCAGGCAAGGGTGGACACACAGCAGGTTCCCGCCAATCGTGCGTTTCTACCCTGTGCGTCTATGGCTTGTCCCGCGCCAGCCGTCCAAAACTTCCCACCGACTTGTGGGAGACGCACCGCTTCCAGTGTCTCGTTACCTCGGGGTGTTGTGTGTGTCTTGCCTTAGCGAACCTGTCCCTTTTTATCCCCCTGCTGGGGTATCGCCTGTCCATTTCAAACAGTTCAGGGTTCAAAGGGAGAGCCGATCTTGACAGCTCTCCTTCCGTTACTCTCTCCCGTCCCTTCATTAACATCTCCAAATGCTGCTCCATTGTTTTCCTTATCTCTCTCTCTGCTGAAGACAGGTGGCAGACCAACTGCTGATCCCACTGGTGCCAGCACAGGACAGCTAACATCTTAATCTATGTGTATTCTTGTCACACAAGTGATAGGTGGAATTGGGTGAGAAAGGGTGATATTCAGATGGAGGCATAGTGAAGTGTCTTGTTATGTGTGGGGAGAGATAAAGGAAGAGAAAGTTTAGCAGTGCTGAGGTTAAAACAGGGTGGTGCATAGCTGTGCAAATATTGAGATCCATTATTCTCACTTGTTCCCAAGATCTGAAAAGCAAACCATTGTTGATCAGAGATGAAGAAGCTCTCTTTCCTGTTTCCTATCACCGTGAATGTACCTTACAAGCTCCTTTGGATATTTATGGGCCCCCAAGAAATGTCACATTCATTTTGTATAAACCTGTATTGCAAGTTGCCCTTCTCCTTTAAAGAGTTTCAGGCTGCCTTTAAGACATGACCATCTTGCCGGATTTCCCGCGTTTACAAATGGCAAGCTGCCTAAAAGTAGTAAGATTAGCACTGGCAATTAGCCAGTTCAACTCTAACGAGCTCTGGTTGTACTGAACTCCAGCTGCCTGTTCTGATAGAACAGGTTCCCCACCTACCACTCAATTAATGCATGCCCAGTGTAACACAGTAGCTAGAGAGCCAGAGTGGAGCATCAAAAGTGCCAGTAGGAGACTGTACTATTTGCTCAAGGTTTAGTAGTTAAATGTAGAGATTTTTTGAGCATATGATCTAGACACACTTGCTCTTGCACAGGAGAGTCTGCATGACTTTTTTGTGTGTCTGTCTCTGCAGTGATCTGGTTGCTTAGCAGCCTTTATAGGCACCACTGCTTAGGTTGCTGAGTATCTACTGTCAAGCAACATGTGGGCTGTGCATGATCCAAGTACCAAAGCTTCAAGGTCTTGTTGGTGTCTCTGTGTTCTTAGTAGGGCTGTGATTAAGTCATCACAAGTCCTTTACAGGAGTTAGGCAGATGCTATACCTCGGCTGCTGTATCAAGAGAGACCTCACTAATAATGACAGTTGTGCTACCAAGAGGGCAGATGGTACAGTGAGTGGAGGACTTCATTTCTACACTTCCTGTGTGCTGTCCCCACTAGGAGGACACTTGATAATGTGCCCCTTCAGCAGAGGAGGGAAATCTGAAGAAGTGCCAAATGCATTTTATATTTACAGGTTTCTTACAGACTCAGGTAGGGACTTAAGTCTCATGTAAACAATTAATTGTACGCAACTTGAATAGACTGGATTTGCATTATTGGTTTAATGGGCTCATTTGAAAGCCTTCATCTGCAAACACTTACACTCGAGAAGAGCTTAATTATCTAGTTGTAAAACTGGAACTCAAAGCTGCAATTCTTCAACAGAAGTAAAATAATTAATCTATTTATTTTTACAAATGAAGAAATAAACAATAGTCGCTGTACATATCATGTTACAATGTTGTGTGTAATCTGGCGGTAATAGTAACGATTGCCCTGGGAGAGTAATCAAGAACAATTCCACTACTGCACAGCCAGCCATTTTATTTCTGAATGGTGCATAACTCATGATGTGCTGATAAGTACATTAAAGGAAAAAAAGTCACTATATGCCCCTTTCTTGTTTGGCAAGGATAGTACAGCATGATCAGCAGAAATTGCACAAATAAAGCTCATTTAAGTAAAGAAGATTTCAAGTCCGAATGGTGCTATGAAAGTGAATGGATGGGATTCTATCAAGTCTTCATGAGATGGTGAAGGCAGATGATATAGTAAAGCCAGTTATATTCAGGACATTTAAGGTGCATGCTGGCAATTGACATGAGCAGTGTATAATACTTGTATCCTACAAACATTCCACAAAATAAACTAACAATCTTCTCTCTTAATATTTTACCAATAGTAAAAGGCAGCGCAGTGACACAGTTCGTCGGGCTCCAGTGACCTAGTTCAGTCCTGCTCTCTGACACTTTCTGCCTATGTGGAGTTTGCAGACCCTTCCTGTGACTCTGTGGATTTTTCCCTGCTGCTTCAGTTTCTTCCCACATCCCAAAACTGTGCAGGCCGGCAGCCTAAGTGCAGACTGTCCCCTAGTGTGTGGGTTGGGGGGGGGCGGAATCTGGGGTGAGCTGATGAGAGTATGGGGACAATAAATAAAAACGGGATAAATGTAGAGTCACGGTACATGGATGGTTCATGGTCAGCATGATGAGCCGAAGGGCCTGTAACTATGCTATATATATGATTCTATTCAAACCCCAATAACGTGGCACTCTTTGGAGTTTGTTAATCAGTGATTAGCAGATATTCTAGACTATTCAAAGGTACCCAAACACACATTCGTGTCACTCTTTAAATGTTAAATGGTAGTATAATGAATTTTTCAGTGAATTGAAATGGAGCAGAAAATATGCAAGCGCTCCAGATCCTGGCCCCAGACTCAAAGGTACCACATACCTGACCCCTGGTATTCCAAACACCAACCTGGCCACAGTTTGAACCTCAGCTTAAGCTTCAGTGTGGACCTCTGGTCAAGTGCATTGACACTGCTAGTGCCAGATCAGTGAGCGAGCCGGGGACTGAACGATTAGGATTTCCAATCAGATGCCAGATAACTGGAGTTTCACTGTTCATAACATCTCCGGGAGTATAAAACTAAAGGGAGAAAGCATCACAAATAAAAATAATAATTTTTATTTTATTTCTTCCCCAGATGGACATCATTTATGGGAGACTGAAGCAAAGACGGACAAGGAGTTCTTTAAACCTGTGAGTTTTCTTAATAAGATGGGCTTGTTCTAATGCCTCTCAACTGTTGTAAATTATAGGTATTAAGATGGTAAATTCATTTGGTTTATGATTGTCAGTAAAAAGCTTTGTTTTGCATGCTATCCATACAGATAATTTCACTGCATCAGTGCATCAAGGTAGCAGTAACAGAATACAAAATATAGTGTTACAGTTACAGGGAAAGTGCAGTGCAGGCAGACAATAAAGTGTGAGGCCCTGTTGAGATAGATTGTGAGGTCAAGCGTCCATCTTGTCATATAAAAAATCCATACAATAGTATTATAACAGCCGGATAGGTGCTGTTCTTGAGTCTTGTGCTACGTGCTTTCAAGCATTTGTATCTTCTGTCTGATGGGAGGGGAGGGAAGAGTGAATGTCAGAGTGGGTGGAGTTTCCAATTATGCTGGCTGCTTTACTGAGGCAGCAAGAAGTGTAGACAGAACCTATGGGAAGGAAGCTGCATTATTACCATAGAATTTCTGGATAAAGGAGCAGTGTGTATTAAGTTACTTGGCTAGTGCTTAAAGTGCTGAGTCATTGATCCAGAGATGTGAATTCAAATCCCATTACAGTAGCTGGGGAGTTTAAATTCAACTAATTAATTAAAGCTGGAATTTTTTTTATGTTGATCTCAGAAATGCTGTCTATAAAACTACTAGTCTGTTGTAAAATCCTGTCTGGTTCACTAACGTCCTTCAGGGAAAGAAATGCAACATGTTTGTGAGGCCACATTATCAATACTATCATAAGAGCATCAATCACAGGAGCGGAATTGGGTGATTTGGCTCATTGAGTCTGTTCTGTCATTTTACTAGGGCTGATTTATTATCCCTCGCAACCCCATTCTCCTGCTTTCTCCCTGTCACCTTTGAAGCCCATACTAATCAAGAACCTATCAATCTCCACTTTCAATATACCCATTAGCTTGGCTTCCACAGCTGTCTGTGGCATTGAATCCCACAGACTCACCACTTTCCTCCTCATCTCTAGTCTAAAGGGACATGGTTGTATTCTGAGTCTGTGGCTTCTGGTCCTCCAGTATAGAAAATATCCTCTCTGCATCCACTCTGCCTAGGCCTTTCAATATTCAATAAGTTTCAATGAGATCCCCCTCATTCTTCTAAATTCCAGTGAGTACAGGACCAGAGCCATAAAAAGCTCTTCATATGTTAACCCTTTCATTCCCAGAATAATTTTTGTGAACCTCTTCTGGACCCTCTCCAAGACAGCGCATCCTTTCTTGGATAAGGGGCCCAAAACTATTCACAATACTCGAAGAGTGGTCTGCCCCTGCCCCCCTTGATGAAGGGTCTTAGCCCAAAACATCGACTATATATTTCCATAGATGTTGCCTGACCTCTTGAGTTCTTACAGCATTTTGTGTGTGTTGCTGGCAGTGTCCATATCTTGTGTCCACTTAAAAGAAATCGATATTAATACCTTATTTTTAAAAGTGAAGCCAAGTACATGTCACCAGCCTAGCCTGCCAAGACACTGTTAATTATAGCAACACACATCAAAGTTGCCGGTGACCGCAGCAGGCCAGGCAGCATATCTAGGAAGAGGTACAGTCGACGTTTCAGGCCGAGACCCTTTGTCAGGACTAACTGCACCAGCAACTTTGATGTGTGTTGCTTGAATTTCCAGCATCTGCAGAATTCCTGTTGTTTGCACTGTTAATTATAAACTGATTGACCAAAAAAATTTATCAAGATTTTGACTTAAATACATAACTAACGAACAAAATAAGCCGTTCTATTGGGAATCATGAGGAGTAGATTATCTTATGAGAACATAGAACAGTACAGGATAGGAACATTCCATTCAGCCCACAATTCTCATACCAAACATGATGCCGAACTAAACTAATTTTCTTCTGCCTGTAGATATTCCTCCAATCCTTGCATATTCACGTGTCTTAAATGCCAGAGTTTTGTCTGCTTCCATCACTTCTCCCTGCACCCTTTTCTAAGCATTTACCACACTCGGTGTAAAATGTAGAAATGCATGTTCTCTAGCAACATTCCTACCGTAGGAAAAAAGATAAGGAAGATTTAGACCAATAAAATGACAGACCTGCTGTGGTTTGTCGTAGTAATTGTCTTAATAACGTCTGATGATCACCATCATTACTCTGTGCAATGTCCTGCACAGCTTAATAAGCAATTTATGGATTTGTTTGCAAGCGCTTCAGTACACTCCAGCTGATTGCCATCTTCTCCATTGAAATTGCAAAAGGGGGTGTTAACTTAATTAGTTCTGACCTATTTTGTACAGAGGCCACTGAGCGCAATAATTATGTCAGATGCCACTCATTATGCTTGTTAAGATGTCACGCATGAA
Source organism: Mobula birostris (assembly GCF_030028105.1). Classification (NCBI taxonomy): domain Eukaryota; kingdom Metazoa; phylum Chordata; class Chondrichthyes; order Myliobatiformes; family Myliobatidae; genus Mobula; species Mobula birostris. Next base: position 124,453,528 of record NC_092370.1, read on the forward strand.
ATTCTGTTCACTTTTGAGATCCATTAGTTAAAAGCCATGACTATACTGGGCTATGGCAGGAGATCTTGAAGCATTCATTTTTGATCCAAGACATTGACGAAGCTGCTTTAGGAATATTGTGTTCAGTTTTAGTCAACCTACTAAAGGAAAAATGCCATTAAGATTGGTCCTGAGAGGGAAATGGATCAGCCATGATAAAATGGCATAGCCGACTCATAGGCTAAAGGCTCCTATATCTTCTGGTCTTATATCTTATGGTCTTAAGATGGTAAGAATGCAGAGGAGATTTACAAGAATGTTGCCAAGACTCAATGAGCTGGATTATGAAAAGTGACAGAGCATGTTGAGACATTTTTATAGGAATATAGGAAATTGAGGAGTGATCTTATAGAGGTACAGTTTTAAAATTCTGAGGGGACAGGTAGGGTGAATGCACGCGATCTTTTTCCAGTGGCTGAGGAACAGCTTGGCGTAGGTTTAAGGTGAGAGGAATGAGATTTAATAGGAACCTTAAAGGCAAATTTTTCATGCAGAGGGGGTGGTCGGTCGATGTTATGTTTTGTAACTCCAAGAAAGAACACAGGAGCTGGAAAAATGGTGTCTACTTAGTTTTTCTTTAGTAAGGTGCTCGCATATGACATGGTAGTGTAATGACATATGCCGTTCAGGTACTTCTTACCTATAACTTGCAATGGATCATGTAAACCAACTAGGAATGTTTAATCGAACAATACATTTACAATATTACTCAAATATGACTGGAAGATTGAATACACTACAGTCAGTCCATTGAATGAGCTACCAGAGAAAGTGATCGAGACAGATACATTAACAGCATTTACAAGGAACATGGATAAGAAATGTTTTGGGGGATATGGACTAAATTTGGGAAAGTGGGACTAGCTTAGGTCGAAATCTTGGTTGGGATGGATTATTTGGGCCGAGCGCCTGTTTCCATGCTGTATGACTCATTCCCCATGTTGGTTACTTCTACAATTTTTCATTGTTACTGGCTGCACCTCAGATCTCCAATCACTGTCCGCTATCCTTCCAGTAGCTTCTGAGCTTGGTAATTACTTTCCAACCGTGACATTTACTATGATACATCATGGTAGCACAGCAATTAGCGCGACACTGTTACAGCTCGGGGTGTCGGAGTTCAGAGTTCAATCCCAGCATCCTCTGTAAGTAGTCAGTACTTCCTCCCTGTGGAATGTGAGGGTATTCACTGGGTAGTCTGGTTTCCTCCCACTGTCCAAAGATCGATTCGTAGGTTATTTGGTCATTGTATGTTGTCCTGTGTTTAGGTTCAAGGTTAGGTTAAATTGGGGGTTGCTGGACAGCAGCGTCTCGAAGGGCCAGAAGGGCCTACTCTGCGCTGTATCTCCAAATAAATTAAAAATCACAGTAAAAAATTTTGTTTTGCATGCTACCCAAAACAGATCATTCCATACATAAGTACATCAATACAGTACAAAAGGAAAACAAGAATAGAATGCAGGTCTTGGATTATCTCCATTACCTCTCCTGGATCTTCTCCCTGTCTGTCCTGCCCACCTGATTCTTTTCCACTGTCTCACTCTTCCCATTCTCTTCACAGCGATCTTCCCTTCTGATAATCTCTTTTCCACTCACTCCCTGGAAACCCCTCTTTTAATCTGATACTTGGCAGAAGCTTTGCTTTCTGCATTGAGATTGCAGAGTTGTATGGGTACGGCACATACTTTCACGTGTGATGCCTTGGTCACTGTGTGAGATTAAATAGGCGTGGCTGCTTCTTTAACTCCTTTTTAATATCCATGACAATTTATCAACCGGTACCCTACGAGAATTCATGGAGAGGAATTGCGAATGTCGCAGTTTTTTATGGGCATTTAGAAACAAGGGTCTCTCATTAGTGTGCCTGCATCATTGTGCAACTGTAGGTTAACAACTCACTGTACTGTACTGATTAGGCCATAAGACATAGGAGCAGAATTAGGCCATCTGGCCCATCGAGTCTGCTCCGCCATTCAATCATGGCTGATCCTTTTTTTTAATCTCCTCCTCAACTCCAGTTCCCAAACTTCTCCCTGTAACCTTTGATGCCATGTCCAATCAAGAGTTTATCAATCTCTGCCTTAAGTACACTCAATGATCTGGCCTCCACAGCTGCATCTGGCAACAAATTCCACAAATTCGCCACCCTTTGGCTAAAGAAATTTCTCCACATCTCTGTTTTGAAAGGGCACCCCTCTATCCTGAGGCTGTGCCCTCTTGCCCTAGACTCTCCCAGAATGGGAAACATCCTTTGCACATCTCCTCTGTCTAGGCCTTTCAACTTTCAAAAGATTTCAATGAGATCCTCCCTCATCCTTCAGAATTCCAGTGAGGACAGATTACTGCTCAGGATGGAAAGTTTTCATACTACAGTCCCAATTTTATAAACTTAAGTTGGGTCACAGCAGTACAGCACACAATGCTGTTGTCTCACAATTCCAGGGATTTGGAATTCATCCTGATCTCTGGTGCTGCCTTGTGATGCTACATTCTCCCTGTGACTGCATTGGTCTCCTCTAAAGATGTACGCGTTGGTAGGTTAATTGGTCATTGTAAATTGTTCTGTGATTAGGCTGGGATTAAATTGGGGGATTACTGGGTAGTGTGGCTCAAAGGGCCAGAAGGGCCTATTCTGTGCTATATCTCAGTCAGTAAGTAAATAGATAGACGGATAGATAGGTGCTTGAAAGTTGGCATGTGCTCAGTGAGCGGAAAGGCCTGTTTCCATGGTTACATGTTGCAGTGTCACTAATTCACTGCAAAATCTGCAGAAGACCTTCTTGGCATTTGAATATTTTATCAAGTCATGCTCTCTTTTCACTGCTGCCATTAGGAAGAAGGTAGAGGAGCCTCAAGACTCACATCACCAGGTTCAGGAACAGTTATTGCCCCTCAATCATCAGGCCTTTGAACCAGAGAGGATAACTTCATTCATCTTTACTTGCCCCATCACTGAACTGTTCCCACAATCTATGGAATCACCTTAAACGACTCTTCATCTCATGTTTTCGATATTTATTGCTTTTTAATTTATTGTTATTATTATTATTATTATATATCTTTTCTCAGCTCAAGCTGGTAAAACCTGAGGTACAGGCATAGCCAAACACACTCATTTCTCAATTGCTAGGAACTTTTGGACTATTCTAGAGGTGCTTAGTGGTGGCTTACTGGAGATTTACATAGATATTGCTGTCGAGTCCTAATTGTTCAATGCTATTGTGTAGTTACTTCAGGGTGATACCAGTTGTAGATGTTACTATTAGGACAATGTATACCCTGTTCATGTTCCATAGTCTTTCAGTTTCCTCTTTTAATTCAGCATATTTCTGGTGCTTTTCACTTATTGATTTCTGTATGTTATATGTGTTTGGAATGGCTATATCTATTAAGTAAGTTGTTCTTGCTTGTTTATCCTGTAATACTATATCAGGACAGTTATTATAGATTGTCCTATCTATAATAATGGACGGTTGTAATATAATTTGTGGGACTCTAAACTATAAAACTGGACCAGGCTTGTATTTATAGTCCGGTATGATTTCTTTTATGAGTTTGTATTTTAAAGTAAGATTTTGGTGAATGATATTTGCCATTTGATTGTGCCTGTGTAAGTAATTAGATTGAGTTAAACTGCATCATTATTATTATTATTGTTATTTCTTTTTTTCCTTCTTTTTGTATTTGCACTCTAGTTGCCTACCCTGTTGGTGCTGTCTTTAATTGATTCTATTATGGTTATTGGATTTATTGAGTATGCCCGCAAGAAAATGAATCTGAAGATTGTATATGATGACATATATGTATTTTGATAATAAATCTACTTTGAACTTTGAAGTATTTCTTGATTTATTTGTTGCAGAGTACACTTATTGTTGAAATTCCACCCTATCGGAACCAGCACATTACCAGCCCTGTCCAAGTGTATTTCTATGTCTGCAATGGGAAACGGAAGAGGAGCCAAAGCCAGCGCTTTTCCTATCTACCAGCTAATGGTAACTGCTTATATTAAAATGGTGTGACGTATCCGTAACGTTCCAATTCAGGTATCTTGTTGTCGTGTTGTAGTCATGCCTTCAGGAATCGGCCCCCATGCCATTCCCCTGTACTCCCCATTCCCAAAACTGTACTTACTTCCATTCCCTCCTTGAGTAAGGTTTTCTTCAGTGTGCCTTGTTTTTAGTGATCTCCCACTGTACTTATTACTACCTGTTGTTGGGTAACAGTCCTGTGAAGTGCTTTGAGAGCCATTGAAGACACCATATACATTTCAGTCATTGATACTGAGTGAGAAAAGACAAGCTATTTAAGAGACCACATACCAGGGTCCTACTGCACCATTTTGACATTTGACTGAACATCAATTAATTAATAATGTTTAGTCAAATACACAGCAATAAAAACAGAAATAATTAGCTGTTCAAATTGTTGAAAAGAAAGCTCAGCGTTCATTTTTAAAATATAAACTCCGGCTTCCTGTTTGTGGTAAATATGCTTCTAACAGAGAAGATAATTCTTGATAAGCAAGTATGGTGAGGCAGCAATATACTCTGGGTTGGAGATTGTTAGTCGCTGACTCTGAGGTATCAGACATTAGATAACGTTCATATTCCTGCAGCACAGATGTGGAGGGTCAGTGTTAGGAATACTGTATTTTGTAAGTCAGAGAACAAAGAGATTTGTTTTGAACCTCACGCTATACATTCAAGTTTGTGATCACAGTGTACGATTGATCGCTTTGATGAGCGTGTTAATAAACACAAACCTTAAATATAGTTTCAGTATCACACATTGATGTATTTCTCAATTTAAATTCTTAAGTTATAAATACAGAGGTTTTTACAGAAGTAAATTTGAAACAACTTTTATTTGATATATGAAATAAAGGAAATGACACTTTGCTGAATGAGATTTTGCATCAGAAGTGATGCATATATAATTAAGTTTAGAGTATTTGCCCTTGAATCATTCGTATAAATCTACATTGCCTGTAGCTTAGTGAACTGCTTGCTACAAAACCCCACTCACTGATCATGCAACTATGAATCTATAGTATATGTAATGTTTGGGCTAGAATGTCTTCTGAGAATGCTGGCCTTCTGCATTGAAGGCTCTGAACTAATTGAATGACGATTGTAAGGTTACTAGAACGTACCAAATAAAAGCAAATCTCATGAGATTGCACCTGCATTCAATATGATAATAGCAGATCCCACACTTCTTCCTGTTTCCATCCTTTTGGTAGTGCTACACAGGAGGGTTTAAACCAGATTGGCAGTGGGGCAGGACTCAGAGCAGGAGCAAGAAGTGAGATAAAGCAATAGCCAAAGAGAGCCGGTCTTGGAATCAGTATAGCCAGGGACACGATAATGGCAGAGAAAGGAATACTCAGTTCAGCATTATTGTTTTGTGCTGTGTCGTATGACATTGGTGATCATGGTCTCATGACCATGATTATTCTTGGAAACTTTATCTACAGACGTGATTTGCCATCGCCTGCTTCTGGGCGGCGTCTTTCCTTGAGGGGTGACCCCAGTCCCCTTCAATCCCGATATCAATCCCCTTCAGAGATTGTCTGTCCGTGATCAGTGGCCACATAACTAAGACTAGTGATATGCCCTAGCTGCTCATATGACCATCCACCACATGCATGCTCCCATGGCTTTATGTGACCCTAATCGGGGAACTGAACAGGTGCTACACCTGCAGGCTAGAAGAAGGAAGGAGCACCTTACACCTCCTTTGGTGGAGACATATCTCCACCCCACCTTACTCAGATAAGCTGCATTTACAAATACAAATTAGCCAGAGAAAGTGGCTCACCTGAGGACTGGGAGAAATTCAGAGTTCAGCAGAGGAGGACAAAGGGCTTAATTAGGAAGGGGAAAAAAGATTATGAGAGAAAACTGGCAGGCAACATAAAAACGGACTGTAAAAGCTTTTATAGATATATAAAAAGGAAAAGACTGGTAAAAACAAATGTAGGTCCCCTGCAGACAGAAACAGGTGAATTGATTATGGGGAGCAAGGACATTGGCAGACCAATTGAATAATTACTTTGGTTCTGTCTTCACTAAGGAGGACATAAATAATCTTCCAGAAATAGTAGGGGACAGAGGGTCCAGTGAGATGGAGGAACTGAGCGAAATACATGTTAGTAGGGAAGTGGTGTTAGGTAAATTGAAGGGATTGAAGGCAGATAAATCCCCAGGGCCAGATGGTCTGCATCCCAGGGTGCTTAAGGAAGTAGCCCAAGAAATAGTAGATGCATCAGTGATAATTTTTCAAAACTCGTTAGATTCTGGACTAGTTCCTGAGGATTGGAGGGTGGCTAATGTAACTCCACTTTTTAAAAAAGGAGGGAGAGAGAAACCGGGGAATTATAGACCGGTTAGCCTAACGTCGGTGGTGGGGAAACTGCTGGAGTCAGTTATCAAGGATGTGATAACAGCACATTTGGAAGGCGGTGAAATGATCGGACAAAGTCAGCATGGATTTGTGAAAGGAAAATCATGTCTGACGAATCTCATAGAATTTTTTGAGGATGTAACTAGTAGAGTGGATAGGGGAGAACCAGTGGATGTGGTATATTTGGATTTTCAGAAGGCTTTTGACAAGGTCCCACACAGGAGATTAGTGTGCAAACTTAAAGCACACGGTATTGGGGGTAAGGTATTGGTGTGGGTGGAGAGTTGGTTAGCAGACAGGAAGCAAAGAGTGGGAATAAACGGGACCTTTTCAGAATGGCAGGCTAGTGGGGTACCGCAAGGCTCGGTGCTGGGACCCCAGTTGTTTACAATATATATTAATGACTTGGATGAGGGGATTAAATGCAACATCTCCAAGTTTGTGGATGACACGAAGCTGGGTGGCAGTGTTAGCTGTGAGGAGGATGCTAAGAGGATGCAGGGTGATTTGGATAGGTTGGGTGAGTGGGCAAATTCATGGCAGATGCAATTTAATGTGGATAAATGTGAAGTTATCCACTTTGGTGGCAAAAATAGGAAAACAGATTATTATCTGAATGGTGGCCGATTAGGAAAAGGGGAGGTGCAACGAGACCTGGGTGTCATTATACACCAGTCATTGAAAGTGGGCATGCAGGTACAGCAGGCGGTGAAAAAGGCGAATGGTATGCTGGCATTTATAGCGAGAGGATTTGAGTACAGGAGCGGGGAGGTACTACTGCAGTTGTACAAGGCCTTGGTGAGACCACACCTGGAGTATTGTGTGAAGTTTTGGTCCCCTAATCTGAGGAAAGACATCCTTACCATAGAGGGAGTACAGAGAAGGTTCACCAGATTGATTCCTGGGATGGCAGGACTTTCATATGAAGAAAGACTGGATGAACTGGGCTTGTACTCGTTGGAATTTAGAAGATTGAGGGGGGATCTGATTGAAACGGATAAGATCCTAAAGGGATTGGACAGGCTAGATGCAGGAAGATTGTTCCCGATGTTGGGGAAGTCCAGAGCGAGGGGCCACAGTTTGAGGATAGAGGGGAAGCCTTTTAGGACCGAGATTAGGAAAAACTTCTTCACACAGAGAGTGGTGAATCTGTGGAATTCTCTGCCACAGGAAACAGTTGAGGCCAGTTCATTGGCTATATTTAAGAGGGAGTTAGATATGGCCCTTGTGGCTATGGGGGTCAGGGGGTATGGAGGGAAGGCTGGGGCGGGGTTCTGAGTTGGATGATCAGCCATGATCATAATAAATGGCGGTGCAGGCTCGAAGGGCCGAATGGCCTACTCCTGCACCTATTTTCTATGTTTCTATGTTTCTATTTGCTTCAAGGTTTAATAGGCAGATGAATTCAGAATATAGATTAGCTCTCAGGTTTGGGGTGTCTAAGTCATAATGGAAACATGGCTGAGAGAAGGGCAGGACTAGAAGCTCAATATTCCAGTTACAGATGCTACAGGGTTGTATTAGAGAGAGATTTTAATTTCCCTGGTATTGATTGGGCTATCCAGAAGGTTAAGGACCTGGATGGTGTAGGATTTGTGAAGTGTGTCCAGAAAAGTTTCCTCAATTCACATTTGGCGGGCCTTACTCAGGACAGTGCAATACTAGTCCTCCTCTTAAGGAACGAGGTAGGACATGTAACTGAAATGGCAATCAGGGAGCAGTTTTAATATAGTAATGGAAAAGGATAAGACAGGTTCACAGACTGATACTTACAGACAAGGGTCCTAAACTGGAGCAGGGCTAATTTTGAGGGAGTTCGACAGGATCTGACAGAAGTCAATTGGATAATCCTGTTTGGAATGAAACAGAAAAAGTAGTGGATAAGGGGCTTTTAAAAGTGTGTTAGCAGATGTGCTGGATCAGCATGTTCCTGTAAGGATGAAAGGTAAACCTGGCAAGTTTAGGCAGTCTCTTGGCTGATGAGAAAGACTCTGGTCAGTCAGAATCAGGTTTATTATCATTGACAGATGTTGTGAGATTTGTTGCTTGGCATAACAGTACATTGTAATATGTAAAATTTGCTACAAATTGCAATGAAATATGTAAAAAATAGTCCAAATAGAGAGCCAAATAGTGTGTAGGGATCATTCAGAAATCTGATGGCTTCTTGCTGTTCCTGAAGAAAATAACAAGTAAAAGGGCCCATTTTAAAGAAAAAGTCTATTACGCATCATTGGAGCTCTGTTCGTTCATTTGTTCCTGTCGACCTCCAAGCATAGCCGGCCCTCGGACCCTTGCTCCTCAGTCCACTCCGTCCGGTGGTTTTCTGACTCTCTCCATTCACGTCCTCTCTCTCTCCATTGCTCCCCGACAAATGACCGCAAAAAACCTGGCTCCCAGACGCACAAGGAAGAACAATGTTTCCTCATTGGCTAACCCCTGCATTCCAAAGCCCCGTTATCTCTAACCATTACCCAAACATTGCTGCTACAGAGAAACCATTTCCTTAGCAGTAAAACATTGCATAGAAGCCATTACATTAGCCTTAGCAGTGAAACCTTAGAGCATGTTACAGAGGTTATTTAGTTACTATGTCAAAAGGGTGGTTAGGGAGAGAGTATGTCCCATTAGAGATCAGCAGGGCTGCTTATTTCTCAAGCTATAGGACATGGGTGAGATTTTTAATGAATATTTCTCCTTGGTGTTTACTGAGGAGAAAATCATGATTGCTCAGAACTTAAGGAAAGCAAGTTGAGATGTTTTGGGGGATATTCATATTACTACAGCAGAGGTAAATCTGCAGCCTTGCAGCACATTCAGTTGGATAAATCCCCAGAGATTGAATATGTGTATCCTCAGGCTTTGTGGGAGGCTGCAGGTAAAATAGTGGAGAATGCTGTGGAGATACTTGCTTCATCATTAGCCACTGATGAAATTCTGAAAGGCTGGAAGGTGGCTAATTTCATTCCTTGTTTAAGAAGGGTAGCAAGGGCAAGCCAGGGAACTACAGGCTGGTCAGCCTGCTTCAGCCATTTTAGCGTCTATTTTTTTAAAGAAATAACCAAAAAGATAGCTATGGGTAGGTCAGTGGATGTTGTCTATTTGACTTTAGCAAGGCCTTCAACAAGGTCCTATATGGTAGCCTGGTCTGGAAGGTAAGATTCCACGGAATTCAGGGAGAGCTAGTTAGGAGAATTCAAAATTGGCTGAGAAGTAGAAAGGAGAGGGTGTTTGTTGAAGGTTGTTCTTGGAATGGAGGCCAGTGTCTAGTGGTGTGCCACAGGGATCTCTGTAGAGAGCCTTGTTATTCATTATTTACATAAATGATTTGGATATGAATGGCCAAGGCTTGATCAGTAAGTTGTGGATAAGATGAAATTAGGAGGTGTTGCTGACAGTGAAGAGGGTTATTGTAAATGAACAATTGGTTAAGGAAGTGGCTGAGGAGTGACAAACGGATTTCAATACTGATGGATGTGAGGTCTTCACTTTGGAAAGTCGAACCAGCTTAGTAGTTATACTATGAATGGTAGGACACTTGGGAGTATAATGGATGGAGGTTTTTTGGAGTACAAGCGCATATGCTGGCCTTCATGAGTCAGGGAATTGAGTATAGGAGTTGGGACATTATGTTGCAGTTGTATCGGTCAATAGTGAGGCTGCACTTTGAGTACTGTGTCCAGTTTTGATCACCCTTTTATAGGAAATATGTCATTAAACTGGATAGGTTGCAGAAACAATTTATGAGGATGTTGCCAGATCTGGAGAGCCTAAGTTACAGGGAGAGAGTGGCCAGTCTAGGTGTTCATTCCTTGGAACACAGGAAAATGAGAGGCAACATTATACAGTAGAAAAGTTTAAAATTACGAGAGTCATAGATAAAGTGGATGCTAACAGTCTTTTCACCCAGGGTAGGAGATTTCAAAACAAGGAGGCATAGGTTTAAGGTGAAGGGGAAAGATTTAAAAGGAATCTGAGGGGGCAACATTTTCAAGCAAAAGTTGGTGAACATAAGGACCGAGCTGCCAGAGTAGATGGTTGAGGCTACATTTAAGAAACATTTGGCTAGGTACATAAGGCTTAAGAGGATATGGGACAAAAACAGGAAATTGAGACAAGCTAGGTATGCACTGTGTTTGGCATGAACTCATTGGGCTAAAGGACCTGTTTCTGATTCTAATCCTCAATTCCTTTATTTTCCATTGTACCCAAGAATCTATTCATATCAATCTCGACCATTGCAGTTCAGGTGAGGCACCACAGGTAGACAGTGTGGTGAAAACGGGACTTATCATGCTGTTGCCATCCACTTTATCTATGCCTCTCATAATTGCTTCTGATTTCAAAGATAAAATCCTTGGAAGCTTCTTTCTTTGTCTGTCCAGCCAAGAAAGCACATCAACACCTCTACTTCCCCAGAAGGCTAAAGAAGTTTAGCATGTCTCCAATGACTCTTACCAATTTGTGTAAATACACCACAGTTTGGTATGGCAACTGTTCTGCCCAAGACAAAAGTAACTTGCAGAGAGTCGTGGATGCAGCGCAGCTCATCATAAAGACCACCCTTCTCTCCATTGACTCTGTCTATACCTTCCACTGCTTTGGGAAAGTAGCCGACGTAATCAAGGACCCCTTTCACCCAGCCATTTTCTCGACTCCCTTCTCTCATTGGTCAAAAGGTACAAAAGCCCGAGAGCATGAACTGCCAGACTCAAGGACAACTACTATCTCATTGTTATCAGACTCTGAAAGGTGAACTTGTAAACTCCCATCAACCTCACTGTGGCTCTTGCACCTTATTTTTCTACTTGCACAACACTTTGTCTGTACCGGCAACATTATACACTTAGAGGCCATTTTATTAGATAGCTCCTGTACCTAATAAGGTAGCCATAGGAGTGGAATTTGGTGTGGTCTTCTGCTGATGAGCCCATCCACTTCAAGGTTCAACATGTCTGTTCAGAAATGCTCTTCTGCACACCACTGTTGTAACATGTGGTTACTTGAGTTACTGTCACCTTCTTGTCAACTTGAACCAGTCTGACCATTGCCTTCTGACCTCTCTCATTAACAAGTCCTGTGTTTTCGCCCACAGAACTGCTGCTTACTGGTTTTTTTTTCACACCTTTCTCTAGAGTCCGTCATGCCTGAAAATCCCAGGAGATCAGCAGTTTCTCAGATAATCAAACCATCCCTTCTAGCACCTGCATCACCTCGGTCAAATCATGTAGATCATATTCCTTCCCCATTCTGTTGTTTGGTCTGAAAAACAACTGAACCTCTTGATCATGTCTGTGTGCTTTTATGCATTGAGTTGCTGCCACATGATTGCCTGATTAGATAGTTGCATTAATGAGCAGGTACACCTGTACCTAATAAAGTGGCTGCTGACTGTATTCTACATTCCGTTACCTTACTCCCTTAATTCTAGCTATGTGTTGCATAATCTGGCTGAATGGTGTGCAAAGCAAAAGCATTTCACTGTATCACAGTACATATGACAATAATAAAGCAATATTAATACATTATTAGGAATTTGCTGAGCAATGGAATGCCCAGTGCCTATCAAATGTGCATCAGCTGTTTTGTACAAGATCACAAAGAAACATCAGATATAAATCAAAAGATATTTGATCTGTTATCATCAATATATATAGGAAAAAAAACAATACATGTTACTGTGCAAATGTGTAGAACGTCTCACTCTTATTTGAGATGTAAATATTTAGAGAGAGTGGAGAGTTTAGAGTGGACTCACTCTAAACATTTAAATTAGCTGCATTTTAAACACTGCTCAGCAGGTTGAAAAGGCTTAAGCTCATTCTAATATAGTGTTGGTACCACATTGATGTCAAACTCAGATGAGTCATATGTACTTTTGTATTATATAGAATTTACCTAACTTGTATGGAATTTACTGTACCAAAACAAAACAATCAGCTAAACTAGGCCATTCAGAGTTTACACTCAATGAGGAACTCTTCCCACACAACTTCATTTCCTTCTATCATCATCTCCTTCTAGACTTCTTCCTCCAGCTCATATCTAAATTGATCTTCAGTGTATTGATGACATTTGTTTCAATTCATTGGCAATCTCACCTCTCAATGGGTGAAGATGTTTCCTGTGAAGATCAATGGTTATCTTACAGTTGTGTTCTTGCTTGGAAGTAGGCTTGTCTATATTTAGCTCATCAAACTCTTTTATAATCTGCATTCAGTTATAAAATGGAAAAAAAAAGTAATTTTTATACTTCATAAAAAGTTCACATTATTTTCTAATGGATCAAATTATTATGTAGAAGGTGATGGAGAAATGTAAAGGGATGCATTGTTTACTTTCATACTATTACCATATTCCCACCACATATTGAAAAAAGATAATAGACAATAGGTGCAGGAGTAGGCCATTCAGCCCTTCGAGCCAGCACCACCATTCACTGTGATCATGGCTGATCATCCACAACCAGTACCCTTTTCCTGCCTTCTCCCTATGTCCCTTCACTCCGCTATCTTTAAGAGCTCAATCTAACTCTTTCTTGAAGGAGTCCAGAGAATTGGGCCCCACTGCCTTCTGAGGCAGAGCATTCCACAGAACCACAACACTCTGCGTGAAAAAGTTTTTCCTCAACTCCGTTCTAAATTGTCTACCCCTTATTCTTAAACTGTGGCCTCTGCATTGCATGTCATCTGTCATTTATGATAGGAAATAGCCAACCAAAAATTGATATTTTCAACTTCCCACCCTTTGCAATCACATTTCATTGCCATGGAAGAAAGAAAGGCGTAAACCCCAAGCAAAACAGCAGTAACGTGATTTCACAGTCCATGATTCCAATTGCTTTATCGACCATTTAAAAGAGCACTGTTGAGCAGAAGAGATGTGACCTGGACATCAAGCAGCTTGCGAAGTCCACAGATTGTGCTACTGCTGAGGATGATTTATAATGTGGTCAGGGCACTAAGTATAAAAGCTGGCAAGTCATGTTGCAGCTGCATAAAATTATGGTTAGGCCACATTTCGAGAATTGTGTGCAGCTCTACTCTGCAGAGGAAGGATGTGGAGACTTTGGGGAAGGTGCAGAACAGGTTCACCAGGATGTTGCTTGGATTAGAGTGTATTTTGTATAAGGAGAGTTTGTACAAACTTGAGATTGTTCTGTCCAGATCATCGGTGATTAAGGTTAAGTTTATAAAAATGTGAGAGGCATTGTTCAGGTAAATAGTCTCCCTTTTTTCCAGTGTGGATATTTCAAATATTAGAGGACATATGAGGGGTGATTGATAAGTTCGTGGCCTAAGGTAGAAGGAGATGAGTTATTAACTTCAAACTTTCTGTATAATCAATCAAGGAGTTGAACTGCACGTGTATGTAACGAGAGCTGTATAACTCATCTCCTTCTACCATAGGCCACGAACTTATCAATCACCCCTCGTAGATTTAAGGTCAGAGGAAGAAAATTTAAAAGAGATATGTGAGGCAAGTTTATTTTTACATTGAGAATGGTAGGTATACTGAACATGATGCCGGGGGAGATGCTAAAATCAAATCTAACAGCAGTATTTAAGAGGCAAATAGATAACACATGAACAAACAGGGAATGAAAGGAATGTGCAGGCAGGTGAGATTATTTTAATTTAAGATTATGGTCAGCACAGGCATCATGGAGTGAAAGCCCTGTTTCAAAGGTGTACAGTATGCTGTTCTCTTATCTTCTACTCTACCTATCTATCTATCTATTGAAATACAGCACGGAATAGGCCCTTCTCTGACCCTTCGAGCCACATCACCCAACAATCCCCCGATTTAATCCTAACGTAATCATGGGAGAAGTTACAATGACTAATTAACCTAGCAACCTGTAGGTCTTTGGACTATGGGAGGGAACCAGAGCAACTGGGGGAAACCCATGCAGTCATGGGGAGAATGGCCAAGCTTCTTACAGTTATGGGGAGAATGGCCAATCTCCTCACGGTCATGGGGAGAATGGCCAAGCTCCTCACAGTCATGGAGAGAATGGCCAATCTCCTCACGGTCATGGGGAGAATGGCCAAGCTCCTCACAGTCATGGAGAGAATGGCCAAGCTCCTCACGGTTATGGGGAGAATGGCCAAGCTCCTTACAGGCAGCAGCAGGAATTGAACCCAGATCACCTGCACTGCAAAGCATTGTGCGAACCTCTATGCCGGCATGCTGCCCCAGACGCCAAGTAGATTTAGGTTTGATTTTTAACTGACACCCCTGTCAACTGTACATGACTGAAATCATCATTACAACAATGTGTTAAAACTCAGGGAGTGCCAGGGATTGTAAGCAGGAGGCAAGGGCAGTGAAGATCCTTCTCCCAGAGGACTTGGAGTTACCACATCCTCCCAAGCTTGGTGCAGGATTCCACCCATAGAATTTATGGGAGGAAAGGAACAATTGATGCTGCTTGACCCACTGAGTTACTTCAGTAGATTGTCCGTTGCTCCTAGGACCTCTCTGTTGGACAATGTGCTGTAGAGTTTCAGACTTCCCCAGTCTGTCACTGCAAAGTTGTGCGCCGTTCAGGGCAAAGTCTTCAATCTCACAATGGTGCTTGGTCTGTTCTCTCTCTGGAAGTCAATGCTCAGTTTCACCTTGGCCTTCAACCTCCTCACCTTCTCTTGACCACATGAATCTGCCATGTTTCTCTGTTTTTTTCTCATTGCTGCTTTGATCACCCAGGCAGTGTATTTTGTAAATTGGTGATTGTCATATGTAATGCTGTTCAATGAAAAACTTTGTGAAGTCAGAGTCCATCATATTGTACAAGGCGACTATTCAATTGTCTTATAACAGCAGGACCTACAGTGTCCTTGAGCCTGATGGTACGTGCTTCTGTACCTTCTGCCCAGTGGAATTGGGAGCAGAGAGAATTTCTGGGGTTGGTGTGGGCTCTGTTGTGTTACTTTATCAAGGCAGTGAGAAATGTAGTCGGAGTCCATGGAGGGGAGGCCAATTCTTGTGATGTGTTGAGCTATGCCCAAAACGCCCTCTCGTAATCTGGGCGGAGTAGTTGCCATACCAATCTATGAAGCATCTGATGGGATGGAATGGAGTCACCTTAATGCAAACAACAGGAATTCTGCAGATGCTGGAAATTCAAGCAACACACATCAAAGCTGCTGGTGAACGCAGCACTGTTCCTCTTCCTAGAGATGCTGCCTGGCCTGCTGCTTTCACCAGCAACTTTGATGTGTGTCACCTTAATGCAGTACAGTTTTGAACCACAGCAGCTGAACACAGATATTAAAAGAACCATGTACATCATCAATTTGGAGGTGGGGCAAACTAGGGTTGTTTTCTCTGGAGTGGCAGAGCCTGAGGGGAGACTTGTTAGAACTTTAGAACATTATGATAGGCACTGATAGAGTAGGCATTTGGGCAGTCGGTATCATTTTCCCAGGGTCAAAATACCTAACGCAGAAAGGAATGCATTGAAGGTGACAAGATGACGTGCGGTGCAAGTTTTTACACACAAAGTGGTAGGTGCCTGGAATGCACTGCTAGGGGTTCTGATGGAGACAAGTACAATAGAGGCACTTAGGAGGTTCTTAGGCACATGAATGTGTAGAGATTAGGGGAACATCGACTATGTTCAAGGAAGGGATTAGGTATAATTAGTTTGGCATGACATCATGGGTTAAATGGTCTATCCTTGTGCAGACATTTTGTATCAATAGGTACCTGACAGTCAGCATGGAGACGGTGAAGCAAAGTGCCTGTTCCTGTGTTATGTGATTTCACAATGCCATAGGTCTCTTAAAGTTGAGATCTTGTTGACTACAGTCATCCGGAGGTGCCTCGCAAGTCACACTAAGTTCACACCCATGGCGACTGCTACATAGTCTAGCAAACTGCCTGATGTAACTGCAGACAGAAGGACAGATAGGAGACTCAATGTTTGAGGGACTTCAAGCAGATCACGGAGAGCACCAGAAACGAGGAGACCTTCTGCTAATAAGCCTATAAAATAATGTATCCCAATATAAACAGTGACCCACTTCACAACATAATCCTCAACACCAGTATGGTACACTGGAGATCAAATGGATGATAAGCAATAATCCTGTACACCTGCTTTGCAGTTCCACCTGCACTGCTTATAACGCACATGAACAGATCTGTGATCTCTATACATCTCCGCATCTTTTGAAGTATGGAAACACTCCCGGATCGCAGACCCCTGCATAAAACATATTTTTGTGAAAATTTCCATCCTAGAGGTGTAAAGACTTGGGTTCTTCCTGAAACATCCTGGAGGGCATGCAATTTCTTTCTGCATTGCTTCCTCGTGTGGTGTTTCTTACTGCTGGAACAGACTATTGGAGCCTCTTCACATGGTGGGACTGGCAGATCTTCTGGCCGCTTCTCAACCCTGCACAGTGCATCAGCCCTTCCTATTGCAGTGCCTTGTTGACCAGGAATCACAATTCAATTGTATAATTGCAGAACAGACTCCTCCCCTGAATAGGCAACCACATTCTCTTCCATGGCAGCCATGGGGACTGCGTTGATGCCCTTCTTCAGTAGTTATTCCAGAAGTGTCAGGAGATGCATACAGTTTAGCCGGGTCTAATGGGATTTCCAGAGGTCCTGTTTTATACCTTGTTTCTGGATGCAATCCACCCCAACATTTCAGGCTGTTTTTGAAAACTTTGTATTTTATTTCTAAGGAAACAGTTAGTGCTAAATAAGGTGTATTAAAGCACCAACATTAGGTGCAATCCTAATTCTGGGTATCAGTCACCATAAGGAGTATCCTTAGTATGGCAGCAGCCCTCCCCATGACCACAAGAAACTGCAGAGAGTTGTAGACACAGCTCAGCACATCTCAAAAACTAGCCTCCCCTCCATGGAGTCAGTCTACACTTCTTACAGCTTCAGTAAAGTAGCTGACATAATCAAAGATCCCACCCACCCTGGACATTCTCTAATTTCCCCCTTTTTATCAGATAGAAGATAAGAAAAAACCAGAAAGAATGTACTACAGGGCTCAAGAACAGTTTCTATCCTCAATTATAAGATTATTGTATATAAGACCATAAGATACAGGAACAGAATTAGGCCATTAGGCCATTGTGTCTGCTGCACCACTTCATCAAGGCTGATCCAATTTTCCTCTCTGCCCCAATCTCTTTGTCTTCTCCCCGTATCCCTTCATGCCCTGACCAATCAAGAATCTATCAACCTCTGCCTAAGTATACATAAAGACTTGGCCTCCACAATTGCCTGTGGCAAAAATTCCACAGATTAATCACTTTACGGCTAAAGAAATTCCTCCTCATCTCCATTCTGAAAGGACACCCCTCTATTCTGAGGCTGTGTCCTCTGGTTTTTGATTCTCCTACCATGGGAAGCATCCTCTCCTCATCCATTCCATCAAGGCCTTTCACCATTCGATAGGATTCAATGAAGTCACCCCTCATTCTTCTGAATTCTAGTGAATACAGGCCCAGAGCCATCAAACACTCTTCATATGACAAGCCATGATTCATATGGAATCATTTTCGTGAACTTCCTTTGAACCCTCTCCAATTTCAGCTCATCCTTTGTAAGGGGCCCAAACCTGTTCACAATACTCCAAGAGAGCACCTCACTGGAGCTTTATAAAGTTTCAACATTAAATCCATGCTTTTATGTTCTAGTCCTCTTGAGATTAATGCTAGCATTGCATTTGCCTTCCTCACCACAGACTCAACCTGCAAATTAATCTTCAGGGAATCCTGCACAAGGACGCCCAAGTCCATTTGCAGCACTGTGATTTTCCTCTTTTCGGAACAGAACCCAAAGCACCCAAAGTGATATACTTTTTGTTAAGGGGGTGGCCACAGGGATACTCTGCACTGGTTCCTTAACTCCTTTCCCCTTGCTGACTGCTACCCAGTTTCCTGTGTCCTGCACCTTGGGTGTAACTTCCTCTCTGTATGTCTTATCTCTATATATCACCCCTCAGCCTTCCAAATAATCCGGAGTTCATTCAGTTCCAGTTCCAATTCCTTAATGTGGTTTGTTAGAAGCTGCAGCTGGAAGCACTTCTCGCAGTTGTAGTGGTCAGGGACACTGGATGAGATGGAGATGATAAGATGGACTCTTGGCTCTCAATCTATCTTGTTATAAACTTGCACCTTCCTGTTTACCAGCACAGCATTATCTCTGTACTTTATTCTGCACTTTGTTATGGGTTTACCTTTTGCTACCTCAATGTGCCATTGCAATGAATTGAATCTGCATAGATAGTATGCAGGACAAACTTTCTGCTGTATCTCAGTACGTATGAGAACAATATACTAATTTACCAATTTAATGTTGCATATAATGTCACTTGCCCACGAGCAGAAACACTTTTCCTCGCCCACCAGCCTAAAGACATTACAGCCCTGAGAATCAATTGCACAGTACTTTTCTCTTTTACTGCTACCAATTCAAAGGCAGTATATAATGGAGTGAAATACAATGGTGACAATTTCCTTGTCAGTTCATCTCATTCCTAAAATTTAATTTGGCATGCCAGGGTGTGAGGAACCTCTTCATATTAGAAGGCCACGTGATGAAGTCAGCCTCTTTCTACTGCTTCCTTTTGGAGGATTATATGGGGATTTGGAATGGGTTGATCTGACATTCGCCCATTCACCACCCACTCTCACCTCAACATTGTCCAAAATGATTCGCTGCAGTCCAAAGTTATCCTCCCGTATCACGGGCCAACATTGACTCTGTGGCTCTCTTTCCCCCCTCCTGGATCATAAGCCTTCTTGCATCAAACATTCTACCATCCCAGCACTTTCCAATCCAAGGTAGCAGCCACAGTCCTTCTCCTTCTCTGATCTGAAACCAGTCTCAATCCTCCCCTCTGTCTGTCAACCGCTACACAAGCCCCAATCAGGAGTTCAGTTACCGCCCCCAACCCACTGAACCCCAACTCTCAGCTTGGAAGTTTTTATTCAAACTAAAATTTGCAGGATAGGATTTGCTTGGCTGTGATCAACAAGGCCCTTTGTGTCTTAGTGTAATACCACAAACACGTGCACTTGAAATAACCATAATTTTTAAACCAATCGCTTTTGTACTTTGTTTCTAAGAAGCAGTACATGCAGACTCCTAATTGTTCTTTGAAATAATCAGGGGGTGGGGTGATGACTGAGACCAATAAATTCACAAACCCCACACACACAGAATGCTGGAGGAACTCAGCAGGTCAAGAGGCATCTATGGAGATAAGTGAAGAGTTGACATTACAGGTCATGGCCCATAATGTCGACCACTCATTTCCCTCCACAGATGCTGCCTGAGCTGCAGAGTTCCTCCAGCAGTTTGTGTGTGTGGCTCAAGATTCCCTGTATCTGCAGAATCCCTTGTGCCTAAATTCAGAAGCCATAATATTTACGGGAGTTAGGCTGGTGGATTGGCAGCAGATTGTGTTTGCTTGTGGGGAAGTGACATTGCAGGCAATTTTTATCTAGAAACTGAATTTCAACTAAGTTGTTGCTCATAAATGTGACTGTATTTAGCAGTAAAGGGTTCCCTGCAAAAAAAAATGGAAAGCCATTTTAAAGCCACAGGGAGCTGACATGTTCTTATTTTAACCTGCTTTCCTGGATTGCTTTCTACATGGATCCCAATATCCATGTACACAGCCTACAGTTTTTATTTCTTCAGAGGATTCTATTGCAGTTCTGCCAAGGAGGTTAGGAGAATTCTTTCAGAAAATGAAGCAGTGGTCTGGCTTTGTGTGGCAAAATAAATCAGCAGTACATGTTCTTATTGATGGAAATTGAGTAGTGTAATGTCAACACCCAGAGTGTTAGCTTTATTTAATAAGGTAGGGTGGGAGGGAGTCACACAGTTTTTATAGATCCCACTATAATTCAGATTCAGAAAGAATGGAAGACTTGATTAAAGATCAGCACTCTCACCAGGACTTAAGCTGTACCATAGCTAACTGTTGATGTTCCTGGGCCAGGTAAAAACAATCACGGTGATCTGTTGGCTTCAAGCGATTCTAACATAAGCTCTCATGACACATAGAACCAATTACCGACGCATCAAGGATAAGTAGCTGTTACTCCATTAGAAATGTTGTTTCTGATTTCAAAAGTGAGAGATGTCCACCCAGACACCTTGGAATGGGCACAGTGTCAGACTGAACAAAATATACGTTTGAGTTTCCATTGGGTCAATAGTGGAAAAATGTTTTAAGTGTTACTCACATCTTGGCCAGTAAGGCATGTTTTTTTCAAGGAAAAAATCGTAAACTTCTTAATTAAGTTTCCCTTTGCCAGAAGGAAAGTGTTATTTGAACTTTAATGGGAATATACAAACTTGAAATTAATTGCATCTTTGAAAGGAGGAAGGAATGAAACTGCTTCTCCTGTGACAATACAGACTTCACAAGAGCTGTCCAAAATAAAATCCCTGTCACGAATCTTACGCTTCAAATATTTATCCATTTTTTTCATAAAGAATGCAATGGTTTCTGCCACAACCGCCCTTGTGGTAAAACATTCTGGGCTCTGACAACCTTTTGGATAATAAAAATAAAAATCTCTTCATGGTGCCCCGACTGATGTAGCGATCATTTTAATTTGTTATGTACTTGCTAGCGGAACTTTCCCTAATCTGTAAGAATTATAAATAACTTTAAAACTTCATAAAATTGATTGATTTCATTGTTAAAGTGGAGCCTGATTGAATAAGGCCGGTCCCTGATAAATAGCTATTAGGCTTCAATATTCTTCCTTAATTGATGCATTTAAGACCATTAGATAGAGGAGCAGAATTAGGCCATTCTGCCCATCCAATCTGCTCTGCTATTCCATGATGGCTAACATATTACCCTTCCTTCCCTATTCTGCTTTCTCACTGTAACATTTGAGGCCATGATAATCAAGAACCAATCAGTCTCTGCTTTAAATATACCAAGCGCCTTGGACTGCACGGCCATCTGTGACAATGAATTTCACAGATACACTATCCTCTAGCTGAAGAAGTTCTTCTCATCTCTGTTCCAAATGGAAGTTGCTCTATTCTAAGCTGTGCCCTCTGGTCCTAGACCCACCCACTATAGGAAACATCCACTCCATATCACTCTTTCTAGGCCTTTCAATAGGCGAGAGGTTTCAATGAGATCCCCACCCCCACCCCATTCTTCTAAGCCCCAGCGAGTACATGCCTAGAACTATCAAATGCTCCTCATACATTAACCCTTTCATTCCCGGAATCATTGTTGTGAACCTCTTCTGGACCCTCTCCATTGCCAGTACACTTATCTTAGATAAGGAGGCCTAAACTGCTCACAATACACCAAGTGTAGTCTGACCAGTGCTTCATAAAGCCTCAGCATCACATTCTTGCTGTTATATTCTTTGTAGTCCTTCTGTAATGAACACTAACATTGCACTTACCTTCCTTAAAACTTACACAACTTGCAAGCTAACCAATAGGAAATGCTGTGCATGGACTCCTAAGTACCTTTACACCTCTGATTTTTGAATCTTCTCTGTGTTTAGAAAGTAGTCTATATCTTTGTTCCTTCTTCTCTACACTATATTCTATTTGCCACTTCTTTGCCCATTCTCCCAATCTGTCTAGGTCCATCTTCACACTCCCTGCTTACTCAAAACTACCTGCCCCTCCACCTATCTGTGTATCATCTGCAGAGTTGGTCACAAAGCAGTCAATTCCGTCTTCCAAATCATTGACATATAACATGAAATGAAGTGGTCCCCGCACTGAACCCTGAAGAACACCACTTGTTACTGGCAGCTTACTAGAACAAGCTCCATTTATTCCATCTCCTTGCCTCCTGCCAGTCTATCCATGTTAGTATCTTTTGTGTAATACCCTGGGCTCTTATCTTGTTAAGCAGCCTCATGTGCAACATCTTGTCAAAGACCTTCTGAAAATTCCAAGTAAACAATATCCACTGACTCTCCTCTGTCTATCCTACCTGTTACTTCCTCAAAGAATTCCAACAGATTTGTCAGGAAAGATTTCCCCTTCAGGAAACCATGTTGAATTTGGGCTACTTTATGAAGTGCCTCCAAATAGCCCAAAACCCCATCCTTAATAATGAATTCCAACATTTTCCCAACCACTGAAGTCAGGCTAATCGTCCTATAATTTATTTTATCCTGTCTCCCTCCCTTCTTAAAGAGTGCAGTGACATTTGCAATTTTCCAGTCCTCCGGATTTATTGCAGGATCTAGTGATTATCAAAAGATCATTACTAATACCTCCACAATCTCTTTAGCTACCTCTTTCAGAACCTTGGGATGTAGGCCATCTAGTCCAGGTGACTTGTGTACCTTCAGACCTTTCAGCTTCCCAAGCACCTTCTTCTTAGTAACAGCAACTACACCCACTTCTGCCCCCTGACACTTCTGTATTTCTGGCATACTGAACTTTGAACTTTGAACTACTGCTACTGTCTTCCACAGTGAAGATTGGCACAAAATACTTATTTAAGTTGGTCCATCATTTCTTTATCACCCATTACTTCCTCTCCAGTGTTACTTCCAGCAGTCCAACTTCCACTCTTAACTCTCTTTTACACTTTAAATGTCTGAAAACATATATTTTGATATCTGCTTTGATATTATTTGTTCTTTTTATCTTCATATCTTCATATTTGATCTTTTCTGTCACTTTGACCTTTTTAGCTGCCTTCTGTTGGTTTTTAAAAGTTTCCCAATCCTCTCCCTTCCCGCTAATTTTTGCTGTATTTTATGCCCTCTCTTTTGTTTTTACGTTGCCTTTGACTTCCTTTGTCAGCCACAGTTGCCTCATCCTCCTTTAGAGTACTTATTCATTTTTGGGATGTTTCTCTTCTGCACCTTCTGAGCTGTCCCTTGAAACTCCAGCCATTGCATTTCTGCTGTCATCCTTGCTAGTGTCTCCTTCCAGTCAACTTTGGCCAGCTCGTCACTCATGCTTCTGTAACTCCCTTTACTCCATTGTAATACTGATACATCTGATTTTATCTTCTCCCTCTCAATTGCGGGGTAAATTCTATCATATTATGCTAACTGTCTCCTAAGGGTTCCTTTACCTTAAGCTCCCCAATCAAATCATTATACTATATGCAATGCAGAATTGCCTTTTCCGTAGTAGGTTCTACCAAAAGCTGCTCTAAAAACCCATCTCACAGCCATTCTAGAAATTCTCCCTCTTGGGATCCAGCACTAGTCTGATTTTCCCAATATATTTACATATTGAAATCCACCATAACTATCATAGCCTAGCCCTTCTTAAATGCCTTTTTCTGTTACCCTACATCCTGGCTACTGTATGAGGCCCTGTATATAACTCCCAATGGGGTTTATTTTTATCCTTGCTGTTTCTTAACTCTTCCCATAAGGATTCTAGGTCTTCCAATCCTGTGTTACCTTTTTGTAAGGATTTGATTTCATTTTTTTTTACCAGCAGAGCTGCCTCAACACCTCTGCCTGCCTGTCTGACCTTTTGACAGAAGGTGTATCTCCCAACTATGATCTTCTTTCAGCCATGACTCGATAATGCCCACAACATCCTACCTGCCAAACTCTAACTGCACTACAAGATCATCTACCATATTCTGTATACTGCATGCATTCAAATGTAACACCTTCATCTGTGTGTTCCGCATCCTTTTTGATCTTGGCCCCCTGCTACACTTCAACTCATCCCACTGATTGTGATTTTGCCCTATTATCTGCCTGTCCTTCCTTACAGTCTCACTACACACAGTATTAACTTGTGTACTAGCCCTATCACTCCAGTTCCCAGCCCTCTGTCAACTTAGTTTAAACCCTCCCAAATAGCTCTAGCAAACTGACCCTCAAGGATATTGGTCCTTCCTGGGGTCAAGTGTAACCCATTCTTTATGTACAATCATACCTTCCATTTTGGCATCAAGGCTTCATTCAATGTATTGGTTGTTTAGTCAGGACACATGGCTTACTGTGTACAGTCTAAAAGCAGGGTAATTTTCTTCAAGGAAAGTGCAGCTAGAGGAATTTTGTTCAGTGCATGATATCAACCATTTTTGTTCATCTGTATGATAGGAAGATCAGTGGTGTTTACCATCCACCCCAATTGCTCTTGAATCAAGGGGAAAGTGAAGGTATTTCAAAAATAGTGAGGTTACTAACTCTATTTTAAATTCCATTTGTTTCACCTGAATTTCAATTTTCCTCAAGTAGAATTTGAACATGTGCAAAAAAAAAAACAACAGTCCAGACCATTAGACTGTTAGACCGTCATACTGTAGTCTCAAACATTTGGGACTTTGGTGGTGCTGCACTATCAGATTTTCCGGACTTCCAACCCCACACTTCACACCAACAGTCCTCAAATACGTCCTCATACCAACCATTGGTCCAAGTCTCCATAACCTAATACCAGGTAACCTTCTCCCACCCAGTTACAGAGCTCATCACGTCAGGAGATCTGCCCCATATCTTTGATCCTGATAGTGCCCCAACCCTTCAATTGCTGCTGCATCAAACTTCAGATGTTTTCAGATTCTTGAAAGTCATTCCTATTCTGCCCCCAACATATTTTTAAATCCGTTATTATAGATATTACATAATATTATAAATTTCTCAGTTGATCACTTTCAAGGGGGGTGAAGGAACCAGGACTACCGGAGGGGGAAAGAAGTGCGTGAACTGTGAGCTCAGAAAGTTGGAAAAGAGCAAGGGATTCAAGGTCCCAGCAAATTTAGAAGAAAATGCAGAAGCTGAGACCCTGCTAATTGGAAGGAAGCATAACTAAAGCTCCAGGAGCAGGAGCTAAGTTGCTGCCTGAATTAGAGGGTATGAGCTATAAGGAAAGGCTGGACAAACTTAGATTGTTTTCTCTCTGGAGCGTCAGAGGCTTATGGGATACCTGATAAAAGTATTTATCATTATGAGAGGTAAAGTTAGGTTAGATAACCAGGTTCTTTCTCCCATGGTTAAAATGTCTAATACTAGAGGGCGCATTGCTTTAAGGTGAGATGGGGGAAGATTTGTGGGCAAAAATTTTAACATAGAGAGTGATGGGTGACTGAAATGTGCTGCCAGAGATGCTAGTAGGAGTAGGTATGACAGTGGATTTTAAGAGGTTTTTAGAAATGCGTGTAAATATGCAGGGAATAGAACAAGGTACCCAGGACATCTTTAGGAAGTGGTGTCTCAGAAAGGCAGCATCCATTATTAAGACTGCAGCACCCAGGGCATGCACTTTTCTCACTGTTACCATCAGGTAGGAGATACAGAAGGCTGAAGGCACACTCTTTGTGATTCAGGAGCAGCCTCTTCTCCTCTGGACATTGAAGCTTTGGGCACTACCTCACTTTTTTAATATACAGTATTTCTGTTCTTGCACATTTTTTAATAATCTATTCAATATACATAATTGATTTGCTTGTTTATTTATTATTATGCTTTATTTTATTTATTAGTATTATTTTTTTCTCTCTCTCTGCTAGCTTATGTATTGCATTGAACTGCTTCTGCTAAGTTAACAAATCTCACGCCATATGCCGGTGATAATAAACCTGATTCTGGTTCTGATGAGGAACATATGCAGGCAGAGGGATTAGTTTAATTTGGCATTGTGTTCAGTAGGAATAGTTGGGGCTGAAGGGCCTGTTCCTATAGAGTATTTTATATTCTGTGAACCAGGGCCCCAGCATGGAATCTGGAGCTCTGCTGAATCAGAAGGGAGAGTGGGGAACGGGAGCCCCATTAAGTGGGAAGGAAGGGCAGGAACCATGGCCCCAGTGGGTGGGAAGAGAGACACAGCAAATCTCAGCTGGTGAGTCAGATGTTGAACCATCTGGTTTTCTGAACGCTTGGTCGTGAGTTATTGGAGTTTTGCTGTTAACCAGTAATTGCTGTGCCTCAGATCAGAGCGAGCATGTTGGGTCTAATTCCGGATGCCACGCTTCAGGAAGGGCAGCTCTGTCCTGAAGAGTTTGCAGAATAGCAGCCAGGATGACACCAAAGATGAATAGAGTTTGGCTATTTCAAAAGACCGAACTGACTGGTGCTGTACTTCTCGGAGCTGAGGTGTTTAGGAGGAATTTAACAGAGGTATTCTAAGTTCCGAGTTCAATGGTTCCATTTAAAATCAGAGAATTCTTGCTCTTTGCAGACATCCACAAAAATCAGAATACCCCAAAGAATGAATGACAGTAAAATGTTAGAACCCCAAAGCCCCCTCTCACCTCTCCCAAACACAATCAGCAGCAAAGCAACAACCCTGCCCCCCAGCCCCAGTCATTTCAGCAGGAAGCATCAGCATCCACCACCCACCAAGCAAGCAATAGCAAAGCCCCCAAAGAGAGACCATGATCTGCAATCCAACAAAAACTAATTGTTCTCCCAACAACTTGACATGCCACAAGCTCTCTCCCTCCCTAACAAAAAGACAGAGAGGTGTCACCCTTCCCACAGCGAGACCAACAAAACAAAACAGCTTGCTGATTGCGATGTTAAAGTCTGCCGTGTCTTTTTTACTCTGAGATCTCGGACTCAAGAATCGGCAGCAAACTCTCCCCCACCATTGAGAGAAAGGAAGAGAGAGCACGATCGCTTGAGTGCAGAGGCCTCCAACAGCTGATCGGCTGTTTGAGATAATTCTGTTTCTCCTGTGAGGCCTCAGCCGGAGGCACCAGCATGGAATCGGCCTATTCACTGGGTCGCATGGCCTCGCCTCAGAGGAGTGCAAATGTTCCAGGCTGCATCCTTGGGATATTGAAAAGCGGCCAGAGGGAGAGCCCCAGGAGCGGGAACCATCACTGTAGAGAACTGCAGTCTGAGTGCAGCTGTAGATCCCCAACTCCGACAGAACTCCATCTACCTTGAAAAGGAAAAGAAAGAAACATTAAGGGGAGAAATTAAGTTTTTTTAGCCAATGAGCGATAGGAAACTGCCCTCTGGCAACATCTTATCTCTGCCTCATGATAGAATATTATGAATTCAGATAGAATAAAATAGAAGCAACTATTTGAAATGATAGATGGGTTGGTACCAGAGGATGTGGATTTAAGATTATTAAGGTCTCAGAAAACAGAATAGGAATGAGCCTGCTCTTCCATTCAATAAGATCGTGGCTGCTTCGGATCTAGGGCTCAATTGCAGTTCCCCACTCTCTCTATACTCATTGACTATGGTATAGTTCAAATATCTGTGTGACTTTACCTTGAATATATTCAATGCTTTTGTCCCTACAGCTCACTACAAATTCCAATGAGTACTGACCCTCTGAGAGGAGAATTGCTTATCATAAATCAGAAAGCCACTATTCTGAAACTCTGACCCAAGTTACCAATACCTTTGTTTGAGGAAACACACTCTCAGCATCCGGCCTGCCAGTTCCCCTCAGAGTCTATGTTTCAGTGAGACTACAATTCATTCTTCTAAATATCAATGGGTTTAAGCTCAACTTATCCAATCACTCTTCATACATCAACCCTCTTTGTTATATGAATCAACCTAAGAGTTTTTTTTTTCTGCACTGCCTCTTTGAATGTGTATCCTTCCTTAAAGTGAAAGCCAAAACTGTGTGTTGTCCCCCAGGTTCAGTCTCACCAGCATCCTGTAAAGTTACATCAGAGTTCCCTACTTTTTACTCCATACCCTTTACAGTTAAGGCTGGGCTTCATGAATTCCAGAGATGACTCAGAGTTAAGAACGACCCAAGATTTATCTTAAATGGGTGACTTAGGATGAGTGTTTATTTAATGCTGCAATTGGAAATACATGGCCAGAAAGAGTAACAGAAGCTGAATAAATCTGGAACTAGAAAGGAAGTATTTGAGAGATAAGGTTTAGGGTGAGGGAAGAGGAGGTTAACTGGCAATTCTTTCAAACATCCTGCAGAGATACCCTGATTTGACTGACTTCCTTATTAACATTTGATTTTGAGGTCTCAACATCTCATCACAGCTCAGGTTCTATGAACCAGAAACTAACCTAAAGATGGAGACACAAGAGACTACAGATGTTGGGATCTGGAGCAACTTACAAAATACTGTATGAATACAGTGGATCAGACAACATCTGTGGAGCAAAATGGACGGTAAACATTTCAGCTCAGTCCAGATGAAGGACCTTGACCTAAAACATTGCCTGTCCATTTCTTGCCATAGATGCTGTCTGACCAGCTGTCTCCAGCATTTTATATGTTACTGATGAAAGGATAACCATTAAGATGAGGACAGTTTTACTCTTCTATATCAGTAGAACATTCTGAACTGCAAAAGACAATCAAATTATGGTCTAACCAATGTTTAACTCTCTGCCTTGCAGTCCTTACCAATTTGACAGAAACTAGAATCTTTGCATCAAGCCTTTGAAGAGAATTATATATCTGAACCCATGCCTTCCTTCATACATTGCTCTTGCTTTTCCTTCATTTTTGCTCAAAATATAGTCCTTCACGGATCCACATACTGTATGCCATGTCCCTATCCATGCTCTTTGTTTTCTACCTATACTCTACAATTCTCTATTCCCAAGGTGAATTCAAAGTACACTGCCAGTACCAAAGTCAAAGACTCAAGTGCTAACCTCACTTCTTCCTTCCTTTGCTCTGTGCCTAAATACTGTTTCTTCTTTGGATATCTATGTTCCCTTATGCTTGTACCATATGCCTAGAAATTTTTCTCCAGATGGCTTATGCAGTGTCTTATGAATACCCATACAGGAAAAATCTGCTTCATCTGATCAACCAGTTCTTCAAATAACAGAGTCAAAATTTTTAAATGTTGGTTTGGCTTTGACAAAATGGTACAGAAGTACATGATCTTATGAATTATGATTAAACAAAGTATGCTCATCATAACCTGATGTCTCGATGAAAGGTCTTGGCCCAAATCGTCGACTGTTTATTCCTCTCCATAGATGCTGCTTGACCTGCTGAGTTCCTCCATCATTTTGTGTGTGGAACTATTTTGTGTATCATGACTCTCAATGATAAAACTGCCATTGCTCAGTTGGCAGATTAAGGAAGTTTGAGAAACTGTGACCTCATACTCTGTTATCTTGCTTCTTTCAGTAACTTGCATGCTTCCTGGCTGTTGGCTTAGCTGTGAACTAACTCCTTGTCTCCTGATCTACTTTGAGAAGGAACAGTGCTAGACACCTGTTTTTTTTTTGGTGGGAAGCTCAAAGTTGGGCAGAAAACAGGCAGTCTATTCACAAAAATCCAGGTTTGTTTCCTCCTGCCAACATAATTTACAGCAACTTTTCAACTGCAATCTTGGTAGTGGAGGTACCATGGTCACTAAGCTCCATTTTGCTCCCAGGCATTCATGGAAACTGGTTGAACCAAATCAGGCAGCATTGCCTGCTTTCTGTTGACTAACTACTGCACCAGTACCAACAAAACCACATTGCCATGGAATAGCAATTAAATAATAAATTATTTTCTTCACTTATATTAATTTTATTCAACACCATGATTCAAAGGGTCGCGGGTTTGCCTTTGTATTAGAATATTATGATTCCCTTATTCTGGTATAATCTTAATGAAATGCTGTATTAACTGACTTGATACTGCATCTATTTGTGTGGGTTTGCATGTATTCCTTGTGACCAATGGGCTTCTTCAGCTTACTCCACTTTCCCCTTCTCTCCCTCAGCCCCCAACCACATCCTAGAGACATAGAGATTAATTGACAACAGTAAATTGTCCCTAGCATGTAGGTGAGTGGTAGAATCTGGGGGGCAGGGCATGGGATTTGAGGGGGACATGGGGAGAATAAAGCAAAATCAAGATTTGTATAGGACCCATGTGAATGAGTGCTTGGTGATCTGTGTGGACTTGGTAAGCCAAATGGTTTGTATGAATCTGATCAGATGTAGCGCAGTAAGATTATCAAATTGAGAATCAGGTTTGTTATTTCTGGCATGTGTTTCGAAATTTGTTAACTTGGCAGTGTTGATCATCAGCGAGGAGATGTTATCACCAATCCACATAGATTGTGGTCTTCCAGTTAGGAAGGCGAGGATCCAATTATGAGGGAAGTTCAGAGGCCCAGGTTCTGTAACTTCTCAATCAGGATTGTGGGAATGATGGTGTTAAATGCTGAGCTATAGTCGATAAATAACATCCTGACATGGGTGTTTGTATTGTCCAAATGATTGAAGGCCATGTGAAGAGCCATTGAGATTACATTTGCTGTCGACCTACGGTGGCGATAGGTAAATTGCAGTGGGTCCAGGTCCTTGATGAGGCAGGAGTTCAGTCTAGCCATGACCAATCTCTCAAAGTATTTCATTACCGTAGATGTGAGTGCTACTGGGAAATAGTCATTAAGGCAGCTCACACTACTCCTCCTAGGCACTGGTATCATTGTTGCCTTTTTGAAGCAGGTGGGAAATTCCGACCATAGCAATGAGAGGTTGAAAATGTCCCTGAATACTCCTGCCGGCTGGTTGGTACATATTTTCAGAGCTTTACCAGGTACTCCATCAGGGCCTGCCACCTTGTGAGGATTCACCCTCCTTAAAGACAACCTAACATTGGCCTTGAAGACAGAGATGCCAGGGTCACCAGGTGCTGCAGGAATCTTCACAGCTGTAGTTATATTCTCCCTTTCGAAGTGGCCATAAAAGGCGTTGAGCTCATCTGGCAATGAAGCATTGCCGCAATTCATGCCATTGGGTTTCGCTTTGTAGGGACTAATGTCTTGCAAAACTTGCTATTAGAAACCAATACCACACTTTGTTCCAATATAGAGCAGTAGTGTTAGAAATTAGTCCATGCCTCTTCCCTGAGCAAATTCCAGGCAGAAAATAATCTGTGAACACCAGGTACCTGCTTTTTTCCTCTGTTTCATGCCTTTAAGCAAGTAGAGTGTACATTTATTTTAACTATCACCAAAATAAGTGACAATGAGGTGAAGTAATTAGAGGCCAATTGTTTTGAAAATCCAATCATTTCTCCTTCAAAAAAATAAAATAAAGGTATTCAGGAAAGGCACTGCCTGAGCATAATTCCCTTCAAAGAGTTTAGTTTAAATTTTCTTTAGGGCTCTTGCCTTCTTTATCTGACTGCACTGCGATTAGTGGGAGTCAGGTTTGGCAATAGATCAGTAGCTATTATCTCAAGGTATTTTTTATATCATCTATTATTCCCAGAATAATGTTTAGATATTAAGGAGGAAGCTGAAGAGTACTTCACTTGGAGTACTTGCATGTTATTGGTCAATAAGTGAAAGGCATATTTTAAAACAATTATAGAAAGATTAGAGCAGATATTTTCCATCCTTTGATTGATGGGAATTTGGTTCTCAGCATCTGAAATTCTTGTGGTGGTGGAAATCCTAAACACAATCAAAGTGTGGGCATATGATGAGTCATAACCCACAAACCTCCAGGTTGAGTACAGGGGAATTGGGTTAGTCTAATTAAATTTATTCTTTGGCTAGAATGAACAAGATGGGCCTAGTGTCCTCTTTAAGTGTTATGTATTTCTGTGGTTCTATGAACCTACAGTAGAAGGCTATGGACCTAAAGTAAGGACACAAACTGTGGCCCTACCCCATACAACCTTCACGATGGCTCCTTTGAGCTCCAGTGTGTCTTTCAGCACAAGGCCCAAGACTTTAGAAGGTGCATCATTCAGCCACGAACTGCTTCTTGTTCTGGATCAGAGTCCAGTCTCATAGGCAGTGCTCATTTTGTTCGTGTTAGAACACAGCCTAGGTTTCTAACAGAGGATCGTTAAGATCATTTTACAGACTGAAGGTTGACAGCAATATCTTGGAGAGCTCCTAAACAGGAAGTCTTGTGGTATTTTGCCTAGTCAGCAGTGGAGTAGAAAATTTATTGCACAGCATAACATTAATACATCCTCTTTGTACCTTGTTGAAAACCAGTTGCTTAACGTACAGTGAACATCATTCCTGCAACATTCTAGTTTTAATACACCCTTAAGAGAATGTTTGAACCAACATGGGTGTTTTCCATATTTTATGGCAAATTCACCATTGATCATCACTTTTTTGTAACAAATATCTAGAAATGCCTATTCCCACAGAATAAGACATTATAATAAAAAAAGCTGTTTTGAATACTGAGTTGCATTGGAACAAACAGCCCTTTGTAATTGATTCCAAATTTTAAAAATAGTAAATTAACAGCATGAATCACAGGAAGCCAGGGTTTCCTCATGATTGTAAAGAATTTGTAGCTTTTGGTGGGCAGTGTTGAAAATTCAAATTCCTAAAATAATTAGATTTGAAATGAGGATTGTGGTAATGCTGAGGACGCTCTGATTAGTGAAGATCCTCTGAATAGTTTTCGCTTTCTGAGAGATAGATTGCCTGAGTTATATAGATGCTTGCAATAGTTATGCTAAGAGGAAATCAAAACTTAATGACTTTAACAACAGTTTGTGATTATAGTGGGTGGAGATGAAAAAAAGCATGTTTATGCAAAGATTTTTCTGAAGTTCTGAAGCTTTTGGTCAACCACTGCTAGATTTAGTCTCAAACCATTGCAGTATGGATTTCAGACAGACTCTGCCCTGTTTACAAACATTGACATGAATGGTCAGGGGAATTCTCCACATGTAAGTGTGCACAAAACACCCCTCTCAATAGTGAAAACTTAACCACTTCAGAACCACAGATCAGAATTGCCAGTTTTATTTAAATACAAAATTAAGTGACTATATTGAAAAGTATCTGAGAAGTTCAAGGGGCTTCGAAGGACTAAGGTTATGAGAGGTAGATGGTCAAAACCTCCTTCCCATGTAATGCTATCAGATACAAGAGGGCATAGGTTTTAGGTAGAATAAGTTTTAAAGATTTCTTTTTACACAGAGAGTGGTTGATCTCTGCAGCATGTTACCAGAGGAGGTGATGGAATCAGATACAATTACTATTTTTGAAAGATGTTTGGGCAGACACTTAATTTGTCATGGCTTGGAAGAATACAGTTTCAATGTTGAAAGATGGAATGAGTATCATTGAGCAAAAAGATTGGCATGGACTTGATAGGCCAAAGGTCATGAATCTATGACATGAATTACAGGAAGCCAGGATTTCCTCACGATGTTGAGGTACTTTAAAACCTTGGGTTAGGTTTGAAGTCACCCACACACAGCTTATATCCAGTGGTAGTTCTGGGTCATCAGAGCCTTCCACGAATACGCTATCACACCTCTGGGATAGGGACTGGCACTGATTTCATATTTTAACCCTAATATATATTGCATATTTTAGAGCACATACCAATTTCAGCATCTGTTCATTGCAGCGTCTGAAGTGAGATTAGTTCCCAAAATATCATTTCATGAATGTTTGAGCCATCAGTCACATTAGTGGCAGCTGGAAAAAGTTAAACATCTGCTGGAATAATGAGCCAGATCTCCATGGACCCAGCCTGTTGCCTGGATTCCCTCCTGCTGAAGACTGCACTTTTTCCAGATGTGGAGGGATGAACGAGCTGACCTACGATGCTCCTCCCCCTCCCCACCCTCTCCTGCACCCATTCTCTCACCATCCACGAGGCTTCCTGCAGAAAATAGCCCTCAGAAAATATATCAGAGGTTTTGCCCCAACCGACGTAGACAGCCTGCCAGCTGTCAAAGTCATTTAAATATTTTAAATTGTCTCTGATGAAATATGTTCAAATAATTAATTAAAATATTCTGTTGTTTTAATTAAAATTTTTAAAGTTAAAAATTACAACTCTTCAAATAGATTAAAAGTATTAAAATATAAAATAATTAAAATGCATTTGATACTTTAACATTTGAAAAGAAGATTGGAAATAAAGCTATTCAAATAGATTTAAATAATTGAAAAACCATATTGCTAAAATATAAAAAAACATGTAATTAAAAGGACTAAATAAAGTAAAACCCTTTTAATGCTAAAAACTAAACATTGTAAATTAGAATATTCAAGGATAAATCAAAAATGATTAGGAGGTTTTCTGTGTTTTCTGATCTGAATGCTTATTCTTACTCTACAGCTTTACAGCATGAATAGAAGTTAATTTTATTATTCAGAATCAGAACCAGAATCAAGTTTATAATCACCGGCATAAGCCGTGAAATTGAAATTTGTTAATGTAGCAGCAGCAGTTCAATGCAATGCATGATATAGAAGAAAAAAACAAAATAAAATAATAATTAATAAATAAGTACATCAATTACAGTATTTGTATCTTGAATAGATTAAAAATCATGCAAAAAACAGAAAAAATGTATATTAAAAAAGTGAGTTAGTGTTCAGGAGTTCAATGTGCATTTAGGAATCGGATGGTAGAGGGGAAGAAGCTGTTCCTGAATCGCCAAGTGTGTGTCTTCAGGCTTCTGTACCTCCTACCTGATGGCAACAGTGAGAAAAGGGCATGCCTGGTGCTGGAGATCCTTAATAATGGACGCTGCCTTTCTAGTGACATAAAATACATAAAATTAAATAATTTTATGATCTTAATGTATAAGGCACTGAGAGCTGTTGATACATTCCATTCCATATACAGTGCCTATAAAAAGTATTCGCGCCACCCTCCCCCCAGAAGTTTTCATGTTTTATTATTTTAAAACATTGAATCACAATGGATTAAATTGGGCTTTTTTAACACTGACGAACAGAAAAAGCCTCTGTTGTGTCAGAGTGAAAAACGCTCTCTACAAAGTGATCTAAATTAATTACAAATATAAAAAATAAAATAATTGATTGCATAAGTATTCACCCCCTTCAAGTCAATATTTAGTAAAAGCACCTTTGGCAGCAATTACAGCCCGAGTCTGGCAAAGATATATGTGGGTGCATGGTGATTGAAGATATTTTTACCGAAAGAGCTAAAAAGTACTTTCCATATTTCTGGTGGCTGGGATTAATCAACTTGTTATGATAATTTTAAGTTAATGTCTTCTCTATCTACTCCCATATTTCTTATTCTGTCCCAAATACCAACATGAATAATCATAGAGTATTAGGTGTGGAGTGGAAGAGTCAAGAAGTCATGAGCATTTGTATAAAACTTTGGTTAGGCCATCCTTGGATTATTGCATGCAGTTCTGATCACCCCATAATAGACAGGATGTCAAGGCTTTGGAAAGGGTTCAGAGGAGTTCTACTATACTGTTGCCTTGACTAGAAGGTATTAGCTATTAGGAGAGGTTGGGTAAACTTTGATTATTTTTCTCCAGAGTGTTGGAGGCTGAGGTAAGGCTGAATAGGAGTATATAATGTTATGAGAGGCATCATTCATGTTGCTATCTAGAAACATTTTCTTAGGGTATAAAAGTCAAATATAAATGGGCATAGCTTTGAAGTGCGAATCATTGAGATCTACAGCACATCACATACAGGCCCTTCAGCCCACAATGTTGTACTGAGCATGTAACCTACTCTAGAAACTGCCTAGAAGGGGAAAATTTAAAGGGGACATGCAGAGTAATTTTTTTTATAGAAGAGAGTGATATGTGCCTGGAACATACTGCCAGGTGTGCTAGTGGAAACAGATATGATAGTGGTGTTCAAGAGGCTTTTGAGTAAGCATATAAATCTGTAGTGAATGGAAGCACATGGATCATTTGCAGGCAAAAGGATGCAGTTCAATTTGGTATTGTGTTCAACACAAACACTGTGGGCCAAGGAGCCTGTTCCTGTGCTGTACTATTCAATTTCTGTGTGGGGAGGTAAATTTCCTACTGACGTAATCAGATACTAAATGTAAGGGAAATTAAATTAAATAAATAAAAGCAAAGAACACTGAAGAAAATAAACAGATGTTGTGGTACACTTGCCAAGATCTATAAGAGGGTACAAGGAGCCTAGATGCTTAGCAAAGATAAGTTGCACAAAATCATACGTTGAGTATCTGTCTCCTCAGGGTCAATAGGACAAGTAACAAAACTCCGATGGAGAATATGAAACCAACAAGAATTGGTGTTGTGAAGGGAATGTGTATCTGATCTGGCTGCTGGCAAAATAAGTGTGAGCAATCTTTAGTACACTGGAATGGGGCATTGTGAGAGATTTTTCCAATACTGTATAAATCTGGGCTTATAATCAAAGATAAGTCCAAAAGCAGATGCTTGAAGCCTGCAGTAAAACAGAAACTGCTGAAAGTTCTCAGCAGATCAGGCAGTTGAAATGAATTCTGATGAAAGGTCATCAACCTGAAGCATGTACCCAGACTTCAGTTTTCATGGGTTCTGTTGGATTTGCTGGATACTTCCAAATTTTCCATTTTATTTTCCGAAGTAAGGTATGCACTTATACACATCTCTTCATGAACACGGGACAATGCAAATTATTTCTCTTTATCATTGCAGCCATCCTGGCAGACAATGTGCACACATTAAATTCCACACTCAGCAATGTAATTATGATGCATGGCCTGCTTCACTGAGGAATTTTTGGTAGATACCATATCTTAGCTCTGACTTGGTTTCATACCACAGGATCTTTTACTTCCACCTGAAGGGGCATTAGTTTAACCTCTCATCTGAAAGCCTATGCTGCCCCTCCATACTCCAATGGAATATGCTAGGGATTTTGCACTCTCACCTCTGAAAGTGAGTCCTCTACCCCTTCAAGCTGAAGAGACAAGAGTGCTACCCACTGATACAGTCATGGTCTCCCTCAGCATTACCAAGTTGCTTGCATTGCCCATTCTAGTGTCATGGCGATATGTTCTCTTTTATCCCACCCATCCCTGGAATTGGTTTTCAGTGACTAGTAATATGGCAGTACAAGGAGGCTTTGACACCAGAGGGAGCCTTTGATCCTGCTTGGATAGATGGAAGCAGAACAAACTTGGGTAATATTATTATAAACAATAAAATAGTTGATCCCAATGTCTCAGATGGGCACTTAAGCAGGTCTTCAAATATTAACAAGATGCAAGTCACAAAACTGATGACAAAAGTAACAACAAATTTCCTTCAATGATATGGTTACTTTATGGGTATAATATGAGGTAAAGCTGCTTTAAAATAATCAGCAGTGACTAAGGCTGAAATTCATGGTGTCAGAATCTATTTAACGGCTCATAAATTGTCTGTACACTTGAAAACCTGATCCGTCTCAGCTGCAGACTGAAGAGAAGCAGTAGTGAGATTAATAACAATCAGGGCTGATGGCATTTTAATGTACTTCTGGATTGCATTAAGAAATATATGACTTGCATTACTCAAAAAATACATTGAGACTTGATTATTCACTCCGAGTCTCTGTACAGAGTTTCTGACCATTCAGTAGTGAGGATAAATGATTGGTGCATATTATTACAGACATCAGATTTAGGCAACTGCCTCTTCACAAACAAAATTAATTGTGCTTGTTATCACGTGTCACTTCCTAGGTAGCAGTGCAATAAATAAAAAGCAGATTTAAAATTAAAATGTGCCAAAATGAAGTAACATTACTGAATTCTGACAAGCAAATTGCTGAGAAGGTCTTCTATGGTATTTTAACAAGGAGCACCATGCCTTCTGCATCTTCAGTCTTATCTGCAGCTGATGAAAAGCATTTTTAAAGTCCTATATTCTGAGAAAGGATTGTGTGTGTCTTTTTAGTGTAAAGTATTTGATGTTTAATGACAGAATTTGACACTGGAACCCTGTGGTGTGTGTGTGTGTGTGTGTGTGTGTGTGTGTGTGTGTGTGTGTGTGTGTGTGTGTGTGTGTTACTCTGGATTTCCAGCATCTGCAGAATCTCTGAGTCTCTGGAGGCAGAGAGCGAGTGCCTGCTGGAATGAACACCTCACGTCAAGTGTCTTCATGACACAGTCTACAAGGGTTCCTGGTAATAACTTGCTGTCAATGCCTCAAAGGTAATAGAGGATGGTAAATAAATGCCGGCGCAGCTAGTGATAACCACCTCCCATAAATGATTTAAACAAAGAAAGACATCCATTTATTTTTGGGACCTTTTGATCCACAGATGACATTTACAGTCATCTTCTTTCCAACTGATGCCAGGTGATGGATGTAGACTGAAGAATGGAAACAGGCCCTTCAGCCCATCACCTACCTATCCATTTGCCACAATCCTACACCAGCAACTCCCCTCTTAAATCTAACACTCACTTGTACAGTGAGGAGAGGGGCACTTCACAATGGTCAATTAACCAACTGACCTGCATGTTTTTGTGAAGTGGGAGAGCCTCCTGAGGAAACTGGGAGAACATACAAACTCCACATGGAAGACGCCGGAGATCAGGGTTGAACCTGGGTCATTGAAGCTGAGAAGCATCGGCTCTACCAGCTTCGCCACTGTGATACCAAAATCATGCTGTCCTTAACCTGCTTGTGTGAGTTGCATTGCCTCATAGAATAAAGCAACGGACCAGGTCAGATTAAACCTCATTTTGTGCTACAGATTTACCTGGAAAAGAAATAGAAACAATAATTTAGGATATCTAATGGGATGCCATTGTTGACATAGTACAGCATAGGTTTAATTTCTACCTGGTGATCTAAGAATTAGAATTAGAATCAGTTTTAATATCAGCGGCATATGTTGTGAAATTTTGTTATCTTTGTGGCAGCAATACATTGCATGCATAATAAAAGATGTGAATCATAGTAAGTGTGTATACACACACACACATATATATTAGTTAAATTAAATAAATAGTGTAAAAATAAAAATAAAAAAAGTAGTGTTCATGGGTTCAATGTTCATTCAGAAATTGGATGGCGGAGGGGAAGAAGCTGTTCCTTCTGGCTCCTGTTCCTCCTTCCTGATGGTAGCAATGAGAACAAGAACCTAGGTGATGGGGGCCTTAATGATGGATGCAGCCTTTCTGAGGCATTGCTTCTTGAAGATGTCCTGGATACTATGGCGGCTAATGCCCATGAAGGAGCTGACTAAGTTTACGACTCTCTGCAGCTTATTTCGATCCTGTGCAGTTGCCCCCACCACCACCCCTCCCCCATACCAGACGGTGATGCAGCCAGTTAGAATGTCCTCCATAGTACATCTGTAGACATTCACTGAAGAAAAAAATGCCTCTTCATTGTGTTTTTTTCTTCAAAAGCTTTATTTTCTGCGATCAATGTATAGAAAGATGCACTCTTGCCACTGAGTCAGAAGGCTATGCCCTACTTTAGAGACTTAAGTGCTTTGTCAATGTATGACACCTCTGAAGTTCTGAAGGGCTGTAGCAGTGGCAGAGGTACCAATTTTCAGATAAAATGTTGAGTTGTTCCTCACTTGCTCTCTCAGGTGGATGTAAAAACAAAGCCCTATGCCAAAGAGAAGTTGGTGACCTCTGCTCTCCATCCCAGAATCTGCCTCTCTAGCAAAACTTAAAATGGATGATCTGGTCATGTATTTCATTATTGTTTCTCATGTTCTGCTGTGCACGGTTCAGCTGCTGGGCTTCATACAATACCACAGAGGTAACATTTCCGTGCATGCTATTGACTGGAAGGCTCCCTGAGGTTGAGAAAGGCTGCAAGTCAATGCAAGGTTTTCTATGTGATGCATAATGAGGAATATCAAGAAATGATACTGTCTGGTATTGACCTTCCGAAAGCTTTCTCTGGTCCAGATGTTACGACTGGCTGCTAGGCATTTCATCTATGGCAAAAATAAACAGCTTGAGCAGCGTCATATTTCTAAGCACACAGTAAAGTTTGATCTGTATTTAGACTCTGTCACTGTAACTAAACTTGAAGTTTTGAAAGTAATTTTGCTCATAATTACATGAAGTTATAGTGTTGCTCCTAGACCACCAGTGTTTATTTTGTCTGATGCATAGTTCTGTTTAACCATCAATGCCTGTCTTGTTAATGTCAGTGAACATTTTAAACTAATTGGTATAAAGCCAAGTTATATTTCATACTATATAATTTCACTTACACAGTCTATTAAGATACCGTGAAAAAAATCAAATCAAGCATATAAGCCATCTAAAAGACAGAAGGGTAAAACAAATTGTCACAATGTACAAAACCATTGATTCTATATAGTACCAAGTTTTCCATTCTTTGAAGTATCTTTGGATATTTTTTATATTAGTCCCGTTTTTGGAAATGCATCTGATCTGTCAACAATGAATGTACCAAATTACCAACACATCTCTCTTGATATTTTTAACAAACATATGAATGTACAGCAGAATATAATTGTTGTATTAAACCATGAAAAATGTGCATTAATGTAAAATACACAGTTTTCTCCACTGATAAAATAATAGAACATATTAGCTTTCTCTTGTCGTCTGTTTCCCTATACCACTCTCCTCGCTGTCGATTTCCTTTTCTGTCCAGCTGTAGCCCTAATTCCTTGTCTCAATGTGCATCTGCTTCAGCCTTTGAATGCATTACATGTCATTTATATCCTAATAATAGCCCCCAGTAGAGTATGATGGGAGTGTAATGATTAAAACACCAGACTAGTAATCTAGAGGGTTGGAATAACAATCTAGAGACTGGACTAACAATCCATTTCAAATCTTGCCTTGGGTAGTTCTGAGATGAAAAGAAATAAGCCATGGATAGTTGTAATTGAAGCTATCATTTAGTAAGGAAGGGCCAACCTAGTGTCCTTCAGGAAAAGGAAACTTGCCATTCTTACCTGCTTGACATGTCACTCAATCCAGTACTGAATTGGCTCTTGAATGGCCAAGTAAACAGTTCAGTTCAAGAACAATTAGGATGGGCAGTACACACGGGCCTTGATAGGATAGCGTTTACCCTAACATAAGGATGCAATAACAAACTAAATTCTGCTGTAGATACTGACGACCATGATTCATTTTGCAGCACTTTTGCCTCTTGTTCGGAAGATTTTCAGTTCACATCTCACTCCAGAGACCCGCACACACTGAGCTGGCTGGCTGTCTCCAGTATAGTACAAGGGAGTGCTACCTTGAGACACCAAACCGAGTGAGACCCAACTGCTTGCTCTCCCAAATGCAAGTTGCTCTTTCTTCATTATGATTCATTGTTTTATTTTGATTTGTCTGGTACCTTGTACATTTCTCCCGCTTCTCACCTCTCCCTCCTTTTCTCTTACCCTCCTCTCTCACAGTCTGTTTTCCCTCTCTCTTCTTCCTCTCCCATTCAAACTCGCTAATTCATCCCTCTTTCCCTAACTCTCACTAACTCTTTCTCACTACTCTCTATACTTTTCACTGCAAATCTCTCTCATTCCTTCTTTGCACACTTTCTATTAGCCCCTTTCACTTCTCTCCATTCTGACACTATCTCTTCGTTTCTCCCCATTCTCTTTCTTTCTCTCTCTCACACTTTCTCTCCATTTTCTCTCTCTCCCCCATTCTGTCTCTCACAAATGCACACACGAACACACACACACTCTTTCTCCCCTCTCTCGCTCTTTCACTCCCTGTCATTTGCTTCAGTTAAGACTCCCCATCTCTAACTGCTGTAGAAATTATCCAGGCTATTGTGGGGAAATGAGCATCTTGTTACACCTGTGTGGAGATGCTGGGAGACAAGACTTGGGTTGGTTGGGATGGCTGAGAATATAAGATCCTGCAGATGGACAAGGCAGGAACTAAGAAAGTAATTATGGCTGAGTCATTAATCAATATCATTGCTATTGTTCCTGGATGTTAGTTGTATTTATTGGTATAATTACTGGGCTCTACTAGGTTCTATTTTTAACAATATTTATTGTGCTGCTGTAATTTCTTGCCATTAAGCATGTTGGAGTATAATAATACCTTTATTCTGTGCAATGTAATACATGGTAGCTTAGTGGCTGGCACAATGCTTTACAGTACCGAAAGCCCAGGTTATTTTCCTGCTGATGCCTGTAAAGAGTTTGTATGTTCTCCCCGTGACTGTCTGGGGTTCCTCCAGGTACTGTACTCCAGTTTCCTTCCTCAGTCCAAAGAAAAATTAATTGATAGGTTAATTGGTCATTGTAAATTGTCCCATAATTAGGCTAGGGTTAAACTGGGGGATTGCTGGGCGGCGTGGCTTGAAGGGCCAGAAGTGCCTATTCTTCACAGTATCTCAATAAATAAATAAACATTTCAATATATTTATATAATTAATATTTCTCACTAGGAGAATTAACTCTAGGTTATTTGAAGTTGTGGGAAAGAGAGTAGTAAAAGCCATAGGGTTTTGTATCTGATTGGTCTGGGGACACCACTACCACCATCTGCATAGTGTTGTGAAAGGGATGTGCAGTAACCTCCAGGCCAAAGATGGCTGGGCACTCAGCCTTTGCTTCAGGAAGAAAGGATTTTAGCCTTTTTATTATAGGAGTAGATTATTCAAGGACACATTTATTGTCATATGTGCCAGTAATAATAAAAACTTATTTGCAGCAGTATCACAGGCACAGAGCATCATATAGGCAGTTTTCACATGGAAAAGTACAAAGTAACTTCACTATCAAAGTACATATATGTCTCATGCATAGCCCCGAGATCCGTTTTCTTGTGGGCATACTGTGTTTGCTCACAAGAAAGCATAAATATAAATGAAACAAATTTCAGGCGAAAGAGCACAGTCAGAATGATGAAACACAGAAGTCCGTATTAGTGTAATTAGCACAGTGCTGCTGAGCTTTGGTGATTAGGGTTGCTCTGGTTGTTTCAAGAATTAAATGGCTGAAAGAGAGCCATTGTTTTTGAACCTAGTAGCATAGGATTTCAGGCTTCTGTACCTCTTGCCCGATAGTACAGTAGCTGTGAGAAGATGGCACGTCCCACATGGAGAGATCTTTGCTGATCGATTTTGCCTTCATTGAGCAACACCTCCTGTACATACTACCAATAGTGGAAAGGGATGTTCCCATGATATACAGGGGGAGAAAATTAAACAGATATGAAGGAAGCTTTCTTGTTAATTCAAGCTTAAATGATGTCCAAATTCGGTTTCAAATTAGA
Organism: Mobula birostris; assembly: GCF_030028105.1. Classification (NCBI taxonomy): domain Eukaryota; kingdom Metazoa; phylum Chordata; class Chondrichthyes; order Myliobatiformes; family Myliobatidae; genus Mobula; species Mobula birostris. The sequence continues at coordinate 124,496,820 of NC_092370.1, forward strand.
AGCTGATGAATATGTCAGTCAGAACAGGGAGGAAGGTTTTTAAATTATTTAAATGATAATATGAAAACAATATATTAACGTAGTGGGCATAAGGGAAAACTCACTAGTAAGTGCATGGCATTGTTTAATAAGCTCTGGAAATTCTTGACACCACTTTAAGACAGGAAGCAGTAAGAAGATGAGGTCACAATTTATTAGTTTATTTTCACTAGGAAATTCAGGAAGGCTTAGAGATATCTAAACATTCTGAGAGCTTCTAATACATCCGGGTTACTCTCAGGAATAAACAAGATTGAGAAGCAAAGTAGGCTCATATAAACTATTAAAATTCCACACACCTTTTCAAGTTTATTGTTACCATTGAGATATTTGTGTAAGTAATATTTACAATGCCTATTTACATTCCTTCAGGGTCTGCACTCCTCCTGATCCCACAGCTGGTGAAATGGAGCCAAAATTAGTTTATAAAACCAAACTCAAGCAACTTGTAACCATTCTCTGTTGTGCTTGGTCAGGGAAACCAGCTGATGTCTAACAATAATAGAACAGAACGGATTGTAAAGTGTCGAAGAGGGAAAATAAACACGGACAATTACAGACAAAAATTAAAATGGAATGATTAGATTCTGGATTTTGTTGTCAATTAATTGGTCTTTTCAAAAATATTAAGTGTATGCTATGATGTATTAATCCTCCTAATAGACAGTTCCATTAACTTAAGTGAATTCCTGTTCCTTCGTGTCATCTCAATTGCTTCCACTGCCTTGACAGCAATAATAGAAACATTGTAATAATTTCAGATGAATGAATGACATTGACCAATTGTCTTCAATGGTTTTTTTTCACATCTCGCTTTTACCAAGAATGCATATTTTAAAATACTCAGTCTGAATAATATAAGTGATTTGGTGGAGACTTTGGACTTCAGGCCTCTGTTACAATGTAGGCCTGTAAAAATGTGTTTATGTACTATGCTTTGTGGTAAGGATGATTCCAAAGGAAATAGTGCTTTCAATATGAAAAAGAGCTGTGAATTTCTTGTGCTCCTGACTCATCCAATTTCTACTGAGTGGGAGACTCAGGTCATTAACTGAGAATCATGTTTATTTTGCAAAGTACCTTAGTTGCAAACCCACACATGAATATCTCTCACCTTGCTCTGTTTTCTCTCTCTCTCCTCAGTTCCCGTTATAAAAACAGAACCTGCCGATGACTATGAACCGCCCTTAATCTATGGATCGCTCAATCAAGGGATGAGTCCCTTGTCCCAACCCTACTACCCTCAACCAGTCATGGCTCCCGAGATAACACAGGATCCTAGTTCCTGCCTTGTAAGTAGTTTTTCCTCTTGTCAACAGAGGAACGCTGGGTTGTCATCCTCCCCTACATCAGTTCATAAACAGCATGACATTACATCTGCCCCCTATGCAAAATGCACCAGCGGTACAGCCAGTACCCAGCTTGGTCACCAGCAATCTCGAACAGTGCCCGCTCTTCCAGAAGTGCACAGGTCGGTTGTTGTCCATCCAACTTCGCCCACCCACTCTGCACATGTCCTGATGCAGCCCCCGATGAGCCAGCACCTCAGCAGCAGCTGTTCCCATGGCTTCCAGCATGCCCTGTATCCCAACAATCTTTCTCCTCAAGGCCCTTCTGCTTCACCAGAGGCGACTTATGTGCAGCCCTTCAGTCCAACTAATTCTGCAGCAAGAGGACAACAACAGCAAGCTCAAAAGTCTCCAAGGAATGGAGCTCAATCTAGTCCATCAATGATGCCACCAATCCCAGGGGAGAACAGCCAGGAGTTGACTCCTTTGCAAGTTACAGTGAAGCAAGAGCCTCAAGAACTGGACCAGTTGTACCTGGATGATGGTAGGTGAATCATTATCGCAATTGCTTTTTCCAAAAAGAACGTTCTTAGAATACAGTGGATTCTGGTTAATTGGGGCACATTATATACACCAGTATATTTCGGCTCAGTTAGGCAGCTGCCCCAGTTAGCTGAAGTTTTATGGAAATAATAAAGTAAAAAAAAATGCTAAACTAGCATCTAACTGAGTAACAGATTACACATTTAAAATGAAACAGAGAACAAGTTAGAACATTATCAATACTACTACAGTGTGATAAAACTGTGCGTTAGTTCCAATTAGTTATGGATGGAGGAATTCATCCAGTGTGTATTGTGGTGTGTGCTGCCAACTGACTGTAAATAAACAAAAGCAGCAGAGGCCCCTAGTGCAGATAATGGACCGCCTTCAAAATAAAAAACAAAATTATCTAAAATCATTGCTTTTTGAATTGCGTCCTCAGCTGAAATGGGTAACATGACATAAGCACACACAACTGACACTATATTTTAAAAGTCTAAGCATGGTGTAGTGTCTTATGGCCACACAAGTGGCCGGCCATTTCTGGCACCTCCAAGCCTAAATGCTTGAAACTACAGTGAGCAAAACGGTTCTGAATGATCTTACTGCTTATTTCTCATGAACTTTCAGTAATGAAAGTCACTGCTTTTTGAACACAAACACACACAACTGATGCTATTTACAAACTCTTCGCTCTAAGCACGATTTAGTATTTAATGGCCACATAAGTGCAAACGACTGACTCTAGTTAGAAACTGTATGGCAACAGCCTCCTGAACCAATTAAGCAGCATATTTGTCTCAAATAAATGACGGGGATCCCAGCAATTTTCTCAATTCATTTCTATTTTTAAGAGTAGTCCCAAATAAGCTGCTACCCTGATTAGCCAATGGCCCAATGAACAGGAATCCACAGTATTTGGGAATTTCCTTAATCTGTTTGCACTTATTAAAGGTGTAATGGATTTCCTAAGAGTGATTGTCATTTGCTTTCACATCTGAGTTATTTTGTCATAATCATTTATTTTTGCAGAACAAGCCTTTAATGTTGACATTGTGCATAATGTCGGCAGTATTGATAACACATGAGGTTGCAGTAATGTCGATGCTTTAAATATAATCCATTTAAATGCCTGAATAACTGTTTCTTGAAACCATTTGATTTCATACTTACTTTTTTCTTACTTTGCAACATTCCCAGATTAGTGTTGAGCCCTAAATCATACAAAGTGTTATATTAACTTCAATAGGGATCTAAAAAAAATGGATGGGAGATATCCTGGGAATATCAGATCCAAAAAGCTTGCTAGCCTGGGACAAAACACTAGTCATATTTCCCATGGGTGTTGATTGTTTTTGCGGATGATAGGATGGTGAGTCTGGGTGCTTGCCTCACTTTTGAGGACAGATTTGCACACATTCCATCCCAGAAGTGCCAGTGTCTCCTCAGTGTCCAGAAGTGTAACTGAGGTCTTATGAAGCTTGTGGGAACCCTAGGGATAGAAAATTTTTATGGAGCTGTAACAAAATTGTTGAAGTTTTTAAAGTTCTTTGTTTTTCTTACAGTCTTAGTTTCTCTGTTTTGGTTAATGATCCTGGGGCAACCCAGTATAGGTTCATTGCCAGTTACTAAAGTGTTAGTTATTGATCTTTGGAAGCAACAGCCTTTCAACTTGACAGGAAAATACATGGAGTATCAATTTATATTTGATATGTAAGCAACACCATTTTTGTAAAATCCTTTGTCTGATATTCCCATCTATTTGACTCAAAGGGGAGGGGTTTTTTTGTTGTTTCATAGGATAGAGTACAAATTGTAATTAAAGGAGAAAGTACAAAGGACAAAGTAAATATATTATCAATGTACATATAGGTCACCATATACAGCCCTGAGATTCATTTTCTTGTGGGCATACACAATAAGTTGAAGAAATTTAGGGAGCGGTGTCTCAGAAAGGCAGCGTCCATCGTTAAGGACCTCCGGCACCCAGGGTATGCCCTTTCCTCACTGTTACTATCAGGTAGGAGATACAGAAGCCTGAAGGCACACACTCAGCGATTCAGGAACAGTTTCTTCCCCTCTGCAATCCGATTCCTAAATGGACATTGAAGCTTTGGACACTACCTCACTTTTTTAAAAATACACAATATTTCTGGTTTTGCACATTTTTTTAAATCTATTCAATATACATAATTGATTTACTTGTTTATTTATTATTTTTTCACTCTCTGCTAGACTATGTATTGCATTGAACTGCTGCTGCTAAATTAACAAATTTCACGTCACATGCCGGTGACAATAAACCTGATTCTGATTCTGAAATATTAGGATCAATGAAAGATTTCCCAACAGGGTGGACAAACAACCAATGTGCAAAAGACAACACACTGTGCAAATACAAAAGATTTTTTAAAAAAGCAATAAATATCAAGAACATGAGATGAAGAGTCCTTGAAAGTGAGTCCATGAACAGTTCAATGATGGAATAAGTGAAGCTGAGAAGTTATCCCCACTGATTCGATAGCCTTATGGCTAAGGGTTAATAATTATTCTTGAACTTGGCAGTGTGAGTACTGAAGTTCCTGTACCTTCTTCCTGATGGCAGCAGTGAGAAGAGAGCATGGTCTGGTGGGGAGGTCCTTGATGATGAATGCTCCTTTCCCGCAACAGTACTCCATGTAGATGTGCTCAATGGTGGGAAGGGCTTTATCCGCTACTTTTTGTAGGATTTTCCTTTCAAGGACTTTGGTGTTTCCATACCAGACCATGATGCAACCAGTCAACATACTCTCCACCACACATATATAGAAGCTTGTCACAGTTTTAGAGGTCATGCTGAATCCTTGCAATCTTATAAGGAAGTAGGAGTGCTGCCGTGCTTTCTTTGTAATGGCAGGTATGTGTTAGGCCCAGGGCAAATCCTCTGAAATGATAACATTAAGAAATTTAAATTTGATGACCCTCTGCACGCCTGATCTCCCGATGAGAACTGGCTCAAGGACCTCCAGTTTCCTTCTCCTGAAGTCAATTGTTAGCTCCTTGATCTTGCTGGCATTGAGTGAGATGTTGTTGTTGTGGCACCAATCAGCCAAATTTTCTATCTCCCTCCTATCTGCTGGTTCATCACCACTTTTGATTCGGCTAATCACAATGGTGTTGACAGCAAACTTAAATATGGCATTGCAGCTGTGCTTGGCCTCACAGTCATAAGTGTAGAGCAGGGAGCTAAATGCACAGCCTTGTGGTACACCTGTGCTGATGGAGATTGTGGAGGAGATGTTTTTGCCAATGAAAACTGACTTAGGTCTGCAGGTGAGGAAATCTAGGATCCAGCTGCACAAGGAGGCTTTGAGGCCAGGGTCTTGAAACTTATTGATTAGTATTGAGGGGATAATGGTATTGAATGCTGAGCTGTAATTGATAAAAAGCATCTTGATAAATGCATCTTTGCTGTCCAGATGTTTCAGGGTTGAGTGAAATGCCAATGAAATGGCATCTGCTGTGGACCTTTTGTGATGGTAGGCAAATAGGAGTGGATCCATTTCGCTTCTCAGGCAGAAGTTGATGTTTCATCACCAACCTCTCAAAGCATTTCATTACAATGGATGTAAATGATACTGCATGATAATCATTGAGGCAGGTTTCCATGTTCTTCTTAAGAACCAGTATAATTGATACTGGCTTGAAGCAGGTGGGTACCTTGGACTGCCAAAGAGAGAGGTTAAAGACATCAGTGAACACTCCAGCCAGGTGATTAGCACAGGCCTTTAGTACTCAGCCAGGAACCCCATCTGGACTGGACGCTTTCCATGGGTTCACTCTCCAGGGCTAACACTGGGATGTTTGTGTAAGGCAGCTTTGCCCCTTGAGCTATCTTCTTTGAAATAAATCTCTCTACTGCTCTTTAACATCTGACTTGTCCACCACGAAAAAAAATTAAAATGTTTTGCCATTTAAGGTCATTGTGTAAACACAACTTTTGACAGAGGGGTTTCCTGTTGACCATGTTGATTTTTTTTTCAACTACTTTCTTAGTTAGCTGTTGTTATTTACTCATTCCTGTTTAATCTGAGATTACGTATTCAATCCATTGACTCCTAAACTTGAAGAAAACCTATTTTGTAAGGTATGAGTGTTGACTTTCCCTCAAAAGAAATGTTCTTCCCTTGGTTATTTGATTTTCTGGACATCCCTGCATGTTTGCTCTACATTTCACACAGATGAAACAGCATTGCACCTGATTTAGTATATTGTGCTCAATTCTCACAATGTAGCCTCCTGTGAAACTGAGAAAACAAATGCAGAAAGGGTGAACAATTTTCAGAACACTTTTGCAAAGGGCAATGATGAGCTTCCAGTTGCCTGTCACATTAATTTTCTACCCAGCAATCACTCTAACATCTATGTCTTTGGCCTTCTGACATTGCTCCAACAGTGCACAAGGTAAGGTCAAGGAGCTGCATCTCAGCTTCTTCTTGGTATGTTACAGCTCATGAAGCTTAATACTGAATTTAACACGACAGGTATCCACTCTGTTATATCCTCTGTCTACACAGGTGTGACTGTACCTCTCTATTTCAATTTGTTTCATTTCTTTTCTCTGTCTCCAACTGACTGGTTCTAAAGTAATTGTTATTTTGACAACTTTGATCTGCACGTATCAAAGACATTACCTCTATTCTCTCTATTGCTGAGTCCACTCTACAATCTTTTGCCCGGTTCTAGTGAAGCATCGCTAATTCCAACTCTCTACTTTGTTTCTTTCTCCAGTGATGCTGTTTGATCTGAAGAGTATTTTCAGTATCCTCAGTTTTTTTTTTCCACATTTTTTCTGCTTTTAGCCAAACAGGTTTTAGTTTGTCTTCCTTTGCACTTTCTCTGACTTCATTTTTTCTGTAATTTATGTTATTTCCATTCTTCTACTGGAATCTGGCATCTTCAGCTATGGATTTTGGCAGGTTCACTTTCATCCACCAGTGTCAAAGTGATCCCTTTTTCTCATGGCTCTGCTTTATAAGCAGTGATTCCCTCTGGAGTCATACTTGCCTGTGTGATGTTTGCCCACGCACCTTGTTGCTGAGTTCAACTAGAACTTGAAGGGCAAATATTTCCATAGCAAAACTGCTGCTCAGTCTAGGGTGACAAGCCAATTTTCAATCGTCAATTTTCCCATTCTTTCCATGTGCATGCAGCAAGTTTTACTTCAAATTTGCAGATTACAGTCCATGCCTATTAGTTCAGAGACTCCCCCCTGAGGAGAAGTAGGAAAATATCTTCTAGGAAAATATAATTCTATTTTATTCCTTAATAAACTTAAATCAAAAAATCGTGCAGAACTTGTTTTGCCTCTTGCTCATACAGGTTTTATATTAATGGCTCATTGAAACCAACTGTGCCAGATAATGGATTGCATCTCTACCTGTAGCTCTAATGCTATCTCACCCTATTAGTCAGCATTGCCAATAGGAGACATGTGGAATTAACATGCAGAACACAGATCTAAGTTCTCTGGAACTGCCCTACAACCATTCCTGTATATTGGTCTTTGTGCTTCTTTGCTGTCGGTCATCAGAGGACCATATGACATCATGCACTCGAATATTACTTATTGAGCCTCAATTTCTAGTAAATTGTTTAATTGAAAAATATTTTTACTGCCTTCTATATGCAAGCACATACAATTGTACCTTGGCATGATGAATTTGTAATCACGGTGAAGAATCTGACTCTGGGTGGAATACATGCTGTCACTTATTTCTGCACCAAAGCTGCTCCAAGTCTATGAATAGTTCTACTATTGCAATATCACTGAAGCTTCAGTTTTATATGTCTCTGCTAATTCTACCTTTTGGACTGTTCACTCACTGATCTGCACAGCGTGCAAACTCATAAAGGCCATACATGTTCCGTGTGTGATACTAAAGCCCTACTTTGCTGAGATAAATCTCCTGAGATGATGATTTCTGAAAGGTTTTCATTGCCAGATGCTGGACTGTGCGCTAAAAGAATCAGTCTTACCACTGTCCGGTAATCGGTTCAGACCACCATGATAAGAGCTCAGCAAGTCACTGCCCAGTCAGCTAATGCATGCTCCAAGAGTTGGGATGGGAAGAGGTGCCTCTGGGCCTATCAGCTGGGAACAGGGGCTTGGTGTGCAAGCAGGTGATTGGCATTCAGTGCTGGGAATTGGGGTGATGGTGGCGGACACACTGACAAAGCTTTGGGGGCTTGAGGGTACAGGCGTAAAGAATTGAATAGATAATGCTGATTGGAGAAGAATTGTAGAGTTGACTATAGAGGTTAAGGACAATTCAGAGGTTAGATGGTGAGGTATAGACAAGGTGTTGCTTGCAATGCTGTCATAGACCAGAAGTGTAGGGCCCGAAGTCTATACAATAACCTTGCTGCTGAGGTGTGAAGGTCATGTTGTCCTAAGACTGCCAACATGGTCTGAATTTCTCCACAATGCTCCAAAACAAACATTACTTGGACAATGAAGTTGAGTTCTGGACCCTTGACACATACATTGCATCGAGACTCACAAGTGTAGCTCATGACACTGGAACTGGTACAAAACATTCTGGAAATAGATATCATCAAGTTTTGCTCCAGAAATAAGCCACACGATGCTGAAAGTAAAGCACTATTGTGCATTAAGTTTCTAGCTGTACATGCTTATATCTTTGCCAGCAATGAATCCTGTGTGTACTTTAATTCTTGTAACCTTACCAGCCTTTTGAACTGATTGGGAAGACTTCTTGGCATAGCCTGACCCTGCTAGAGGAATGCAACAAGCTTATGTGTAATGGTGAGATCATAGTTCAGTAGTTTGGCACAGTTTTCTTAAACTTAATCAAGTATATCAATAAACAGGTTAATTTTAAACCTCCCCAAACTTCTCAAAATAGCCTCCTCTACTGGCCCAAAAGAAGTCCCAGTTTAGGTGTCCATTCTAATAGGAAGCAGTCCTCTCTGCCATTTTATCTTTTCCCTGTCTGGAACAAACTCCTAGGTTATCCCCTAATTACATTTCCTAATTTCCCAATTTCATTCCCCTCCTCCAGTAGGGGAGGAAGAGAGGAATGGCTAAGGGTCCCACAGCTGCAACTCCAAAATTCCTTCTGAAATAACATTGAGTTTCTAAAATTTATTTAAAGTGCCTTTCTTCCAGCAATAGCTTGCATTTATCATACCTTTAAAGTAGCAAACTTCTGTGACATGCTACATTGAAGCATAAACAAATGAAATGGGATGCCTAGACATAAAAGGATACTTTAGAAGTGGTTTTGAGGAAGGTCTGTAAGGAGAAGGAAGTTCGGGGACGGGTGGGATTCCATCAGTCAAGGCTCAGTATTCCATTTGCATCTTCCTAACTGGAATTCCACCAACATGAAACATTATAATTATGATCATATCAGTGCAAAATGCATCTACAGTCATATATTCCCATCATTATTATTTAATTTAAATACATCTGCCTAAATATTTTATTTGGATGAAAGATTACCATAGTGATAGCAGACATTGTTTCTGACTTCCTTCAACACCTGGCAAGCACCTCAGAGCAGGTGTGAAAGCACTGGCGAATCTGGACCACTACATCTCCAAAGCAATTCATTCATGGGTGCTGCTGACAAGGACAGTGTTTATTGCTTATCCCTAATTGCGCTTGAGAAGATTGTGCTGGTGAACTCTTCCCACAGTCCTCTTGGGTAAACAAGTTTGCAGCCTACAACGATGAGGTTCAGGTGATATATTTCCAAGTCAGGGTTGTGTAGGATTTGTGCAGAAGCTTTAGGTCTTCACACATGCCTGCAGGTTTGGTAAATGCCATCAGACGAGTCTGGTCTGTAGAAACATTTGCAGAAATCAGCACTGCAGGTTCTAAGGCTTCTCTCTTTGACAACTTTCATTTGGTGCTGCAGTAGAAAAATCAGACATCTGCCTCCCACAGATTCTTCAATCAGACTTTTTCTTCAAGTGTCAAATTATATTTTGGCAGGATTATTTATCTCTACCTTTTCTTTCACCATAGTGTACTTCCTGGCTTGATTTTACCCCCTCAGAGCTTCTTCAGAAATGTTTTCTTGATCCTTGCCTATCTCCCTTCCCACCAGCTCCTGTAGTTTCCTGAGCTAAGTATTATTCCCAATTGATTTCCTATAAATAATTTCTATTGCCAAACTGCCTACTCAGACTTTCTTCAATCTCTCTAATTGCTGCAGGCATATCAGTTCATGTTTGGTAATTTAAGCTATTTATTCAGGTGCACAGTCCTTTGGCACACACTGCGATTTATGCTCTGCCTATTTATGCAGAGCCTTACAGCCTTACCCCAGTTCACAATATTTCTTTACTTGTGTAGCGCATAATGACATCCAGTAACCTGATGCACGTTGTATGTGAAGAATTGATTTTACTTGCCATCGTGGATAGTTATTAATTTGGTGAGCAACTGAAATTCGCTTGGTTTTTAAAAACAGTTAGCTATAAAATGTATGTAGATACATCAAGCATTAATTTTACATTAAATTATTTCTGGAGTCAGTGTAGACCAAGCTATATTTAATGCATAATAGTATGAGATCGACACTGTCAAACCAACTCTCTTTGAACGTCCAATGTTTTTTTTCCCAAAACAGAGACCTCAATGGCTTATCAGACTCTTGGGATGTTCAGTAGCATAGATGTGGAGAAGATGCTTCTAACTGTTAGAAGAGACTAAAACCAAAGACCATAAATGTAAGACTCTCGGGAATAAATCCAATAGGAAACTCAGGAGAAGTATCCTTGCCCAGAGAACAGTAAGAACGTGGGACTCATTATGAAAAGGAATAGTTGATATGTTCTTTTTCAAATTGGGAATATGCAAGAACAATAATGGAAGGATACAGTGATAGGGCTACATGAATATAAATCAGAATAGTCTTACCTGGAATATATGAATACCATTATGGGCCAGTTGGGCTAGAGGAACTGTTCCTATGCAGAATTCTCAGTAAATATCAGTGCATGAATATTGAGCAAAAGTTGCTATATTATCAATGCAAGAATGCACCTGATCTTCGTGGTTTGTGAGGTTGCCTTTAGATGGATATCCTAAGTAATAGTCATTCATGTCACTGATAGGTGTGGTAAAAATTGGCATTGTCTTTGGGTTGTTCCATTGTAAAATCCTGCTGTCCAGTAGGTTACAGTCAATTCCTTTAACATACCAGACCACTGTCAAAGCTTGGGGAGTTGTATGTTCGCCTAAGCACATTGTATTACTTCTGCAGAGGAGCAGGTGAGTTCTTTATTTTCAATGGTATTATGAGGAATGAATCATTTGTTAACACAGCTATAGAAATCTCCCTCTCATGGTGCTAAATGAGTGATATGGTATCAGTTGCCTGCTGTGCTCTCTCCAAGAAATCCTGTTTTTCATTGATCAAGGTCAATATGAACATACATCTATCTGTATGCCACAGGAATATACCTTGTGGCCCATAGTATCTGTGTCAGGCACAATGCCAATTAATCAAAACCCATCTGTCTGCACACAGTTTAAACACCTTTATCCCTTGTATGTCCGTATGCCTGTATAAATACCTCTAAGTTCCACTATCATGTCTACTCTCCAGTAGTGCGTTCCAGATGTCTACCATGATCTGTGTAAAAAAACATATCCTGCTCATCCTCTTTAAAACTTTGCCCTCTTGCCTTAAAGCTATCCCCTCCAGTATTTGACATTTCCACCCAGAGGCTAAACACTGTGAGCCTGAGAAAAACTTTAAAGAAACAATATAAAATGTCGTGCTGCTACAAAGCAGTGCATTCAGTGATACTGACTGCAGATAAATTTGGGATGAATTTCTAGACAATTTTTTTTAATGGTTGTAAACTTGATATTTATTCATTAAAAACACAAATCAAAATAAGACCATAAGACATAAGAGCAGAATTAGGCCATTCATCCCAACAAGTCTGCTCCACCGTTCCATCATGGCTGATCCTGGATCCCACTCAACCCCACACACCCGCCTTCTCGCCATACCCTTTGACGCTCTGACCAATCAGGAAACAATCAACTTCTGCCTTAAATATACCTACAGACTTGGCTTCCACTGCAGTCTGTGGAAGAGCATTCCACAGATTTACTACTCTCTGGCTGAAAAAATTACTCCTTACCTTTGTTCTAAAGGGTGGCCCCTCAGTTTTGAGGCTGTGCCCTCTAGTTTTGGATACACCCACCATAGGAAACATCCTCTCCACATCCACCCTATCAAGTTCTTTCAACATTAGGTAAGTTTCAATGAGATGCCCTCGCATTCTTCTAACCTTCGGTTGACCTACTTGCTTGAACTACTGAATTTTTTCATAAAAAGTTATTTTAGATGGATTTATAAAAGCAAATTATTACCTTTAACAATCCATGTCTGTCTAACCTATCATTGTTTCAAGAATGAATACTCTATACTAGTTTCCATTATATATTGTGCAAGGAAAAAGAAATGTGATTATATGATCGCATTAATCCATGATTTAAATCTCAGCATTATGCACACGAGAAAATCTGTAGATGCCAAAAATTCAAAGCAACACACACAAAAGGCTGCAGGAACTCAGCAGGCCAGACAGCATCATGCTGGGTTCCTCCAGCATTTTGTGTATGTTGCTCAGCATTATATGTTATAGTAGTGTTGTCAGTCTTGTCCGTAATGTGATGCTTGAACTCCCTTGGAGTACAGTAACAAAATTTATTACAGATTTTATGAATCTAAAATATATTTTTAAATGTCTCACACTGAACTAGTAAACCTTGTCGAGTAATTGATGACTTGAAGAGTGAAATTCAAAACTGCATTGAAAACAAAGCAGAAAATGCAAGAAATACTCAGACAATTGAGCAGCATCTGCAGAGAGGGGAGCAGAGTTCATGTTTCAGACTTTGTGTTATTCAATGATGCTCAACAAATTCAGCTTCATGGTGATATTTGTAAACAATATGTAATCATGTTGACAAAAAGCTGTTCTCTTCACCCTGAGCTTCTAGTCACACTCGTTAAACTCCTTGGAGCCTCAAACGTCTCCCCTTTTGCATATTTTCTTAGCAGGGCACATATCTTCTCAACATTTAAAAAATATTTCAACAGTTTTCATGAATTTCCATCATTCTTAATTACTCTGTCATGAAAATTTAGGATGCATACGAGGCCCATCAGCCCACTGTGACCAGGTTGTTCACAAAGAATTACCTAACGTACTCCCACTTTCCATCTCTTGGTCTACTGCCCAACATATCATGCTATTCAAGTATGCATCCAAATATTTTTTGTATGTCATGACAGCCGAGGCCTCTATCAACCCCTCCCCACCCTGTTCCAGTTCCATGTGACCTTTGGGGGAACCAGGTTGTCCTCACCCACCCTCTTGTCCTTTTCATAGTCATAGTCATAGTCATTCTCCTTTTATCAATTATCGGAAATCTACGCCTCCCATCACCCCCTGATTTTTAATACTATTGGAAAATATGACCTCTCTAATTTCCTATATATTGGTATCTCAGAACTTTAACGCATCAATTAAATTTCCTCACCATTCTCTGTTCTAAAGAAAACAATCCCAGTCAATCCATTGGCTGGATTGTTGTTAAAAAGAATCATCATAAATGCTCCAACTTTTTCAGAACTTTGCATGGGTGGAATAAAAATCAAGATTACACTATTCAATTGATAATTACCTTTTATTATTTGCAGGTGTGACTTCTAATATAAAGGAAATAGGTTATGCGTGTCAGCCAGGGTTGAACTTTTGTCACTGAAGCCTTCATAGATACCAGATTGTTTCCATCCTCTTCCTTCCTGCTTCCACTGCTAAACCATCCATAGACATGTACAAGCCTTGATTTCCATATCCACTGCCATCCTTTGTCCTTGATTTTGCTGAACTCCATTCACTAATGCAGTTAGACTTAATTCTGTGCGTCAGTTAGCCATGATTTTTCCATTGTTATCTGTAGTCCCAGAGCTACACTCGAACAATCCCATATGACCACACCTCAAATTCCATTCTGGTGTGCAGCAAACTATTTGTATCTAAGGAATATTTTTAAAGAATTAGTCACACTCAAATTCCACCCAGCTTGTTGAGGGAAAATATTGTCACAAATGTGCCATGTGATCATGTGGATTTCCTCCTCTCTCATTCCAAGAACATAATGGTTAGTAGGTTAATTAGTTCTACAGGTGTAATTGGGCAGCATGAGATTCTTGTACGTGAAGAGACTGTTCCCATGCTGTATCTCGAAGTCAAAGTAAAACATTATCAAAGTAGGTATTTGTCACCCTATACTACCTTGAGCTTTGTTTTCTTGCAGGTATTTAAAGGAAAATAAATAAATACAATAGCATTTACAGAAAATGGTACATAACTAATGACTGTTAAATAACCAATGTGCAAAACAAAACAAGTTGTACAAATAGTAAAAAAATACCGAGAACATGAGTTGTAAAGAGTCCTTGAACGTTGGTCTGTAGTTTATAGAATCAGTTCAGAATGGTGATAAATGTAGTTATCATGCTGTTTCAAGAGTCTGATGGAGGGAGGGTAATAATTGTTACTGAACTTGCTGGTATGTTACCTTAGGCTTATGTACCTCCTACCCGATGGTAGTAATGATAAGAGAGCATGGGATGAATGGTGGAGGTCCTTTATGATGGATGCAGATTTCTTGTTGCAGCTCTCCTTATTGATGTGCTCAATGGTGGGGAGAGTTTGGCCTGTGATGGACTAGGCTGTATCCACGACTTTCTGTAGACTTTTCTTTTCCTGGGCATTGGTGTTTCCATACCAGACCATGATGCAACTTGTCAAGATACTTTCCGCTGCGCATCTATAGTAGTTTGTTAACATATTTGCTGAATCTATGCAAAGTTCTAAGAAAGTAGAGGTGCTTTAGTGTCTTCTTTGTGATAGTATTTACATGCTGGTCCCAGGACAGATCCTCCTATGACATGAAGGAATTTAAAGCTGCTGCCCCTCTCCACCTTCAGTCCTCTAATGAGGACTAGCTCATGAACCTCCAGCTTTTAACTTCTGCAGTCAATAATCAACTCTTTGGTCTTGCTGACATTGAGTGAGAAATCATTGTTCTGGCACCACTCATCCAGATTTTAAATCTCTCTCCTATATGCCATTTCGTCACCAACTTTGATATTGTTCAACAACAGTGGTGTCGTCAGCAAACTTAAATACAGCATTGGAGCTGAAATTAGCCACACAATCACGGGTATAAACTGAGTAATGTAGGAGGCTAAGCACATAGCCTTGTGCTGATGGTGAGTGTGGAATAGATGTTGTTGCCAGTCTATGGTGGCTGGAGTGTGAAATTGGGAGGAGGTATTGAAGCCCAAGCCTTAGAGCTTAGTAATGAATTTTGAAGGGATGTTAGTGTTGAATACTGAGCTGTAGTCAATGAAGAGCATTCTGATATATTCACCTTCATTGTCCAGATGCTCCAGGGATGAGTGAAGGGCCAATGAAAATGCATCTGCTGTTAACCTGTTGTGAAGGTAGAGACATTGGAGTGGATCCAGATCATTCCTCAGTTGGAAGTTCACATGCTTCATAACTAACCTCTGGAAGTACTTCAACTCAGTGGATGTAAGTGCTACTGTACAATAGTCATTGAGGCAGGTTACCACATTTTTCTCGGGCATCCGTACGATTGAAGCCTGCTTAAAGCAGTTAATTACCACAGACTGCTGAAGCAAGAGATCGAAAATATCTGTAAATACTCCAGTCAGTTGATTAGGCCAGGTTTTTAGTACTTAGCCAGATATGTGGTCTGGTACTACTAAATAATAAAAAACATGCTTTTGTATTTCAAATGCTTAAAAGGATAAAAGAGGTTGCACTTGAAAACAACATTGTTAACTTCCATCTTGCCCTCAAGCGCCCTTTCCCAAAATGTTGGTTTGTGGTAAAACTATCAACTGCCTGGGTCATAGCATTTCTTCCATCTTCTGCTGTATCTGCAACTTGCATGAGATGTTTGAAATGGTTACAGACTCTCTGAAATGCAAGTCAATCTCATCGGCAGCGCTTATGTTGTTGAGCACAAACCTCTTAGAAAGAAATACAGTTAAAAATTAATAATTACCAACATTTGCAGAAGAGATTATCTGTTATACCAATCAGGTCATTGCAAGGATGCAATCCTATGAATTATATGGATATTATTAGAACAAATGGTTAGTCATTACATTTGTATGCGTCATCCATCAGCATTAAGGTCACCACATCACTTTGGCCGCCTTTCATTTTACATTCTGGTGCACAGATTGGTGACCAATGCTGTAAAGAATGTCAACTGCACTGTTTATAAAAACAGAACTGATCCTTAAAAAATACTTGCAGACTACCTCAGGGTTTTGAATCAGTACCATGTGTGTGGTCTGGGAAGTCCTTGAATACCATCTATTGAATGCCACCTTTGCTGAGGCTGCTTTAAGCAGTCAAAGACCAAGTCTCCCATGGGTGCAATTTGGGATTTTCATGGAAAAACTGACACCTCCCAGCACCCCACAGATTTGAGACCACACATCAAATGTCATCCCGTTGTGCAAGAAGCTATATTGTCTGAAAAAAAACTATTTTAAAACTCTAATAAAGCTAAAATATCACCCAAGTAGTTCTGGAGGAAAACCTGCCACATATGTCCCTATATACTTCAGATGCCTCTTTGGCTAAAATTTCCATGTTTTTTTACCTTCAGAGTGTTATTGCCACAATTTACATTTAAATTTTTTTCCAGATATAATTGAAACAAGATCATTCAGTTATATGAAATTTGTTTACTTCTTAAGGAAAATAAATTTAAGTCATAATTTGAAACTGCATCTATTTAACTAGCAGCACTGACTTACCGGGATGACAGATTCTGGAAATCAGAAATATAAGACAGAAAATGTTAGAAAAACTCAACAGGTTAGGCAACATCTACGGCAGGAGAAATGTCATTAACGTTTCAGGTCAAAGACCTTTCATCAAAACTGGGAAAGAGACTATAAGTTAGAGAAGGGTAGGGGAGGGTTAGATAGGACAAAGGGAAAAGTCCTGATAGGGTGAGGGTAGGTTCATTATTATTTTGTTGTAATCGGAATGGAACTTCATGAGTATAGAAAAAGAACTTGCAGCTACTCAGCACCTTTCTGACTACAGGACATTGCAAAGCACTTTATAAATGAAGAGGTTGTATTGAAGGCTGGTCCTTTTTATGTTATGTGAAGGTAGACGCTAGATTTTTTTGCACTATACCACCTGGATTAATTCAGTTATCTTTGTAATACAACCATCTCATCTTCCTTACTTCAGCCACACTAACTTCAATCCTGAGGCATTCTAACCCTGACAGTGTAATGACAAAGAGAAAAATCATCTGTGCTTGAGCCAAGCTTCCAAGGACTTAACCTGGTCCCCTTCTCCACATTCTCTCCTATCTCACTTCCTGTACCCTCCATGAAATTTGGTTCTTGAACGCCCATCCCCATTCCTATTAAACTGTCAGCACACAGATTCCCTTCCTAGTCCCCATGTAGGTGAACTTTGTTAGTAACACTACCAAAGATACATAAAGCTTCATCTCTGTTGTAATGTAGGAAATGCACCAATTAACACGCAGTAAGCTCTCACAGTTTATCTATTTTGGGTTTGGCTTAGGGAATAAAATTGACAAGGATACTAGGAACACTTCTTCAAATGGTGCCGTGAGATCTTTCACTTTGCTTGAGAGAGGAAGCAATCTATGTTGGAACTAGCCTGTTGTGATATAAGATCATCAGTCTCTAATTCTAACATGTTACATCTCTCCAGAGATACTGTCTAGCTTACAGTAAATTTTCTCTCTCTCTTGCTCTCTCTCCTCTCTTCCCTTTGCTTCCTCCATTAACGAGCCTTCATTTCCTCCCTTAATGAAAGACAATCTTTGTCATCCATCTTCCCTTAATTTCCACCCTGCCAGAAAGATTCCCTTTGTTCTCTCCATTGCTTTTTCCATCTCTGCATTTTAAAACAACCCCGTTTTCCAACTTTTCTTAGTTGGGATGTAAGCTCGACAACCACAGACATTAACTGCGTAGATGCTATTTGACTTTAATTTAAGTTTATTTGAACTTTGACCTGCTAAATATTTCCAGCATTTTCTGTTTTTTTTTAATGTACATAGAATCATAATATAATACACAATGGACCAACTTGCCCATGCCAACCACAGTATCCCATCTTTTAGTCCCAGTTGCCCAAGTTCAGCCTATAACTAAGCCCCACACCTCCATGTACCTATCCAAATTCCTCTCAAATGTTGCAACTGTACCCACCTCAACCACTTCCTCTGGTAGTTCATTTCAGGTATTCACTACCCTCTAGGAAAAGAAGTGATCTCTCAGGTCTTTTTAAAATCTCTCTCCCCTTGTCTTGTATCTGTATCTTCCAAATTTGGGCTCCCCAACTTTGGGAAAATAGTATAAATGTCCACTTTATCCTTGTGATTTTATAAACTTCAATGAGGTCTCCTCTCATTCAACTGCATCCCAAGGAATAGTAATCTAGAGTAACAAACCCTATAAATCAAGCCCTTCGGTCTCTTTGCATCCTTGTAAGTCTCTTTTGCATGACCTCCAGCTTGACAATGTCTATCCCATAACAGGATGACCAAAACTGTGCACAATACTGCAAGTGTGGTCTTACCAACAACATATATAACTGCGGCATAATGCCCCTACTCATAAATTGATGCATGACTGATGAAAACCAGTACGCTAAATGTCTTCTTTAACCCCCCCCCGTCTACTTTCACCACTCCTTTTATTGTTAGTATTCTCTCTGTTCCACAACACTCATCAGTGTTCTATCATTCAGTGTATGTGTACTACCCTGGTTTGAAATAGAGCACACTTCACACTTATCTAAGTTGATATCCATTTGCCCTTCCTCAGCCCATCTCCCTATTTGATCAAGATCGCTTTGTAATTCATTGCAACCTGCTTCACTGTCAATAAGACACCCTATCTGTTTTTTTCAGAGTAAACAGACGACATTTTCACTTCTTATCCAAAAGGTGGCTCTTCCGACAGTTCAGCGCTCCCTCAAGACTGCACTGAAGTGCCAGCATTAGGTCATTTCTCATGCAGTGTGAGCACACACACTGACTCATAGGATATATTGCTCAGTATTTTCAAATTACACCCTTCATTAAGGTGTGATTTTGTAAATTAGTTTAGATACAACCATGAGCCCAAGCAAAGAGACAACACAAGCTGAGTCATTTCTGAAAAATAATATCATATCAATCTGGTTCTCAAAACAAAAACACACGTGGTACAGATACACACACACACACAAAATGCTGGAGGAATGCTGCAGGTCTGGCAGCATCTATGGAAATGAATAAACAGTCAACGTTTTGGGCCAAGATCCTTCTTCAAAACTGAACAGGAAGGGGGAAGATGCCAGGATAAAAAGTTGGAGGGAAAGGAAGGAGGCTAGCTAGAAGGTGATGGGTTAAGTCAAGTGACTAGAGAAGAAATCTGATAGGAGAAAGGGAAGGAGGAAGGGACCATGAGGAAGTGGTAGGCAAGTGAGAAGAGGTAAAAGGCCAGAATGGGGAACAAGAAGAAGAGAGGAGGTGAGGGAGAGATTTTACTTGAATCAGAAATCGATATTCATGCCATCAGGTTGGAAGCTATCAAGATGGTGTATAAGGTGACATGCCAGAACAGGAATGGGAATTGGAATTGAAATGTTTAGTCACTGGGAAGTTCGGCTTTTAGCAAATAGAGTGAAGATGCTCGAAACTACTGGAAATCTAATTGTCCAGTAGTTTCTCAGGTGTTATCATTTCACAGTTTTTTTTTTATCATTTGTCGGTTACGAAAGTGGGTCACTGATTCATTTTGAGTTCCAAGAACAGGCTACAAATATCCTTCACTAGGTTAATTCAAACCGATTGTTGCTTTAAAGACAAATGTTTCAAAAAAGTACTTTGCAGAAATATTCAGCATCTGGTTTAGTTTTCGCGTTTTGTAAATTAGCAAAAAAATTTTGGCTTGTATTCTCCACAAGCTAATGTCTCCATTCTTCCAAGGCAATTTAATAGCAAGTAGCTCCCTGTCTGCTATTCTGTAATGGTGCTGTGTAGAGTTGAACTTGCACTAGAAGAAGGCACAAGGGTGTGTCTTCCTGTCTGGTCCTCACTGGGAGAGTATGACCCCAGCACCCATGTCGGATGCGTCCACCTTTAGCACAAAAGGTTCAGAGGGGTTTTGATGGCGTAGAATGGGAGTGTTGATGAAGCTCCTTGAAAGCATGGTCCATGGCAGCAGACCAGGTTGCCCATGAGTAGGTGATTTGGTGAGGGAAGTGAGAGGAGCAGTCATTTGGCTGTAGATCCTGATGAAATGGCAGTAGAAGCTAGAGAAGCTCAAGAAGCACTGTAACTGTTCGAGGGAGCGCAACTGAGGACATTCAATGACAGCACGCACTTTCTGTGGGTCATAGTTAACAACCCAGGAAGGAAATGACTGGGACATAGATCTGGTATTTCACTAGCTTGCAGTACAGATGGCCTTTGAGAAGACGCTGAAAGACTGAACAGACATGACAGATGTGGTCTTGCGGGTCCTTGGAAAAGATGAGGATGTCATTGAGGTAGACGAACACATACCTGTGTAGTATGTCTCGGAGGATCTCATTAATAAAGGCTTGGAAAATGGCTAGACTACCGGAAAGTCCAAAAGGCATCACAAGGTTTTTGTAGTAGCCAGCGGGTGTTGTGAGGGCTGTCTTCTCATCAACAGCCTCTGATCAACCCCTAGCGGATGCGGATCAGTTTGTATGCACTCCACAGATCTGGGCCCCATGGAGTGTTTCAAATACACTGTCCATCAAGGGAAGAAGGCACCATTTCTAAATGGTGATTTTGTTGAGTCCATGGCAGTCAATGCAGTGATGAAAACCCCCATTGTACCTTTTGACAAAGAATCCGGCACCATCTGGGTTTGGCTGTGTTGTTTATTCATAGGATGGGTCTCAGGAGGGGAGAGGAAAAACAGATCACCTAGGAGAGGGATGGTGCCTGGGAGGACATTGATACTGTGGACTGTGAGGCGCCAGGGTGCTGGCCTCCCTGTTAATAAGCCGATGGTTAAGTCATGGTATTCCTGTGGGAGTTTGATTTTTGTCAAGTGTTTCCTCTGTCTCCACTGATTTATGGGGAGAAGTCAACTGAGGTTGCAGGCAGCTGGTTCAATGGGTGGGTCCCCAACTCAGCAGGACGCCAGATGACCATGTGAAGTGAGGGTGGTGAGTTAAGAGCCAGGAGTAACCCAAGCTGAAAGAAGTGCTGGGTGAGTCAATCAGGAGGAATTGGATGGGATTTATAGTTATCTCCAACACCCTTATGCCCATCTGTTCAAAACATGGCATTAGCATTAGATCAGATGAAGTCACTAGAACCCAAACAGAAAATCTTCTGAAATTATGATTAGTTTTATCGTTAAAATGTTAAAGCAAGATGGAGCAGTTGTACAAGGAGGTATTGAGGTCTTGTAGCTTATTCATTTTGAGGGGATGATAGTATTAAATGCTGTGCTGTAGTCAATGAAGAGCATCCTGAAATATGCACTTTTGCTGCCCAAATGTTCCAGGATTGAGTGTAGAGCCAAGGAAATAACATTTGCTTTTGACCTGTCATGATGTCAGGCGAATTGGAGTGGATCCAAGTCACTTCTTAGGAAGGATTGCCATTTATACTGAGTTTCTATGTGCTCCCAATGCATGTACGTAAGATTCTCAGTAATATTCTGAATGCACTTAATGGCCCAGAAATATTGAGGACTCAGTAGGGATGTTCTTTTGAGGTTTTGAACACAATCCTGAATCTTTATTCTTATCCAATGGTATTCAGAGAGGACTTCCACACCCAGACCACAGAACTTCATGAAGGAGACTCATTACCAACTTCTCTCAGCATTAAGGGGTGGATGTCACTGTTGACCTGTTGGGCAATGCCAACATTTTGTAAAATGGATTGAGAAAAATCTATGCATTCATGACTAAAAAGAGAAAGAAGTACAATTAAATTCGCTGCTCTGCAAGTAAATATGTCCATTTGGTCGGTGATGTTCTTTCACATCGCCACCTTCAACCAGAAACAAACAATCTGCTGAAGGAACTCAGGAAGTCAAACAACATCTGTGGGGGTGGGGGGGGTGTATAAATTATCAAGATCTCTGATGGATCTGAAACATCAACAGCTCCTTTCCACCCACAGGTACTGCATGACCCACTGCTCCAGATTCCGGCATCTGTAGTCTCTTGTCTCTCCATCTTTAACCAGCTGCACTTTGCATCATTCAGTTTGCTGCATCTTGGTTATCTCTCACTTCTTGCTTGTGACTTGAGGTTCTGGTCTCTCAGGACGTTGTAAAAACCCCACAGTACAGCGCAGGGGAATTTCCCACAAAGTCCCAGCAAATATTTAGCCCTCATGCAGCATCATTAAAATCAGATCATCTTTCATCCTTACATTGCTACTTGCTGTGAGCAAATTAGCAAAACAATTGTCAGGTAATCGAAAGCCTAAGTACTTCCAATGCTGGAAACCTGAAATTAAAGAGAAAATGCCATAGGCGTTCAGCAAGTTGGGCCTGTGATGTTACACTAGTGCCTGCATTCCCTATTTTGCAACAGTAACTACACTTCAAATATACTTCATTCGTTGAAAGTTAAATATTTTGGATTTGTGAAAATTGCTATATAAATGCAAAGTTTCCTTTTAAAATCTGCTTTGATTTAATGTTGGAAGAGTACAGTATGCTTGTTGAGCAACAAGAAACACATCAGGGTATGAATCTTATGCAATCCAAGTTACCTGATGTTACATATTTAACATGGATGTCAGCTTCAAAGATTCAAAGTACATTTCTTATCAAAATATGTATGCTGTATACAATCCTGAAATTCGTCTTCCCCACAGACAGTTACACAACAAAGGAAACAGTGGGACCCATTCTCGTCCATTGTTAAATTTTGTAACTCCAAAACATAAAGCTAATTGAAATAAAAGCACGGAGATGGGAATAATGTGTTGAACTTTGCTTTTACTTTAAGCGTGGCATGCGCTTATGGCGTTGTGGCTGTGAAACAATCTCAGGTTCAAGAGCCTCCACTATGCTAGTTGTAGTAGTTAACTCTGAGACTGCAAGAAGTGGTTTAGACGACTCTGGATACCTTTCTTCTGGACAAAGTATGACAAGCTGCTTGGTTTGCTGACCTATCCCAGGCCGCCAGACAAAACTTAGAGCCAACACTTTCACCTACATGACCAGCATGTAGCTCCTCCAACACTAGCTCTTCCAACACTTTAGCTCTCAGCTTGGATGGTACAGCAGCTCTCAATCCCCACATAAGGCAACCCCCGTCAAAGGCAAGTTCATCCAGGTACTGTTAAAAATGGGAGAAATGGGATTTCTGCTGCACATTCCAGCCATTTTGGGTGGTCATGTCGACCTGAGTCCTGGTTTCCCTTTTGATTATCTCTGCCGTAATAGGGAGACTTTCAATCTGCATTCAGGAGAATACGGTACATCAAGAGGAGTATCCTCCTTTGTAAATTTTTCAGATATTTCCTTTTCCAAGGATAAACGGGACACTCCATCAGCATTTCCATGACTAGTCATCCTCTTGAATTCGATTTTGTAATTATGTCCTCCCAGAAGCTCTGCATTCTCTGTATTCGTGCTGCTGCTGTTAGTGGAACACCCTTTTGTGGATTGAAAATGGACATTAGTGGTTGATAATCAGTAATGAGGGTAAAATCTCTCCTATACAAGTATTGGTTGAAACATTCTACACCCCAAACCAGACTCAAGGCCCCTCTGTAAATTTGTGCATAATTTTTCTCTGCAGCAGTAAGGGAACGTGGTGCAAAGGCACTTCCATCACTCATAACATGTGACGTGACTGCACCTGCACCACAGGTGAGGCATCATAGGCAAGCTTCACTGGACAATGTAGATCATAATGTGTATACAGGTTTCCCCCACCATCCGAAGGTAGAGCGTTCCTATGAAACAGTTCGTAAGCCGGAATGTCGTAAAGCGAAGAAGCAGTTACCATTTATTTATATGGGAAAATTTTGTGAGCGTTCGCAGACCCAAAAATAACCTACCAAATCATGCCAAATAACACATAAAACCTAAAATAACAGTAACATATAGTAAAAGCAGGAATGATATGATAAATTCACAGCTTATATAAAGTAGAAATACTTCCCTACAACGATTGCCTGCACAGATCTCCGTAGCGAAAATCTCACGCAAGCTCTCGGCAGAAAATCTCACGCAAGCGCTGTTTGCATAAATGCGCTCTCCAGTAACCTTTAAACTATGAAGCTGCCAAATCTACCAAATAACACGTAAAAATACACAGCCTATATAAAGTAGAAATAATGTATGTACAGTGTAGTATCACTTACCAGAATTGGGAAAACAGTGCCAAGCACACTGATGATGGTGTGTTAGACTGAGTCATTGCAGGCTGGGTGGTGCAGTGGCTTCCACCCTCTGGGCCGCTGAACTGATACATTGCAGCGAAGAATGCAGCGGTAGCTGGGAGGCACACAGCACACTGTTAAGAAAAAAAGCTGAAATAAACATGCTAATTAATTAGATGCTGCCCGGCACGTAAATGTCGGCGCAGATCAGAGGCAATTGCCAATTGCGTCGCCTCTGATCTGAGCCGACAATTACATGCTAGGCAGCACCTAATTAATTAGCATGTTTATTTCGGCTTTTTTCTTAAAGATGTGCTGTGTGCCTCCCGGCTACCGCTGCGTTCTTCACGAATCAGTACAGTATCTGTCCGGGGCCCGGGTGGTGGGATACGGGGGGTGTCATCTCATCGTCGATCAGGGCAGGCAGCTCATCTTCTCCTATGACTGCCTGCCTCGATGTCAAAGGTCGAGGTTCATCGTCTGCTGTGGCTGATGTGGAAAGCTTGCTTGACTGCAGAGCCTCGCGCATTTTTCTATCACACAGTTGTTTCTAAGCACTCAAACCATCCTGCAAATATCCCCTAAACCTACGTACCCTTTCAAAATTAAAGTCGTACTTTATCATCGCAGCGAAAATCTCACGCAGTTGCTTCACTTTCTGCATTCGGTTTCGATTGTTATCCTTTCCTCTTTCAATTGCATCAGCTCTTCATCTATCAGTTCTTCGTCATGGGATGCCAAAACCTCTTCAACATCATCTTCGTCAACTTCCACAAGCCAAACTCACTTTGTCCTTGCTTCGTTCACCACGATAGAAACGCTTAATTATGTCTAGTTTTACGCTAAGTGTAACACCCTTACTCTTTCAGGCTTTTCCAAAACCTTAGAACTTATCTTGCTAACGGCTGCTCAATGCAACATGTTTCAGCAATGCCGTTCCGAATCTAGGGCAGAGCAGCTGCTCAGGGCGCGCGCTGCCTTTTATCGCGTGCTGCCTTTCTTCGTAACAGTGAAAACACCTTCTGAAAGCGAAAACAGGGTACTAATATAGGTCTTTCGTAACAGTGAGGTTTCGTAAAGCGAACGTTCGAAAAGTGGGGGACACCTGTATAGAGTGTTTGACGTAACCATTTCCTTTACCTTTTGAAAGCCTCCTCACACTGCTTTGTCCATTGCCATTTCTTCCCAATGTGTAATAATGAGTTCAAGGGGTGGAGCATGGTAGCCAGGTTTGGCAGGAACCTGTTATAATAATTGACAAATCCGAAAAAGAACCACAACTGTGACATGTCCTTTGGCCTTGGGGGCTCCACCGCTGCTTGTATTTTCTCAGCACACTTGTGTAATCCTTGCACATCAATAGTGTGACCACAGTAAGTGTTGCTTTGATTGAAGAATTCATACTTCTTGTATTGTGCTCTGAGCCCATAACCTTATTACCTTCGTAAGACTGTTTTGGGATTTTGAATATGTTCCTTGTCATCTTTACTGGGATGATGCCTGAGCAACCTTGCAGCACCTGGTCCATAGCTTTCTGCCAAAGTGCAGGTGCAGGTGCTACTGCAGAAATATGGCTATTATAGCAATAAAGCCCTTTTTGAATGTTTATGGTGAGAAACACTTTGGATTTTTCTTCCATCTCCATCTCTAAGTAAGCCTCAGCTATTGCAACTTTGCTGAAGTACTTCCCTCCAGAAAGGAATGCGAGGATATCCTCTGGACAGAGGATATTGATCTACTTTCAGTACTGGTTTGATGGTGACATTAAGACCACCACAGATCCTGACAGACAAGTTGTTCTTGGCTACTGAGACCACTGGCATTGCACATGGGCTCCGGTCAAGCTTGGAAAAAATTCCTTCAGTCTCCATGTGATTTAGCTCACTGGCTTGTTGGTTGTTGTTTTTTCACTGTTATGAATGTCATTCCCACAGAAGTTACCTATTCTCCTATATAAATTCTTAGTAAGATATCCACATGGTTCAGTTTAGTGTATTTGAAATGCCTTTTAACTCATTTTGGAGAACGACTGAGACAGCTGAGCTAGTGTCCAATTCCATTTTAATTAATTTGCCATACAATTATGGCATAAGCCATATCACATCATTGTTAGTTTTCATATTATAAATCTCAAGGCTACCCACCCTATGTCATTCTCATTATTATCTGATTTTTCATCAACAGCATGAAGATCAGTGCTCTTTTTGAAACTGCATCTTGACTTTTTAACTTTTTCTCTTCCCTGTGGAGCTCATTTATTTTTGTCTAACCAATGTACTATTGACGTGTCTTACTTTGTTGCATTTTCTTCAAGTTTTGTCTTTTAAATCTGCATTGATCTAGCGTACTGAAGTCCCTACCTTAAGGGAGACACAATTTGCTTGGCCAGGCTCGCTTCTGTTTAGATGTTGCAATTTTGTTCATGCTCACTTTCATTCCATTGATACAGTAGTTTCAAATGTTCTTTTAAATGTCAGTTGTACTTCATTTAGGAGCCATTTTGAATACATTCTTGTAAGATTCCACAAACTGAACTATCACACTGCATATCATTAAGCCCGTCACTGAACTGACAATGCTCAGACAATCTCTTCAATTCAGCCAACTACACTGAAATGGACTCCTTTTGTTTGTGATGGTGAATGTGAAACCTAACACATTCTGCAATCAACAATGGTTTCGGTTCTAAATGACCCTGCATTACTTTCACGATATCAGAAAAGCTCATTTCGGTTGGTTTGGTTGGAGCAGGTAAACTTTAAGTAAACTGTATGCCATTCAACAAAAGTGGCACTTGCTTTTCATTGGATATTGTATTTGCATTAAAATAATGTTCAATTCATTCAGTATGCAATATCCAGTTATCCCTTGTGCAGTCAAATGAGTATGTCTTTCTGATGTACCCAGCCATTTCACCTTTTTCTAAAAAAAATTATGATTATTCTCACTTGGTACTCACTTTTTAAGAACCCAAGAATTTGCTCGTTTTCTGCCTTTTTTAACTCGAACGTTTCGCTGAACTTTTTTAAAAACTCAAACATCTCACTGTGCTTCAACAAGTGAGTCATCATCTCAGGTTCATTTAAAACTTACTCTTTACTCTAGAACATAAAACTAATTGAACTAAAAACACAGAGCTGGGATTAACATGTCTAACTACATTTTTACTTTAAGCAAGGCTCACACTTGTGACATAATGGTGTAATGATATATGCCATTCACATACTTTTACATATAACCCATAATGAATTATTTAAACAAACAAAGAAGGCTTAATCAAACAATATGTTTACAATGTTACTCAAATATTTCTAAAATATTAAATACACTTGGTGGAAGCAGATTTTACTCATTGACGAGGTTTTCAATTAATAACTTCCACATTTTTCAAATTGCTTTCATATATTCACATTATCCCAAAGTGCCAATAAAGTACTTCTGAAGTCTAGATGCTGGTGCATTGTGGAAACTGGGTAGTCAGAACATGCACAGCAAGATCCCATAAACTGCAGTGTAATAATAGCCACAGTGTCTGTACTTCACTGTGATGGTGAATGCGGGGCAAATGTAGAGCTAGGCTAATGGAAATTGTGCCTCTGTACTTCTCCAAAATCTGCCATGGCACATGTACACTCACCTGAGGGAGCAGACAGACCTCGGTTTAACATCTCTCCTGAAAGAGAGCACCCCCATTGGCACTGCACTTCTGCATCAACCTGGACTTTGATGTTCGACCCTCCAAAGTGCGAGTTGAACCTAAAACTTTCTGGCTCACTTAACCTGACTCAATGCTGACACAATTATGCATGACATTGGTTGGAAAGTTCCACCCTAAAGAAACTCATTTCAGACTTGAACAAGGAGCACAGAACAGCCTAACCAAAGTTGCATTGTAACGTCCATATTCTTATACTCAAAGTCCTGACCATAAGATACAGGAACAGAATTAGGCCATTTGGCCCATTGAGTCTGCTCTGCCATTTCATCATGGCTGATCCAATTTTTCTCTCATCCCCAATCTCCTGCCTTCTCCCCATATCCCTTCATGTCCTGACCAATTAAGAATCTATCAACCTCTGTCTTAAATATACAAAAAGACTTAACCTCCACAGCTGCTGATGGCAAAGAATTCCACAGATCTACCACCCTCCAGCTCAAGAAATTCCTCCTCCTCCTTTCTAAAAGGATGCCTCTCTATTCTGGGGCTGTGTCCAGTGAAGACAAATGTGTCACATGCCTTCTTTACCAACATATCTCTTTGCATGGCCACTTATAGGCAGTTATGGACTTGGACAACAAGATCTCTCGGTACATTAGAGCAGCAATTTTGCCCCAGCTGACCCCAACACGCCTTTATGTGCCGTGACCAATTGCCTTCAGTGAGTGAGATGTGAAACGGCTTCAGTTCGTTTATGCACCAAGATGGGAGCAATGGCAAAGGGGGTTCAGCCAGACTTACCCGATTCTCCCAGAAACAAAACCCAAGACTTAACGCAGCTGCTGGGTTCTCTGGTATAATGAAGTTTCCACAGCCACTAAAAACCTCACACTCTCCCTCTACAAAAACACTCACTCCGACACTTCCAATATCTGCCGTATTTTTCCTTTCTACACAAAAGTTTAATACAGAGTTGGTCCCCCGAGATAGAGATGTTGCAGCGTGTTTTAATTCAGGGGGAAATGTTTTGCTATTTAGTAACCCAATTCAATTTCCTGACCTCTTCCTCTGTTGCCACTAATCGACGGGGTCTATTACACTTCTATATAGCGAGCAGTATATTATCATGGCCACTGTTCAGTAGTGGCTACATAAGTGAAGAAGATAGCAGAGTGCTGAAGGGTGGGAAATTAAGGGGAATAGTTACAGTGTGTCCATGAATGACGGGAGGTGACTTTTAGTGTTTCATTGCACCTGGACTGATAAAGTAAGGAGAGAATGGAGAGGAACTGTGTATAGTGTGGTGAGCAGTCAGAAGAGGGAGAAAGGGTGTACGGGGAAGAGATTGACATAGTGGCAAGGTTGGAAAATTTGCTCTTTATTCATACCTAGGATGTAGACATCGCTTGTGAAGTTAACACCTGTTGCCCATCCTGAACTGAGAAGGTGTCGGTGTGCTGTCTTCTTGAACCACTGCAGTCCATCTGGTGAAGGTCATCCCATAATGCATTGTGAAGTGAATGTCAGGACTTTGGCCTGGTGACTCTGATGGAACAGCATTGTACTTACAAGTCAAGGTTGTATGTGACCCACAGATTATGGTGTTCTCTGTGAGATTGCCAACGCACTGTTTCAGGCATAAGGGACAAGCTGTGAGAAGTGCTTGCTGTGGGCGTCAATTGTTCACTTTACCAAAACCCTACCATCCATAATTGTTCCAAAAAGTCCTCACAGGGAGTAAAGTTGCCAGCCTGATCTCAACTCATTTCAATATCCAGAGGGAAACAGAGAACTGACCACTGAGTGTGTTAATTATCTCTGGAAGAGTACTGTCCCGGAAAGCATCAGTCCAGCACCTACCCCGGACACCCGCTTTGCCAACCTTGTAATGTCCTATGTTGATATCAAATGGCACAACTAATTTCTAGTCAAATATGGAGAATCCAATATAGCACTATTGGCATTCTCTGTCCCATTCACTACCTTCTTTCTTCCCTCCTTACTCTGATATGCATCTGTCCTTTATCCCTTGCTGCTTCACTCACTCATGCATCTTTCTCCCTTTACCTCTCCTTCCTATCCCTTCTCCCTTCCCTCCATCCCACTCACTTTCATGTCTTTCCCCCTGCAACTTTGTCTCCTCCCTCATTTCCACCTTCCTACCTCTTTCCTCCCTCTTTACCTAAAAACATTCCTCTTTTCCCATGCCTTTTTCCTGTCTTCTTCTTTTCCCTTTCCTCACTTTCTCTTTCCCATCTTCTTCCTTCCTTACCTTCCCCATCCTTCCTCCTTCATTCTTTTCCCTCCTCCTCTCCTTGTACATCTACAGTTAGATGTCAGTCTTGGTCAGCCAGCTAAGCCATGACCTTGATCCATTCAACTGTCAAGCATTGATGTTGAACTGTTGCTGCTGCAACATGTTCTGGGGTGGGTGGTGGATTGTGGGTGGTACAGTTTTAGGGGTGAGGGAGCAATTTTGTATGTGATTACTGTCTTATGGACATATAGAACAGATATAGGCCCTTCAGCCTACCAGTTCTATGATGACCATCAAGTACATCCCTATGGAAATCCATAAGACCACAAAATAAAGGAGTGGAAATTAGACTGTTTTCTCATCTGAAGTGTTCAGAAATTCAATCATGTCTGGTCTTTCTTTCAACCTCATTCACCTGCTTTCTTCTGTAACTCCCTTACTAAGCAAGGATCTATCAGATTTTACCTTAAGTATAGTCAATGACTTGGTCTCCACTGCCCTCTTTGGCAATGAGTTTCACGCGCTGAAAGAAAAGCCTCCTTATCTCAGTTTCAAAGGACCTCCCTTTATTCTGAGGTTGTTCTCTGAGATCCTACACTCTCGTGCTAATGGAAGCATTCTCTCCACTTCCATCCTGTCCAGGCCTTTCAAGATATTTCACCTGAAGTGGAAGGATTATTTCTTTATTCCCAGGTGAGGAATTTCTTTAGCCAGAGAGTAGTGAATCTGTGGTATCTATTGCCACAGGTGGCTGTGGGAGGCCAAGTCACTGGATATATTTAAAGCTGAAATTGGTACATTCTTGGTTAATAAAAGAGTCAAACGTTATGAGGAGAATGGGGTTGAGAGGGAAAATAAATCAGCCATGTTTAAATACTGGAGCAAACTCAATGGACTGAATGGCCTAATTCTGCTCCTATGTTTTATGGTCTTATGATTGTTTATTGTTTTTCACCCTGAAGATTTCTACCCAACACCCTGTTTTAGAGCAACTTTAAATATAATTTGTGTTAAAATTTGTGCTGTTGATAATCCAGGTCAGGAAAATCATAAAAGAATAGAGGCATCAACGGCTAACCCAGCTCATAGCCCTCATCATTTTGGGTGCTGGTATTCAAAGTGTTAGGAGGTGCTATAAGAGAAGCATCATCTTTGCATTAACTTGCAGGGGAATTGCATTAAATTGGATCAAAAACTGGTTAAAACAAAGAGACATGACAGTCAGAATAAGTAGGTGTTTTTCAGGTCAGAGGGACTTGACTAGTGCAGTGTCCTCAGTAAGTTACTATCTACATCAGTAACTTGGCTGAGGGGGCAGAGCATAAGGTATCTAAGTTTGTTGATGACACAAAAATAGGTGGGAGGGTACGCTACATTGAGGACATTTATATTCTGCAACAGGACATGGATAAGCTGAGTGAGTGGGCAAAAACAATTTAAAATGACTAAGAAGCATCTAATCTATGTACATACTTCAATTAACAAATTCAAAATATTACAGACTGCATCACAGTCTGGTATGGGCAGGGTGGGGGCTGCTGCACAGGATCGGAATAAGCTGCAGAGAGTTGTAAACGTAGTCAGCTCCGTCACAGACACTAGCCTCCGTATTATCCAGGACATCTTCAAGGAGCGATACCACCTTCACCCAGGACATGCCCTGTTCTCATTGCTGCCATTAGGAAGGAGGTACAGGAGCCTGAAGGCTCACATTCAACAGTTCAGGAGCAGCTTCTGCCGTCCAACTTCTGAATGGACATTGACCCCATAAACTCTACCTCACTACTTTCTTTAATTTTTATTTTTGCACTGCTTATTTAATTTAACTCTTTTAAACGTATATACTTAATGTAAGTTTTTTCTTTATTATTATGTATTACATTGTACTGCTGCCACAGAGACAACAAATTTAATGACGTATGATGGTGATATTAAACAATTCTGATTCTGACTAATGCAGGTAAATGGGATGCATGTAGGCAGCTATGATGGGCGGCATGGAAGTAGTGGGCTGAAGGGCCTGTTTCTGCATTGTGCTAATTTCTGACTCTGAGTTTCATGTATGAAGGTTTGAGGTCATGTGTTTCGATAGGAGGAATCAAAAGGCAGATGGTTATCTAAATGGAGAGGGAATGTAAATGAATGAAGTATAGGGGACCATAATGCTCTCGTGCGTGAAACATTAAGATCTTGGCATGGAGATCCAGCCACTACTTAGAAAGGCAAAGGTCATATTGGTCTTACCAGTAGGGGATTGGAGTTTTGAAAAAGAAAGGTATCTTTCCAACTGATTAGAAATCCTGGTGAGGCCACAGTTGTGTACAATGGACCAAAGACCTGTTCCTGTGCTGTATGACTCTATGAGCGATACCTATGTATGTCAGTATTTTGCTGAAATAAACTGAAGGTGATTGCATCTAAGGTGTAAGTATGAGCTAAATGGTTGGGAGAAGTGAGTTCAAAACCTGCCAAAATAGCTAGAAAATTTTAATTCAGTTAAGATAATTTGGAATTGATAGGCTGTAGCAATAAATTGACAAAAAGGAGTTCAAAGCTCAAAGTAAGTGTATTACCAAAGTACATATGTGTCACCATTTGAAACCATGAGATTCACTTTCTTGTGGGCATACTCAATACATCTAAAATAGAATAGTAAGTACAATATTGGGAGTTCAACCAATGTGCAAAAGACACAAACCATACAAGTACAAAAATAAATAAATAAATAAACAAACAAACAAACAAGCAAACAAGCAAGCAATAAATATTGAGAATATGAAACGAAGAATCCTCAAAA
The DNA here is from genome assembly GCF_030028105.1 of Mobula birostris. NCBI lineage: Eukaryota > Metazoa > Chordata > Chondrichthyes > Myliobatiformes > Myliobatidae > Mobula > Mobula birostris. The sequence continues at coordinate 124,529,937 of NC_092370.1, forward strand.
GTGAGTCCATAGGCTCTGGGAACATTTCAATAATGAAGTGAAGTTGAGTGAAGTTATCCTCTTTGGTCCAAGAGGCTGATGGTTGAGGGGTGATAACTGTTCCTGAATATGGTGAGGCTCCTGTATCATCTTCTAGATGAAGAGGAAGAAACACTAATTTACTGTTAAAAATCTTTCTAGTTCATTAATGTTTTCCAGATTAGGAATTCTGTACTCCTGCCCCTTTTGCCCAATAATTAACTCTGTCCAGACCCATGTCAATTAGGTTGACTCATAAGTATTCTGTAAAATAGTGTTAATAAGTAGTTGAAGCTATTAGGACCTACCCCACACAGACTGCAGAGCTGAAGTAAGTCGTTCACCACCAGCTTCTCAAGAATAGTCAAGGGATGGGCACTTACATGCTAACATTGCTAGCCACTCCTTCACCCAACTGAGAATTGAAAATAAACAGCATTTGCAATATATTAAAAATGTGGTCAGCATGAACTTCCTCTGAGTTTTTCCATTATAAACTATCTAAATGTATTGCTTGTTAATAACATATTTCAACCAGTTGAGGCCCTGAAAACCACCACTGGAGCATGGTTCGAATGGCTGCCAGAGAAAGGGAAGGGCATATTTATACCAGGCCAAATTTCTGCAAGGAGTTTCCATTGTAAATGTAGACTGAGGAATTTATTATGCAAATATAAACCACTCTGTGATATATGTGACATTAATATAGAACCAAATTACACTTAGAATCAAAGAACAAGTATCTCTTTTCCTCCAACCTTACTCAATTGGAAGATTTTACATCACCTAATAATACAAAACCAAGAGGAAGCTACTGTCACGATGAAGGAAACCCTGAACCCTGCCAGAGATGAAGAACCTTCATTGCTGTTCTAAATGACAGCAACATAACAGCAGTAAAAGAATAATAATACAGAAGACAATCAGTTTAATAAATGCCAACAAACAATGTACGGGAGGAGCTCAGCAGTTAGTTGGGCACCATCTGTGGGAGGGAATGAGTTCTCAATTTTTCAGGTCATTCCATTGCATTAGGACTGAGAGTGGAGAGGGGCGACAGCCTGTTTAATGAGGAGTGGTGAGACAGAGACTGAGGTGATTGGTGGACTGAGGATGGGCCAAGTAGGAGAGGGGAGCAGTGGGTGAAAGGGAAATATCCAAGTTTATTTGAGGAAGACAGGAGTTTATAACTAGGTGCAGGAAAATAATACAAGACATTGACATTTGCAGTATATTCAAATTAACAGGTAATTATATTATATCACAGTACTTGTTATTTACTTATTCACGAGGTGTGGCTCGTGCTGACAAGATCAAAGTTTATTGTCCATTTCTAATTAGTGCCTGAGGTTAGTGTTATGCTGGGTCATTTTGGTTAAAGTCAACCATTCTACTGGATTTTGAGTCATGGCTAAGGAAAGGTGCAAATCTCCTTCCCTGAACCCCATGGGCTCTTATGACAACCCCATAATTTTATTGTGGTTGGAACCAGTATCTTCTTCCACACATCTTTCACTGAATTTAAATTTCTCCAATGATTCAAACTCTTGAATCCTGATTGAAATCTAAGGTTCAGATTATTGGGTTGGGAACTGAAGTACTATTCTGATTCCATTTTAAGTTCCTATGTGGTTAGTTGCTTCATATATGCATTGCTTTGCAGTGATTTAACTTGTCATTCCAACAATACACACATCGCAAGAGCAAAATCTTTGTTGCAGCCCTTAAATATTAAAAGCATCATCAATAATTCTGTCATGCAAAGATCTATTTAAAGTGGTTGTAGCAATCCTTGTTAGATTCCAAAGTTATTTTCCAAAACTGAATGTTTCTCTTTGTCCAGGGTATCACTCACCATTCTGGCTGAGAATTAAAACTCTCTTAATTAGATCACACAGATGAAGGCACAAGTCTTGGACTCAATGTCTGACCTTTTGTTTAGAAGTGAGGAAATTCCATAGCTTGAACCATTACGGAGTCAAAAGTCAGATTTCTTATCATGTGCACAAATGCATGTCTGCACATGTCCAATGAAAAACTAATGTATGTAGTATCAGAAACACAACATTCAGAAGAAAATCATAAATTAACATTATAGCACAGTACCTGCCTGTTCCGCTGCTGGCGTTTAGGGTAGCAATGAAAGTCCTCCATCTCTGTCTATGTAGAAAGATTTTTCATTGCTGTTTCCATAATAATTGTTTTTTGACTGGTTAGAGTCATTAGCCCTGAGCTGAACACCAGAAGCCGGAGGACCAGTGGACCACTCTTAGTCTAGCCTCTCACCTTTAACCTGTTTGGCATGGGTGACTATACCAAGAGCCAAAGCACAAGGCCCTGACTCCAGCCAATATAGCTCTCCAGGTCACTGAGGCAGGCAAACCTTCGAACTATGACAAGGTTCTGGACCTCTTGGAAGACGTAAATTATACAAAATTAAACAAGAAAGAGCACAATTGGAACAATGTCATGCAAAGTGTTGCTTTTATCAGGTGGTGCTTCGGGTTGTGCAAGTTGGTTCAAGAACTAAATGGTTGAGGTGTAGTAACTGCTTTTGAACCTGGTGGTTTGGGATTTCAGGCTTCCATACCCAACCTTCCATCAATTTCATGAACTTTAAGGTTAGCACCAGAATCCTGGTACTTTGCATGTCAATGAATTGATAAAGTTGAAAAAAAAGGGAACGATTTGCCTGTGGTCATGAACATTATTCAAGTGCAGAATATTGGTCAATAGTTGAACTAACCTCATCAAATCCAGTTCCCTTGAAGCTAGTAGAATTAAATGGGCTTAGTGTGCTTAATGTTAATGACCAAATTTAAAATAATACTTGCACAAGTTGTACTGCTATCCTGCCTAGAAATGAATACTTCTGTGACATTTGTTTGAGTACTTCAATCAGATAATTCAATTTTGTGAATCAGAGTAAATAGGTAAACATATTTGTTGCAGTTGACACTGCTGGAAGAAAATAATTTACTTGTACTGGGATTATTGCCTGAATTATTTGAAATTGATTTCATTTCCTGTACTTAAATAGAACTTTTTAATGACAAATGTGCAGCACAAGAGTGTGCTTGGAAGCTACAGTGATATATTTTCTGCTGACACCACACTTTTAACTTCAGAAATGCTGACTTTTTTTTGGTGTGGTAGACTATACTAAGTAGTCCAGATGTGAGAGATATTATAGGTCCTGAGCAGGTATGCCACTGAGTACGGAGATCAGTCTCCCCACCAGTCTAGCCAGTTAAAGTTTCCTTCCCCTTAGGAAAACAAAAGGGTTTCCTCATGGAAACTTTTACTCATCTGGCACTTGGCCCAGGCTCAAGTCTTCTGTATTTGAAACAACTGAAAAGAGACTTCACATGCTGGGGTAAAACCTGTAGAGTTGATAACATTATGCCTGTAAATCATAAGTGATGACTAATAAGAGGTATAATTAGTTATGGGCTATCTAAAGAGAAAACAGAGATGGCAATTAATTAGGATTTTAAAGAAAAGGAACGATTTGAGAGATTTTCATCTTGAGGCACAAAGAATCTTAAGCAGATGTGCTTTACTTAACCTGGTCTCTGCCTGGCTAGTAGAGCAGAAAATATGATTGTTTTTAAGCAAATGCATAACACCAGGTTTAGATGATGTAATGAAGTGACAGGTCCCCTAGCGGGGTCTCAGAACTCAATGCATCTCCCATGTGAGATATGCCATGAATCTGCCCACAACAGCTGCAGTCTGAATTCTTGGTGTGAGTGGCAGCACTGCAAGTCCAAACCGTGGAGGAAGACATCAATTGGGTATTTCATTTCCAACTTTGCATATGACTTCTCTGCAAAAGGCACACATTGTTGCATTGGTCAACTAGGGTAGGCCACACCTCATTCTACTGCATTGTGAAAGGTCAGGTGTTCTCTTAGTCATGATACATTTATTTGCCATGTGAGCATTGCAGGTAAGGACATTTGTCCTCTCCCTTTAAATGTCGCTGTAAGTGTGTCTTGCTGGGCCATTTCACCTAATTAAATCACATGCATGTGAAAGAGCCTTTTTGAATTTTAACAAAAGATGTTTGTCACCCATTTGCTGCTCCTCATGGGTGACCTGGTCAACTTTGAGAATCACATTATCATGCCATCAGCAAGCTAAAAAAGTTCCTCATCGGTACTGAGCAAAGATTATCCTGCTTTGTATTGGGGTAGGTTGACTATGTTGAGGTGAGATCATGAAGGGATGGGGTGCTGTCTTGAGTAGCAACTGTCCTCATTTTTATATCAGATCAGTTCTAGACACCAGAATATCCTTCCTGAGCCACATCCTTGGCTTTTGCTTAGCATACATCTGCAACTTGTGACCCTCTTAGTTAACTATCAAGATTCAAGTTGATCAAAAGGTTGCCACATTTGGTTTAGTATAAAGGGCTTTTAGGACTGAGATGAAGAGAGATTTCTCTTCTTGGGAAGTAGGGTCCCTTTTTAGTTCTCTCGTCAGTAGATCTATGGATTCTCAGTCACTGATTCTGTTAAAGAGATAGGATGTTTAAATCAAGAAATATGACAGTTGAATGTGAAGTCAGGTCACATACAGCACAGAAATATGCTCACTGAGGTTGCATCAATTCAATTACATCAATTTATGCAATTCCATTTTTAATTCCAATTATATAATCCAATTTTTTTATTCTTCACATTATTGTTATCAGCTCACCAACATTCTACCACACAAGGAAAATTTACACAGGCCAATTAACAAAGGGTTGGACCCTGGGGAGAAGGTGCAGACTCAGTTGGTGTGAATCAGTATCTGTACCAGCTCATTCATTGTCAATGGTACCTCTTAGGGGATCCTTAGCGAAGGATCTGAACTGATCATGTTGAATGGTGGAGGAGGATTTAGCAGCTCTGTGGCCTTCTCCAGATCCTCTTATACTCCTACCAATGCCTGAGTTATTGGCTACTCAGGAAATAATGATTAAGCACAAAGGTACAACGTAACTATTATTATCAAAGTACATATAAGTCACCATATACTACCCTGGGATTCATATTCTTGTGGGTGTACTCAATAAATCTATAAAATAGTAACTATATCAGAATCAATGAACAACCGCCAAAGTAGTGTTTTCATCCAGAGTGCAGAAGACAACAACTGTGCAAATGCAAAAAGAAGAAACAATAAATAAATAAATAATAATTATCAAGAACATGACATGAAGAGTCCTTAAAAGTGAGCCCATAGGTTGTGGGATCATTTCAGTGATGAAGCAAGTGAAGCTGAGTGAAGTTATCCTCTTTGTTCCAAAGCCTGGTGGTTGAGGGATAGTAACTATTCCTAAACCTAGTGGTGCAAGTCAAAAGGCTCTTGTACCTTGTTCCTGATGGCAGCAATGACAAGGGAGCATGTCCTGGATGGTGGTGTTTCTTATGATGGATGCTGCTTTCCTATGACAGCGTTTCATGCAGATCTGCTCAATCGTTAGGAGGACTTTACCCATGATCGACTGGGCCATGTGGCATCAGGTAAAGGGGTAGTGCATCCACCAATTCCAACTTTAGCTTACCTATTCACACATTGAAACATCTCCTCCCTGGTTGTGGACCACCAGCACTGTCTCTATCACTGATAGGTGAAATTATACTTGTATTTAAATTTGAATGAATAATCATTTAGTTCAGCTTACTTATTTTCCAGCTGGAAAAAAATGAGCTGAAAAAGGCAGATGAAATTTAAGGCAGACAAGTGTGAGGTGTTGCACTTCGTGAGGACAAAACTAGGAGAGGACTTACACAATGAACAGTAGGGAATTAAGGAGTGCAGTAGAACTGAAGGATCTGGAAATACAGATCCATAATTCCTCAAAAGTGATGTGACAGATGAATAGTGTCATAAAGAGAGTGTTTGGCACATTGGCCTTCATCAATCAAAGTATTAAGTACAGAAGTTGGGATGCTCTGTTGAAGTTGTATAAGACGTTGATGGGGCTAATTTGGAGTGTGGTTGCAGTTCTAGTCAGCTGCCTACAGGAAAGATAGCAATAAAACTGAAAGAGTACAGAGAAAATTTTTAAGGATGTTGCAGGGACTTGAGGACCTGAGTTGTAGGGAAAAGTTGAATAGGTTAGAATGTTATTTCTTGTAATGTAGAAGAATAAAGGGAGATTTGACAGAGGTATATAAAATTATGAGTGGTACAGATGGAGTAAATGTAAGTAGGCTTTTTCAACTGACATTGGGTGAGACTAGAACTAGAGATCACGGGTTAAGAGTGAAAGGGGAACATGAGGGGGAATACTTGCACTCAGAAGATGATGAAAGTGTGGAATGAGATGCAAGTGGAAGTGGTAGATGTGGGTTTGATTTCAACATTCAAGAGAAGTTTGGATGAGTACATGGATGGGAGGGTTATGAAGGACTTTGGTCCAGGTGCCGGTCAATTGGATTATGCAGAATAATAGTTTGGCATGGACTTCATGCCAGAAGGGCCTGTTTCTATGCTATGGTACTCTATGACTCTAATTAAAAATGATTTAATATTAGTATATCTTTGGATTATTTAAATCAGCAGATGATTGCAAGTTACCAAGTACAATGCTAATTGTCTGATCCAGTAGTTTGTATTGTTGGTCTCTCTGCTATTTTCAGATCTCACAGCTGCAGGCAACATGTTCGGAACCACTGTGGATGTTTTAAACACAAACTTCAGACCACCCATGTTGTAAAACTAAAAAGAAAATAAATTACATATTTTGCAAAGTGCCCTGTTACGGAATGAGCTACAAAGGCACGTGTGTGTAGAAATGGTAGTATGAGCAAGCACTGTATCAGCAAGCTGCTAAGAGACAGCGACCCCTTGGGAAGTGGCTTAGTTTTAGTCAGTGGGTTATACAGAGTGGATGTAATTTTCCAAGGCATGTGAAATTTCATCTCCACACAGCGTATATTCTTTCTGGAACAGTTTCCTATCCAGAAATCAACTTGCCATCTGACTGCAAAAACTAGTTGCTCTGATTCTCAAACTCGGAGACAAATCCCTGATATTACAATCATTTGTGATGGTGGATATGTAGTTTGGGGACTTCTGTGGCTGCACCCTTTGCCCAAAAACAGCTCTGTAGGGGAACTTAACTTCTCAACAAGGCTGTCCTCATCTTTCTACAGCAGCTGTGTTTCTTTTTAAAGCTCTTTAAACCTGTAAAGCAGGGTAAATCAAAGACTGTGACACCAAAATAGTGAAAAAGCTGGAAATCTGAGATAAGAGCAGAAAGCTATTGGAAATACCCATCTGGGCAGGCAGTATCTGTTTCCTCCCACAGATGCTACTTGAGCTTCATCAGATTCTTTGTTGCTCCAGATTCTAGAATCTGCCGATTTTTTTTCTCTCCAGTCTTTGGATTAGACTATTTTTCATTACTGTCCACTCTAAGTACTACCCAAAGTAACAGCTGCTGTCCCACAGCTTCAGGGATCTGGGTTTGATCCTGACCTCCGGTGCTGCGTACGTGGAGTTTGCACAGTCTTGCTTCTAAATCTCTGACAGGGGCTCCGGTTTCCTCCCACAACCCTATGATATGTTTTTAGGTTAAATGTCTTCTGAAAATTGTCCTTAGTGTAAATGCTAGCAAAAGAAAGAGAGGAGAGTTGATGCGCATGTGAGTAAGAATAAATCATGGGGCTTCAGAGAAATAAGGAGAGGGGGAAAGGAAGAGATGGGATTTCTCTGCTTGAAGCTAGCAAGGGTGGGATGGACTGAATATCTTCACTCACTGTAAATAAGGATAAAAATTAAATGTTATAATTTAAAACTTGTTTAACAAATGTCTTCACAGAATTGGAACATCACTAGCAAAGACAATATTTATTGGCCATTCCTAATTGTCCTTGAGCCAAGTGGGTTGCTGGACCATTCCAGAGGACATGGTGTGGGTCTGGAGTCACATATTAGTTAGCAAATTACCTTTGCTGAAGGGTATCGGTGAACTAGAAAAGTCTTAAAAACAATGCAATAATTTCGTGAATGCATACTTTTTAATTCCAGATGTATTTAATCAGCTGATTTTAAAGTTCCCTATTTCCAGGGTGAGTTTAATTTTGTGTGCATGGATTGATGAAACACCAAGCAAGTAATAATAACCTTACTATCTATTATTAGAATTAATGCACTTTCTTTTAATTGAGCATTGTAACAAATTATAGTGAACTTCAGTTCTTACGTTTTTGTTTTCACCCTGTTAATACTGTTGTGTTCAAAAGGTGTGAATTCAAATGCTATCCCCAAGTTGAATATGTAACTGAGGCTGGTACGTTAACACAGCTCTCAGTCTTTACCAGGGGAGCTATTTCTCTGCTGTGCCGAACCAGCTTCGCATTTGTCTGTGGATAGTTCTTAAATACACTATTCATAGAAGATGGTTCCTCTCCCCAAGATTTAACCAATTTTCCAGACTCAGCTGTAAGACTGGTTGTCAAATTTTTTGAGTCCTATTCAAATGGATTAGTCTACATTGTAATGCAATACAGTGCTGCCTGGAAAGTATATTTTAATAATGCTTTTAAGGTATTTCCTCAAGGATATCTGTGATGGGTGTGCCCGTTTCTCATAGCAAAATCTGTTCATTCTATTTAGTATGAAGTACTGTACCTGTTAAGTCTCGCTCATGTTTTTAGTATTAAACCAGAGTTATTTCCCTCACTTCCATTGTACTGGCTCAGAGAGAACAGTGCAATATCAACTCACCACTACTCTGCCTCATTATGTGATTGAAGCACAGTCATACAGATGGCATCAAACCAGCTTAGATCCATCTCATCTTGTCTAAGTGAATCAGACAGAGGAAGATATTATTGTTGACCATATTATTTCATGGATCCCGTGAGACATCTCTACACATTGAACTATGGTGAGGTGTTTAAATGCAGGAGTAAAGTATACAGTAAATGGCAGGACCCTTGGGAACTCTGATGTAAAGGGGGAATTTGGGGGTGCAGGTCCTTAGCTCCCTGAAAGTGGCACTACGCAAGGAGATAGGCTGGTAAAGAAGGCATACAGCATTCTTCATTCATTGGGGTATTGGGTGTAAAAATCAGGAAGTCATGTTGCATTTATGTAGAACCTTGGTTAGGCCACATTTAGAGTATTGTGTGTATTTCTGGTTGCTGCATTACAAGAAGAAGGTAGAGGTGTTGGGAGAAGTTGCAGAGGTTCACCAAGATACTGCCTGGACTAGTGGGATATGTGCTATAAGGAGAGGCAGGACAATCTTGGATTGTTTTTCTCTGGTATATCAGAGGCTGAGGGGGGCCCTGATAGAAGTTCATAAATTCGTGAGAGGCATGGATAGATAGTGAGAATCTTTTTTTCCCTGGGAGGAATTATTAAATATTTGAGGATATAACTCCAAGGTGAGAAGGAGAAAGTGGAAAAGGGGTGTGTGACAAACTTTTCACATGGAGTGGGAAGTACTCGGAAAGTGTTTCCATGGGTAGAGGTGAAAGTAGATACAATAGCAAAATTTAAGAAAAATTTAGACAGGAGCACGAATGGGTGGGGATTGCAATCATATGGATGAAGTGCATGTACGTGGATCAGTTTGTAATGGCATCATGGTTGGCACATAGATCGAAGCCTGAAGTGCCTATTCCTGTGGTCTGCTGTTCTATATTCCTTCTTCTATACTTGAGTGTCGTGAACCTGGGTTAATGAGCCATTCTGCTCCTTCACATATAAAAAATAAACAGTTCATTCACTGCACGTTTATAGGACCTTGTGTTCATAATATCAACCATTTGTTAGACCTACGATAGTATCTACTCTTGTAATCGATAACTGTATGTACAAACATTTCCAAGGGATACTATTTGGTGCAAACTAAATGCAAATCTATTTATTGAGAAATATTTTTATTAAACAGTCATAACTGAAGATCTGAATAGGAATGGAGTGTTTCTCCATTGAGCTCAGCAGTTCCTCCAGGGGTCAGATGTCTTTACATTTACCACATGCAGTCATTTAGCATTTTTGTAACTTATACAAGACAGCATTATTTTAGACAATAGACAATAGCCAATAGGTGCAGGAGTAGGCCATTCAGCCCTTCAAGCCAGCACCGCCATTCACTGTGATCATGGCTGATCATCCACAATCAGTACCCCGTTACTGCCTTCTCCTCATGTCCCTTGACTCCACTATCATTAAGAGCTCTACCTAACTCTTCCTTGAAAGCATCCAGAGAATCGGCCTGCACTGCCCTCTGAGGCAGAGCATTCCACAGATTTTCTTGAAATCATCTGTGCAACTCTTTAATTTTTATAAACAGTGACAATTAAATGCCTTCATTCCTTCTCTCTTTATTTCAATTAACTTTGTTTGACAATATATTTTGACTATAGAGGATAAGCTTGTCAGAAGATACTAAGACCATTAGCTTGAATATGATACATTACCATCAAATTGTAATCATTTGCCCAAGGATCTTCAGGTGGCCTTTTTAATTTGACTTTTCTCAAATGATAAGACTTAGTGGCTAGCCTTGTCCAATATCCCAATATTCAAAACCTATTGATAGATAAATATAGAATCAAGAAAGAAGCAAATGTTGAAAAGTATTGATTGTTGGATTAAAACAAAATCTCAGCAGGTATTGAAACATATGGCTCCAGAGGACACCTTTCAGCCCACTGTCACTTGGTCACAGAAGAAGTGATCCTCAGGTTAATTCTGCTTTCCAGCTCTTGGTCTGTAGCCTTGCATGCTACAACAATCCAAGTGTTCGTTTAAGCACAGTATTAATATGATGACAGTATGTATCTGTTAGTCTTTGGGGCATGAGTTCCAAGTGCCCCAATCACCTACTGAATGAAAGTATTTCCACTCAATGCATCTTTATTCCTTCTACCAGTTACTTATGGCGATTGACTTCTCTGCACAGAGAAAAAGGTTATTCCTACCCATGCTCTGTCCTTTTCTTAATTTTGTAGGAGCCAGCTTAATTCCCTCCCCTTCTGTTCCAAAGAAAATAATGTCAACCTATCCAGTCTTTACTTGTAGCTCAATATCTCCACTCCTCACCTCATACCCGTAAATTTTCCCCATTCTGTTGCCTAATAGACCACATCTCAACTGTAATGTGAGCAGAACTGTACACAGTGCTCCAGCAATGTTTTGTTCCCTACCCTCATATTCTCTGGCAAAAAAAAACATTTCCCATATTCCTTACCCATCTCTCCTGCTACCTCCATGTGCTTTGACTGCCCTCTGTTACTATAAACTTCCCATTGTCCTCCAACTTTTTGTTTATGTCTGTGTCTTGTTTGTTCTCCCAATGATAAAAAAGAAACTGGGCCTTCACACTACCGAGTTTGCACCGACCATCAGCCACCCATTTCCACTTAACCCCTATGCTTATGCCATTTTTTAAATTCTCCCTATATACTCATCAACTCTGCCCAGGTTCTACCATTCACTGTACATTGGGAGCTATTTATGCAGGTCAGTTAACCTTCCAATCTGCATATCTCTGTGATATGGGAGGAACCTGGAACTTCCTACCCCAATGGAACCCATGTAGTCAAAGAAGACATGCAGACTCCACAAGGATAGCACAGGAAGTCAGGACTGAGCCCAGATCATCGGTGCCATCAGGTACAGTTCTACCAGATGTTGCTGTGTTTCACTTCACCATTCAATGCACCGTTCTGGATTGAATTCCATTTCCTACCAAATCTATCCATTATTACATTCATACAGTCTATAGCTTTTCATCTTCATCCCCACATGCCCAAGTTTGGCATCATTTGCAAAGAACTTAATTATGTTCCCTGTATTAATTGATAGAAACCACATGCAAGGAACCTAATACTGAGCCTCACAAAACTTCACTGAAAGCAACTTCCAGTTAAAAGACTATATATCTTTTGCTTTCTGACTCTCTGCCAACATTTGGCTTCAGCTTGCCACTATTCATTAGATAGCAAGAGCTTTAAGTTTTCTGACCAGTCTGCCATGTGAGACTTCATCAAAGACTTTACTAAAATCCAGGTGTACTACATTACCTGCCTGCCCCATTACCAGTTCCTCAGATGTGTTGTGTTTTCCTTCCTTTTCACAAGAAAGGAGGTCAGAATGCTTGAGATGAGATTCATAATTTGAAAGGGAAACCACAGGGAGGTGAAGTAAAATTGCCAGAACTGGGGAAGCAATGTTATATCCCATACTTTCCTTGTTTAACCACTGAAACCCACTTTATCCATTTTGTGCAGACAATAACCTGAATATACTGAAGAGTGAACAGAGTCATAGAGAGATGCAGTATAGAAACAGGTCTTTCTACTCACTGAGTCCATGCCAACCATCAATATTTGCACTAACCTATATTAATCCCAGTTTTATGCACCCACATTCTCATCAGTTCCCTGTAGGTTCCCCATTAATCAACACACTCAGGGGAATTAACCGTGGCCAATCCACATGTCTTTGAAAATGAAAGGAAAATAGAACAGCCAGAGTAATCCCACATGGTCACAGGGAGAACTTGCAAGCTCCACACAGCAGGTGATGTCAGGATTCAACTCATTCTATGGCACTATGTTGCAGCTACTCTACTAGCTGCACTACTGTGCCACCTCAGAGGAATGGGTTGATTCAAAAAGACCACAATCATTGATTGTTTATTCAAATAGGGAACTGTCATTTTATTGAAATTAAGGACTACGAGTAAAAAATTGTGCTCCCTTATATACTTTATATATTGTATGTGAAATGGTCACAAATATACTCCACTTGCAAAATTCAGTTCTACTGATCCCAACAGCCACAAATTTCAGAACTTGAGGACTACCTGCAGACTCTATCACATATACCTCACTCAGGAGAGATCTGGAATGAATAAAAAGGTGGACCAATTCAACTGGGAAAAAAAATCACCTCTTAATAGCCAAATAAAGCTTCTGGATAAAGGGATGTTAGGGGTAAAACTCCATCTTCTTCCTTCTCCCTTCTTCGTCCCATGATAATCAGCATAGAGCATTTCTACCTACAACTTCAGATTCCAGCATCTGTAGTCTCTTGTGTCGCAATTCTACCCAGCTGGTTAGTAGTTAAAAATAAAGATGGCACTAACATTTTACTGGTTTTGTCGCATGACGAGTCCATAACTTCAACAACTTACATAGACTATTATTTCCTCATTATCCCTGTGTGATCCAATGGACATCTGAGATCTGGCTAGATTTTGCATCCTACTATTGAGCTGATTGAAGAAATCCATTCCTTTGACTTAATCCAGGTTTGATGGGGACCATTTGCTCACCCCTTTTCTCACTCATCACCGAAAATCCCATACACAGAAAGTTGAGCTACTTTCATATTGCTTATGAAAAAGCAGCTATGAAACATATCTATAATTTGAGTTTAAAAATGGTATCTCTGGCTGTTTTCTTTCACTTCATGTGTCACTGATTGCATTTAAAATTATCTTTCTGATAATGCGAGTTTGATATGACAAATGTTATCAGTTTAATAATAAGCAATACTTTCCCAGTCCCTCTCATGGTATATTTACCATGGGATTCTTTACAATCAAAGCCCTGCAGCTGGTGTTATTTTAGATGCAGCAGGAAGTAGGTTCCGGAAAAGAGCAAACCCGAAAGAAAAAAAGTCTAGAAATTCCTAAGAAACAAAAAAAACTGGTTGCAGTGATTAACAGACTGCTGTCTGGTGGTGTCTGATACAAGTGAATGCAAGCAATCAAGGCTAGTAGGGAGATGTTTGACGTTATTTGATAGCAGTGTTTGAATCCCAAAGTGCATTTTGGCTCTAAGAGGCTCTCAAGTAAAGCAACCATTCAGTTGACACGTGTGCAGAATGATCAGAGAGAAACCATTTCTGCATGCTGATTATACAAGTCAGAAAATACTCCAAATGCATCAGAGGCTCCCAATCTTGTTGCCAGATTGAAAATCACATTTGGACAGTCTAGAGTTTAAGATATGAATCCTTGACCCGAAGAAAGGAAAATAAAGAGGATTTTTCTTATGAAAGCATAGTACACAGATCACTCACAAAGTAAACATTATTAAGCAAAACCCATAGATATGTCCTCCTGAAAAACTGTTCAGATATAACTGCGCTTAGCTCCAGAAGAGATGCCTGCCTCATTCATTTTTAAAGGAATCTTTCAGCTGCAAAATATTTGCTATTTTATTAACTAAAGTACTTCAGAGTATTATTTTGATTTAAGCTCTTTGTTACCAAAATCAAAACAAGTAGACTAAATCTATTATTTATCTTACATATGGACAGGATATAGACATTGCTAGAAAGTCAGTCATTTGTTGCCCGTCCCTAACTGCCCTTCTCATGGGCAGTAAGTGCTTGGAGGCAAGCTTTCTTCTTGCACTGCTGTAGTCCTTCCAGTGAAGGCGTTCCCGTGATGCTGTGGAATAGGGAGTTTCAGGATTTTGTCCCTGCAATGAAGGGGCAATGGCAATTTCCAAGTCACAGTGGACTTGGAAGAGAATTTTCACCTGGTGGTGTTCCTGTGCAGCCTGATGTCTAGTCAGCTAGAGTCATGAGATTTGGAGGAGATGTTGGAATAGACTGGCACACACTAATTTCTCAACGTTATGTGCTCTCTACAAAATAGCACACGCTCATCGAGAACTGGATGTGTGCCATCTGCAAAGTAACCTGCAGACACTCACCCTGGCTGCTCTGGCAATGTAGTGTCAGCCTACAGTGTCAAAATAAAGCTAGCACCCTTTTCTGACAATGCCCCAGTGAAGCAGAGAATATTTGGGCAGCACTGTGTCGTCCTGGATGGTATCCATCTTCTCAAGTGTCTGAGATCTTGCTGTGCCTGCTTTACTTGCTACAAAGCAACAGTGATGACTGATGAGCACACTCCTAAAAACACTTCATCAAGCTGTAAAACATTGAAGTTGTGTCAAACTTTTATATATAAAAAATCCTTTGTCTCTTTCTTAAGCAGATACTAATAAACAAAACCTTGCTGGACTGCTGACTCCATTTTTAAGCTGTTTCTCAGTTTAATCAGACTCCAGATGAAACTTGTTACAGCAGTGAAATGTGATCCCTAAGGAAGGATGTCAGCAGTGTACAGTGTGTAGCTGGGCAGGATGGGGGAAGCCATGCTGTTTGCTGCTCTTGGCTCAGCTCCCTCTTTTTCGCAGCTTAAATCTTTCGGGCAGTCTTTGAAAGCACTACTTTTCACAGTGGCTCCTGTGAGGCAACAGTAAACCATCAGATATTATACCCGGTTCGAGCTCCACACATTACTGCACAATTTATACTCTGTTGACATTAAAGTGAAGGTTAAAATATAATCAGGCACTTCTGAGAAGAATAAAAACTGCTTGAATATTTTTCACGGATCTTAAACTACTTGAAGATCTCATCTTGTGTGCAGCAGTTCCACATTTGCCAGACTCCCATTACAGAGAAGTTATTTCCCCTTGGCAGTTCACTACTCAAAAGTCTGAATGGAGAAAATTATGTGGCGGACACTATTTCTGAGACTGACTGAGAGGAAGCAGTGTCTCCCCATCACCTGTAAGGTTGACTGTACCTCTTGGCAGGGGATGTGCTTGCTTATGAAAAACAGATTCAGAATCACGGAGGGCAAGCTACCATAACATAAAATCCATGTGTTGATTGCTCAATATTGTTGAAGAAAGGGATTTTTTTATTGAAATGAAGAGTTTGTCAGTTGCTTATTTTCTTTCAGTCTTCAGCAACATTTGCATAGCCTCTTTTTAGGCCATTAATCATTCTGAGTCGCCACCAGGAGAGCGATTATGGGCACATCACAGAATAGACAGTATTTGCAAATGAAAGAGACCATTTGGCCCACTGTGGCATGCTAGTCCTGATGCACGAGGTTCCTTCTATCTGACTTCATTTCACGATAATATTGTACTCATTTCTCCCTCATATGTCACAGCCTGGTATGGAAACACCAAAGCCTAAGAACAGAAAAGCCTGCAGGAAGTGGTGGACACAGCCCAGTCCATCACAGGCAAAGCCCTCTCCACCATTGAGCACATGTGGACTGTAACCGTTAGAATAAGGAACCGAAGGTCAAACCTTATATTTCACCTTGAATAATAATAATAGTACATTTATCTTCAATAAAAATCCAGCAGAATCAACAAACTCATTCGTAAGGCCATTGATGTTGTGGGGATGGAACCGGACTCTTTGACGGTGGTGTCTGAAAAGAGAATGCTGTCCAAGTTGCATGCCATCTTGGACAATGTCTCCCATCCACTACATAATGTACTGGGTGGGCACAGGAGTACATTCAGCCAGAGACTCATTCCACCGAGATGCAGCACAGAGCGTCATAGGAAGTCATTCCTGCCTGTGGCCATCAAACTTTACAACTCCTCCCTTGGAGGGTCAGACACCCTGAGCCAATAGGCTGGTGCTGGACTTATTTCATAATTTACTGGCATAATTTACATATTACTATTTAACTATTTATGGTTCTATTACTATTTATTATTTATGGTGCAACCGTAACGAAAACCAATTTCCCCCGGGATCAATAAAGTATGACTATGACTATTTTCTTCAGCAATATTGAACACAAGGTTGTGAATACGAATGTAGTGTCAGCTTATCTTCAGTGATCCAAAACCTGTTTTCCATAAGCTAGTGTGTGGTCTGCCAAGAAACACGGTTAACCTCACCAGTGGTGGGGGTGGGGGGGGGGTGGACTCTGTCTTCCGTCACCTAGTTTCAGGAAGAAATCTTGCGTCTATTTCTCACTCCCAAATGTTCCACTTCCCTTGCTGGATGTAGCCAGGAGCAGAAATCTAGTACCAAACCCAAGTGCCCTTGGCTCCTTTGGGCCTGTATTGGCCCTTTAAAATGTTGGCAGTGCAGTGCCACAATCAATGCCAATTTGGGAGGCACAGCTAGCAGAGCCACTGCCTCACGGTACCAGTGGTCTTCAAAATTGACCTCGGGTGCTACCTGTGTAGAGTTTACATCTTCTCCTTGTGACCAGTTTCCCTCACACACCCCAAAGGCATGTAGGTTTCTAAGTATCTCCTGCATTTTTGGTTTTTATTTCGCATTTCTCACATCTGCAGTTTTGTTTTAGATTTTCAAATAGCAATTGAAGAAGAATTCTGTGCAAATGCATGCACACGGTTTTATTCTACCTTTTGAGATATTTCACTTTTACTTTGCTGTATCTGACTATTAAGCTATAGTCAAATTGGATTTTTGATCCCTTTTACTTCCAGTTGGTAAAGATAAATTTCATCCCTATTCTCTGCCAATCAGACTGGTATTTTTCACCTGTCAGGATTTTATAGGGTACTGTCATAGATCCCATTGCTCTTGTCTGAAATTGTTTGAGGTTCTCCACTTAATAGAGGGACGCTGCTTTCTACTTCTCTCAGCTCTCTATGTACTAATGCTCTTCCTCAGTGCTTCCTTCACCTTCGTCATGGGTGAACCTCTGCTGAGCACCATGTGGAAAGTAAACACAAAATATTCTGCAGATGCTGGGGTCAAAGCAACACTCACAACAAGCTGGAGGAACTCAGCAGGTCAGGCAGCATCCGTGGAAATGATCAGTCAACGTTTCGGGCCAGAACCCTTCGTCAGGACTGTAAAGGGAAGGGGCAGAGGCCCTATGAAGAAGGTGAAGGAGGGTGGGAAGGAGAAGGCTGGTAGGTTCCAGGTGAAAAACTAGTAAGGGGAAAGATAAAGGGTTGGGGGGGGGATGCAGGGAGGTGATAGGCAGGAAAGGTGAAGGAGGAATAGGGGAAAACACAATGGGTAGTAGAAGGAGGTGGAACCATGAGGGAGGTGATAGGCAGCTGGGGGAGGGGCAGAGTGACATAGGGATAGGGGAAGGGAGGGGGAGGGAATTACCAGAAGTTCATACCAAGGGGCTGGAGACTACCTAGACAGTATATAAGGTGTTGCTCCTCCAACCTGAGTTTAGCCTCATCATGGCAGTAGAGGAGGCCATGTATGGACATATCCGAATGGGAATGTGAAGCAGAGTTGAGGTGGGTGGCAACCGGGAGATCCTGTCTGTTGTGGAGACCATGTGAAAAGGTTGTTGGTTTTGTGACTGTTTTGCAAGATCCAAAATTTCTGTGCCCAGAATCAGAACAACAAAAGGAGGAGCGAGGTGTGCAGTAAAGACATATATTAACACACTTGTGCATGAAGTCCAAGTGTGTCAAAACCTCTCCCAACCTGCATTATGTTGCAAAATAGAAAGTTGACAAGGATGGTGGGAAAAAAAGTAAAGAACTGCATTTCACCTGGGGAGGCCTCCTCTCTTCCCAGTGAAAATGGAGGGTTATGGGCTGTATAGAGGGGATGGATTAGATGGATTATAGGTCAGCACAACATCATAGGCTGAAGGACCCATACTGTGCTGTACTCTTCTATGTTCTATGTGTGCATTTGAATCAGAAACCCATTTAAAGAGAACAAGTTAGTATTTCTTGTATGCAGGGCACATAAAGTGGAAAAATACCTTCTTCTTATATCATCTCTCCCAATCCTTTAAAGAACTAATTTACTAGTTGCCAGCATCTTCAGAAAATGTCTTTTCTGTTCCTTTGCAACTTTACATTCCCCTTTCCAATATTTGCTAAATAATTATGACTCTTTTTGGCCTTTAACTTTAGATGCATTTCCAACATTTTTCTCAGCTTCCATAACCATCTGAAAGGTTTCTGCTTTTCCTGTGTTTTTACTTCCTTACCTGCCAATTTAGTTCTGAACGAGAGAGAGCTGTGATGTTCTGGAGCAACGCTGGGAGTAGAGCAATATCACTATCCTTTGCTATCAGTTCCCTTTCTCTTCTGATTTTTATTCGGTAGCTCAGTTTTTAAAATCTTTTTGTGCCTGCTGTGCTATGCAATTACAGCACACAGCTTATCCAAACTTGCAAATTCAGTCTGTTTCCTGTGATTTCTGTCTATCAACAGGAATTGTTTGTAGTTTCTTTGTGCTTCATAGCTCCTACTAGGTGTCTATAGGAATAGAAAGAACCCAGCAGAACCACACAGAAGTGAGTCCTATCTGCTGCACAGATCAATGCCCCCTCTTAAGTGGTATTTTCTGCAGCCTGATGGCTGCAGGTTTTCAGTGGAAAGCATCCTGGTCTCGGAATCAGAGGGCTGCATGTTCAAATCTCACGATTAGACCCTTAAGTGGGGAAAAAAAATCAAAGCTTACACCCTGCTGTCATGCAGAGAGAGTTCTGCATTGTTGAAACATATTGATGAGAAGCAGGATTCCTGGTTGCCTGTCCTATATTTATCCCTAAGTCAACATTAAATTAAAAAGAACTATCTGGTCATTGTCATATCACTGTCATAGGAGTTGTTGTGTGCAGATTGGCTTAAATCAGAATCCGGTTTAGTATCACTGGCATATGTCGTGAACTGTGTTAACTTTGCAGCAGCAGTAATGAATTGATTTTATTACTTACATTCTTCATGTACGAGGAGTAAAAATCTTTACGTTACGTCTTTGTCTAAATGTGCAATGTGCAATTTATAGTAATTTATAATAAGTAGTACAGTATGTACAACAGGATAGTAAATATAACATAGAAATACAGTTGTGTCAGCATGAGTTAATCAGTCTGATGGCCTGGTGGAAGAAGCCTGTTGGTCCTGGCTTTTATGCTACGGTACCATTTCCCGGATAGTAGCAGCTGGAACAGTTTGTGGTTGGGGTGACTCGGGTCCCGACAATCCTTCGGGCCCTTTTTACACAACTGTCTTTGTAAATGCCCTGAATAGTGGGAAGTTCACAACTACAGATGCGCTGGGCTGTCCGCACCACACTCTGCAGGGTCCTGCGATTGAGGGAAGTACAGTTCCCATACCAGGCAGTGATGCAGCCAGTCAGGATGCTCTCAATTGTGCCCCTGTAGAAAGTTCTTTGGACCTGGGGGCCCATAACAAACTTCTTCAACCGTCTGAGGTGAAGGAGATGCAGTTGTGCTTTTTTCACCAGACAGTTGGTATGTATAGACCACATAAGATCCTCGGTGATGTGTATGCAATATTTTATTTTAATTATGCAAGTACTTTGCAATACATGATAAATACAGGAAAAAACTGAATTACAGTAAGTATATAATGTATATTAAATAGTTAAGTTAATATAAGTAGTGCAAAAAAGAGAAATAAATTTAAAAAAGGTAATGAGGTGGTGTTCATGGGTTCAATGTCCAACTAGAAATCGATGGCAGAGGGGAAGAATTGTTCCTGAATCACTGAATGTGTGCCGTCAGACTTCTGTACTTCCTAACTGAGAGTAACAATGAGAAGAGGGCATGTCCTGGGTGGTGGGAGAGTCCTTAATGATGGACGCAACTCCTGAAGCACCAATCCGTGAAGATGTCTTGGATACTACAGAGGCTAATATCCATGAAGGAGCTGACTAAATTTACAACTTTCTGCAACTCACTTCGATCCCGTGCAGTAGACCCCCCCCCCACCTCCCCGTTCCAGATGCTGATGCAGTCAGTTAGAATATTCTCCACAGTAAGTCTGTAGATGTCTTAAGTAAGCAACACACATCAAAGTTGCTGGTGAACGCAGCAGGCCAGGCAGCATCTGTAGGAAGAGGTACAGTCAACGTTTCAGGCTGAGACCCTTCATCAGGACTGACTGAAGGAAGAGTGAGTAAGGGATTTGAAAGTTGGAGGGGGAGGGGGAGATCCAAAATGATAGGAGAAGACAGGAGGGGGAGGGATGGAGCCAAGAGCTGGACAGGTGATTGGCAAAAGGGATACGAGAGGATCATGGGACAGGAGGTCCAGGGAGAAAGACAAGGGTGGGGGGGAACCCAGAAGATGGGCAAGGGGTATAGTCAGAGGGACAGAGGGAGAAAAAGGAGAGAGAGAGAAAGAACGTGTGTATATAAATAAGTAACGGATGGGGTACGAGGGAGAGGTGGGGCATTAATGGAAGTGTGAGAAGTTAATGTTCATGCCATCAGGTTTGAGGCTACCCAGACAGAATATAAGGTGTTGCTCCTCCAACCTGAGTGTGGCTTCATCTCTACCGTAGAGGAGGCCGTGGATAGACATATCAGAATGGGAATGGGACGTGGAATTAAAATGTGTGGCCACTGGGAGATCCTGCTTCTCTGGCAGACAGAGCTTAGGTGTTCAGTGAAACGATCTTCCAGTCTGCATCGGGTCTCGCCAATATATAGAAGGCCACATCGGGAGCACCAGATGCAGTATATCACCCCAGCTGACTCACAGGTGAGGTGTCGCCTCACCTGGAAGGACTGTCTGGGGCCCTGAATGGTGGTAAGGGAGGAAGTAGCACTTGTTCCACTTACAAGGATAAGTGCCAGGAGGGAGATCAGTGGGGAGGGATGGGGGGAACGAATGGACAAGGGAGTCGCGTAGGGAGCGATCCCTGCGGAAAGCGGCGGGGGGGAGGGAAAGATGTGCTTAGTGGTGGGATCCCGTTGGAGGTGGCGGAAGTTATGGAGAATTATATGTTGGACAATATAGCCACTGTCTTGCCTTCTTTATAGCTGCATCAATATGTTGTGAACAGGTGGTCCTCTGAGATCTTGACTTCCAGGAACTTGAAATTGCTTACTCTCTCCACTTCAGATCCCTCTATGAGGATTGGTTTGTGTTCCTTCATTCTTCCCTTTCTGAAGTCCACAATGAGCTCTTTGGTCTAACTAATGTTGAGTGCAAGGTTATTGGTAAAACAGCACTGAACTAGTTGGTATATCTCACTCCAGTACGCCCTCTCATCACCATCTGAGATTCTGCCTACAGTGATAGTATCATTGGCAAAGTTATAGATGCCATTTGAGCTACAGTATGCCTAGCCACACAGTCATTTTCAATTTCTTTTTCAAATTTTAACTGTGATGACTAGCATGCCGATACAGTCGTTGTTATTTGCTTGAAACTTCAAAAACAGGTCAAGGTAATTGCAAATTTTATGCTTTTCCAAAAGAAATTGCAGTGGAATTGTGGCATAAATATAACGAAAAGGTCTGTACTTCTAGTTAAGACCTGAATACTGAACCCAGTGGTTGGTTGAATACTAAGTGTTGTTGGGGAACTGGGTGAGAAATTGTTCCAGTTGAATCAATGTAGATTTGTATAGATTCAGGTGCTGTTCCTCGCTAAGTGTGAATTCTCTGGTGAAATATTCTTCCAGTTAGTTTGAAAGATGGCCAACAGTATTCACTATGGTGAGCTGTAGTGCAGGCTGATGCTGCACAGTTTAGATAATTTGATATGTCAGGCTTCGAGTTGCAGTCACTGACCCAGACAGAGGAGCAAGTCTCTAATCAACCAATCGTGTAACTACAACTCAGTGTATAAAAGCATGTAGGCATAGTCAAGAGGTTCGATTGTTATCCAGACCAATTATCAGAATGGGGATGAAATGTGATGTAAGTGACGGGAGTGTTTGGAGTGTCTGAGAAACTACTGATCTGAGATTTTTACTCACAACAGTCTCTAGAGTTTACAGAGAATTGTGTGAGAAACAAAAAACATCCTGTGTTCAGCAGTTCTGTGGGCGAAAATGATTTGTTAATGAGATAAGTCAGAGGAGAATGGCCAGACTAGGTCCAAGCTGACAGGAAGGCAACAGCAGCTCAAATGGCCATGCATTACAACAACGGTATGCAGAAGAACATCTCTGAATGTACATCACATTGAATCTTGAGGTGGATGGACTACGGCATCAGAAGATCATGAACATGCACCAGTCGCCACTTTCTTAGGTACGAGTGGTATCTAATTAAGTGGCCATTGAGCGTACGTACCTGTGTTGGACTGCAATACTTACTGATCAGTCCAAGTTCATAATTTAGCCATGTTTCTGCTAGGTTATATTATTAACCTCATTTGCAATCATTGAATAGAAATATTGACTATAGACAAATAAGGAATGATTTAATTAACGAGCATTCTTTACTTCGTATATTCTGTACCAAACTTGATTCAAGTGTTATGAGTACAAAGCATGGAAGAGAACTTTCTACATTTAAAACCCACAGAGCAAATTTGTAAGCCCTTCTATAAATACTGTACATCAGAATTCTTTCAGGTGGATGTGATGCAAGCTTCTACCTGAACACTTAAGTCCCATGCAATCTTTAAAGATATGGAATATAATCAATGCTTTAGGTATGGGGAAATTCATCTAAGCATAAAGATTATTTAAAATTTTAGTTTTTAACCGTACAGTTTTTAGTTGTAGTTTTTCTGAATTGGTGGACAAGTTACCATTCTATTGCAGCCGAATTATTTTGTTTAATAATTGAAATAAGTGAATTAATGTGCATAACTGTTAATTGTTTTCTAAACTTTGGTTGGTTGATTACACCCGGGCATGGTCTTCGCTCAGTGTCGATCATGCTTTACTTTTAACAGCAGCACTATACATTTTTGTTTGCAATAATATTTTAATTATTTTTCACTACAACTAGGTGATACTGCATTTTATACAGTACATGTGCTGAAGTACTTGAGTGGCATGCCATACAAAAACTGGCTTAATGTTTGTAATATGCAGAGTTCTGCTGCTTTCCTTGTGTTGTGGTGCCAGTTTCCTCATCTGCATGCACTGAAGAGTCTTCATAAGCTGATCAGGAGTCTTGGCATCAGGCAACACACAATAAAAGACTTCTTGTATTCCCTGTTGTTGAGCTATCGAGTACAATGGTGCCCTAACTTGAGGCTGAAATTCATGTGATGTTCTGAGAGAGTGCTGCAATGCTAGCGGTATCATTTTTCAAACAAGAGATTAAACCAAATCTCAGTCTGTCCATTCAGGTGGATGTAAAGGATCTGATGACAGTATTTCAAAAAGAATGGTCGAGTGCTTTCTGATTGTCAGGCCAATACTGCTCTCTTGATTCACATCACAATTTATGTAGATTGATTTGACATTATCTTGTTGCAGTCAGTGGCTTCATGTGAAAAGTGAGCATGGTGTCTCTCCACACTACAGAAATGCCCACACGTAGAAGCAATTGATAAGTTGCTACGTGGTAGGCTATTACACAAGATAAGAACTCACACAATTGGAGGAGGTTCATTAGCATGGATTGAAGAGTAGTTAGCATGGAGTTGAAAAAAATGGATCTTTTTCATGCTGGAAGACTTAGCTGGGGTAGTGCTGCAAAGATTTCTTGGCCACCAATTGTTAATGATCTATGCTAATGACTTGCAGGAGAGGAGAAGTGTAATCTATCCAGGTTTTCCGACGGTACGAAAACAAGTGGGACGATAGGCTACAAAGAAGATGTTTAACTATCTGAAGGAAGATATAGATAAGCTGAGTAGGTGGGAGAAAACTTGGCAAGTGAAGTTCATCGTGGGAAAGTGTAAGGTCATGCACTGCGGTAGGGCAAATTGAAAGTCAGATTACTGTATTACCTTAATGGAGAGAGACCAAAAATAAGTACAGAAACCATCTAATTGTTCTTGTACATGAATAACAATAGGTTAGCAGAAAGATGTAGCACACCATCAGGAAAGGAAAATGCATGCGGGTCTTTCTTGCAGGAGGATTGGAGCTTAGAAATAAAGAAGTTTTGTTATAACCTGATAAAGTATTAGTAATGTCACAAATGGAGTACCTTGTATAGTTTGGTCCCCTTATTTAAGAAAGGGTAAACTGCCATTGAAAAAAGTTCAAAAGAGGTTTGCTGGGCTAATTCCTGAGGTGAGAGGCTTGTCCTTTCAAAAATGATTAAATAAATGCATCTTTGTTCTTTGGACTTTTCAAAAATGAGGAGAGATCATATTGGAGCATATACGATTCAGTGGGGTGCATGACAAGGGGAGTGGTTGAGATCATTCCATTTGTAGGAGGGTGTGGAAAGAGGGATCATCGTTTCAGGAAACGGGAATGACTATCTAAAACCAAAGTGCATCTTGAGAGCTTGCTGCATCAGTGGAATTCTCTACTCTGCAGGTTTGTAATCACTATAGATAAAAGTTTACCGACTTCTTCCAGTGATTTAAAAAAAACTAGAAGAAATATATAAACATTTGAGAGATCAGGGAGTTAAGAACAATGGGGAACAGGCACAGAAGGGAAGACGAGGACTAGGGCAGATCAGCCATGGTCCTATGGATGACAGGGCAGGCTTAAGGGGCCAAGGAGTCTTCCACAGCTCCTATTTTCTTGTGTGTTTTTCTGTTCATTGGCAATAGTGTAATGAGCGCTTCAGGCTTGTGCAGGGAGCCGGAGAGCATTGGACTCCAAGATTTTTAAGAGCACTTGGCTAATTGGCTAATTGTTGCTTTATAAGAGTCGTTAATCGTTTAGAGCTCCTTGTGTTTTTTCTTGAGCAACTCGCTCTTGATAATGCAGTCTCTTGGTGCTTTCTCTTTGAACTCGTTAAGTTTATTTTGATAGGCTCAGGGATTACATGTCACTTGCATCATTTAAGCGGTTATCTGTTCAGGTGCTAATCGTGTGGTCCTAGTTTTGTGAATGTTACATCTCGCGGTGTCACTCGATCAAGCCACTGATGTTCTGCCGGAATTCTTATGAATAAACTGTGTTTGCCATCTCTGTATTGCAGTCTGTCTTTCCTCCACGCCTGGGTTTCGACATTGCCACTGCACATTGTGACAAGTGGATCACTGTGGAATATCAGAATGTGGTCACATTGTGTAAATCCAGGTCTTTCTTCACTCGTTGCCCCTTCTGTCATCCTGAGAGGCTTGTCTGATTTTATTTAGTTAATTTATTATTGAGGGACAGCATGGAACAGGACCTTCCAACCCTTTGAACAGCGCAGCCCAGCAACACCCAGTTTCAACCTCATCACAGGAGAATTATCAATGGCCAATTAATTTACCAATCAGTACGTCATGAGACTGTGGGAGGAAACCGGAGCCCCAGGGGAACTTCACGCAGTCATGGGGAGAACGGACAAATTCCTCACAGACAATGCCGGGAATTGAATCCCGGTCACTGGTACTGTAAAGTGTGGTGCTAACCACTACGCTTCTGTGCCATGATTTGACTGCTGAGCTCCAATTCTGATTTATTGAATTAAGAGTCACAAAGACAGCAGGTGGAACTCCAGATTCTTACTGTGAGTAATTCAATAGCACATATTTTTTTACTGAAAAACAAAGCAGAAATTATTCTAACCAGAATCATGAAATGAGCAACACTCCCATAAATTGGCTTACTTTCTTCCTTTTATCTTCTTGATCCTGGCACCTGCTTGATCTATGTGAATGCAGGATATGAAGGGAGCCTGTGGTGATATTCTGTTTCCCAATTAATGCTGTGCATATGAATGCTAATTGCATGCCAGCATAAGCTGTGCTTGTGGTTGAGAAACCAGAGATACTAAGAAGGTAAAGAGGGACTGCCGCCAAATAGTCGCAGATGGAAGCTGTAAACTAAAATTGGATTGAGAATAAAGTTTCATCTTTTAGCTTTGGCCCCATCTCCAATTTTTAGGTATAAATCAATGAAAAAAACAATGGCAACAAACTGAATTCCTGAACTACAATAGCCGAGAACAGTTAATGCCAAGTGGGGAAAAGGGAGATACTTGGTTTAAATATATGGTGCTGTGGATAATGCGGGTGATGTCTCAAACCAAGGGCAATTTGAGCTGTGTGGTACGATTTCTGCTGCATTGAGAGTGATGTTCATGGTGTCAAAAGTGCTGACAAATTAAACACTAGCATTTGCAGGCCCCTCTTGATCTTAACTTCAACCCTGTGCATAATAATGGAACTGATTCATACCTGTAATCATGAGGTGAATTTGCTCAATTGAAACAATGAATAATACGGATTTAAAGTGAGATACCATCTGTCTTATTCTTTGGGGAATTAACACTAGCCTCAAAGGTGCTGTGGATGGGTGACACTTGATGAGATGTTACTGGTTAAACTCTAATCTATAGTGACTTTTTTCAGAACTTTGGGATCAATATCTGCATAACAAAACAGAAAATAACTGCTCCACTTCAAAGGATAGGAGGACACCTGAGTGTGATGTCCATGCTGGACACTGTGTGATGTTGGGAGCATAAGAAACAAACTGCTAGAGGAACTCAACAGATCAGCAGCATCAATCTATTGAACACGGGAGCTGGGATGATATGTTGTAGTTGTATAAAATGTTGTTGAAGCCTAATTTGCAGTATAGTGTGCAGTTCTGCTCACCTACCTACATGAAAGCAATCAATAAGATTGAGAGAGTACACAGAAAATTTTCAAAGATTAACCTTGGGGTTTGAGGACCCATGTTGAATAGATTATCATTTTATTTCCTGGAGCATAGGCAAATGAGGAGAGTTTTGATAAAAATATACACAATGATGAGGGGTATACATAGGATAAATGCAAGCAGGCTCTTTCCTCTGAGGTTGGATAAGACTAGACTTATAGGTCGTGGGTTAAGGGAGAAAGGTGAAATGTTTAAGGAGAACATGAAGAGAGGCTTCTTCACTCAGGGGGTGGTGAGAGCTAGTGGAACACGTTATCAACTGAATTAGTGAATGTTGATATTTGAGAAGTTTGGATACATACATGGATAGGAGGGGAATGAAGGGCTATGGTCCAGATGCCAGTCAATGGGACTAGGCAGAATAATAGTTCGACATTTGCCAGGTGAGCCAAAGGACCTCTCTCTGAGCTGTAGTTCTCTATGACCCCATCTGTGGAGGGAAATGCACAGTTAATATATCTTAGCTTGAGGCAGCACCTGCATCCAGTCTCAAACCAAAATGGCAACTATCTGTTTCCCTTCACAGATCAACTGAGCTCCCCAGCAGTTGTTTATTTTTATTCTAGAGTCCAAATTCCAATATCTGCAGTCTCTTATATCTCTAGTATTGGGAACATGGTTGTTTCCAACTTCTATCACTGACTTATACTTAGACACCAGCTCAAATTGATCCAGTTTGCTGATGTAATCATGTTAGGATGGGCAGTCAGATGGAAAGAACCATCGTGTAAGATGGAAGATACAGAATGAAAAGTGGTAAGAGACCAGATAATGGCAGGTCAATTATGGATAA
Organism: Mobula birostris; assembly: GCF_030028105.1. NCBI lineage: Eukaryota > Metazoa > Chordata > Chondrichthyes > Myliobatiformes > Myliobatidae > Mobula > Mobula birostris. The sequence continues at coordinate 124,558,020 of NC_092370.1, forward strand.
AGTATAGTGCATAATCTTTCATTACGTACAGTTTAGTAAAAACAAGAAAAAAAAATGATTGAGAGTGTCAAGTTTTATAAAGGTGGATATTAGTAGAAGAATGTATCAGTTAAGAAATGTATATTTCTCATATCCATCAAACTGTTCCCCCGCCTTTTGAAAGCCTTCCAAAAATATTCAGAATGTGAATTTATGTACTAGAGTTTATAGTATCAATTTTCATTTTTAATCTCTAATCCTACTCTATAGAATAAACTTGCAACATTGCAACTGATCAGGCAACATTAAACCTGAGCCCACTTTCCATTCAGTTTCAATGCTTTTTCAAGGGATTCGGACTTTCAATAGTTGGCAATTTAGTTTAGGTTCCAATTATTTATTACTCTATGGCCCATTCCAGTAACACTATCCAAACTTCTTCCTACCACCCGTTATCAGTTTTCCCCATCCATCCATGTTATTTATGTTTTCTTCCAATCTATTTGCTTTCTCCTAGCCAAGAACGGCTGGATTGACATGAACTTCTAGTGTTTTCTCTAAATATTTTTCTCACTATTCAGATGTCAAAAAGACTAACAATTCTGTCCCAAAATATTGTCCATTCTCTCTTTTTATATCCGGCCCCCATGAGGTTTGAGCTCTGCTCACACTGTCACAGTTAGTCACTCATTAGCCAGGGCTTTACAACTGTTAACGGTGCAAATATTCAGCAAGGGTATGCACAAGGTTTGGAGATTGGTGGAATGGAGGTTCATCACATCATTACTTTAAAAAAGGTTCAACTTAATATCAGAGTATCGCAGACATCCACAAAACAGAAAAAAAACCCAAAGAGTGAATGGCAGAAAGTGTTAGAAACCCAAAGCCCTCCTTCCCCTCCAATGCACCAGCTGTAGCAAAAGCATCAACTCTCCCCCCACTTTCTCCAGCAAAAGCATCCACCCCCACCACCCACCATGCAAGCAATAACAAAGCCCCCCAGAAACCATGATCTGGAGACCCTCAAAAACTACTGTCCATCCCAACACTTCGACATCTCAGACAGACTCTCTCTCTCTCTCTCTCTCTCTCTCTCACTGGCGAGGGAGCTAGAGATATCACTCCTGCAACATAAGAGAGGAAGACCAACAGTTCGCTGTTCCAATGTTACAATCTGCAGCATCGCATATTTGAGATCCCACAACTTGAGGGCCTTCTTTTGATAACAGCGTATACTGTTTCAATCTTCTACAACGCTTCAGTTGGCAACACCAGCAAGGAATCGAGTGGTCTACAGAACTGCACCCCAAAGGCACATGTCTTTCAGGTGGCAGCTGGAGATAGCGAAAACGCAAGGCTGCTCAGCGAGTTCCGTCAGTGAGAACCCACCCCGGTGAAGAACCACTGCTTGAGTGCAGCTGTAGATCACGGACTCCAACAGGACTCTGACCACCTGGAGAAAGGAAAAAAGAGACTTTAAAAGAGAAGAAATTAACTTGTTTCACTGACAAACTGGGAGAAGTCTCCCAGGTCAGAAGAAGTCCCTCAGGAAGGAAGAAGTTGGCAGGTCTAATACACATTGGCTAAAAGGGTCACTATTAAAATTGATCAAATTTGAATTCCTGCTGTTGTTCTGGAATAAAGTGATAGGCCTAGTCTACTGAATTTCTCCTTATATGAAATATTCACATCCCAGAAATAAAATTGGCGTACCCTCACTGGCCTCCATTTACCACAGGTCCTGCCTCCTTAGCGAGGAGGACCAGACTTGTATACAGTTTTCCAGATGCAATCTCACCAGGGCACTGAGTAATTAAAGCCGGGTGTCTCTGCTCTAGTATAGAGGTCTTCTTTTACTCAAGGCAAACATATCAATTGCTTGTTGATTTAACATGTTAAATTTTGGTAATTGATCTTCTTTTGGTAAATTTGGCTACAAGGAGATCTAGGCCCTTCTAAATACCAACGTCTCCCAATTTCTCACTGTTTAAATATAACCTCTTAGTGTTTTTATTTTATTTAACCAAATCCGATGATTTTGAATAATTCCTTGTTGTATGCCATCTGCCATCATCTTGCCCATTCAAAATTGGAATCAGAATCAGGTTTAATATCACTGGCGTGTGTCAGGAAGTTTGTTGTCTTTGCAGCAGCAGTACAGTGCAACACATAATAATAGAGGGAAAAAAGCATGAATTACAGTAAGTATTACAGGATGGTTAAATTAAATAAGTATGCAACAATAAAAAATAAAAAGTAGTGAGGTAGTGTTCATGGGTTCGGTGTCCATGCAGAAATTGGATGTCAGAGGGGAAGAAACTGTTCCTGAATCGTTGAGTGTGTGCCTTCAGGTTCCTGTACCTCCCTCCTAATGGTAGCAATGAGAACAGGGCATGTTCTGGATGATGGAGGTCCTTAATATATAGATGCTGCCTTTTTGAGGCATTGCTCCTTGAAGATATCCTGGATACTACAAAGGCTAGGGCCCATGAGGGAGCTAAGTTTACAATTCTTTGCAGCTTATTTCAATCCTGTGCATTAGCTGCTCGTATCGGTGGGTGGACCAGATTAGGCATTGGGTAGGCAGTGGGGAGAGGGTGTGGTGAAGAGGCTATACCTTGTGGAGAATCGAGATTGAGGAAGGGGAACAAGCATCTGTCCTCCCTGGAAGCTGACCTGGCAATAGTTCCGGAGGGGGAGAAGCAATGGGCAGACACCAGTGGATGCCACCTGGGATGCAACATGCTATCTGGAAGTCCCATTCATGTCCACAGAATCTCCTGTCTGTTCCTCTGACGATTGAGTTCCTCATCACTACCACTCACCTCTTCTCCCTCTTCTCCCGCTTTCCCTTCTGCACCACAGACCCATGCTTGCTGCCAACATACCAGAGAGTGATGCAGCCAGTTAGAATGCTCTCCACTGTACATCTGTAGAAATTTGCTCACTTCACCTTTTTTGGAAATGTTTTCAGCATTCTACCTCTGTTTGTGTCTTTTTCAGTCAGATGCTTTGTTCAAAGTGGTTCCAATTTCCCGAATTTTACTTTCCTGCTTCACTGCTTCAGTCCCGACCTTCTCCCTTGCCCAGCAGCTAAAATTGGACATTTGTTCCTCCTTGCCTCAAGTCCAGACTGGATTGCATATTTCTACTGCATTCACTATCTGCAAGCATTTTCACCAACCTGCCCAAACTCAAGAGCCTGAGTTACAGAGAGAGGTTGGGTAGTCTGAATTTATTAGAACATACAATATGGAGTGGTGGCCTTATAGTGCTGCATAAAATCATGAGGGGTATACGTAGAGGGGCACACAGTGTTTTTCCAAAGAAACAGGAACTAAAGCCAGAGGGCATAGTTTTAAGATAAGAGGTGAAAGATTTAAAAGGGTTTGGAGGTGAAACTTCTTGCAGAGAGTGGTGTGAACATAGAATGAGTTGCCAGAGAAAGTGGTTGAGGCAGGTACAATAACAACATTCAAAAGACATTTGAAAAAGTACTTGGATAGGAGGAGTTTAGAGGGATATGGAACAAATGCGGGCAAACGTGAGCACTATGGTTGCATGGATGATTTGAGCCAAAGGGCCTGTATCCGTAACCCTGACCCTCAACATCTGTCTGACTTGTGCATTTGCAAATAGGTCCCCGGGGACAAATACTGCTTTCGGATTCCTACCGGCTTTTGCACAACCGTCAGGGAAAATCTGGAGAAATTGTTTATCCCTCGTCACTTGCACTGCGAAGTGAGAGCAGCTGCCTGGGAATGCACAAGCAGACTTCCTCAGTTGTTGCCCCGCCGCTTTGAGCAAAAGCAATGCATCCTCAGATCTGCAAATAGTCCTATTACCACCTAGAGGCAAAGAGACTGTTAACTGTTCCTGTTATTGCAGAGTTTTAGGGATATTATCTCATGCTCAGATGAAGTAAACATCTAGCACCTCATCACACCAAGTATTTTTGTTACAAACTCTTCTAACGAGACCTTAGTGAGCTTTGCTTTTCTTATATATTGGTTAGATTCAATAATATGAAAGAATCGAGATTGTTTAATGTCATTTCCAGTTTAGAAATGTCTTGGAATGTGTTGTCTTTGTGGCAGAAATACAATGCAATACATAATATTTGAGAAAAATACTGTGAATTACAGTAAGTATATGTATAGTATATACATATTCAGGAATAAGATGACAGAAGGGAAGAGCTATTCTTGAATCTTTGAGTGTGTGCCTTCATGCTTCTGTACCTCCTTCCTGATGGTAACAATGAAAACAAGGCATGACCTGGGTGATCGGGGTCCTTAACGTTGGATGCCACTTTTTTGAGGCATCGCTCCTTGAAGGTGTCCGGGATACCACAGATGCTAGTGCCCATGATAGAGCTGACTAAGTTTACTAATCCCGGCAGTATATTTCAATCCTGTGCATTAGCTGCTCCCCCCATACCAGACGGTGATGCAGCCAGTTAGAATGCTCCCCACGTTACATCTGTAGAAATTTGCCAGTGTCTCCTCATCTGTAAAGTGAAGCTAGGCACAGAGTGACTGACTGGAAATGATAAAGTAGTGGTGTTGAGGGCTGTCGAGTGGTGGGTTAGTGTGTGGAGGTGTTGATCAGCCTTACTGCTTGGGGAAAGTAACTGTTTTTGAGTTTCGTGGTCCTAGTATGGATGCTATGTAGCCTCCACCATGATGGGAGTGGGACAAATAGTCATGAGCAGAGTGGTTTGGATCCTTCATGATGTTACTGGCCCCTTTCCAGCATATTTCTGTAAGTATGTCATTGATGGTGGGTAGGCTGATGCCAGTGATGCGTTGGGCAGTTTTGACTACCTGCTGTAGAGCCTTTCTGTCTGCTGCAGTGCAGTTTCCATACCGTGCAATGGTGCAGCATGTTAGGATGTTCGCTTCTGCACATCTGTAGCCTAATTAGCCTAATTAATTAATGCCGATTTCTTCCTATTAGAAGTTTATTGGCTCCTGCTGATTTAAGCACAACCATAGATGGGGCAACAGCAGCATAGATCTAACGGAATCATATTTTCTCCCATTGCTCTGAGGAAGAAGTGCTGGCTTAATTGCATAAAGAAAAGAGTTAGAGCAAAAGACAATTAAGAGGAAGTTTGTTCAAGGTGGCTGGTTTACCTTTGATCACCTTTGATGAGAGATAATGATGGATGGTTCAAGGACTAGGAGGCCCAGATATAAAATTCTGGGCAAGACAGGCAGTCCCTGGATTATAGAAGGGTTCTGCCCCTGAGAATTGTCCATAAGATGATTTTTCTGAAAGTCAGAAACATCCCCTTTCTATAGCTAACTATATCGTATCACTCTGCATACAAGAGAAAATCTGCAGATGCTGTAAATCAAAGTAACACACACAAAATGCTGGAGGAACTCAGCAGGCCAGGCAGCATCTATGGAAAAGAGTAAACAGTCGACCTGTTTTGGGCTGAGACCTTTCATCCGGACTGGAAAAAAGAAATGAGAAGAGCAAGAAAGTGGGGGGAGGGGAGGAAGAGGTACAACGTGTTAGTTGAGGGGTGAAGTAAAGAGCTGGGAAGTCGATTGGTAAAAGAGATAAAGAGTTCCTATAACTATAAGAGTTCCTGTTCCTGTAACTCTTCCTCTTCACCATATCACTACTCATAATTTATATCAATGAATTATGATCCAGTTATTATTATCCAGTTGTTAATGAATACCACAAAGTATATTTTACTTTACTACATCTTGAAAAAACAATTCTTTAAAACTGAATAAGAGAATTTGCGTAACGTCAAATTTCCATACGACCTTGTGTAACCCAAGGAGCACTGTAAATACACAAAAAACAACTGCAAAGTTGTGAAGAAAGGGAGGCCTTGCATTTCATTAGAATTTTAAGGTCAACTCAAAAACTAATTAAGTGCTTTTGTAGTCCCTGAAATCGCAGTCACCAGTTTATTCAGAGCAAGATCCCACAGAGGGCAACAAAGAACTAGTCAGATATTTTGTTTTAGGGTTTCATAGATAAATAGCATTTCAGAAAGCAGAGATATTCACTCTTCATTGAAATTGTACTTTGGGACCTTTTAGACCCACTGGAGAGAGCAGAGGTGGCTTCAGTTAAGATCATGTGGGTTTGAGATTTATTGTATAGCACACACTAGGTCAGATGACATCCTTTTGACAATATTTTGCAATGACTAATTTATCTATTAAAGAATGCAATAACGGACAATATATGAAATGAATCCCTCTGAAAAATTTTGACATAGTGGACTGGAGCTGATGAGTTTAAAGATTAGCTGTATTTGTCATATGTACATTCAAACATCAGAGCACACAGAGAAATGCATTGTTTGTGTCAACAGACAACACAGTTCAAGAATGTGTTGGAGGCTGCCCACCCGTGCCACCATGCTTCCTTCACCAATGTATTAACCCACTAACCCTAACCCATAAGGTTTTGGAGTGTGGGAGGAAACCCACTCAGTCACGGGGAGAATGTGCAAAGTTCTTACAGACAGTGACAGAACTGAATCCCGATCAGTGATCACTGCCACTATAAAGCATTCCACTAACTGCTGCACTACCATGAGTTAAGCTGTCATCTTAACTCAGCTGCTGGACTGACATTAATTGGTGCTGAGTCTGCGCAAGTTTCAGGTAGGTGATGGGCACCATTCAGGAAGCTTGCACTAGTCCTCATTTCTCTCAGTTTTTGTTGGTGGAGAGGGAGTGTTTGCAAGAAGGTGGGAAATCAGCAAAGGTTATAACACATAAAAAGTATTGAGATAAGATGAATGTGCTGGCATTCAGATTAACTTTAAAATAAAGCAAATGACAATAACAGTATCCCACCAAAAGAGAAGTGTTTCTGAGTGAAATCAATGTTGAAATAATCTATGAGCTTACAAAAAGAAGTTGTTATTATTGGCATGAATGACCTCATATAGCCTCTGAGCATTATTTCTGGAGTTATCTTAGAGTGAGATTTACTTACAAATTTATTTTAAAAATTGTTTTTTCGTGCAAGTGAGAGCACTTTGCATTTGAATAGCACTGAACGTGAACACAGGATCTCCCATTGTAAGTGTCAGCCAATTAAATATTTTTGTAACCAATTTTCATATTTCAAGCTTCCATGGAAAACAATTTAATATTAACAGATAACTAAATATTAGCCAGACATCTGGAATAATACAGTCCCTTCCCTGTGCTGTTCTCATATTGGACAAGTAGTTATGTGATATTTCCAACTTGCAATAATCACAACAACAGCCAGTCTGGATTAAAAATTTGTAGTATTAACGGAGTTAATTTAGATATTAAGTGTTGAGTTTTATAAATAAACTAGAGACTGTAAGGACTGCGGTACCATCATCACACAGGGCCTGTAACGATGCACATGTCGTGAGGCAGTTTTAATCTACAGCGGCAGAATGGATCACAAGACTCCTGACATTTTTTTGTGAAGTGGGAATCATGCTGAAGAAAATTTTGCTAGTGGCTCAGTGGACAGAACAGTGAGATAATTGAATTAACAGACCCTCTAACTTTCCACAATTGTATCTGTCATCATTACTAGGAGCACCAACAGAATTTGAAGAATATAACAGGAAGGCTACTTCATTTCTTAATATTGGGAAACCAAGCGCTTTCTATCAGGATTTGGAGTCATTTGCGATGTATAGAAATGAATGGCAGTGGTTAACAAAGCAATTTAAGAATTTATCTCAAAATACACAGTCTTGGCAAAGGTGGTACAAACATAAAAGTTTCAAAGTACATATACAATCTTACAGGCAGCCACAAAACAAAGAAACCCAATATAACGCATTAAAGAGAGAAGACCGTCATATAGCCAATGTGCAGAAAAAAACAAATAATGAGAACAATAAAAGTAAGCAAATAACATTCAGAACTGAAGTTCACGAAAGTGAGTCCCACAGCCACAAAACCAGTCATCAGTGCAACCAGTCCTGGAGCCAGTTAGTTGTAAGCCACAGCCTCAGTTCATCACAAAGATGGGTAAGCCACCCCGAGCAGCAAGCTGAACACCAGTCTGCCCCTCTCCTCTGGCCTCCTACACCCTGGCGTTTAAATCGATCAAACACTGGCTTATTCCTCATTCTCGCACACCACTGCCTCAACTCAGCCGTGCCTCAGTTCTGCCACTTCAGATCGCCTCCAAGTCTGCTCCAGCAGCCAAAAATCGGCTCATTTCCTGTTTTTAGGCCCATGCCCTGCTGCCTCGATTTGGCCGGTACATGCCACACAGCAACCATCCCACACATTCTAGACCTAAGTTCACGCCCAAAAATGCAGGTTGTACAGGAGGTTCAAATGCTCAGTCTGAAAGGGAAGTTGCAAGCTATTGATTGCAGTGATCGTTTCTGAGAAAATATGTGATTAAATAATTAGCAGTTTTTTTCTGCTATTAAGTCACTATCCTTCATCAGTACCATACTAAACCAGAACTTAATCAAATTTATTAGAACTTAAAGGAGCACCTCAACCCTATATCTTTAAAGATAACCAAAGGTGATAAGTTTGCAACACAAAGTCAAAGATACAGTGAATCTGTCTGAAATTCTGGTGTGCCATTGAAGAATGTCTCTTTGCAGCTTTCAAAAGTTTCATAGCAGAGCCATTAAAAAAACATGTTAATTTGTGAACTCACCGATGAAAGGATTTAAAGTCATTTGGCGTGTGAATTTACTTCTGAGAAAGACTGTCAGACAGCAACTTTAATGAAGATTGGAACGTTCAACTCATCAGAGCTCTATTTCCAAGTGGCTCATAATAGACTTCGTTATAGCCCTACATAACAGACTATGCCAACTAATCAGGTTGACAGAGCCTGCTGATCCAAGACGCAATGGCAATCAACCAGAACAGCAATGCAAACTCAAACCATCAGCTGCTCATATGTCCGTGTAAGAGCCATCTTGCAGCAACTTGCAGGTCACCACCCAGACTGAAGAAGCATTGTGGGGATCTTGGCAATGATAAAGAAATTCCCATAGACAGATCGCATGCTGTAAGTGAACAAAGAGAAAACCAAGTGAATCAATGTTTCAAGACACAGGTTTTAATCAGTAACAAGTCCGACGTGAAGACCAACTATGCTATTCTTATCCAGTAAACTGATTTACAGAATCTCCCCTAAAGACAAGCAGAGATCAATTCAGAACATATTCAAGGGATACTCTGCAAACATTATCCTACTGATATAAAATAGACAATGTGTGATTTTACCCATTGTAAAAGCAAAATATTACAAAAGCCCAAACTTGATGGACAAGGCCTGGAGGACAGGTTGTTTCTCAACTCTACTGAACCAGGAGCAAAATAAATGCAGACGGGTGGAAAGTTATTCTTTTTTGTATCACATTCAGACTGCTGTTGGAATCAGATGAGTGCCCCAGGTTCATATGGTTCTAGGGAGAGAGATACATGATTCAGTCTGAATGTAGTTTCTTATGGATTATGAATCAGATTGCATTCCAGCACTGGCACCACCACATTGTCAAACCCCTCAACAACAGTGGGAGCAATAATAACAAAGTCATTGTGAGGCCCACTCTTACAGAAGGACTAATTCAAACAGCAGAATGGCTCCAACAAATGAGCCCTTTGTCCATGATTGTTGAGACAGGTTTGCAAGTGAGACCATTTCCTCTGAGGGGGAAACACATCGATTGAGAAAATTTACCAACTCTTGTAAACCTGGGATGGGACTGAAACTATAGTCAGTTAGTAAATTATACAATGTTGCTGTGCTGTGGTTTACTAAAAATGATAGGTAATTTTGCCTTGTTAAAAAGTCTCCATTAAATTACCATATATAGTATTCTGGTTATAAAGATATGTGATACACAGTAACATTAACTGGAGCAGTCAGTCCAGAACAGGAACTTGTACATTGAATTGGCATATCATTTGGGTGTTAAATGTTGAGCATCATTGATTATTAACATGAGGAAGTCTGCAGATGCTGGAAACCCAGAGCAACACACACACACACACACACACACACACACAATCCTAGAGGAACTCAGCAGGTTAAGCAACATCTATGGAAATGAATGAAGAGTCGACGTTTCAAGCCGAGACCCTTTTTCAGATGCTGCCTGAAGAATTGTTGAATCCTACCTGAAGATCCAGAGTATTCCTTAATCCATTTGAGGGGATATTACAGACAACTCTGCTAAAGTATGGCTGTGGGATCCTTTATGTAACCTAAGGAGGAAAATAGGAATATTTCAGGTTAAGTTTTCGCAAAGGAGGCCTCATTCCCTCAAGATTGAATCAAAATATCAGCTCTGATTTATTTTACTCCACCCTCTGGTGCAGGTCTTAATGCTACAGACCTGAAAGCAAGAGTGCCATCCAATAAACCATATTCTGTGGTCCACGCACGTGTGATAAATTGGAATCACTAAGTGGGAACGTTTTTGTATTTCTGACCACAAAACCCATCAAATCACAATTGCTTCCCTTCCTCTTCAAGTAATAATGTTTTTATGCCTAATTTGATGTCAATGTTGCATTTGTTTTGACTTTAAAAAAAGAAACCTGCTATTTATTATTGTAGTTCACAAGCAGCAGTTGTCAACAATCACTGCTTAGACTATGTATGGATAGTAGGCGCCAATAAAGCATTCAAAGGCCCATCTTTAAGCCACAGGCAGTAGAACAATCAAACAATTATCACATATCAGATGACTCACACTATGGCAGAATTTAACCAATCAGAGTCATACACATTAGCTCAGGTGTGTGCCAAGCCCAGTGATTCAACAATGAACCTCCAAGGATTTAAAATCGCTTGTCATAAGTATTGGTAATGTATGTACACACACACACACACACACTCTCTCACAGGCATACATCTATTCAAGGAATGAAACAACAAACCATTCGGCCACTAAGAAAGCAGAAATTTGTCATTGCAACAAATAATTAACAATAAGGATAATAATAGCGATAATACCCTTTTTGGAGGCCTTGGTACAGTAATTACAAAGTTATTTCAATTTATAATCAGTGCTATGAGAGAAGTTAATGACTACAATACAACCCCATAATATATCTTTCTTCTAACTTTTGTGCATTTTTTCTGATCTGAAGCAACCTTCAGATTGAAGAGCGATCTTGCTAAAAATCTTATATTTTAATCTAAACTTCAGCCTTGTTTTACCCTGTAATTATTCTCTCCCTGTGGGTCTTGTATTCAGTCCCTAGTTGAGATAGGGAGAGGTTCAATGACCTACTGCTGGGATCCCACAGGCACTGCTCTGAGCTAGTCAACAATATTATTCCAGGAGTCTATCTCTACTGAGGGATTCCTAATCTCACATTCTCTTGACTGAGATACAGATTTCTCAAGGACAGTGGTTTGATTTAAACAACAATTTAACATTACACTGCTTCACCAAGCTGCTTGCAATTATTCTTATTGACCAAATATTTTGTAACAGCCTCAAACAATGGTCCTCTTTTCTGTAATTCTGCTTTAGGGAGCAATACAACATTTTGTTTTATTTTTTAAGTGTGAAAACTAAAAAGATCTTGCATCAAGGGTTAGAGTAGAGCAGGAATTCTGCTAAAGATAGACTCCAATAGATGAAGTTTATTTATGGTGGTGACAATTAGAGATTGATGTTAGCATAATATATCCAGGATAAAACAACATTGTAAATTTATTCATTGCATTAATTAAATGGCTGGAGTAGGGGGTGGGAATTTACATCTGCCCCAACTCATTACCTAAAAGTCTGCAGCTAATGTCACAGTGTTAGTAAAATGCCAAACAATCACTCAGTTCATGGACAATCACCTTCCTCCAACTCTGCAATAAAGCTGTTTGGTACTCTTCTGCTGTAAGAAGAGTTGAAAGCTTTATTGGTTGTCCATCATATCCAACAATGACAGGAGACCTATGTTGGAGAGTTCTTAAAGTGGAAAAGCTGTTGCACTGGGGCAGTTCCACTCTCTCGACCTCAGAGGTCCAGGTCCAGTGGTACAAGTAGTCATCACATCTGGGGTCTTCCTTGGTTGCGGTGGAGGACCATGACATCTTCTGTGCCTTGTCATGCCCTTCACTCTCCACAAAGCATTACAGTACTGCCTTCCTGGCCGTCGGATCTCACTGCTGATCTCATCCGCCCAGCTTACTGGAACTGACTTCACTCGCTAGAACAGGCACGTCCCTATCTCACCGGGATATGAGGTTGCTGGCTACCCTCACTTGCTTTAACCTGCCTGTTGAAGCAGTGTACCAGGGTGTCGGCGCTGCCACATGGAAACAACTACTTGGAGCTATAAGTGAGAATCGAATGTTCAGAATGGACCAAAGGTGACTGAGCACTCCCCCACCCTGTGCCAATGCTGGGGAAGCACTGCATGAGCTTTACAATCCACACACCTCAATGGCTTCTTTATTGTTGATGGTGACTTTTGCATGCTGGCGGTCCGCCCTGTTGTTTCACTGATGCTATTATGGTTTTTGGATTTATAGAATATGCCCACAAGAAAATGAATCTCAGGGTTCTTTATGGTGACATATATGAACTTTGATAATAAATCTACTTTGAACCTATTTGAACTCTTCGGATTCAACCATGCTAAATTAAGTCTTAATTAAATTCTATCAGTATGTTGACCTTACCACCAGAGGTGAGAACACATTAGACCTGGTTTATATCAACATCTCCGCTGGATACCAAGCTGCTCCCCACCTTCACCTTGGTTTCTCTGACCGCCTATCTGCTGTGCTAATTCCTGCACTATGACTTGTTGAGAAGGAGCAACTCCAACATTACAGGTCAGTTTTGCAAACACAGACCGGAACATGTTCAGAGAGGCAGCTACCTGTGACATCATATTAACATAAATGAATATGCAAGATCTGTGACTGGCTACAGAGAGAATTGCATTGACGATGCTGCTGTTATTGAACACGTCTCTGTGAGGGCAAATCAGAAGCTATAGGTGACAGCAGAGATCCTGGCACGGCTGAGAGATTGGGATCGGGGGTGGGGGGGGAGGGGCGGTAAAACAGCTCTCAGGTCAGCAAGAGCTGAGCTCTACCACGCCATCAGGAAGGCACAGCGGGGTTATTCACAGAGAACATGCAGCCATTTCTGTGACACCAGAGGCATGAGGTGCATATGGCAGGGCGTTCAGATCTGGATGGACTGCGAGTCCACCCGGCACATCAGCAACAGTGACACTCCTCTTCCCGATAGGCTGAATCTCTTTCACTCTCGGTTTGATGCACGGAGTGCTGTGTCAGCAAGGAAGGCCCCCTCCCCCCGAGGAGCAGGCTCTGTGGCCGCATCTGATGTGGGGAAGGCCCTAGCTGGGGTCAACCCACGTAAAGCTTCTCGGCCTGATCACGTAACCTGGATGGGGTCTGCAGCCCAGTTAACAGGGGTTCTAACAGACATCGTCAACTTCTCTCTGGAACAGTGCACTGTCTCCTCAGGCTTCAAGGTAGCACCGTTATCCTGGTGCCCAAGGGAACTACAGTAACCTGTCTTAACAACCCTGTCCAGTGGCCATGACCTCAACAATAATAAAGTGCTTTGTGCAGCTGGTTATGGATTGCGTTAAATCCCGTCTTCCTGCTACATTGGACCCTTTCCAGTTCGCTGAATGCTCAGATCAGCTCACTGATGATGCACTCCACTTCGTCCTGTCCCACCTGGAAAAAGGTGTGTCATATGTCAGGATGCTCACGACTTCGGCTCGATGTTTAATATGATCATCCCTTAGAAGCAGGTGGGAAACCATCCTCGTTGTGTCTGAATGCCTCCCTCTGTAACTGGACCCTGGACTTCTTGACAGAAAGGGCACAGTCAATCTGCAGTTGGCAGAAGCATCTCTAGCTCCATCACGCTCCCCAGGGCTGCATGCTCAGCCTGTTGCTGATCCAGAACTGCACTGCTAGATCCAATCAAACTAAATCATCAAGTTCGCTGATGACAGAACAGTGGAGGGCCTCATCAATAATGACAGCGAGACAGCTTACAGAGAGGAGATGGAGCTCCTGGTAGAACTGTGGGAGAACAACAACTTGAGTGTCAATGTGGACAAGACTAAAGAGCTGATTGTGGACTTTAGGAAGGTGCAGGCTGACCATTCCTCGCGGCGCATGCATGGCTCCTCCATGGAAAGAGTTAGGAGCACCAAGTTCCTGGATGTGCACATAATGGAGATCTCACCCGATCTCTCAACACCACCTCTTTGGTCAAGAAAGTACAGCAATGCTTCCACTTACTGAAGATATCAAGGAGAGCGAGGTTCCCACACGCATCCGCCCCCCAGCATTAACCAGTTTTTGCAGGTGCAAAATTGAGAGTGTCCTGACAAGCTGCATCACCTCCTGGTATGGCAATTGCAAGGGATCTGACCACAAGTCCTGACAAAGGATCATCGGGGTCTCTCTTCCACCCATCAGAGATACTTATCAGGTGCTCTGTGTATGCAGGGCCCTTGGCATTGTCAGTGATCCCTCCCGCCCTTCCAACAATCTCTTTGAACCCCTACGTCAAGCAGGAGGTACTATCACATTAAGACAAGGACTGTTAGGATGGGGAAAAAACTTCATCCCCCAGTGCATAAGACTACTGAACTTCCTGCTGCCGACCAGGTCTCATCATGTATGAAGCAGCAGTCCCATTATACTGTTTACTTTTTAACTTCTGTAATATATGCACTTTATTATTTTTAAATTTATTTGTGGTGATATGACTTTGTGTTACAGTATGTGTGTAAGTTATAGGTGCTGTGTTGTGCACCTTGTTTCGTTTGGTGGTATACATGTGTAAGAGGTAGGGGCTGCATGACAATATGAAATGAAATATCTTTATTGTCATTGCATAGTACAATTTGTCATACACCAATACAGCAAAAATGAGTTTGCAACTCTCATACTCAGTGCTATAAAACAACAATAAAATAAACAAACAATAAATAAAGTCAAGTAACCAGCCAGTACAAGCAATGTCCAGCAGTACAAAAGCACAACTCAGATGCATGACAGCCATAAAACCAGTATTAAAGTAGCAATGTAGCCAATTTAAACTAATATAACAATAAACAATATAAGCAATATAACAATAAACTAAACTTGAACTTGGGCTGTCCCAGGATGGACACGACAAGCCCCTTCTCCAAGGGTGCTGCCCTTCCCTGGACACCCCATACACCCCTGCGGTATTTGCAGCACAGATGGTTCGGGAGTTAGTGAGGATATGACTGGCTACCCTGATCAAATAGATAATAGCACTCTGTCCTCTGAATAAATTTGATTTTGACATTATTACAATGAGGGTATACTTGGCTGGAACATGGTATAGAATTGCTTGATTGCTTTCTGGGAAGAAAGACTTGCCCTATGTGAAGACATTGAGTGAGATGGTTTAAATCTCACTGGAGTCTGACAGAATAATAAGGTATCTCAACTAGACTTACTAAATTCAGAGTGAATTCAAAAGGGTAAATGCTGAAATGTTGGAGTGCTATAACTAAGGGACACAGCTACAGGGAAAGAGGTCAACTAATATGGACTAGCCTGGGATGTATGGTAGCAATAGCAATAGTCACCACGCCACACTGTGAAAGAAAGGTGAGGAGAAAAGTCTTTGCAGAAAGGGTATACATCTTCAGAATTCTCTTTCCCAAAAGTCTGTGATTGCTCAGCTGTTTTGGATACTGAGTAAATGGGGATATAGCAAAATAGACGAAGCACCAGAGCAGCCATGTGTTTACTAAATTGATTCTTCAAGATGGCACCTACAAGTGACATCTCTTTGCATGCAGCTCCAAAGGGAATTATCACAGATTTTCGTTTAGGACTGCTACAGCAGAAATCCTCAGTAACAGCCGTGGGTACTTGTTGTCTTTCTGTAATACTCACTTAGTTAATTTTTTGATATATATTTCTTACTGAAATGTATAGATTTTTTTTATTATTATCTATTGCAGTGTACTGCTGCTGCAAAACAGCAAATTTCACGACAAATGTCAGTGATATTAAACCGGATTGTGGTTCTGAAATTGCAGTGTAGGCTTGAAGAGTTGCCTGGCCTACTACAGATTTTATTCTTGTGTTATATCAATCCCTTTCCCTGACCAGTTAATGTAGCTCAAACTGGGTCTAGATTGTCATTCTATCCCAGCTGGGAGACAGCCAACAAAAATTCACATCAATTCCAGTGAATCCCCTTCATTGTGATGATGAAGGTTGCGATAGAGAATTGAATTAGTGGACTTGGGGTTCCCATATTAACTATTTATGCAGAGGTCTGAAAGTTATTATCAGTAATCAGTAAGGAGTAATGATAACAAACACTGGCATTTCTTCTATTGTTAGTTCTGCAATGTCTGTAATGTACAAGCAGGCTACAGTGTTGGTTTTAGTTGAGTAAATAACACTCCCTTTAATCCCTTGTTAACATTCTGAAATTAGCATTTATGTTGGTCATAAGTACTCTTATTTACAATTTCTGCTCTTAGTGAATGCAGCCAACTCATCTGTGCTGACCACAGTGTCTATATGAGTTAGACTATTTTGCCTGTGTTTGGCCTGTACCTCTAGCTTTTTGTATCCATGTACCTGTCCAACTACCTTTCAAACATTTTAATTGTACCCACTTCTACAGGTTCCACATGCTGTATGTGTAAAAGTCACCACTTAGCCCCCTTTTATAACCTACTGACCTTAAGCCTGTACCTTCTAGTTTTAGCCCACTCACTATCCAAGGAAAAGGTCTGTGTCTATCCACCTTTTTATACGTCTTATAATTTTATATGTCTGATAAGGTCACCCCTCTGTCTCCTATGCTCCAGCAAGTAAAGTCCCAGCTTCTTTATATAACTCAAACCCTCCAATCCAGTAACCACCTTGTGGATCTTTTTTATGACCCATCCAGCTTATTTGATGTTAGTTCAGATACTTCCTTTGTGATATATATATGTTTCTACATGCATTTCACTGCTTTAATAAGTTAATTCAAAGTTGTGCTGTTTGATTCTTGGTTTGCCCTCCTTTGGAACTCTTTGATGTGTTTGATGCAGCTGAATGCTACAGATGCATTAGACTGAATTCCTCACAGCAGAAAACTTAAGAAAGGGGATTGTTAGATCCCTATCAACAGCTGTTTTAAAGACCAGTGGTAGGTGCCATGTGCCTGACTTCAAATTTCCAATTACCTTAACTCCAACAATAAGCTTTCCAGCAGAACCAGTCTACGACAGACAAGACCTTATGATAAAAGGGTAGAATTAGGCCATTTGATCATGACTGATCCAATTTTCTTCTCAGCCCCAGTCTCCTGCTTTCTCCCTGTATCCCTTCATGTCCTGACCAGTCAAGAATCTATCAGCCTCCACCTTAAATATGCATAAAGCCTTGTCCTCTACAGCTGCCCGAGGCAAAGATTTCCACAGATTCACCAATCTCTGGCTAAAGAAATTCCTCCTCATCTCCATTCTGAAAGGATGCCCCTCTATCTTGAAGCTGTGTCCTCTGGTCTTAGGCTCTCTGTCCATAGGAAACATCCTCTCCACATCCACTCTATCAAGGCCTTTCACCATTTGATTGGTTTCAATGAGATCACCCCTCACTTTTCTGAATTCCAGTGAATACAAGCCCAGAGCCATCAAATGCTCTTCATATGACAAGCCATTCAATCTGGAATCATTTTCATGAACTTCCTTTGAATCCTCTCCAGTTTCAGCATATCCTTTGTAAGATAAACCTGCTAACAATACTCCAAATGAGGCCTCACCAGTGCTTTATAAAGTTTCAACATTACATCCTTGTTTTTATTTCCTAGTCCTCTTGAAATGAATGCTAACATTGCATTTGCCTTCCTCACCACAAACTCAACCTGCAAATTAACCTTTAGGGAATCCTGCACAAGGACTGCAAGTTCTTTTTGCACCTACATTTTTGGGTATTTTTTCTCCATTTAGACAATGGTCAACCCATTCATTTCTTCAACCAATAACCAATATATATTTCCAGACACTTTATTCCACCTGCCACTTCTTTGCCCTTCTTTGCCCTTCTTTGCCTTCTTTGACAGATTCTCATGATCTGTCTAAATCCCTCTGCAGCTTCTCTACTTCCTCAAAAATACCGTGGGCTCATAACCTATTAAGCAGCCTCATGTGTGGCACCTTGTCAAAGGGCTTCTGAAAATCCAAGTACATCAATGGATTTTCCGTTATCTTTCCCGCTTGTTATTTCTTCAAAGAATTTCAACCGATTTGTCAGGCAAGACTTTCGACTGAAGAAACCCTGCTGTCTATGTAGTTGGTGGTGGGAGGCTGGTGGGGGGGGGGGGGGGGGTGGTGAGGTGGTCTCCCTCCTGCCACTTCTTCTCCTTGCAGGCAGATCAAGTGCTACACCTGCCCCTACACCTCCTCCCTCACTACCATTCAGGTTCCTAAACAGTCCATCCAGGGGAGGCAACACTTCAGCTGTGAGTCTGTTGTGTTCGGTGCTCCCAGTGTGGCCTGCTGTACATTGGTGAGACCCGACATAGATTGGGAGACCGCTTTGCCGAGCACCTATGTTCCGTCCACCAGAAAAAGTAGGATCTCCCAGTGGCCACCCATCTTAATTCCACTTCCCATTCACGTTCCAATATGTCCATCCATGGCATCCTCCATTGTCATGATGAGGCCATACTTAGGTTGGAGGAACAACACCTTATATTTTGTTTGGGTGGCCTCCAACCTGATGGTATGAATATCGATTTCTCAAACTTCTGGTAATGCTCCTCACCCACCCTTCACCATTTCCCATCCCTTTTTCTCTCTCTCACCTTATCTCCTTGCCCGACCATTGCCTCCTTCTGGTGCTCCTCCCCCTTTTCTTTCTTCCATGGCCTTCTATCTCTTTCATCAGTCAAACCCCCAGCTCTTTACTTCATCCTTCCCCCTTCAGGTTTCATTTATCACCTTGTGTTTCTCTCTTCCCTCCCCTACCTTTTAAATCTACTCCTCAGCTTTTATCTCCAGTCCTGCCAAAGGGTTTTGGCCCAAAACTTCAACTTTCTTAGATGCTTTTTTCTTAGATGCTGCCTGGCCTACTGAGTACTCTTTTCTTAGATGCTGCCTGGCCTACTGAGTCCCTCCAACATTTTGTGGATGATGCTGACTATGGCCTATTTTAACATGTCACTTCAAGTTTCCTGAGACCTCATCCTTAATAATCAACTTCAACATCTTCCCAGCTATTGAGGTTAGACTAACTAGCCTATAGTTTCCTTTTTCCTGCCACTCTCCCTTCTTAAAGAGTGAAGTGACATTTGCAATTTTCCATTCTTCTGGACTCATTCCAGAATTGAGTGATTCTTGAAAGATCATTAATAATGCCTCCACAATCTCTTTAGCCACCACTTTCAGAACTCTGGGGTGTACATTATCCGGTCCAGGTGACTTATCTACCCTCAGACCTTTCAGATTCCCAAGAACCTTCTTTGTAGTTATGGTAAATTCACACACTTCACACCCCCTGACACCTGGAGCTTCCACTTTACTGCTAGTGTCTTTAACAGTTAAGACTGATGCAAAATACTTGTTCAGTTTGTCCGCTATTTCATTGTCCACCATTACCACCTCTCCAGCATCATTTTGCAATGGTCCGATATCCACTCTCAGCTCTCTCTTAGATTTTATGTATCTGAAGAAACTTTTGGTATTCTCTTTAGTATTATTTACTAGCTTATCTTTGTATTTCATCTTTATCTCTTTAATGATTTTTTACTTGCCTTCTGTTGGTTTTTAAAAGCTTCCCAATCCTCTAACTTTCCACTGATTTTTGCTCTATTATATACCATCTCTTTGAGTTTTATGTTGGTTTTGACTTCTCTTGTTAGCCACCATTGCGTCATCTTTCCTTTAGGCTACTTCTTCCTTTTTGGGATGCATATATCTGTACCTTCTGAATTGCTTCCAGAAATTCCGGCCATTGCTGCTCTGCCATCATCCCTGCCAGTGTTCTTTTCCTATCAATTCTAGCCAACTCCTCTTTCATGCCTCTGTACTTCCCTATAGTCCACTGTAAAACTGATACGTCTGACTTTAGCTTCCCCTTTTCAAATTTCAGGGTGGATTCAATCATATTATGATTATTGTCCCCTATAAGTTCTTTTACCTTGTGCTCTCTGATCAATTCTGGTTCATTACACAACACTCAACCCAGAATATCTGATCCTCCAGTGGGCTCAACTACGAGCTGCTCTAAAAAGCCATCTTGTAGGCACTCTAGAAATTCCCCCTCCTGTAATCCAGCACCAACTTGATTTCCCAATCTACCTGCATATTGAAGTCCCCCATAACTATTGTTAACATTGCCCTTTTGGCATGCATTTTCTATCTCCTGTTGTGATTTGTAGGCCACATCCTTATTAGTGTTTGAGCCTCCATCAGGGTCTTTTTACCCTTACAGTTCCTTCATACCTTCTGACTCTATGTCACCCCTTTTTAATGATTTGACTTCATAGCCTATGTCATGAACTTGGCCCTGAAACAACTAGAAAACAAGGACATTTATATCAGAGTGCTATTTCTAGATTTTAGTTCAACATTCAACATTATTGCCCCACAGACCATGGTGAACAAACTCCTAGTCCTCGGTCAAAATATACTACTGTGCAACTGGGTGATAGACTTCCTACGAGACCTCAGATAGTCCGGATGCACAACCACTTCTCCCTCACCATCATCTTCAACTTGAGTGCTCCAAGGCTGTGAGCTGAGCCCAATGCTGTACTCTCTGCTTGCCCATGAGTGCATGGCCAAACACTCCAGGAATAATATTGCCAAGTTCGCTCATGACATGACAGTGGTGGGGCTCATCACCAAAACGATTCAGACGGCCTATGGAGAGGAGATAGAAGAGCTTGAGGCCTGGTGTCAGGCAAATCACCTCCTCCTCAATGTCAGCAAGACAAAGGAGATGGTTATTGGCTTCAGGAGCACTTGCACCACTCACATCCGTCTTTGCATTGGTGGCACAACAGTGGAAACTGCAAGCAGATTCAACTCCTGGGAGTGCACATCCAACACAAACTTCCATGGTTCCAGAACACATGCTACACCGTCAAGAAAGCTTATCAATGTCACTACTTTCTGAGGAGGCTAAAGAGAACAGGACTATGCACATCTATACTCATGTCATTCTACAGATGCACTGTAGAGAGCATCCTAACGAGCTGCATCACTGCATGGTGCGGAAACTGCACTGCAGCATATAGGAAGGCTCTGCCATGGGTAGTCCAAACTGCCCAGTGCATCTTGGGAACCAGTCTACCCACCATAAAAGACAGATGTACATAAATGTCCCAGTAAAAGGCCCCAATATCATGAAGGATCGCATCTACCCTGCTCTTGCACTGGTTGTTCTGCTCCTTCAGGGAGAAGGCTATGTAGCATCCACGCCAGGACTACTAGACTCAGAAACAGTTACTTTACTTTCCCCAAGCAATAAGGCTGATCAACACCTCCACATACAAACCCACCCACCACCAATACTTTATCATTTCCTGTCAGAGTCACCTTACGTACAGACACTCCTCTGCGTAGTGTCACTTTATGGACTTTATGGAATTTATGGATATCTTATATATTATCTTATATACTTATTATTGTGTTTTGTTTTGTGGTGCATTGGATCCAGAGTAACAATTATTTCATTCTACTTTACACTTCTATGCTGGAAATAACATTAAACAATCTTCAATCTTGAATCTTAGCACCAATGACTGAACAGATTGCATGTAGTGAAATCTTATCTGCTCTCTTTGGGCATGAATTTCAAGGATTCCCCATTCCTCTACAGCCATTCATTGCATAATTTCTTGTATTTTTCTTGTTCCCAAATGCATAATCTCATACCTTGAAAAGGTCCATTTTAGAGGGCATTTGTTTAGCTTTCCTATGGTCAGAATAAGCTAACCATGCATTCAACGTCTCTTAGAAGCAATTCTTGAAAATCCCTGCAATGTTAAACCTACCTTTGGGGTAAGTTAACCTTTGAACTTCATACACAAAATGCTGGAGAAACTCAGCAAGTCAGGCAGTATCCATAGAAGGAAATGAATGGTCAACATTTTGGGCCAAGACCCTTCATCAGGACTAGAAAGGAAGGGTGCGGAAGCCAGAATAGCTTGTAACTATTGAGTTACTTTGCTGTTTGCCATTTGAAGGTCAAACATAAATTCAGAAATAATGCTTGGAGACTGAATTCGTTTCTGAGATAATGGAAAAGAATAGCATGAGTACTCTAAATTAAATGCCCTGTATATAATTTCTTTTATCCTTGCAATGGCACTTTATCAACATTCCTGTTAACCCAGTCTCTAAAACAATTTCAGCTATATAATCGATCGCAAAATTGAGTTTGTCCTGCTGGATCTAATTAAGAAATATCTTGTGAACATTATATTGTAATTCAGTATTGTTTTATCTTTATTGATTTGCTGGATTAAAAACAAATAGAAATTTAATGGATTGCTATCTCTTTTGATTCTGTGCTTAAATTTATTTTGATTTTCAAGAAGAGAAATTGATATCAAAGTTAGGAAAATTATTCCTTTATTCTAACTGACAGTAACATCAATGCTATCCGTGAATCTCATGACTCCTTTAGTGTTGTTTGTTTATCTGATTACAAATCCTTTGCTACGTGTCAGTTAGTGACTGCACTATCATCAACGGATCTAGTAAAAAGGGCACTCCCTTTGTGATTGTGATTGTGTAGGTATAAAAATAGACTCAGGTTGTAACTGCTTTGAAAGGTAGTCTAACACCTGTGGTAAAGACATGCTTTATGACACGAGTGGGTTTTATGTATTTTCCATTGCAGAGTGCTTCTTGTGGTTTGAAAGCAGTTTCTCACTATACTGCTGTCATTCAGTTTATATAAATTCAATCTATAATTAGGAACTCACAGCTCATGAATTGCAATTTTTTTTTGTGTCTAAACCCATACCGCAAGCTATAATTGAAAAAAAATTCTTGAATCAAAGAATTGCACTGTGCCATCCAATCCATAAATCTATACTAGTTCTTTGGCTAACCCATAATAGCATTGCTTCCTCCAAGTATATAGTATATTTTGTTCCAAATGTCATAGTTAAGTCTGTACCCAGCTTGCAGACCCATAGTCAAAGTTGATCATTTCTTACCCCTTGCTGTAAAAGGAACTCCATTTTCACCAGTCTGCTGCCATTCATTCGAGTAGATCTCTTCTGTCCCCTCCCCAATTCTTATGCCCTTACTGAAGCGTACTATTCAGAATTGGACACAATAGCCCTGCTGCAATTTTATATAAGTTTGGCACAATGACATGGGTTTGTAACTCTATTACATACAGAAAAGCAACAGTCTAAATTCCAACTTCACAAGAAAAAAATCTGTGAGATCAATTTGTAGAATCGATTTAATGGATTCTGGTATGTTTTAAAATCCATTTATTCAAAGTCTCAATCATGATTCTGAAAAATCCAGTTTAATACAGAGGACTCATATTTAAATGTATACATTATATAACAAGATTCTGGTTATATAACAAATGCTTTTGTGTGAAATCAGAGCTCCATTTCTTCCATGACCAGTCACCCCAAAGTGCTTTATAACCAGGGGAATGGTTTCAAGTTCCAGCTTCTCACATAAGGTAGGAAGGCAAAGTACTTAAAGACAAAGATGGTATGACATTTCTAAGCAGTGAGACAGTTGAAGACGGTACTGCTTTGACTTGGCGCACATTTATTGAGATAATCACATCTGGAAAAATCAGTGGTTCACTTGCAATTTTATGTGTGAAAATAAACTGCTAATGAGATGGATGATGTAAAGCGGCAGACGTCACTTAAAAACTCCACAAGCCAACCGTGAATTTAGCCATTAATGTCCATTACATTGTGGCCAAAAGAATTCAGGCTTACAATAGGGATGGTCTCCAACATGCAATGGCAACTGACTTTATATTGGCTTGGGCTATTGGAACTCACTGCTACCCATCTAAAGAAAGTAGTTGAAGATCCAAATATGGTCATGCAAAACAACAGGCAATTTTCTCTGTTGCAGAGTTTAGCTAACACAGACATCCTATACGAGTGGTATTATATCAGAAAAACAGAGCTATAGGACCATGGAAGTTGGCCATTTATTCCTTCCACCCCCCACAGCCCACCTCTCTCATCCCTTATCCTAAATCTATATCCTCTAGTTTTATCTACCTCTGATATTGAGAATGGTTTCCTGTGATCTATCCTATCTATTATGCCTCATAATTTTATCTCAATCATAACCTCTTCTGCTCCAGAGAGAACAGACCCTCCTCATAACTGAAATGCACCATCCCAGGCGTTATCATGGCATTTCTATCACATTCTTCCAATAATGTGGTGACCAGAACTGTCTGTATTACTCCAACTAAGGTCTGATCAATAGTGTATAAAGTTAGAGCATCACCTCACTGTTTTATTTTAATGCCCCAACTAATGAGGAGCAATATCCCATATCCCATTTTCCTTCTTAACCACATTTTTTACGTGCACTATCACCTTCAATGATCTTTGGACTTGCACACCAAGGTCTCTCTGCTCCTCAATACCCTCGCAGACATTTCTCTTCATGGTTTATCATATCACAGCCCATTTCACTAACATATCAATATCACCTTGTGGACTAAAAGGCCGTCAACCTTGGTGTCCTCTGTGAACTTATTGATCATGTCACCTAGATCCACATCCAAATCTCTTACAGTGTATTGACAACCAGGTCTGCTAAGACCTTAAGAAACAGGAGCAAGAGTAGGCCACTGAGAAGCTTGCTCCACCATTCAATAAGATCTTGGCTGATGATGGGCCTCTTCACCTCTTCTCTGTAGTAATCCCATTTCCCTTGATTCCAGTATTATTCCAAGGATCCATAGATCTTTTATTAAATAAACTCAACAACTGAACCTCCAAAACCTGTTTCCTTTCCCTCTCCAGTTCTTCTGCCACTCTCCCATTCAATTATTCCTCCCTTTCTATCACCCTCCTACTTTCTCTTTCCATTCTCAGTCATATCCCTGATTTTTCCTTTCCCTCTCTTTACCACATTCCTTTTCTTTCCCACATCTCCTCTATATTTTTTGCCATTTTGCTAACACCTTGCTCTCTCTTTTTCCCCATGCCATCTCACTCCCTCGTGTGCTTTCTCTCCCCTTCCCTTCCAGATATCTCTCCACCCTGTCATCTCCCCCATCCTCCCTGCACTTCATGCTTCCTTTTAGCCGCCTTTCCAGTCTCTTAGGGTTGGGGAAAGCTCCGACAGCCCAGCTTCACTTATTCTCCAAGCAATTTATTTGTTTGTTTTTATTTATTTAGAGATCCAGTACAGTAACAGGCACTCTTGAACCAATTTCTCAGTCACCCATCACCACTTATACACCCCAGCTCTGCTTTCTCCTGCCTGCCAACCACAGTGATGGCAGTTTCCTGCACCCAATTCACCCACCGGCATGGTTTTGCAAGGAAGGAAACTAAAGTATCCGGGAGAAGCCATTGTGGTTGCAGGAGAATATGTCATCTCTACACAGGGTCACTGGAGTTGTGAGACAGCAGCGCCTCTCTGCCGTACATTAACATCAGAGAAAGCTTAAGTTGTAGCCCTGCTGGGCAATTTGACATTTGGTGATTGATCTTTCCCTAAACTCAAAAGGCATTTTAAGTCTTGGTTGGCTCTAACCAATTCAGACACTTGGTCCTGTCACTCTAACTTAACATAATTTGTTCTGGTTTCATTTTTAATGGCAAAGTTGTCAAGCAATTGTTCTCAATTTATTACATGTATGCTATTGCTGTGGACTGATAGTGCTGAATGCACGGGCCTTCTGCGCTTATAAATCACGTAATTTCAGTCTTACTTACTGTTAAAAGAATTGCTGCTTGATTACCGGAATCTGTTGTTAATCTGGTAAATGAAAAGCCTTTTTGTCACTACATGTTTGGCTAACAAAGCAACACTGAGTTGTCATACACAGCCCATTTTGCTTGAACATGTTAAGCATTTATTTTCACTTCTAATAGGTAATGCAGTTGCTTAATGATAAGTTATAAAGGTAGCCCCTATCGTCCAAATACAGTGTGTTTCTTTGTAATGGATACAATGAACTTCCTGTTGGCCAAGGATTCTTATGTTAATCTATTAGAAAGTGAATTTAAAATTAGGTAGCCTAAGGTGGGTTAATATTAATTATTTTCCAAATTCACAATAAATTGTGTTTCTTTCTGATATTTGAAGCTAATTACTGTTGAGAAAACTCAACCAGCCTAACAAATACTTTGCTATTCCAGTATAGGTCTGCAGAGTGCAAGTACCTCTCTTTGAAATGCTTCCAAAAATAGGCTAGAATGATGTTGGTCATGGTATTCATTATACTTGTGATTAGTACAGATACTGGTGGAACAAACAGTTGTGCAATTAAGAAGAATGCATTGAAATTACAACTATTAATAAATATCACAGTAAATCTAATATGAGTAGATTTTAAAATGTATAATATATGTAAATAAAAATGCTGCAAATCATAAACAAAAACAAAATAATAGAAATACTCAGCAGGTCTGATAAAATCTATGGAAAGGAAAGTAAACATTTAATCAGGTACTTGACATGAACCATTAACTGCTTTTTTACGTTAACTTTTTTTGATATATTTTTGGAAGCCATCACTGTGGAAGCCATAGAAAGGGTGCAGAGGAGATTTACAAGGATGTTGCCTGGATTGGGGAGCATGCCTTATGAGAGTAGGTTGATTAAACTTGGCCTTTTTTCCTTGGAGCGACGGAGAATGAGAGGTGACCTATTAGAGGTGTATAAAATGATGAGAGGCATTGATCGTGTGGATAGCCAGAGGCTTTTTCCCAGGACTGAAATGGTTGCCACAAGAGGACACAGGTTTAAGGTGCTGGGGAGTAGGTACCAAGGAGATGTCAGGGGTACGTTTTTTACCAGAGAGTGGTGAGTGTGTGGAATGGGCTGCCGGCAACGGTGGTAGAGGTGGATCCGATAGGGTCTTTTAAGAGGCTTTTGTATAGGTACATGGAGCGTAGAGAAATAGAGGGCTATAGGTAAGCCTAGTAATTTCTAAGGTAGGGACATGTTCAGCACAACTTTGTGGGCCGAAGGGCCTATATTGTGCTGTAGGTTTTCTATGTTTCTATGTTTTATAGAGAATAATTTGATTGGTTGTTGACATAGATTGTGTTAACGCTGCAAGATTAATACAGATCTCCATGCTGAATACTTCCAATTAGCACTCGCAGGTTATAACTAATGTAGCCCCTCCTCAACATGACCCTGGACTCAAATGCCAATCTCAGGAGGGTACAGAGCTGAGTCCATTTTCATTGAGTAAGATTGCCAAATTAGCACCATGCTGTTATTGTGGATAGATTTGTATTGCAGATTGACACCCTCCAGAGATCAGGCTTACATTACCCAAGCATATTTCACACTTCTAACCAACACAGCAAGAAAGTCTTTCTCTGTCATTGTGGACTGGATCAGATTCCAGGTCCCAGCTGTGAAGAAGCTCTGTGCTAATCAATTCTGTCTCCTCAACCTAGGTTTTACTATCAAGTCAAATGGTATTTTAATAAAATATCTGCCTAAAGCAATTTATTTCACATACCAAAAAAGCCAGTGGATTAGAAAGCTAATTGTTTTGATCATCATTTATTATTAAATAGCATTGTTGATTAAAACATCCTAGTATGATCTCATGCACTGTGCTAATTAGCAACCAAAGCTGATTTGTTCAACAGCTAGCTGGAGGCATACCCTTTTTTGGTGGAGGGTTAGGGAGAGGTTGCTCAGGTTTGTTAAATCCTCAAAGTCTGGAAGAACTGTGAAAGGGTATTGCCAAACAGAATCAAACAATAGGGTATTGCTTAGGTATTGGTTTTGGTTTTTTATAGTTACATGTACCAAGATACAGTGAAAAGTTTGTCCTCATATGTTTATACAGATCAAATCATTACATAGATCATTGAGCTAGAACAAAGTAAAACAATAACAATGTAGAGTAAAAACCACCAAAAGGGTGCAGTGGAGGTAGACGATAAAGTGCAAGATCATAACAGCCTAGATGGTGAGGCGAAGAGTCCACCTTATCGTACAAGAGGTCCATTTAAGAGTCTGATAACAGTGAGATGAAAGCCGTGCTCAAGTCTAAAGGTACATGCTTTGAGGCCTTTGTAACTTCTGCCCGGTGGGACAGAGGAGGAGGGAGAATGTCTAGGGTGGATGGTCTTTGCTTATTCTGGCTGCTTTACTGAGGCAGTGAGAAGTATAGACAGAATCCGTAGAGAGGAGTCTTGTTTCGGTGACGCGCTGAACTGTGTCCACAATACTGCGGTGTTTCTTGTGGTCACGTGCAGAACATTTGCCATACCAAGCATTGCTTGTGGAATTGCAGAATAATAATAAAAAGGCTGTTTTATTTGAGCACCACTTTCCTACAAGAACTTAATGCTCCATATTTTTTGTAATTTGATTGATTGATATTTAAAACTATGTATTTGACACTAAGAGAGTTTTGGTGCTTGGTGAATGTCAAAGTACAGTGCAGAAACAGGCCACTTAGCCTGACTATATTCTACGCTAAAGCCTGTGATGAGCCTTCTCTCATCACACCTGGTACCATCTGCATTAACTTTCTAAAGTTCAAATTCAAGTTTATTGCCATCTGACTGTACGTATATATAACCAAACAAAACAACGCTCCTCTGGACTACGGTGCACCCACAAAACGTATATCACACACAGCATATAAAACAGAATATTGCCATAAATAAATGAATCTAATATAATTCAAAATGCATGTAGTGCGCAGCACAGGTAAATAGTAAACAGTACAGCAAACAGCTCCTAGTGACAAGACCTCAATGGTGACAGGGTATTCATGAGTCTCACAGCCCGAGGGAAGAAGCTGTTACCCAGTCTGGCAGTCCTAGTCCTGATGTTTCTGTATCTTCTTCCTGATGGAGATCAAAGGGATTGTGGGATGGGTGGTAGGGATCCTTAACAATACTTAGTGCCTTTAGTTGACAACACTCCCAGTAAACATTTACGAGTTCCCCAATAGATTTATTAAGGAGCTAACAAACCTATCACATCTATACAAAGCAAAAATATCCACACATGCTAGAAATCTGAAATGAGAACAGCAAATTCTGGAAACCCTCAGCTAGTTAGGCAGCATCTGAGAAGGGGAAAACAGACTTAACATTAGCTCTGACCTGAATGCACCTGAAAAGTTAACTGCACTGATGCTGACTGCCTTGCTGAGCGCTTCCAACATTTTCTGTTCCATCTGATCAAACCTGCCATAATTGTATCACACTGTTCCACAATTTTCCCTTTTCTTGGTACAGAAATCCCAGACTGTTCATTTTTTGACTGATTGACATAACCTCTCACATGTGATGTCATCCTTTTCTTCTCTTTTGCACCTTTTTGAATTCATCCACATCCTTCGTACAAAATGGAGAACAGAACTATGCATGATATTCCAACAGAAGTTCCAGGCCATCCATGTGCAATTGGATTTCCAATTATTTATTTCTCCTTGGTGCTTTTGGATCAAATCGAACTTTAAAAAAGAGAATTGTGATATAAATTCAATACCAAGTTGTGAGTTACCAAATTGACATAAGCCACAGCATGTCTTTGGAGTCAAGTGTCAGCCAACCAGATACAATTCCTACCTTGATTTTTCAGAGGACCATCTGCCCTTTGTTTGTTATTCCGGTATCTTTTTTTTCTTACACATGTTCACAGTTTATTGAAACAGGAGCAGCAAAGGCTTGTCTGATCAGTATTGCTTTTGACAGTCGCGTTGCTCAGTGACGAACATCTGTATAGAGACAGAGGATTTGAGTGTAACTTAAAAGGAATTTATGAAAAATTGAACCCGTAACCCCCTTGTCTCTTCCAATCATGTAAAACAACTTGCACTATCTCAGGAATCTATTTGGGTATACTCTGAGCTGATGGGACTAAATTAAGACCGCTAAATATGGGAGAGTGTCTTGTCATCAGTGGGAGACTTACAGAAGACTGCTGTTGGAAAGAAAAGACCACCATAGTGAAAGTAATCTTGTGAGAGTTTTAAGCCCCCTAGTGTCGGATTGTAAAACACTTCTGGTATTAATCACATTTGCAATTCTGCATCATGCAAAGAAGGAAATTCTCTTTTTAAGTCCGTATAAAAAAGTAAATTTAGTTTTATTTTGTATAGAGTGAACAGTTGTAATTGTGAAGGTACACAAAGCAACCTGATTTGAGTTTCAAGACCTTCTAAATGACCAATCCTTCTCAGTCTGGTGGGCTTATTGCCTTCGTAATTGGTTTATTATTGTCACATGTACCGAGATACAGTGAAAAACTTTGTGTTGCATGTCACCATGTATTATTTTAATATATAAGTACATCAAGATAGTAGAAAGGGAAAAGCCATAACAGAATGCAGAATAAAGTGTTAGTCACAGAGCAAGTGCAGTGCATGTAAAAAATAGGATCGAAGCTGGAAAAAGGTTTCAAGGATTCAAGGGTTATGGGAAGAAAATGGAAGAGTAACGTTGAAAAAAAGATTGGGTTTAATTGAAAGGCAGAGCAGATTTGTTAGGCGGAATGATTTAATACTGCTCCCATATCAAATGGTCTTACCCAAGAGCCGTAAGAACATTGTTAAGTAATTCATGGTTTTAGCATTTAGATTTAGAAAAATAGAATAAAAATAATAGATGTAATAAATAAATCTGCTGAGAGCAGCTTGCAAAGGTTCACCACACTCCAGTGCCATCGTTTAAAATAGGTGCACCCTTCAACAATTTTAAAGTGATACAGAGGTGTTCCGACCATGCTTCAATCCTTCAAAACCTATCACAGGTAATTGTAGTTCAGATTAAATGCTTAATATTGTGACGATATTATGTGGCACAATTCAATTTGATTAAACAGGAAGCAGCTTAAGAACTTAAATCTGATGATTATAAGCAACCCTTAATGATATATTTGTGCCACAGATTGGGCTGACTCTTTCTACAGATTGGGTGACCATTTGTGGAATGCCTGCACCTCTGCCCCATCCACCAGAAGCGGAACTTCCCGGTTGCCAAACATTTTAATTACTATTCCCATTCCAGTTCTGACGTGTCGGTCTATGCCTCCTCCTGTGCCAAGATGAGGCCACCTTCTGAGTGGAGGAGCAACACCTTATATTACATCTGGGTAGCCTTTAACCTGATGAAATGAATATCGATTTCTACTTCCAGAAAAAAAATCACCCCCTCCCTTTCTTCTATTCCCCAATCTGGCCTCTTACTTCTTCTCACCTCCCCCAGGGTTCCCTCCATCTTCTCCTTCTCCTATAATCCACACTCCTCTCCTATCATATTCATTCTTCTCCAGCTCTGTATCTTTCCAACCCTGGCTTTGCCTAGCACCTTCTAGCTATCCTCCTTCCCCTCTCCCCAACGTTTTATTCTGATGTCTTCCTCCATCCTTCCTCAGGACTGAAAAGGGTCCCAGCCCGAAATGTCAACTGTTTATTCATTTCCAGAGATGCTGCCTGACTATCTGAGCTTCTCCAGCATTTTGTGTGCGTTGCTTTGGATTTCCAGCATCTGCAGACTTTCTTGTGATTCTAATCTCATGCGACGGCAGATTGCCCTGCACATGATAAACACAGAAATTTGTCATTTAGGCCTCATTTGTTGTAATTGAAATTTGACTGCAATGGATTTCATTATTAGCAGCCGTGCCCATATTACTGGAACAATTAACCAATCCTTCATTTACATTCAGGTTGATTGAAGTGGACATAAAAACAAAAAAAAATCTGCCATCAGATTTTCAGGAGAGTCTTAGAAGGGTCACATATTATGAACTGACATCATTAATGTAATTCTGTTTATTATTAATAACTGGCAGGGAGAAAGGTTGCTTAGAAACCATAGCCTTTCTACAATTTAGTAACATGAAGACTGATTAGAATTAAATAACTTCAGAAATTCCAAGGTAGGGTGGAGGGAGCACAATAGTCTTCTAATTGTCTGAAATGCCTCACTTTCATTGTATTTGTAAAATGGGATAAAAAAAATCCATGATCTCCTGTGCTTAATTAGCCTATTTATAACAGTTTGGGACTAATGTACAATAAGTTATAAATAAGGTTACAGAGCAAAGAATGAGGCACTTCGGCCCACCACATCTGTGCCTGCTGTCAGGCATTTATTTTTACACCAACCTTACATTGATTATATTTTATTCCCCTCCCCCCCCCCACATCCCACATTCCCATCACTGCCCTCCATCCTGATATTCTATCACCACCAGCAGTTTAATGACAACACACGGTGTCTAATTAACCTAGAAACACTCATGTTTTAGGATGCAGAAGGAAATCAGAGCACCTGGAGGAACCCCATCGCTATGCAATGAAAATTTCTGTTGTGATATGGATAGAAGATGGTCACTTTGGGTTTGATTTCTAATTACCTTTGAGCCACACATCCATACACAAACCGGTCTTATACAGTGTGAGATAGATTTATCAATTCTGTTCTGAGCCTTCATGAGGAAAGCCTTATTGCTTTTCTGAAAAATGGATGACTGCTTCACACCTTCAGTTCTCCACAAACACGTTGCTTCTTTGCGTGCTGCCTCCTTCACTCAGGAGGGTGTGACTGCTTACTGGGTTGCTGTGGTTGTCTTTTGGTGAACTACTTACCAGGAGGTGTGAATTGTCTTCAAGGAAACCTGTGAGGTTTCCTTACCCCACAGCAAGACCAACAGCAGTGTGGGAGTTCTGAGGAGGAATGTAGTTGCCGAGCTACTGGGATTGCCCTGAAGAAAGCAGTAATTAATGATTACTCTTCAAAGCATGCAGGTCAGGAACACAGGAGAAAAATAATTAGGACATCTAAAAAGGTACTTTCTATTAATTTTCATCCAAGGAAGTTTATTGATAGTTATAAAAATATTGGTGATAGGTAAAGGAATGTTTGACTCCAATGCATCATCCTGTCTGATAACTATGAAATGTTTGCAAGTACTGTATGTTGGTTGAGCTTACCGTTAAATGGATCAGTTCATACAAGGTAGTACAAAGTAAAACAATAGCAGAATAATGTGCAACAGCTACAGAGAAAGTGCAGTACAGGTAGATAATAAGTTTCAAGGTCATAATGAGGTAGACTGTGAGTAAAGAGTAAATCGTACCATATTAGGGAACTGTTCAATAGTCTTATAACAGCAGGGTAGAAGTTGTCCTTGAGCCTCATGTGTTTTCAAGTTTTCGTGTCATCTGCCTGATGGGGTGGGTAGGGTGTTTCATTATACTGTCTGCGTAACTGAGGCAACAACTGTGGATAGAGTCCACAGAAGGGAGACTGGTTTCCGTGATGAGCTGTGCTGTGTTGACAACTCTCTGCAGGTTCCTGCAGTGGCGGGCAGAGGAGTTGCCGTACCAAGTCATGACGCTCCTGGATAGAACGCTTTCTACGGTGCATTGATAAAACATTTGTACGGGTCGACGGAGACTTACCAAATTTCTTTAGCTTCCTGATGAAGTACAGGCATTGGTGAACTTTCTTGGCTGTGGCAACCACATGGTTGGGCCAGGCCAGGTTATTGGCAATGGCCACCCCAGGAATTTGAAACTCTCCACCCTCTTGACCTCAGCACCATTGATGTAGAGGGAAGCCTGTACATTGAAGTCAATGACCAGTTTTTCTGAGGAAAATTGAGGAAAAGATTCTGATTATTACACTCTGTCAGTATGCTTCCTCTCCCATTCTTGTATTATTACTCATCATTATTTGAGATATCGTCCACTATGATGGTATCATCTGCAAACTTGTAGATGGAGTTAGGGCAGAATCTGGCCATGCAGTCATGCCTAATATAGATTAGGTTTCTTGTTAGCTATAAATTTGTCGGAAATCTGAAAGAAAAAACCTGGAAACCTAGCAGGTGAGGCATCCATGGAAAAGCAACATATCAACATTTGAAGTGAAACATCCTTCATCAGAGCAAGAGATGTCAAGATGAATTTATTGTAATATGCACAAGTAGATATATGCACAGGTGCAATGAAAAATTTACAGATATATGGCATTAGATAAGTAGCATTTAAGCAGATGTATCAGTATTACAGTGGAGTTAAGGGAGTTACAGAGACTTGAGAGAAGAGTTGGTCAGAATTGATTGGAAAAGAACACTGGCAGGGATGATGGCAGAGCAGCAATGGCTGGGATTTCTGGAAGCAATTAGGAAGGCACAGGAAATATACATCCCAAAGAGGAAGAAGTATTCTAAAAGAAAGATGACACAACCATGGCTAACAGGAGAAGTCAAAGCCAATATGAAAGCCAAACAGAGCAAAAATTAGTGTGAAGTTAGTAGATTGGGAAGCTTTTAAAAACCAACAGACGGCAACCTGAAAGATCATTAAGAAGGTAAAGATAGACGAAGAAAGTAAGCTGGCCAATAATATTAAGGAGGATACCAAAAGTTTCTTCAGATATATAAAGTTTAAAAAAAAGGCAAGAGTGGATATCGGACTGCTGGAGAAGTGGTAATGAGGGACAAGGAAATGGTGGACAAACTGAATAAGTGTTTTGCATCAGTCTTCACTGTGGAAAGATACTAGCAGTATGGTGGAAGTTCCAAATGTCAAGGCTCTTGCAGTGTGTGAGTTACCATTACTAGGGAGAAGGTTCTTGGGAAACTGAAAGGTTTGAAGGTAGTTATTTCACCTGGACCAGATGGTGCACACCCCAGTGTTCTGAAGAGATTGTGGAGGCATTAGTAATGATTGTTCAAGAATCACTAGATTCTGGAATGGTTCTGAAAGACTGGAAAACTGCAAATGTCACTCCGTTCTTCGAGAAGGGAGAGAGACAGAAGAAAGGAAATTATAGGCGATTTAGATTGACCTCAGTGGTTGGGAAGATGTTGGAATCAATCATTAAAGATGAGGTCTCAGGGCACTTGGAGGCACATGGTAAAATAGACCACAGTCAGCATGGTTTCCTCAAGGGAAAATCTTGCCTGACAAATTTTTTGAAATTCTTTGAAGAAATAACAAACAGGATAGCCAAAGGAGTATCAGTTGATATGTACTTGGATTTTTAGCAGGCCTTTGACAACATGCCACATATGAAGCTGCTTAACAAACTACAAACCCATGGTATTACAGGAAGGATTCTAGCAATGATAAAGCTGCCGCTGCTTGGCAGGAAGCAAAAAGTGGGAGTGAAGGGAGCCTTTTGTGACTGGCTGCTGGTGACTAGTGATGGTCCACAGGGGTCTGTGTTGTGTCTGATTCTTTTTACGTTATATGTCAATGATTTGGATGATAGAATTGATGGCTTTGTTGCAAGTTTGCGGATGATAAGAAGGTAGGTAGAGGAGCAGGTAGTTTTGAGGAAGTAGAGAAGCTACAGAAGGATTTAGACAGACTGAGAGAACAGGCAAAGAAGTGGCAGGTGGAATGCAGTGTCGGGAAGTGTATAGTCATGCACTTTGGTGGAAGAAATGAAAGGGTTGACTATTTATAAATGGAGAGAAAATATAAAAAATGGAGGCACAAAGACACCTGGGAGTCTTTGTGCAGGATTCCTTAACGGTTAACTTGCAGGTTGAGTCTCTGGTGAGGAAGACTTGGCCTACACAGCTGCCTGCGGCAACTATGATACCTTTGATCATTTTTCACTAAATGCAGTGTTAGCATTCATTTCGTGAGGACTAGAACATAAAAGCAAGAATGTAATGTTGAGACTTTATGAAGCACTGGTGAGGCCTCACTTGGAGTATTGTGATTAGTTTTATGCCCCTTGTCTTAGAAAGAATGTGCTGAAACTGGAGAGGGTTCAAAAGAGGTTTAAGAAAATTATTCCAGGATTGAATGGCTTATCATATGAAGAGTGTTTGATGGCTCTGGGCCTGTATTCACTAGAATTCAGAAAAATGAGGGGTGACCTCATTGAAACCTATCAAATGGTGAAATGTCTTGATAGATAGATAGATACTTTATTGATCCCAAATGAAATTACAATGTCACAGAAGTATTACAAGTGCACAGATATAAATTTTAATAGAGAAGTAGAAAGAATAAAAAATAAGTTCCACCAACAGTCTAACATGAGGGGGCCATCACTTCCCCGGCTATAAGTTAAATCATTATAAAGCCTAATGGCAGAGGGTAAGAATATAGTACTCTTTGGAGCAGAGTAGCTGTCTTAGTCTGTTAATAAAAGTGCTCCTCTGTTCAGCCATGCAGAAGGTGAGAAACATTGTCCAGAAATGCCAGGATTTTCAGTGGGTCCTTTGTTCTACTACAGCCTCCAGTGTGTCCAGTTTGACTCCTAAGGAGCCAGCCTTTCCAGTCAGTTTATTCAGCCTGTTGGCATCACCTGTGTTGATGCTGTTGTCCCAGCACACCACTGCATAGAAGATTGTACTGGCAACAACAGATTGGTAGAACATGAAGGAGGGACCTGCATACTCCAAAGGATCTCAGTCTCCTCAGGAAGTAGAGGCAACTCTGACCCTTCTTGTACGCAGCCTCTGTGTTGGTGCTCCACTCAAATCTGTGATCCAGGTTCACCTTCAGGTACTTGTATGTCATCACCACTAATCAGGGACCAATGCAGGCCTAGTCTTCCTAAAGTCCATCACCATCTCCTAGTCTTACTAATATTGAGCTGCAGCTGATTCAGCTTGCACCATTTGACAAAGTCCTCACCGGGGCCCTGTATTCATCCTCCCATCCTCCCTTTGTACACCCAGCTTTTGCTGAGTCATCACAGAATTTCTGCAGATGATGTGACTCAGTGTTGTATCTAAAGATAGATTGGATGTGGAGAGGATGGTTCCTATGATGGGAACGTCTAAGACCAGAGGACACAGCCTCAGAATAGAAGGGTGTCCTTTTAGAATAGAGATGAGAAGGAATTTGATTAGCCAGAACGTGGTGAGTCTGTGGAATTTTTTGCCACAGGCAGCTGTGGAGGTCAAGTCTATACATATATTTAAGGCAGAGGTCGATAGATTCTTGATTGGTTAGGACATGAAAGGATACGGGGAGAAGGCAGGAGGTTGGGGCTGAGAGGAAAATTGGATCAGCCATGATGAAATGCCAGAGTAGACTCGATGGGCCAAATGGCCTAATTCTGCTCTTATATCTTATGGTCTTAATATCTTATTTACAAGAATAGATAAATTAAACTTAAATTATGCATCTTTTTAAAAATAAAGACCACAATCAGAACAGAAAGATTTCATTTTAGTGAAAAATGATCAAAGGTATCATAGTTCCACGAAGCTAGAGTGATTATGATCTTGCTAGTTAGTTGAAGAATGAAATGGTTAAAGGGAACTAGCAGCTCTTGAACTTGGTGGTGTAGGACTTTGGACCTCTGTACTGCCTACCAGGTGGTACCTGTGAGAAGATTGCATGGCTTGTATACTTGACAGAAACCATGATAACTCTACACACTTCTTTCAAACACCACCTAAGGAACAGCAGGTTATATCCTGACTACTTCCTTTGTCATGAATTTAATAGTGTTAGACTCTGAAGATTTTTTTCACAGGTAGGTAACACCTTATGGAAGTGGTACAAGTTAAAAGGTGGTTTTTTGCTTTTCTTGCGTTTTGTGCCAGTGGAAAGTTTGACTCAGAAAATAATACATTTTGTTTTCCTTCCTAATTCACAGCTAAGTAGAAATGCTGATTGCTAACTGCTACTTTTATTGCATATCTTTAAAACTTCTTTTCACCTCTTTAATATATTTATTCATACTGCCCACGCCATATATGAGGACATAAATGTCACTCATTGATTAGAATTCCATTCACAAGAGCCTCTTGGATTGGAGTCCCTAGAGTTAAACCCAAGATGACTCACTGCGTATAGGCAACAAAGAAATCATAAAAGGAAGGTGGAGGGGAAATTCCTGATTATTTTAGCAGTCAAGGAGGCTGAAGTTTAGTTATTGACATAAGGTAGAATGTGAAACATCCAACTTTTACACATGTTCCCCACAAGCAGCATTGAGATGATGATCACGTGATCTCTCTTTTTATTAGTGATGTTAATTGAATATTGTCACAGGAACTTACCTGCTCTTTTAGTAAATGATGGGAGCTTTGATTTCAACCTGAGGAAACAGACAAGTCTTCATTTCAACATCTTGAATAAAGTGAGAGAAGAAAAGCTGCTGGAGGAACTCAGCAGGTCAGGTAGCATCCGTGGGGCAAAGTGAACAGCTGACATTTTGTGTTGAGACCCTTTATCTGGACTGGTTTGGTCATACCAAATGAGGGTTCTTGACCCGAAACACTGATGGTCCATTTCCATCCATAGGTGCTACCTGATCCACTGAGTTCCTCCAGCATCTTGTTTGTTCCTCCATATTCCAGAATCTGGGGTCTCATGTGTCTCATGGAAAAAAGGATTATGCTTGATATGCTGCATTCTCTTAGCATTGCTATAAATAATCTTTTGAATTATTTTCATCCAAATTTATATTATTAGACATCCAAAAAATTAATCTTGTCATTAACTGCTTCAAAAATGTAATGAAATTAAAGAGATAAGTATTTAATCAGTCAAGCTGGCAATGATAGTTACTGTATATTTTTATCATTTTACTAAATTTCTGTGCTTATCTTCTGTGATAATTCACAATCAGTGAGAGTACCTGTTTATGAGTTTCATTTCATTCAGTTGAAAAGTGGTTATGAATACGTTGCAACCCAAGATTACTGATGACAGGGCTGCTTTCTTTTCTGGCTGGGGAAGACCCATTGCAATGTGTTGACGTAGACAAGACTAGTTAATTCTTTTTCTTGGAACATCACACATATATGTGAGCACCAGTATTTGTCAGGAGAGTAGAGTGGATCTGCCATTCTTGAGATTTTCAAAAATAAAAAGAACTGAGCAAATTTAGTTGGGTTTTGATTTTTTCTTTTGGAAACCTGGTACCTATCCCTATTATGCCTGTGAAGCAAAGGAACAATGTTGCCAACTCTCTGGTCCCCTGGAACCTCACCTATGGCTAAAGAGGATTCAGAGATTTCTGCCAAGGCCACAGCAATATCCCCTTTTTCTTTTCTTAATAATCTGGGACAGATGGGAAGTTCCCATCTGACTGTGCAAACTTAATCAGTTTAAAATTATTGAAGAATCCCTCAACTCCTCTTTCTTGCTATCAACACAATCTGGCTTCCTTCCAGATTGAAATCATATAAAGGGACCAACTGCACTTGAAATTGTGTCATTGCCAGACCATGGACTGAATATTGCACTCGTGTAGAATTCCAGTTATCAGAATCCTGCCTGCTGATTGTTATATTTCCATATCTATCATCCATCTCCAAATAGCTTCCCTTCATCTAAAGCTATTATAGTACTTAACTGATTGCTTACTGCAAAACGGAAGGAAACCATTCTGCCCATTGGATCAATGCTTGTTCCAAACACAACAATTCTGTTCCCCATCTTATTTCTTGTGACCTATTCTTCCCCTCGTGTGCATCAACCTTCCTCCTGATTATCTGACCACCTACCTGCACCATGGGGAAAAAAGAGGTAGAATTGGTGGACCAGTTTGAGGCAGATTAAAGGGGAGAAGGATGTCAAAGAGTTTGAGTCATGGAGGGATACAGAAATGGGCCCTTTAGTCCACAGAGTCCATGCATCAACCATCCATTTACACTAATCCTACATTGATCTAATTTCATATTCTTCCCACATAATTATCGATTCTTCTTCACTATATTCTATCATTCTCCTGTAGGCTAGGTGCAATTTACAATGACTAATTAACCCATCTGCTCTCACATCTTTGACATAAGATATATAGGATACAGGAGGAAACCAGTGCATCCAAGGGAAATCCACACATTCACCTGGAGAACATGCAGACTCCACATAGACAGCACTTGAACTTGTGTCTCCCGATCTGTAAGACAGCAATTTTACCCACTACACCATTTTGTCTGCTTGAATAGAAATAATGAGTTTGAATGCAAATTGGAGTCATTGAGCAAAGTAGACACTGTCTGCCTGGATGATTGGAAAGACAGTTGAGTTATAGTCAGCAACGTATACAAAATGCTGGAGGAACTCAGCATCTAATAAACAGTCGACGTTTCAGCCTGAGACCCTTCATCAGATATTTTATCAAGATTTCCAGCATTTGCAGAATCTGTTGTGTCTCTGGGGTACAGTAAAAGTGAATAAGGGTCATTATTCATTCGTGGGAGGTAAACCAACTGAAGTAAATATGTGGGATTTTTAAAGGGATATGGTGGACCAAACAGGTAGAAGTGGGACTAGCTCAAGTAAGCAACCTGCTCAGCGTGAAAGAGTTGGACCCAGGGGGCCTGTATCTGTGGTGGTTAACTATGTCTCTAATACAGGATTAATACTAGTAGGTGTTTGATCCAGACCCTGTGGACTGAAGGGCCTATTTCTATGCCGTAGCACTCTGTGACTCCATAGTAGTATTTTTTTTTCCCATCCCTCACTGATGCTGAGCTGCATTGTTGCACTAAGGCGGTCTTTATGGGGAAGGTTCTTTCTCTTGTTCAGCGAGTGCTAGGATTCAGTTTGCAGCACACTCAGGGAGCAGCTATGTACTTTCAAGCCAGGCCAGTGTGCTGCTTGGAAAGGGATTTGTAGCTGATGCTATTCCTGCATGTGTTGCTGATCTGGTTCTTCTGGGAAGTAGAGGGGGTGTGCTTGTTGGCTGCAACTTGTTCCGTCTTGGAAGAGGTAGAAAGGGAGGCAGAAGATTGTGAAAGTTTTAATGTGTGGGCTCTGAATCTTTGACCACCAGAGCTGTTCTGCACCATGGGTTCAACAGCATACACATTTAAAAAGCAGAGCTGAATTTCCCTGGGCCAGGAGCGTTGATCGCTGGAGTGCAACATTTAGAAGAGGCAGCATATGTTCCTTGAGTTATCCTTTGCACAACTCACAACTATAGTTGTAGATTTATGCTGTGAATGACTATCACCTTAAAAAAAAATCCCCAAGAATCACAGAAAGAGTCGAGCTGCACAGCAGTTTCAGATGTAGGCCTGCCTCGTGTTGCATTCTCTGTTCACATAACTTAATTTAATATGACTTGGTCCATTGTGGGACTCCGCTGTTTCTAAACCTTCAATGTGTAGATGTCATTAACATTAACACAGAAACAGAATCACTTGCAGATTTGTTTTGGCACGAAATCCATTTGGATATGTTTATTAGTCCTTATTTCCAATTTTCCAACTCATAACCTGCTCCCAGCTTTATAACATCGGGCTAAAAGTGACTCACTGATTGATTACCAATCTAGCTTTGATTTCTCCACCACCCCAATACTGCCAGCTCCTCACTGAGGAAAATCTTGGCCACTATTCTACTCTAGATGGAACAATTGAGGTTTGGAGCTTAGCACGAGCAGAGATAATGAGGCCAAACCATTTCTTATTAGGTCTCTTGAGATCTGAGATTCGCTTAAAGAACTTTGAGGTGATGTCCCCAAGGCCTCATGAGCTATATGCCAGGTTATTGAGAAAAGCAAAAGATGAGGTTTCTGGTCCTTAACCAAAATCTTTGTGTCATTTTTAGCTACAGTCAATTCCCATAGGACTGATGAGTAGCAAATGTTCCATTGTTTACGACAAGAAATATGGATAATCTTGGAAACTGTAGCTTTGTGCAGGACAAGTCATGTCTTATTAATTTGATAGAGCTTTTCAAGGAGGTTGACCACATGGTTTCAGAATTAGCTTCCCATAAGCTAGGGTAGAGGGTAGTTAGTGGTTGATGAGACTCATTGTACAGGTTCGTGATTAGTGGTGCTCTGCAGAGCGCATCACTGCGACCCCAGCTGTTTATAATATATGTAAATGAGTTGGATGAAGACTGGGATGGTTAGGTTAGTAAGTATGCAGACAAAAAAAAGATTGGCGGTATTGTAGAAGAATGCCAAATGATACAGCGGGATATGAATCAGTTGAGAGTATAAAAAGAGGAATGGCAGATGGATCTTAATTCAGCCTAGTGAGGTGTTACACTTTAGGAAATCACATAAAGGGAGAGTATGCAGTTAGTGGCAGGACACTTAACGGTGATATATAGAGGGATCATTGGGTCTAAATCCATAGCTCCTACAAAATGGCTGATAAGGTGGTAGAGTTCCTGAAGGAAGGTCGACTGTCTACTCTTTTCCATCGATGGTGCTTGACCACTTGAGTGCCTCCAGCATTCTGTGTGTTTTGTTATGGCATGATTGCCTTTATAAGTCGAGACACTGAGTACTAATAAAACTCTTGTTAGGCCACATCTGGAGTATTGCATTCAGTTCTGGTTGCCCCACTTTACAATTGATGTAGAGGCTTTGGAGAGGATGCAGAAGAGTCTTACCAGGATTTTGCCTGGATTAAAGGGCATGACCTATAAGAAGAGGTTGGATAAAGTTGGGTTGTTTTCTCTAGAGTGACGGAGGCTGAGGGGAAACCTGATAGAATTTAATAAGATTTGAGAGACAGTCGGAATCTTTTCCAGGATCAGACTGATTAATTCAAGCTGATACAATTGTATTTCTATATTATATTGAATGTCCTGTTGTACATACTATTTATTATAAATTGCACATTGAACATTTAGACGGAGACATAACGTAAAGACTTTTACTTCTCATGTAAATGAACGATGTAAGTAATAAAGTCAATTCAATTCAAAATATCTAATCTAGAGGGCATGCATTTAAGATGAAAGGGGATATGTTCAAAGGAGATATAGAACATAGAACATAGAATAGTACAGCACAGTACAGGCCCTTTGGCCCACAATGTTGTGCCGACCATCAAACCCTGCCTCCCATGTAAGCCCCCACCTTAAATTCCTCCATATACCTGTCTAGTAGTCTCTTAAACTTCACTAGTGTATCTGCCTCCACCACTGACTCAGGCAGTGCATTCCACGCACCAACCACTCTCTGAGTAAAAAACCTTCCTCTAATATCCCCCTTGAACTTCCCACCCTTTACCTCAAAGCCATGTTCTCTTGTATTGAACAGTGGTTCCCTGGGGAAGAGGCGCTGGCTATCCACTCTATCTATTCCTCTTATTATCTTGTACACCTCTATCATGTCTCCTCTCATCTTCCTTCTCTCCAAAGAGTAAAGCCCTAGCTCCCTTAATCTCTGATCATAATGCATACTTTCT
The DNA here is from genome assembly GCF_030028105.1 of Mobula birostris. Lineage (NCBI taxonomy): Eukaryota > Metazoa > Chordata > Chondrichthyes > Myliobatiformes > Myliobatidae > Mobula > Mobula birostris. Next base: position 124,601,300 of record NC_092370.1, read on the forward strand.
AAACCAGGCAGCATCCTGGTAAATCTCCTCTGTACCCTTTCCAATGCTTCCACATCCTTCCGATAGTGAGGTGACCAGAACTGGACACAATACTCCAAGTGTGGCCTAACCAGAGTTTTATAGAGCTGCATCATTACATCGTGACTCTTAAATTCTATCCCTCGACTTATGAAAGCTAACACCCCATAAGCTTTCTTAACTACCCTATCTACCTGTGAGTCAATTTTCAGGGATCTGTGGACATGTACCCCGAGATCCCTCTGCTCCTCCACACTACCAAGTATCCTGCCATTTACTTTGTACTCTGCCTTGGAGTTTGTCCTTCCAAAGTGTACCACCTCACACTTCTCCGGGTTGAATTCCATCTGCCACTTCTCAGCCCACTTCTGCATCCTATCAATGTCTCTCTGCAATCTTTGACAATCCTCTACACTATCCACAACACCACCAACCTTTGTGTCATCTGCAAACTTGCCAACCCACCCTCCTACCCCCACATCCAGGTCGTTAATAAAAATCACGATATGCAGGGCAAGTTTGTTACACGGGGTAGTAGGTGCTTGGAATGTGTTGCTATGGTGGCGGTGAAGGCAAATAAAAGAGTGGCATTTAAAAGGTTCTGAAATAGGCTCACAAATAGGCAAAGAATGGAGTAATATGGATGTTGTGTAGGAAGAAGGGCTGGTTAAACATTCAATGAATTCAGCATTGTTCAGTGTTGTACTGCTGTATGTTAATATGGAAATGGGCTGTTTGAAAGTGAAGGGAAGATTGTTGGACATGTGACAAAGAGGAACGCATAAGAATGTATGTACAGTATCTTGTGGTGGTACCTGCAAACCCTTTGCCTTTTTGTAATCTACCTGCGATCATGATCCTTATCTTGATCTAACATTTTTTATATTTAAAGGAGTTATCGTACATTCATAAAGTGTAAATATTTCACTTACATAAAGTGCAAAAGAGAGGCGAGAGTTGATATCGGACTGATGGAAAAAAATGCTGGAGAGGTAGTAATGGGGGACAACAAAATGGCGGACGAGCTGCATAAGTATTTTGCATCAGTCTTCACTATGGAAGACACAGGCAGTATGGTGGAAGTTCCAGGTGTCAGAGGAGTGAAGTGTGTGAAGTTAGCGTAACTGGAGAGAAGCTTCATGGGAAACTGAAAGGCCTGAAGATAAATAAGTCAACTGAACTAGATGCTGTACACCCAAGAGTTCTGAAAGAGATGCCTGAAGAGATTGTGGAGGCATTAGTAATGGTCTCTCAAGATTCGCTAGATTCTAGTATGGTTCCAGAAGTCTGGAAAATTGCAAGTGTCGCTCCAATCTTCAAGAAGGGAGAGAGGTAGAAGAAAGGAAACTATAGGCCAGTTAGTCTAACCTCAGTGATTGGGAAGATGTTGGAGTCAATTATTAAGGATGAAGGCTTAGGGTACTTGGATGCACACCATTAAATAGGCCATAGCCAGCATGGTTTCCTTAAGGGAAAAACTTGCCTGACAAGCCTTTTGGAATTCTTTGAAGAAATAACAAGCAGGTTAAACGAAGAGAATCGGTTGATGTTGTGTACTTGTATTTTCAGAAGGCATTTGACAAGATGCCATACATGAGGCTGCTTAACAAGCTACAAGCCCATGGTATTATCGTAGAAAGGTTGTACTGAAACTGGAGAGAGTTAAAAGGAGGTTCATGAAAAAGTTTCCAGGATTGAATGACTTGTCATATGAAGAGCATTTGATGGTTTTGGGCCTGTATTCACTAGAATTCAGAAGAATGAGGGATGACCTCATGGAAACCTATCGAATGGTGAAAGGCTTTGATAGAGTGGATGTGGAGAGGATCTTTTCTATGGTTGGAAGGACTAAGACCAGAGGACACAGGGGACTCAGAATAAAGGGGCATCTTTTTAGAAGATGAGGAAGAATTTCTTTAGCCAGAGTGGTGAATCTGTGGAATTCTTTGCCACAGGTAGCCCTGGAGACCAAGTCTTTATGTATATTTAAGGCAGAGGTTGATAGGTTCTTGAATGGTCAGGGCACGAAGGGATACGGGGAGAAGTCAGGAGATTGGGGCTGAGAGGAAAATTGGATCAGCCATGATGAAATGGCAGAGCAGACTCGATGGGCCAAATGGCCTAATTCTGCTCTATATGTTATGGTCTTATTCCCTCTTTGAGAAGCTGGCATGGGCTGTTAGCATTTATCCTCAACACAACATTAACACCTAGATTTATATTTTCTTGCTGTTATCCTTCCTCAATATTATTTATCTCACGGATGGAAAAAACAAGAAAACAGGACAAAAACATCATGAATCAGATCAATTAATAAACAGTTGTTTTTCAGGAGACAGTGTTGGGACATTTTTTTACACACACGAGGAGGTGGTCTTTATATATTATTCAACCCTAGTTGATTTCAGAATTGAACTCCTGCTGTTCTTGTGATGATGGCTAATCTCCCAATGTTGCTTAGGATTCTGGCTCAGTGATCATCAGTCAGGAGGAATTTGGATTTGAGGGTGTTGGAAGGTTTAATGTTTCAGTTCAAAGACATTCATCAAGATTGAAGTAGAGTTTTGACAAGTCCTTCCTCCCACCAACCCCTTCCCCCCGCCCCCCACAGATGCTGCTTGACCCACTGCCCACTGAGTTCCTCCAGCAGATCCTTTTCTCGCATCATAGGAAAGGTGCCAAGTTATGAGGTATTGCAGTTACTGTTATGTGTTAACCTCAGACCCAGTGGAGAAGAGGAGATTGAGGAGTGAATTGTTCCAAATTATGAAGCACTTTGGTGGGGCACAGGTGGAGAAACAAATTCTTGCGGCAAGAGAGCAATGCAGAACACACTTGAGACAATTGGTGAAGGACCCAGATTGTATGAAATGCCAACATGCTGCCTAAAGGGACAAGAGCATTGGATTTAAAAAAAGAAACGTTGCTGAGATAAGGGAAGAGGAAAGGAGAGGCATGGATACCTCTTTTAAAGTCCCAGCACAGGGACAATAGGGCGTGTGGCTTCTTTTCATTCTGTATCACTCTATGTTCCATGTTCTCTTCATGTATTGTTGAAGGTGTTTTCTTTTCCTGAAAGGTCCAATATTATTTTTCACATCTTTAAGTCAGCACTGCTGCTGTAGTGTCAGAAGTCTATCATGGTTTTCCAGTGCAATGTTATCTCAATGTCCTGAGAGGAGATGGGGACACAGGCCACATCAGAAATGGTAGCACATTTTCCTGTGCTGGTTCCATGACGTGGTCATTCTAATACATGCTTCTCAAAAAGACCTATTTTAAGCAACAGTTGGAAGTGCAAACAAGTGACATCTTCACTGACATTTTGGTTATCACAACTAAATCAGAACAAGAGATATGAAATTGTTTGTGTGGTGTTAACTTGATCCTGCCACATTTAGTCATTTCCCCTCTCAACTGCCAAAGAACACAGAAAGATAAATGAACGTAGTCTTGAGTGTGGGAACACTGCAGAAAATGGGGTATTATTAAAAAAAAATCTTAACAAAGGGAAATAGTCAGGGGATGAGCAGTTCTGTGAGCTGATGTTAACTGATAAGACAGCACTGCTTCACGTAGTCCTGAAGAGTAAAAGTATAACTATCATTTCTGAATCATAAAAAGAATGGAAAGTGGCACCTCGCATTTTCCATTGCACTATTTAATGTGAAAAGCAAAACAAAGCTCGTGCAAAGTTTACCGGTTGACTGAAGCATCCTGAAATCTGTCCTGTAGCTTTTAAACTTGGCAGTATCACTTCAAAGCAGTGCTAGGGAAGTGCTGCACTGTCTGAGGTGTGTGGGAGCATAATCTTGGAATGAGAGGTAGGCTGCTGAGGGGGAAGTGGGGAAGGTCTGCTTCACACGAAGGATGTAGGAAATAAGGAACCCTGTTCCTTAATAAGACTGGCTGGCAATTAGAAATTGCTTACTTAGATTGATTTTGTTGGGCTGGGTATTATGTTATATAGGAACAAGATGGGGAAGATAGAGCGAAGCTATAGTTGGGCTATGGATTATTTGAAAAGTGGAATAAGATAAGTATTGCGCCTGCAACTACCCAGCAGTGTGGTTAAAAGAAAGGAAATTCACTCCCCTGTATAGGCAGGTACTATTTATAACCACAACCAATTCTTTCTATATGACCAAGCAATTAATCATATGGATATGTTCCTGCAACAGTCAGTGAGCAAAAGCAGCTGCGGTTGAATCTTATTAACTTGTATCTCCTCCAGTTTCTAATGTTCCTCCTTAAGCTAAGAGAGAGAGGACAAAGGTTCTTGGCTACCATGTACCTATAGGGCTCTATCACCTCTGCTATTGGGCTTGGATATACAAATATCATTTAATAGTTTGGTCAATATATAACTCACAGCTGGCATGGCAAGGTTGGTATATTGACTGATCATTTGATCTTGTTTCGAATAGTTTTGAGATTCGGATAATTTAGAAGTTAGTCACTGAGTTGTTTCACCTTTTTCTTGGCAGCATGCTAAATGCCTGCATTTTTAAGTTAAGAAACTCAATTTTTGGTAGCAAGTTCTACAAATTAAAGCAGTGTAAGGGTTCATTTATTGCACAGTAGGTCTGAAACAAGTCAGTGTAAAAGTTTTTGATTAGGCAGAGTTCTGCATAGAGAGGCTGTGTGGGAATGGTGTCTGTAGTGGTAAAAATGTATAGCATGACACCAGAGCAGTAACTCAAACAACCCACAAATCCAAGATTGAATAGGTTATGACTTTATTCCCTGGAGTGTAGGAGAATGGGGGAAGATTTGATAGAGGTATTATGAGGGTATAGACAGGGTAAATGCAAGGAGGCTTTCTCCACTGAGGTTGGATGAGACTAGAACTAAGGTCATAGGTTAAGGGTGACGGGTGAAATGTTTAAGGGGAATGTGACGGGAAACTTCTTCACTCAGAATGTGATGACAACGTGGAACAAGTTGCCAGCGGAAGGGCTCCATTTAAAGGTTTAAAGACCCTTCATCAGAATTGAGAAAGTGTGCAGCAAGGCTAATTGTAAACTGAGGGCAGGAGTCTTGAGGCAGGATTTAGATTGGACAAAGGGATGATCATGGATTTGTTAAGGCCAGGGATACCATGGGGATAAGCTGCAGATTACATCAATAGCTTCATGAGCGATATTAGAAAGGGGGAGAACACATAAGACTATAAAACCATAAGATATAGGAGCAGAATTAGTGCATTTGGCCAGTCAAGTCTGCTCAATGGAAACAAAAAGAATATAAAAGCGATTAAATGATGGCAGTTAAAGAGAGAGAACACAACTAGAGGAAGACACAAACTGCAAAATGCAGAACCAGAGACAATTTGAGCAGGTCAGACCAAAGAAATGTAAAGGGAGTAACTGAGTCGATGGATCATCAGCAGAACAAACCTGTTCTGACTAAAAGAAAGCCAGAAAGTTGCAGAATTCAGTATTCAGTTCAGAAGACAGTGACATGCTCGGGGGAAAATGAAGGTAATCAGGCATTGTTGTCATAGTGCAGATAGGTCAGAGTAGAAATGGGACTGAGAATTAAAATGAGAGGCAACTGGAAGCTCAAAGTTGTATCTACAGACTGAATGCATAACTGTACCTATTCTGCTGTTGGTTCTTCCAGTGAAGAGAAGATCACATCACGAGCAGCAGCTTAGATTGGAAGAAATGCATGTAAATGACTGCTATGTTGGAAGGATTATTTGGGTACCTTGATGGTGAGATGAGGAGAGATAAAACGCAGATGTTGCATTTAAATGGAAAAATGCCAAGAGAGGGAATTTGTTGGTGAAACTGGAAGAGCAGGTCAGAGGATAAGAGAATGGTCCCTCTGGAATACTGAAAGGACTGAGGAGGCAGCCCTGTGGAAAATCTAACTAAAGCAAGTCTAATGGGCATTTCAAAACCTGCAGCTCTGCATTTCACAACATTTGCATTCCTCTTTGTGTGCTATCTGTCTCCACAGCCTTTGCTTCGTTGATTTTATGTTACTTTGTTCATTCTTTCCCTCCCTCCCTTTCTCCCTCTCTCTCTCTCCCCCTCCCTCTCCCCTGCCCCTCTCCCCCTCTCTCCCTCCCTCTTTCTCTCCCCCCTCCCCTCCCTCTTTCTCTCCCCTGCCCCTCCCTCTCCCTCTTTCCCTCTCCCCTGCCCCCTCCCCCTCTCCCCTCCCTCCCCCTTGCCCCTCTCCCTCTCCCTTTCCCCCTCCCTCCCCTCATTAATGGATCCACCAGATCACTTCATCTGCATCTTTTCCACATGGCAACATTGGTCTACCTAACCCTCCCCTCGCTCCCTGTAACATAAACCTAATTAATTCTCCCTCTTTCATAGTTGTGACAAAGGGTTTTTGTCCTGAAATGTTACCTTTGTTTCTCTTTCCACAGATGCTGCCTGGCCTACCAAGTGTTTTCAATAGTTTCTGCTTTAATTTCATTTTCTCAATACTTGTGGTTTTGTGATTTCTAGACTTTTCTAAAATCCAACCTAATACCAGTTGAGGAAGGTATCTCCCATCCTTACTGGTCTAGCATGGATGTAACTCCAGACTGACAATAATATGGGTGAATCTTAACTGAAGTAAGCTAACAACTATTTGCTCAGGGAACAATGTGGGTTCAGCAATGAATCAACACTCTGTTAATGAACAAAAAAAAAGAAAGTGTATAAAAGAAAGGTTAAAGGACTTTTTTGTAATAACCTCTCTTTTGATTCTCCTCAGTAAATGAAATCATACGCAACGATCTCTCAAGTGCCTCTGTTCATGGACATTCATAGTTAAAAGCAGCGTCAAGACAATGGAGAGAAAGAAGATGGTCCATTTTGGGCATCAGGATATCGACCATGTGAAGATCACGGGCCACGCTGCCTCAAAGATAATTCACTAGATGTAGAAATCAAGCTTTTATTTCTCTTTTCTAGAAATAATTCACTTCAGGTAACAGGATGCAAACTGTTTACTCGTTTGTAATGACGCAAGGATGTCAGCTGATGACTAGCCAACATTCCCAGTGAACTATCATTTGGATGAATTCTCAGTTCCACCACAAACTGTCTTCCTGATTGTTCCCAAGTAAAAATGTTTAAAGAATTCCAAAGAATCGATATTGTTGCAAAGGAATAATGCAGTCAAAATGATCAATTTGGGTGTTTGGAAGTCCACAAATAAAAGTGCCTTACGTTTACTTTTGTTATGGGGTGGGGGGAGGGTTCTTTGTATTGTGCTTCAATTAAAAGAATCACAGTTATAGAAATTAATATTAAAATGTGCTCTTTGTAGTAATATTTTATTAGCAAAAAAAAGGAATTAATGTGAATTAGTAGACGATTTACAATGTTTTCACTAAGAAGATTATGCATAACTCTTCTGTGAAAGGAGGTATCCAACAATGTGTGTAATTGTACTGTACATTGCATTTCAATTCAAAGCAACTCTGTGATCTCTACAAACCCATTAATTACTCCAAAGTAAGACACCTGGTTTCGGCTGCTTGATTCATTGCTTGAGTCAGGATGTAATGTCATACTTCAAAATGAATGAGATCTTACAGAAATTCCAAAAAAAACCTCTGGAGATAGCCTTATAAAACTACTACCAATACGCCCAGAGACTTGGCTATGCAGATCATAGTAAGATGTCATTGTACAATTCATAGGATTAAAGGATTAATTTTCCAAAATGTATTAACAAAGTGACTAGACATTTAGGATGTTTTATGCTGAATTGTTTGCTTGCTGCTCTTCTATGTACATTCACAGATATGTTGAAACCTGTTATTTTTCACTGGTGTACTTTTGAGTTTGATGTATTATAACATTCAATGGATGGGTTGTTCTTTAGTGCAAGTTAGGAAATATATCATGAGGAAGAAATTTCAGACTTTACGCACAAATATTGAAAAGCAAAAAAATTCAAAGTTTCAATACATTAACAGAGATTGTCCTTTTTGTCACAACTATTGCTAGATAAACTCATTGCACATCAGGAATTCAGTCCATGCTCCATCTAGTTACCATTGCATAATACCGTGAGATTTCAGGCACCGTTAGGTTAGTAGGTATTTTCTCTCTTAACTGAGAAAACTGGGATATCAGACTAGAAGTGCATTTCCTTAACATTTCCAGTTGTGTAAGCACTTTAGAAAGTACAGTACAGAACAGTACAGTTATCTGCCTCAACAGGTAAGTTTAATTTTATTTTTTAAAAAAATCTTGAGTCAAACCTAGACTTCTCAGCTCACTATGCTGAAGAAAAATGTTTAAACTTTATCTTAAATGAAACTTCTACTGAACTATTACATTAATGCTATGTTAAATCTTTAAACAGTGTGCTCTTAATCATAGTGATCGCAGCTTATAGCAAATGTAGAATATTAGAATGTAGCTTAACTGAAATGAAATAATTTCTCTTTTAGGTTATGTTTCATAAAAGATTGAGCTGAGTTCATATGGCAAATGTTAACTGCTTCCATTTTGAGTGCCTTAACCATTAGTGCCCTCTCTAGGTTTTGCCCAGGAATTATTTAGTTGTGGTACCAGGTTAATGTACCAAGTCATTTTATTGGTTATGTACACACGATTCACAGAAGGCAGGTGTGTGGTGAGCAACTACATTCATTACTTCATCAATAAAATGAAAAACCAAATGGCAACAGATTATTTGTGCTCCTGTTATTGCCTTATTACAATTCTTACCACAAAGCCGACCCAGTAGATTACTGTGAGGAGTTCAGGACATATTGTGGCAATACTTTTCCTACTTAAGGGTCCTAACTGGGACAAATTCTGAGACTTATGCCTTCCAGGAGAGGATGTTTGCTGGGGTCTGAATCAATGTGCAATACAGCTTACATGTTCAATTAATGTAGACCACCGTCATGTTGTTTGACGTCACTTTTTCTCCTCTGCCTCTGATCTTCCTATTGCACCCATCCATGCAAACACAAATTTAGGTCTGTTTAAGATGAGGTTTGTCTGTTTAACATTCAAATAGTGGCTTCTGGCAGATAAAAGGCAAGAGAAGAGCAACTTCTGGGAGTGACATTAAAGGTAAAGAGAAAATCATGCTCAGTCATGTGAGAAGGAAACCTCATGCATTTTCTCCATTTACTTTATGTTGTTAATGCAGCGTTACTGGTTTGTTTTATACCATTACTATTACCCTAGGACTGTCATGTAGAAATATAATTAGGAGGAATGCTGAAATAGTTGTTTATACAACTTGTGTAGCAGGATAACTTTCTTCAACTATGCCTGAGCAGTAAATCCTGCAAGCATAATACAGCAATGCAAAAACAATACAATACTGCTTTTATCTTGCTGATGTAAGGCTTTGAAAAGGCAGCTTACTGTTGCAATATAACTGCATCGCATCGGAAGTGAATATTTGCAGTTTACTGCAAGACTCTCCATTGGCCCAGATAACAGATTTTTGATAAGTTGCAGCCATTTCCAATCTCCTAAAGCACCACCTGCATCTTTCCTTTATATAAGTAAACCTTGCTTTTTTTTGAGTTTGTATTTGCGCTAGATTTTATAGGGGAAGGAACATTTTGTCTTTCAATAAGAATTCCCAGAAGGAAACCAGAGGAGAGGCTGGACTTGGAACCCAAATTAGAATGTATAATAACTGGTTGAAATCTCTAGAGCAAACCACACGCCACTTTTTCATTTCATTTCAGGAATGGCTCTTAAGTTAAATAGACAAAGTTCCTGTATTGTGCGTTGTGGCTCTAATTCTCCAAAGCTTGTTTTTTTTCCTGTATATTTGTATCAGTGTTTTTTTTGCATTCTTGCTGTTAGTGTAACCTGTTTAATGGAAATTATGCAAATATTTTCTACATGTAATATATAATAAAAAGCACAATTTGAAGTAACCCATTGTATTTTGTGTTTCTACTCAAGAAAATGTTGGCATAGGTCTGTACAAATATTAAATTATCTTTGTTCTGCTGGGGTTTTACTTTAATTAAAACTCTTATTTTACAAAGAATGGTATTCAAGATTGTTTAATGTCACTTCCAGTATACAAGTGCAAAGGAGAGCAAAATAATTGTTACTCTGGATCCGAGGCAGCCCACATAAACATAATAAGTAAAAGAACACAATAATAATTATAAAACACAGTAAGTAGAAATACTTAAGATTGATCAGCTTGCAATTGTATTCTTCACTTTACAATGACTTCATGGATTTGGCATTTTCATCTTAGTTAAAGGGCCCAAATCACGTTAAAGAAGCATTATCAAATACTATTTCCAGCCATGTCACCTAAGGAAATATTAAGGTTGTTGAACAGAAGTATTTATGCTAAGAAGCTTATTAAAGAAGGATAGAGAGAGGAAAAGGTTCAGGTTGGGAATTCCGAAGGTTAGGATCAATGCATGGGCATCGATGATGAAATAATTAGAATCTAGGATGCTTAAGAAGCCAGAATTGGAAGAAAGTAAAGAATATGAAGTTGGTATGAGGAAGGATGGTAACCTTAAAATGAACATATTGTCGGTCGATGGATCAATGTGGCCAATGAACCCAGAGGTGTGCAAATTCTATAATACAAGGCAGCAGAGTTTTGAAGAGACCCCTGTGGGGGAAGGTGGGGTTAACCAATGCTTGTTCTGGAAAGCCAATTGGAAGCCTCACTGTTGAGATCTACATGCTGAACAAGATGTCATTGCCTTACTGTCATCCTGTGTCAGTGTCACAGCAAATGAGGGAAGGGACTGCACAAAAAGAGTGAAAAACTTCGACCTCTAATCTGCGTCACCTCTGAAATTGCCAACCGCCAAAGACAGATGAAGACTTTGAATGTTTTTGATACTCAACCCTATTTTCAAGAAAGAGTTAAATGGCCGAACATGAAGCAATACAGCACACACACACAAACCGCTGGAGGAACACAGCAGGTCAATCAGCTTCCACAGAAGGGAATAAACAGTCAACATTTTGGGCCAAAACCGTTCATCATGAGTCTGGAAGGGCCGTTATCAGAGCATTTAAACTCAATAAGTTCATGAGGGAGAAGGAAATGGAACTTTATGTAAATTGAATAAATTTCATGTGAGAAGGGAAAGGTTTAAAGGAAACCTGAGAGGCAAGTTCCCCCCACCCACCCCACACAGAGGGTCGTAGTTGTATGGAATGAACTGCCAGAGGAAATAGTAGAGGTGGGCACAATTATGTATAATGTTTAAATGTCATTTTGATTGGCACATGGATAGAAAGGTTTAGAGGGATATGGGCCAAATGCAGTCAAATGGAACCAGCTCAGAGAGGCCTCTTTTTCAGCATAATTGATTTAGACTGAAGAGCTTGCTTCTGTGCTCTATAATTCTATGACTATGAGGTAAAATTATTTTATGTGCAAACAGACTCATGTGGGGCATAAATATTGTTGGGCTAAATGGTTTGTTTCTATCTTGTAAATTCCATTCAATACTGAGCAGGGAAAAAAAATGAATTAATTGCCTTCCAGTCAAATGAAATCACACACTCTTATAATTCGAGATCACCTTTGATAATTTGCGATTCTGCTTTCTAATACCAGCATGGGGGATGGCAGTTGTCCTAAAATGTCAATGGCATCTAATCTTGTTTATATTCGTAAACTCAGCAAAGTGTCCTTAAAAGGTTAAAGCATTCCTTTAAGAGCTAGTAAAATCTAAAAAAGGGTAAACTGCTCAAAGGAACACATGGATAAACACTAGATATGAAAATGCCATCCATACTTAATAGCAAATGTTCTTTTGTGTGTAAACTACTTTTTTTTAAAACTTCCAACATTTGCTTTACAGAGATGGTCATAGCACAGTAATAAGGCATCCAGTACATCATTTTAATTATCAATCTAAACAGTTTATCATTCCAGACAAACTATTTTCACATCCATGCTTTTTGCTGCATCATAATTCAATTTCTCCTCATGTACCCAAATAAAACAGACATAATACCAGGCCAAAACCAAGTCCCAGAACAGCCATCAGTTTTGGCGGGACTTACATGTTATAATGAGCTGCAAGATGAAGTCAGCCTGCATCACCGAGAACAGTGCATCCCTTCACAATGAGCTCAATGTGTTCTATGCATACTTTGAACGGAGGGGGATCAGAATATCGCTGTCAACCCCAACAGCCTGCAATGCACCTGAGCCCATAGTCACTGTTGTGAACTTTTGGAGAGTGAACCTGCGGAAAGCATCTGGCCCAGGTTTTGTTCCTGGCCGTATCATTAGTTTCTGTGAAGATCAGCCAGCGGGTGTTTTTGCAGACCTTTTTAACCTTTCCCTGCTTTGATCTGAGGTTCCCACCTGCTTTAAAGACACTATCATTCTGGTACCTAAGAAAAACAAGGTAAAGCATCTATATGGCAGATGCTATTCCCCGGTCCTACACTCATCTCTGAAGCACATGGACAACAAAGACAGACACAGTATGACAAACTATTGTTTATTGACTACAACTTTGCCTTCAATGCTATGATTCCAAACAATCTCATCTCCAGATGCCTAGACCTGGGCGGAAACCCCTCCCTTTGCAATTAGATCCTTTATTTCCTGAGCAACAGACTACTATCAGTAAGAAAAGCCAGCAATACGTCTGCCATGATTATCCTCAACACGGGTGGTTCACAGGGCTGCGTCCTCACCCACCCTACTCTAGTCCCTATGTACTCATGACCACGTGGCCAAATTCTGCTCTAACTCCATATACAAGTTTGCAAATGATATCATCGTAGTGAGCCATATCTCAAATAACCAGAGTCAGAGGAGACAAAGAGCCAGGTGACATGGTATAATAACAATAATCTTTCCATCAATCTCAGCAAAACAGAAGAGTTGGTCATCACTTCAGGATGGGGGGGTGGTGAGAATGCTTCTGCTTACATCAATGGTGCTTAGGTCAAAAAAGTTAAGAGCTTTGAGTTCCTAGGAGTGAGCATCACCAATAACTTACACTGGTCCAACCACGCTAATACTATGGCCAAGAAAAATCACGAGCACCTCTACATCCTCAGGAAGCTCAAGAGATTAGACACGTCCCTGATAACCCTCACCAATTTTTATTGACATACCATAGAAAGCATTTTAACCAGATATATATGCTCTGCCCGTTACTGCAAGAACCTGCAGAGAGCTGTGGACACATTACAGGACATCATGGAAACCAGCCTCCTCTCCTGGGACTCTTCTTGCTACCTGAGTAAAGAACCCACCGCAGATATTTTCTCTTCTCCTCCTCCCAATGGGCAGAAGATTCAAAAGCTTGCAAGCACACAATACCAGGCTTAAGGAAAGCTTCTATTCTGCTATTATAAGACCATTGAACAGACCCTTGGAACAATAAGATGGATTCTTGCCCTCACAATCTACCTCACTGTGACCTTTCACCTTATGGTCCGCCTGCACTGCACTTTCTCTGTAACCGTAACACTTTATTCCCTATGTACTCATAGGGAATACCAGATCTGGGAACAGCTTCTTTCCAACTGTGATAAGACTGCTGAATGGATCCTGACCCGGATCTGAGCCATACCCTCCAAATATCCGGACCTGCCTCTCAGTTTTTTTGCACTACCTTACTTTCCCACTTCTATTTTCTAGTTATGATTTATAATTTAAATTTTTAATGTTTACTATCGACTTGTACTCCAGGGAGCAAGAAGAGCAGAATCAAATATCGCTGTGATGAATGTACGCTCTAGTATCAATTGTTTGGCGACAATAAAGTATAAAGTATTCTGCATTCTGTTATTGCTTTACCTTATACTACCTCACTGGCCTGCTGTAATGAATTAACCTGTATGGACAATATGCAAGAAAAGATTTTGACTATACCTCAGCATACGGGTCAGTTGGTTTAAATTCCTTGGCGTTATCACTTCAGAGGATCTGCCCTGGCCAGCACGTAAGTGCCACTACAAAGATGGCATGGCAGCACCTCTTTCCTTGATGTTTTCACAAATTTGGCATGTCATCTAAAACTTTAACAAACTTCTATCGATGCAGAATGGAGAGTGTCCTTGGCCAGCTGAATTATGGCCTGGTATGGAAATACCAATGTCCAAGAACAGGAAAGCATACAAGAAGTAGTGAATACAGCCCAGTCCATCACAGGAAAAGCCCTCTCTACCATTAAGCATATCCACAAGGAACACTGCCACAAGAAAACAACATCCATCATCACAGACCCCCACCATCCAGGCAGGCCTTGCATTTTTCATGCTGCGGCAATTGGGAAGGAGCTACAGGAGCCTCACGTTCCACACTACCTGGTTCAGGAACAGTTATTAACCTTCAACCATCAGGCTCCTGAACTAGCATGGATAACTTCACTCATCTCAACAACGAAATGATTTCACAACCTAAGGGCTCTCTTTCAAGGACTCTACAACTCATATTTGCAGGATTATTTATTTTTCTCAACTCATAGCCAAGCACACTCATTTCTCAATTGCTAGGAATTTTTGGACTATTCCAGTGGTGTTTAGTATTGTTGCTTTCCAGAGATTTACATAAACATTGCTGTGTCGGCCTAACTGTTTAATGATATTGTGTAGTGACTTTGGGGTGACACCAGTCATAGATATTACTGTTGGGACAATGTATACCCTGTTCATGTTCCATAGTCTTTCAGTTTCCTCCTTTAATTCAGCATATTTCTGGTGTTTTTCACTTATTGATTTCCGCATGTTGTGTGTTTGGAGTGGCTATATTTATTAATCCTGTGAATTATATGTGGATGGTTATTATAGATTGTCCTATCTGTGATAATAAATCATTTATTATTATTATTATTATTATTATTATCATCATTGTTATTGTTATTTGTATTTGCACAGTTTGTCTTCTTTGGGCAATTGGTTGTTTGCCAGTCTTTGTGTGAATTTTGTATTGATTCTGTGGTATCTCTTTCTTCTACATTGAATGCCTGCAAGAAAATGAATCTATATAGTACGTACTTTGATAATAATCTTAATTTGAACTTTGAACTTTGAACTTGGAACTTCCTAAAAGATACCTGGCCCAGATCAATTTTAGGAGCAACCCAGAAGTATCCAGATCACCAGTACAGACATGAGCATTTTTAAAAATTTATGTAACTGAATGTTCAAATTTCCAGCCACTTTTGTGAATTCATATCTGCAAAACCTTAGTGCCTATCTCCGAATTGTTAGTCCTGTTACATAATGATTGTGCTACTTGCATTCCTGAGCAGCGGATATATTAATTGTCTCTGTATTGTTCCATTGTTGTATATGTCATGTATTTGGGGAGTGTTACATACAAAGTTAAACTACTGGAATACATGAAGCACCATGATGTCTACAGTGTAGTTGATCCCAGACTAACAGTAAGCCACAACAATAAATGATGCCTACATCATATACGCATTTAAACATATTCATTTACATATAGCATTCATAACATTATAATATTGCATATCATAATATGCCACAGTATGTATATTTTGGAGCAAGAACATCACACTAGTCTCTTATCAAATTACTTCCCCATACAAATCAAGTAGGCTAAGAAATTGATCAAGCAAAGCTCTTCGGTAGTTTTAATGTACTGTTCAGTAGAAGAAATATTCCAATAAATGGCACTAAAACCCAAGGATGAACAGAATGAAAAAAGAAGCATTGAATTTAATAAGACAATAAAAGAATGCAGAATATGAAGGAAATTGTTAATAATCACTTCCAAATAACAAACCCCTAAGACATATGATTACATGTATAATTTATCTGATGAGATGATGAGATACATCCTAGATGTCCCGGGACACATCATCAGTGACGTAACCTAGAGTCATTGGGTGTTTTAAGTCTTTCAACATCAGACACCTTTGCCTAGGTGACCCAAACAGGGTTGATCAACCCCAGGTTGGATCCCAGCAGTATTGGTCAGCGGGTCACAGCTCTTGATCCAGAACAATCCGGAGGTACATTCAGCAGGCTTTGTGACAGTCCTGATGGCCTTTTGCTTTGCAATTCTGTGATGCCAAAGGGAGAGGTTCTGCACAGCAAACAGCCAGTAAAGTCTCTACATCCCACCTCTATAGACTTGGAAAGTGTCAGCTGCCCCTATCTCTGGCACTGCTCTGCCAGCTCTAAGTAGTTGTCCCACTTACAGTCGAATGCCTCCTCAATCTGGTCTTCCTGAGCCACTATCAGTTCTATCAAAACTGCCTGCTTCAAGGTTTCTGACTAAGAGTGACTATGTCAGGCCTGAATGATGATAATACCGTGAAGTCAGGGATTCTTTAAAATTTCTTGCTTTTTATGTTGATATTATAAATACCATTAAGATATATCCACTTGACAGAATGCTGTTTGTAGTTTCTTCTAAAAGCTAATGTATTCTGTATTATCTGATTTTTCTTGATTAATCTATACTTTAATATGTGGAAGAAAGTATGGTATCATTGCTTATAATTATTCAAACACCATTGCCAAGTTCAGCTCAGATGTGTGTGTCATGTGGGACTAAAAGTCAAATCCAAATCCAACTCGGCGCTGCCTTCTAATAAAAAAATATTAAAGATGATTTACAATGTCATATTTCAACTCATACAAGGCGAGTTGGGCCAAAGCGAGATTCATAAGTACTGAACGAAGCAAAGAATTTTTCAGACAATAATTAACTCAATGTGTGAAAGTCTTTTCAAATAACTGAAAACTCGGACACTCTATTCACTGTGTAAAGTTCAAACATGTCTACATCTGTCATTTGTGGGCAGAATTGTTGCCAGTGTTGGATACCGTGAGCTTGAGTCCTACTCTGGAGACTTGAGCACAAAATTCTTGGCTGGCATTCTGGTGCAGCACTGAGGAAGGCTCCTCACTGTCAGAGATGTCATCTTGCAGATGATACATTTATCAAAGACCATCAACCATTTTTTCAGGCAAATGCAAAATGTGGGACCTTAAAAGTCATTCCTAGTCGGATATGTTAATGCCATTTATACTATTCTTGCAGAATGATATAACTCTGAAACTAAATTCCTTTGAAGTCAATGAAATTTCGCAGGCAGAGTCCAGTGTGTTTCTATGTAGTGTGTTTAGTGCTCCCTATTGAGATGAACATCTGCACACTTAAGAAGTTACCCCTAGTCAATATTTATTCTGCACCACTAGGGAAAGTGACTATCACACTGCCAGTTGTGGCACATTGCCATGCTGCCTGAGGGAAGCAGCCAGCAAAATCAAGAACCCTCCCACCCCACACATTCTCTCCAAACACCCTCCTATTTAGCAAACAATACAAAAACTTGAAAGTATGCACTGCCAGCCTCTGTCCCATGGCTAAAGATAAATTCCTGTCCTCACAATCTCCTTCATCATGGTCCATGCACCTTACTTGCACTGCACTTACTCTGTAGTTGTAACCATAACACTATAATCTGGATTCTGTTATTGCTTTTCCCTTTTACCACCTCAGTACTTATGGATGGCAGCAGAACTAAGTTTTTAACATCGTAAACCAGCGGGTTGTCTGTTATGTCTCCCCGCTCACTGGGAAAATGGAGACATCTCTTTCTCCCTTATTAGGGAGAGAGAGAGAGAACCCGCAGTATGTCAAATACTGGGTGAAACACAAAGTCTTTGGGGTAACTGCAAGTCTGTGTCTTTGCCGTTGCTTTGCTCACGCTGAGTGCTCGGTGACGGTGCGGATGCTTTCTTTTTTGCCGGTGGAGGGAGGGGGCATTTTTGCTCGCTGCCACTTACGCGCAGGGGGAGGGAGCTGTGGGGGGGAGCTTTGGGGTTCTAACATTTAACTGTCGTTTATTCTTTGGGGCACTCCTCTGTTTTTGTGGATGGTTGCAAAGAAAAAGCATTTCAGGATGTATATTGTATACATTTCTCTGACATTAAATTTTACCTTTGAACCTTCGAACCTTTTTCTCCGTATCTACGTACATATGAAAAGAATAAGCCAATACCCATATTAATACACTCAGTGGCCACTTTATTAGGTTTACCTGCACACCTGCTTGTAATGCAAGTACCTAATCAGACAACCATGTGGCAGCAACTCAGTGCATGAAAGAATGCGGACGAGTTCAGGAGGAAATGTGATCTAAGTGATTTTGACTGCTGGTGCCACGGGTGGTTCGAGTGTCTCAGAAACTGCTGATCTCCTGGGATTTTCACGCACAGCACTTTTGAGAGGTGATGCAAGAAAACATTCAGTGAGCAGCAGTTCTGTGGTCAAAAGTCCCTAGTGAAAAGAGAGGTCAGAGGAGAATGGCCAGACTGATTGAAGCTGCCAGGAAAGCAACAGCAATTCAAATACAAAATGCTGGAAGAACCCAGCAGGTCAGTACCTATGGAATGAGTAAACAGTCAATATTCCAGGCCAAGACCCTTCCTGAAGAGTCTCATTTCCATAGATACTGCCTGACCTGCCGAGTTTCTCCAGCATTTTGTGTGTGTTACTTTGGACTTCCAGCATCTGCAGACTTTCTTGTGTTTATGAGTAACTCAAATAACTACGCATTACAGCATTGGTGTGCAGAAGAGCTTCTCTGAGCACACATCACGTCACACCTTTAGTCATTCAGTCTACAGTAGCAGACTATGAACATACACTCAGTGGTACTGGAGGTACCTAATCAAGTGGCAACTGAGTGTATATGCAATGTGCAAGGAGGTTCCTACATAATTCCCTGCACAAAAGTGTTTAAATATGTACTTTGGAAAAACTCTTCAGCCATAAACACTATATAAATTCAGTTCCTTCTTTTCAAATGCGCCTGGCTGGTGCAATCAAGCCAAGTTCTTCAACTATGAACAAGAGGAAGAAAGTGGCATTTATTGGTGTTCAGATTTCATCAAGTTTTGCATCAAATTCCTTCAAAGGACAGTTAGTCATCCCTGCATTTGATATTGGTTGTAATTTTCACAACATTTTTGATTTTAAAAAAATACAGTATAGCCCCATACTCTTGCAACACTATATAAAAGACAAGATTAAGTGACTGCAATGCACAGCTGCAAAGTAGAAACAGTGCAGAATGATATCATGTAATCCAGAATGCAAAGCTGAAGGAATATTGTCTCTCCAATAAACCAAACATAAAGCAGCATATAATTTCAAAGGATAAAGCAATGATTATGGTTTAACTGTAAGCAAAAAAAAAGCTGAATAAGTAACAAATCAGAAACAGCACGAAAGTTCATCATTCATACAGCTGTGAGAGTAGATCTTCCACTCTGACACTAGGATTTACACTGGAAGTCACACGGGTATTCCCCTGGAATTCTCAGTGTCCCATATCGGTGTCAGATTTAGCCAGCAGTGATAACTTCTCCCCTCTGCCTGAGCTGTGGCTGCCTTCATGACAGTCTTGTCATGAAGCTCGACAGGGCAGTGTGGGGTATTCTGCAGGATTCCCATTTTCCGTCTGGGACACATTAGCTCTCAGAAGAGTTGGAGTGATTTCAATTGTTTATTAACAGTTAAGTTTCAATGTTCCTCATTGATGTTTTCTGTGTGATTTTTGTTTAGTATTTAAACATATAAAATGTCTAATATATTCAATTATTTTAACAGGTTCTAAGTGCGACTGAATAAAATTGAATGTTAAAGGCACTTGCAAATAGCAATTAACATTAACCTTTCTGACAGCTGATGAATTGGGAGTCAGGACGTTACTGACAATCAAAGCCATTGTGTGATTGCAACCGGGTTCAATTGTATGGGCTTCACTGAAGAGGTGAGACAAGATTGTACAGGTGCTACGCTGGAGCCCACATGGTAGGCAGTCAGTGATCACAATGCAACAGATAATCTTCCCCATTAGATTCACTTCAATTAATCATATACAATTGTGGAAAAGTAACAGCAATTTTACCCTCTTCAGCGCTAATTCTGATACTACTCTAAGTGCATTTATTATCAAACTATATATGCAGTATACAACCCCAAGACTCGTCTTCCCCTATTAAAGCTTTGATATTTACATTGATTTCAATAATGCAACTGAGTTTAAAACAATTTAATTTCAGCCTAAAGGTAAGGATTTTGGAATTAATACTGAACTGATGGGGATAACTATTGACCTGCAAGAAGGCAGCTAGCAAAGATCTAATGTGAATCGCCCATTTACCAATCTGACAGATTTTGAGATACACTCTTGCCCAGTAGCATAGATGTCATCAAAATATCGGGGCTGCCAGTTGCATTAAGAGTTCTCATAGACATGAAATTAACTTTCAGAGAGTGCTAAATGAAGATATGTGACCAGGTGAAATTTAATTAAATTTTTTATATTGTAATATTTTGCAATATTTTTCTGTGAATTACAATCTACATACACTCTGGCTACATTATTAGATACACCTGTACAGCTGCTTGTTAAAGCAAATATCTAATCAGCCAATCATCTGGCAGCAACTCAATGCATAAAAGTATGCAGACATGGTCAAGAGGTCCAGTTGTTGTTCAGACCAAACATCAGAATGGGGAAAAATGTGATCTAAGTAAAATGATTATTGGTACCAGACGGGGTGGTTTGAGTATCTCAGAAACTGCTGATCTCCCGGGATTTTCACACACACTAGGCTCTAGAATTTTCAGAGAATGGTGCAAAAAACAATAAACATCCAGTGAGTGGCAGTTTTATGGGTGAAATGCCTTGCTAATGAGAGGGGTCAGAAGAGAATGGCCAGACTGTTTCAAGCTGTCAGGAAGGCGACAGGAACTCAAATAACCACGCATTATAACAGTGGCATGCGGAAGAGCATCTCTGAATACACAAAATGTCAAACTTTTAAGTGGATGGGCTACAGCTGCTGAAGACCATGAACATACATTCAGTGGCCACATTATTAGGTACAGGAGACACCTAATAATGTGGCTACTGAGTGTACATACTATAGGACCAATGATATTCTGAATCAATATCTGTGGTTTAGACAACTTGAAGCTCCCTTAGACAACATGCAAAGGAAAACATGCCATTTCTAAGGTATTTTACACTAAACACAGTCTTCAAATTATAAATTCACATTGATTCAACTGATTTTTCTGGATCACATGGAGAAGACTCCAATCAACGTCAAGGGATTTCAACCTGAAAACGCTAACTCTTGTTTTTCTTTCCATAGGTGCTGGCTGACCTGCTTAGTACTGCTTAGTAACCCAGCTCTTTTTGTTTTTAATTTCAGATTTTCAGGATCTACAGTTGTTTGCAATTCCAAACAATATTCTCAGTGGAGAACTCACTGACAACAATTTAGGATTTGCATATCCAGGAATGAATCCATGAAAGTCTCAAAGCTACTGTCAGTTACACAGTTACATGGACATCTGCTTGTAGTTTCCCTAAAAACATCAATCTGAGCCAATTGAGACAAACATACATGTGTGTAGTTGTATTGGGTTTAGCTGTGCCAATGATGAAACAAGACCTTCAAACTGTATGCATCTAGTAGACTGATCTTACTCTAAGTGTTCTTTACATTTCACTTTCCTTCCCTCCCCTCTTGCTCTGCTAGGGGTGTTAAATGCTTAACATGGATTCCATGCACTGATTCTCTTAATGTCTTTACCCTGAGTGTGCTTCCAGGCCCAATGATGCTGTGAAAGGACACTCTTCTTTGAATTAAGTGCCCTCTGGCATTGCTGCAGCATTACATAGGGCAAAGGAGAAGTCACCAACTTGAGATGATGTCTGGAGTTACAATATGCTAGACCAGTGGATATTAGTGAACCAGGTAAGTTTTTCTGAAAATCAATCAGATTCACCATTATCATAATTAATAATTACCTTTACTAATAGTACCTACTTTCAGATTTGATTTGATTAACCCTAAATTCACAAACTGTTGTAGTCTATCGCTCTATATTTGAATTCTATCATTGAGGACTCCCACCACCCAGGACATGCCCTCTTCTCATTAGGAAGGAAGTGCAGAAGCCTGAAGGCACACACTCAGCGATTCAGCAGCAGCTTCTTCATCTCTGCCATCCAATTCCTAAGTGAACATTGAACGAACACTACCTCACTACTTTTTTAAATTCTGTTTTTTTTCTTTACCTATTTTAACTTAACTATTTAAAAGGCATATATAAATATATATTGGCTATAATTCAGTTTTTTCCATCTATATTTATTATACATTCCATTCTACTGCTGCCCTAAAGTTAACAAATTCACGACATTTGCCGACGATATCAAACCTGATTCTGATAGCTCTTCGCTTTTTAGCATTGAATGGTAGAATAGCCTTGAGAGGCCGAATGACCTCCTCCTTCTTCTATCTCTTATTGGAGAAATAATCCTGCTTTAGTTGGAAGTATTTGATATAGGTTTTGTCATGAGTTCTGTTTCTTGTAGTTTCAGGAGGCCCCTTATAAGTAGATGCCGTTGTCAACCAATGACCTCTTATTCATTGGCTGCCGCAGAGATGCCAATGCTCAGTCACCTTTTCAAATGAACATTTCCTACTAGAAACTTCCAATATCTTCAGTTGGTGTACTGCAAATCGGAAAGAAGACCAGTGCCCAAGCCTTTCCTAGAAGAAGGAAAAACTCAGGCTAAATCACTCTTTATTAATCTCACTTACTTTATAATAGCTAGCTCACATCATAGAGGTTTGGGAAAATATTGTTTGAGTGCCTCTTAATTGAATTATTTAGTTGAGTTAAATAGAGTTCCAAGCAAACAGAAATAAATAACTCATAAAAAGGAAGATTAAATACTTATTTTTATTTCTAAGTAGATCAGCCTAGTTGCATTACAGCTAAGGATATATTTGTAGAATATGGCATGCCGTCTTTCAACTTTTGAAAGCTAATCTTTGGACTTTTCCCAAACCTAACAAACAGCTTCCTTTGCTTGTTCCTCACCTACTGCAATCACCATTTGAAAACAACTTTCTGAAAATTCTCAGTAGTAGGAAATAAAGCTGAAAAGTTTCCCTATTTGTCAAAATATTAACATTAACTTTCTCATAAAGGTCAAGCTACTTCTGTTGTGAGATATTGGGTATCGCATCTGATTGCGGTGCCAACCCACCTGCAAGGCAATCCAAAAACACACTGTCCTTGTTGTTTCATTCTCACCTACCCACCACTTCCCACCTAAATCCCTCTGAGTTAAATTAAGACAAAGTCATCCCTTCTTTCCAATTTTAGGAATTATTTCCACCTCTGACTTGAGCCCCTGTTTGGATGAACATACTTACACCAAACACAAATGACAATGATTTGTTTATTAGTAACTTTTTTCCTGATATTTATATTAACTAAGAAATAGTGGCAAAACGCTTCAAGGTCAAGGTTATTGTCATATGCACAAGTACTTCTACTTGTACTTGTACAAGTACATGTTGCAATGAAAAACTTGCAGCAACATCACAGGCACGTAGCATCAGAGACAACACACAAGAAAAACATAAATAAAATTATACGCAAAAGAAGAGAAACAGAATGAAAAAAAATTAAAGTTCATTGCAGTGCAATGTTTTCTAGGTGGTCATCATCTTGCTATATTGAAGTAGCAATTAGGGTTGTGCAGGTTGTTTCAAGAATCAAATGCTTCAAGAGAAGTAGCTGCTCTTGAACCTGGTAGTGTTGGACATCAGGCTACTATACCTCCTCCCTAATGGTAGCGGCAAGAAAATGGTAGGGCCTGGATAGTGGAGATCTTTGATGGTAGACGTTGCTTTCTTGAGGGAGCACTTCATGTACATATTTTTCATGTGGAGAGGAATGTTCCAATGATAAAATGTACTGAGTCCACTGCGCTCTACAACTTCTTACATTTCTGCACATCCGAATTGCTGTGCCAGACCATGGTATAACCAGTCAGGATATTTTCAACAGGGTGTTGGGTGGTTTTCTTATAAACCAAGAATATTAGTACCTTGTGGTAGGTAGCTATTAACATAAATGGGGCTTGAACGCTATCACCTCCTTCAAAGTGAAACCAAATGGCAACAAAGTTTTGCTCCCAGATGAGCTCAACGCCTACCAAGAGAAAATCTGCAGATTCTGGAAATCCAAGCAACACACACAAAATGCTGGACGAACTCAGTAGACTGTACTCTTTTCCATTGATGCTCCCTGGCCTGCAGAGTTCCTCCAGCATTTAATGTGTGTGTTGCCTGAGTTCAATGTTTTTTCTCTTTGCTTTGACCATCAAAACATGGAGACAGTTTCATGAACTCTCACCATTCCCAACGATCCTGTGATTTCATCCGGCAATGATGCTGACGTGAGAGCGTCCTTCCGGAAGATGAACCCATGGAAAGCCCATACAAGGTACCTTGCCAAGTACCAAAGACCTGTGCTGATCATCTGGCTGGGGTGTTCCTCAATATCTTCCTCCTCTCGCTTCGGGCTGTCTGAGGTACCCACTTGCTTCAAGTAGAACATGGTAACCTGCCTCAATGACTATCATCCAGTAGCACTTACATCCACTGTGATGAAGTGCTTTGAGAAGTTGGTGAGGAAGCAAATTAACTCCTGCCTGAGAAGCAACTTTGATCTGCTCAGATCTGCCTACCAGAGCAACAGGTCAACAGCAGGTGCCATTTTGTTGGCTCTTCATTCAACCCTGGTTTTGGGGTGTCAGGAGGGATGGACAGAAGAAAGGGAATATTTGTAGTATTGTGAGATAGGAGTTACCTTGAGGATAAGCTATAAATGAAGTCATCTGTTCAGTGGCTAATGGGGCAGTTACTGAGAGAGAACTTGTGCAAGAGAGTTATCTGTTTCTCCCACCTCAGATGCTGCTCGATTTGCTGTGTTTCCAGAATTTGTATTTAACCCCCCAAGGCAAAACATCCTCTCCAGTCTGGCAGATAGTTTTTAAAAAAAAGCTGAAATCACAGTCTCAAGGACAGCTTCCATTCACCTTTAAAAGATGATTATATGGTCCCTTAGTATGATAAGGAAGACTCTTGCGCTCAGAGTCTACCTTATTGTGGACTTGAACCTTATTGTCTGCCTGAACTGCACTTCCCCTGTAACTGTAACATTTTGTTCTGCACTCTTTTGTTGTTTTACCTTCTTCTAACTCAATGTGCTGTTGTAGTGAACTGATCTGCATAAATATTATGTGAGACAAGTTTTTCACCGCAACTTGGTCTGAGTCTGGGGCCTCTGTCAGTCAGAGTTGATCATGGATGTTGCATCCTAGCTGTCTCGATACACAAGCCTGGGCAGTACGATATGGAGAGCAAGCTGTTGCCCAAATAGCAAGCTCCCCCCTCTCCACGCATCTGAAGAACCCAAAGAAATGGCAGAGACCGACACAGTTTGGTATCAGCAGCATCATAGGAGTTGCCAGTCAGCGTTGGACTCAATGTAAGACTGCCTTAGGGATTCCATCTCCAGATTTTTCCCTCGGGATTTACTCCCAAAGCCTTCCCCGTGAGTGGGTATAGTCGCAAGGCAGCGGAGGTTTGAGATCAGAGTTTTCCTCCTCCTAGACGAGCTGCCAACTATGGCTGACGAGCCCATCTGCCCGAAGCAACTGGTTTTAAGTCACCAGTAACCTGCCTTTGCCCATTCTCCTGTCAGTAGAAACAGTTTTGCCGGGCTTAGTAGCTAGGTCACATGTGAAGGCCAGGAGCTGGACTAGGTTGCCATTTGAGGCGCACTTGGTACACATGACGATAATAAACCAATGTACTCAAACGGGTCTACTTTTATTTCAGATTTCCAGTGTCTGCAGATATTCTTGTTTTTTGATTTTCAGATAGGGCTGGGAAAATGGTTTATGCCAAAAAACTGGTAGGGAAGTTGAGGAAAAAATTAGGAGGTTAGAGTAAGGATGAGCTCTTTGCGCAGCAGGTGAAGAGGCAATTATAATCAAGTACTTGCAGTACAAATGATAAATGGACAAAATGAGAGATTCTTCATCTGGATAGAGTAAATTGGTTCATTATTATCTCACTGATAAACGAGTTTACTGTTGACACACTGAGGAGCAGTGAAAAACATGTCTTGCATACCATTCATACAGATCAATTCATTACAACAGTGCATTGAAGTAGTACAAGGGAAAACTACAACTGTAACACTTTATTTTGTGCTCTTAGTGAGAAAGTGCATGACAAGAAGACAATAAGGTGAAGAATCATAACGAGGTAGATCGTGAAGTCAAGATTCCAGCATATCATGGTTGGAACAACATTGTGGGCTGAAGGGCCTGTAATATGCTGTAGATGCCTATGTTGTTCTGTGTTCTGTATCGTACTATGGAACCGTTCAATAATCTGATAACAGTGAGATAGAAGCTGCTCTTGTGCCTGTTGGTATGTGCTTTCAGTTGTTGTACCTTCTGCCCAGTGGAAGTGGGGAGAAGAGAAAATCTCCAGTGTGGGAGGGTCTTTGACTGATATAGCAAGAAATGTTGATAGAATGATGGAAGGGAAGTTCGTTTCCGTGATGTGCTGAGTTGCGTTCACACTCTCTGTATTTTTTGCTGTCTCAGGCAAAGCCATTGCCAAAACAAACTATTATGCATTCATAGAGGAGGCTTTATATGGTGTATTGATAAAAATTGGCAAGGGCAAAGTGGATATGGCAAACTTTTTTAGCCTCCTGAACAACTAGAAATACAGTTTTGCATCCTGTCCATACACATCATTTCAACATTTCAGTGCATTGAGGTAGATCAAGAGAAAACAAAGCTGAAAATGGTGCAACGTGTAAAGACAGAGAGAAAAGGATTTGATTAACTCTGTTAATAATAGATGAGATAAGTACCGTAATGAGAATACTTTTTATTCATTAAGTGATCCTTCACCTCTAACTGCATGAAGTTCTACCTTGTCAGGGAACTACAAACCTGTTAGCTTAACGCCAGTAGTTGACAAAATGTTTGAATCTGCAATGAAGGATAAAAAATTGAACACATGGAGAAGAGTAGTAGGTCTGAGCAGAGTGAACATGGATGTATGAAAGGGAAACCGTGTTTCACCTGCTGGAGTTCTTTGAGTACATCAGTAGTCGAATGAACAAAGGGGGAATCAATAGTAACTTGGTATTTTTTTAAATTGGACATGAACTGTGGTATAGTGCCTTCCATACAAAGCATTTCATCACATCAGTACATTAAGCTAAAACAAGGGGTAAACAATAACAGAATGCAGAATATAGTGTTATAGTCGCAAAGAAAGTGCAAACAATAAGGCCATAATGAAGTAGGTTGTGACGTCAAGAGTCTATCCTTGTTAATCCAAGGAACCATTAAATAACCTTATCACAGTGGGATAAGAAGCTGATCTTGAGACTGGCAGTACACACTTAGGACTGGAGCTGTTTGTAACTTCTGCCCGATTGGAGGGGGATTGGATCTTTGATTATATTGGAAATATCTGGATTTTCAGGCTGTTGATAAGTTCCCTATAGTCAGCAAAGTTGGGAGCTGGAGGTAATATCCTGATGTGGATTGGGAATTGATGATTGGGCAGAAAGCAAAGTGGGCATATGAATCTTTCTCAGGTTGGAACTATGGGCGTCACTGTTTGGGACCTCACTGCCCACTCTCCATATCAACAACTTGACAGAGAGAACCAGGTGTTATATTTCCAAGTTTACCAATGATGCAGAACCAGATGGTATTGTGAGTAGAAGGAAACACACCCAGTTTCAGGAACGATTATTACCCTACAACCATCAGGCTCCTACAATTCACTTCTCAGTGTTATTTGTTTACATTTTTTTATTATTTGCATGATTTGTGTTTTTTTGCAAATTGGTTGTTAGTCTGTTTTTATATAGTTTTTTCATATATTCCATAGTATTGTTTTTTTTTATTTTCCTGTAAATGTCTGCAAGAGAATGAATGTCAAGGTAGTATATGGTGACATATACTGTATATGCTTTGATAAGAAATTTACTTTGACTTTGAGAAAAAATATAATTGTACTTGCAAAGTAATGTGTCTCTAAAGTTAGCACCTAGAAGGTGCTCTGAGGCTGTGGCTCTAGTAGCAATTAAACCTCGTATTCAAAAAGAAAAGTGTGTAGTGTAATACTGTTATAAAATCTCATCTTGTTCATCAATGTCCATCAAGGAAGGAAATTTGCCATCCTTCACTAATCTGGCTGTGTGACTTCAGACCCATCAACCTTGTGCGATTTTTAACAGCCTCCTCCATTCTGGGGTAAGTAGGGATGAACTATAAATGTAAACATTACCAGTGATGTCAGCATCCAATACAATTCAGTCCATAAAACTGGGAGCCCGGCGGGTCATGGGACTGCCACCAGATAGAATTCTGAAACTCTCAGTATGATTTCAATCAAACAGTGTGAAGTTCCCCATAAGTATTTGCGGGCCATCTGGGTTTATCTCACCTGCACCGTGCTTGAACATGCCTGCTGTGCAGCGAGTGGCTCTCAGAGCTCATTAGAAATTACCAAGCAACTTCTCATGGTTCAACCAACAGTCTCCTGTGGATCCAGCTGCACTGGAGGCTCTGACCCTTGTCAAATGGAGTCAGAGAAAGCTTTCCTCCATGGGATGCTCTGTGTGTGCATGCAGGAATATTACACTGAATATATCATGAAAAAATACTTCCCTAGTTGTCAGAAACAAAACCAGGTTTTTTGTCATTGATATACATTGTGCAGTGTATTGTTTTGTGGCAACAGTATAATGCAAAACATAAAAAATGACTATAAGACACAAAAATAAATGGTGCAAAGACAAAAAAGGAGGAAGTGTTCATGGACCGTTTAGAAGTCTGGTAATGGAGGGGAAGAAGCTGTGCGATCTCTTCAGGCCCCTGTGCCTCATCCCCAGTGGTAGGAAGGTATAAGATGGCATGTATAGCAAGGATGGTGTGGGTCTTTAATGCTGGATGTGGCCTTCTTGAAGAACCACTTTTTGAAGATCTCCTTGATAGCAGGTTGCCTATGATGAAACTGGCTGAATCTAGAACCTTCTACTGTTTCTTGTGATGCTGTGCATTGGAGGCTCCAAAGTAGGCTGTGACGCAACCAGTCAGAATGACTCCACTATACATCTGCAGAGGTTTGCTAGAGTCTTTGTTGAAATACCAAATCTCCTAAAACTCCAAAGTAGAGCCACTGGCATGGCTTCTTCCCTCCCAGACTCCAATTTAATCACCAATGATGTGATGCATTACTGTGGTAAAACTGCAGTGCAGACCAATCCTGAACTCCTGTGTTGAAGAAGAGTGGGAACATTCTCCCTGTTTGATATTTATCCCTTATCTAACTTTTCTAAACATCGAATTCTCTGGACACGAACAGCTTAGCTGTTGACAGGAATTTGCTGTGAGAAAACCGACTGTTCCGTCTCCTTCATTACTGACCAGACATCAAGAGTGCTTCATTGGTTATAAGGTGCTTTGCAACATTCTGTAAGGGATATGAAATGTATTATATAAACAGTTAACTTTGCAAACATACTTTTTAAGATACTTGGGAGCTTCTGCTTATGGATTAGGAAGGGTGCTTCATGTGAACAATCAATTCACTGTAACACACACAAAGAGTTGACCTTTCAGACTGAGACTTTTCTTCAGGCCTGGAATGTTGCAAGGACGAGGCTGAGGATGAACCCAAGTGCAGGATACAGGCACGGAGGTAGAATCGTGAGGCGTTAGCACTGCTGCAAACGGGGAGCCGGTATCCAGGAGAGTCTTTACACGGAGACAAGGTTTACGTAGAGCAGTGGTCCCCAACCATTGGGCCATGGACCAGTACCGGGCCGCGAGCATGTGCTACCGGGCTGCGAGGAAATGATATGATTTGGCGATATGAAACGATATGAGTCAGCTGCACCTTTCCTCATTCCCCGTCACGCACTGTTGAACTTGAACATCCCTCCACTCCCGCCAGCCGGTCCGCAAGAATATCGTCAATATTAAACCAGTCTGCAGTGAGCAAAGAGTTGGGGACCTCTGACATAGAGTATCCAGAAAATGATGCGGAGCTCAGAACTGACAGTCCCAAGGAATCAGGAAACGAGGTTTACTCACATTAGAGTCAACCAACAAACTAGCAAAGCATGGCTGTGCCGCCCGAGTTTTATCCTGTGTTCGCGAATGGGAACCAGGTGTGCTGTAATTAGTGGAATTGGGAATGATTGGAAATTAGACGAGGGGATTAAGGCCCAATTAAGGAGGTAAAAGCAAGATGGGAAATTGCCAGATGGGACCATGACATGGAAAGGAAGGGGGAAGATGCCAAGAATAAAAATGTAGGGAAGGGAAGAAGGATCGCTAGAGGTGATAGGTGAAGCCAGATGAGTGGGAAAGATAAAGAACTGGAGAGGGAAGAATCTGATGGGAGAGGAAAGTTGACTGTAGAAGAAAGGGAAGGAGGTGGTGATAGGCAGGTGAGAACAGGTAAGTGAGAGTGGCAAATAGAAGAAGAGGGGAGAGGGAGGGAAATTTTTTTTTACCTGAAGGAGAAATCGATATTCGTGCCATTTGATTGGAGGCTAGCCCAGACAGAATATAAGGTGTTGCTCCTCCACCCTGAGAGTGACCTCATTGTGGCACAAGAGGAGATCATGGACTGACATGTCGGAAAGGGAATGGGAATGAGAGTTAAAATGCTGGACCACTGGGAAGTTCCGCTTGTGGCAGATGGAGCAGAGGTGCTCCAATTCACTGAGTAAGCCACAGATTTCCCAGCCTGGGATCCACGGGCCTCTTGCTTAATGGTATTCATCCATGGCGCAAAAATGGTTGAGAACCCCTGGCGTAAGCTCTGAATTTCTTGTCTTCATTCTAATTTGCATTTTGTTGTACTTGAGCCTTCGTCATCATGTGGAGTGTTTACAATATAAAATGTGGAAATGTATTAGTGCCTGTATTTAAACAGACTTAAAGCAGTTGAAAGATCATTGATTTAAAATTTACCTCTCTCCATCCTTCCACTGTCCATTAGCATTTATTATCATAAGAATGAAAGACAAAGTGATGAGGTAAGCAGGTACATAGAGATGGCCAGAGCGTTTCTAGGGTGTATTTTATTTCTGACTTTAAGTATCCATAGTATATTGCTTTTGGTTTCAAATGAAAACTTGAATAGAATCAACAGTATCCTATCAAATCAATTGACTGCAAACCTGGACACACAAGAGACTGTAGATGCTGGCATCTTGAGCAGCAATCAATTTGCTGGAGGAATTCAAGGAATCACGCAACATCTGTGGGAGGAAAGGAATTGTCGACATTTCGGGTTGAAACCCTACATCAGGACTGCAAATCTGATTGCTCATTGGAAAGTAGTCCACCATTTGCTTCAATAGCTACCGGTCATTTCATCCTTAGTGTTGTGGTTTGAGTCAGGACTTCAGTTGTTTAGTAGTTTGTTGATTCCATTAGACACTTTCTGATATTGCGCCAAACTCTCTTACAGCAATATTGTTTTCATTTATTCTGCAACATAATTTTGAAGTTTAAGCCTGTTTATAACAAAATTTTGTCTTCAGGATAATTGCTATGATTAAATCTGAAAGTTTTGACATGAGGATGAAGTTGATCACAGGCACATGAGAAGTGATATGTTTCAGTAAAAGGTATAAAGAGTATTTAGAAAAGAGAAATAGTGTGCACCGATACATTTTTAAAAGTTGCAAGACAACTGTGTAGAATGCTTAAAATGAGGGATTCTTGGCTTTATAAATTGAGGCATAGAACAAGAGCAAGGACGTTCTTCAAAACCTGTTTAAATACTAGTTAAGTTTCAGTTGTAATAGTGGTCCACTCTGGGTTGCACATGTTAGGAAGAATGGCAAAATATTGGAGTGTGCCAAAGAGATTTCCTAGAATCATTTCAAGATGAAGGACTTCAGTTATTCATAAGGACTGGAGAATTGGTAGCAGATGAAGAGGAAGTTGAGGAGATTTGAGGAGGATGTTTGAAATCTGTAACTGTCTTGACAGAATAAATCTTTTTTCTGAGGCAGTAGTTAGTGAACAAACTGACTGCAGAAGTACTAGACCATATGGAAAAAAAAATTACACTGGCAGTTGTCCTAATTTAGAAAAGAACGATAGAAGCAAATACAGCGGTGGCAATCAAGAGTGAAATGCATAAAAGCATTTATTGAATCTTCAGGCTTAAGAGAGAAGCTCAATGCCAGACTTTGTCCTGGCAGATGGTATCACATGCTTGGTTAAGCACCACCTATTCCTACTACTTCACCATATTTTCTTGGGATAAACCATTTTCTATTTCTTGACTGGTGTCTACCTTGCAGCTGTTCTGGTACGTGTGCCCATTTGACATGAAACTCAATTTGTTCCTTTTCAATATTTGGTCTAAACACTTCTCCTTTGGCTCTGGTTTGAGATTCCCCTCAGCCAGAAAACTAAAGTTCTTCTACAGGAACTTGCTTCGGAAATCCTTGGACTAAGCTACTAGAGTTGTACATTTTCAGCATTGACCAATATATCAATGTCCCAAGACTTTTAATGAAGATCATCAGCTTCATCTTAATTACCACTTGCTTTACTAAATCTGAATGTTGGCTTCAACTTACTTCCCTCTATGTTTCTGCTGCTGTCTTCTGTCCTGAGTAGTTGAACTGTAATTAGATAGCACTTCCACAAAACAACAACACAGCAAAAGGAACTTGATGCTATCAGTTTATTAAAATGTAGTTTTCAATGAAGCTCCTGCTGGTGTCTATGCTGACAAGAACAATTAGGAGCATGGGTAAACCATATTGTGCACAGGTCAAATGGAGGTTTGCACCATACCACACTTGGGTGAACTAAAGCTATGGGTCAACAATAGAGAACTTCAGAGTTTTTCTTCTTGCTCTTTTCATCCGGGGGCTCATAATTTACCCAGTCTAGATAAGGTTTCGGTGGTTCCAGCTCCTACAGCATTCATGGAGTCCTTCTCAATAATATAAAGGTTTGTAGTTTGTCTCAAATTTAGACCTTCAAATACTTCCATTCCATCGCTTCAGATTGAGGCTGCAATGCAAAGACAACCTTTTCAACATCTCAGATTTACTTTCACTTTGAATTGTTTCATAAGGGAGCACATGTAGAAGATATTTGCTACCACCTCTCTCATTCCACCCTGCACACCCCACCCAGCCAACTCCCTTAGGGAATGGATGGTGACTGTGAGATTAATTTAGCTCTGCACTTTCCAAGTTTCCATTCTAATCCTCAACTCTGGAATCTATAGTGAATTGTGCAAAAATTAATGGATTCCAGAAGTCGTTGGTTAGAAACTATTCCAAACCCAACAGTGGTTGCATGACAACTGGAGAGAGGAGAACTCATTAACCTCCACACCCATAGTTACTCTGTTCAGGCTTTCAGTCAAAGACAAGGTCAAAGTAAGTTTATTGTCAAAGTCTGTATATGTTACATATGCTACCTTGAGATTCATTTTCTGCAGGCATACACAGGAAAACAAAGAAATACAATAGAATTTATGGAAAACTACATAAACCTAAACTAACAAACAACCAATGTGCAAATAGAAAATAAACAATACAAAGAACATGAGTTGTAGACTCATGAGCTGTGGAGTGCTTGAAAGTGAGTCTGTAGGTTGTGGAATCAGTTCAGACTTGAGGTGAGTGAAGTTATCCACACTGGTTCAGGAGCCTGATGGTTGTAGGGTAATAACCTGGCAGTGTGGGACCTAAAAGGCTCCTGTACCTCCTACCCGATGGTGGTAGCAAGCAGAGAGCATGACCTGGATGGTGGGCTCCCTGATGATGAATGCTGCTTTCTAATGATAGCACTGATTACAAATGTGCTCAGTGGTGGGAAGGGCATTTCCTGTGATGGACTGGGCTGTATCCACCACTTACTGTTGACTTTTCCATTCCTGGGCACTGATGTTTCCACGCCGAGCCATGATGCAACCAGTTCAGATACTTTCCACTGCCCACTGATAGAAGTTTGTCAAAGTTTTAGGTGAACATGCCGAATATAGGCAAGCTTCTAAGAAAGTTGAGCTGCTGCTGTGCCTGCCTTGTGATTTTAGCTAAGACAATGGGTATTCCAAAATGTAATGCAAGTTTTTATTTTTATGGTGTATACAACTTGGGTGATTATTTATGTAAAATTCCAGGGTACACACCCAACGTCACTCATATCAATTAAATACCACAATAAAATGTCTACTGGTTAGTTTTAAAATCAAATTTGAAAATTAATGATTTAGTTAGTCTTCTGCAATGAATGTGGAGAGAATACACACATAAGGTGCTGAGGAACTCAGCAGGCCAGTTTTTTCAAATTATAAATGCATTTGTCCTGCTCTTCTACCCTCTATATATTTATCTCTTCTGTATATCCTGAACACATTAGATAATTACTGGACCATCCATCAGCTCACTCATGTTGGCATTCTCCATGTATCAGTCCAGCCAATGACCCATGAAAGAAATCTTTTCCAAGCCCAGAGACTGCATGAAGTGCGCAAGCATTCATTAATCAAATAGTGCTTATCCTGACTCCTAGAAACTCTGGTAAATCTCTGCTACTTTCGCTGTAACTACCATCTGAAGATTTGATGAATTCCAAAACTTATATTTGCATAACTGAAGCAACAACATTGTGAATTATTACAATATTGTTTCTTTTTCAAAATTCGTTAAAAATTTTCTGGTAAGATTGAATTGTGAAAATGCATTGCAGCTGACCACTGATAACATGCATGTGACCGAGGCCTTTACCAGTGAATTTTATGGACAAGTTTACTACTGCTGCTGCAACAGACTCTAAGTAGAAAGATTTATAATTTTCAGATTGTAGAAGCGCCAGGATGCTGTTCATCGACTATAGCTCAGCATTTAATACCATCATTCCCACAATCCTGATTGAGAAGTTTCAGAACCTGGGCCTCTGTACTTCCCTCTGCAATTGGATCCTCAGCTTCTTAACCAGAAGACCACAATCTGTGCAGGTTGGTGATAACATCTCCTCCTCGCTGATGATCAACACTCGTGCACCCCAGGGGTGTGTGCTTAGCCCACTGCTCTACTCTCTATATACTCATGACTGTGTGGCTAGGCATAGCTCAAATACCATCTATAAATTTGCTGACGATACAACCATTGCTGGTAGAATCTCAGGTGGTGATGAGAGGGCGTACAGGAGTGAGATATGCCAACTAGTGGAGTGGTGCCACAGCAACAACCTGGCACTCAACGTCACTAAGATGAAAGAGCTGATTGTGGACTTCAGGAAGTGTAAGACAAAGGAACACATACCAATCCTCACAGAGGGATCAGAAGTGGAGAGAGTGAGCAGCTTCAAGTTCCTGGGTGTCAAGATCTCTGAGGATCTAACCTGGTCCCAACATATCGATGTAGTTATAAAGAAGGCAAGATAACCGGTATACTTTGTTAGGAGTTTGAAGAGATTTGGTATGTCAACAAATACACTCAAAAACTGTGGAGAGCATTCCACAGGCTGCGTCACTGTCTGGTGAGGGGCTACTGCACAGGACCGAAAGAAGCTGCAGAAGGTTGTAAATCTAGTCAGCTCCATCTTGGGTACTAGCCTACAAAGTACCCAGGACATCTTTAGGGAGCAGTGTCTCAGAAAGGCAGTGTCCATCATTAAGGACCTCCAGCACCCAGGGCATGCACTTTTCTCACTGTTACCATCACGTAGGAGGTACAGAAACCTGAAGACACACACTCAACGATTCAGGAACAGCTTCTTCCCTCCGCCATCCGATTCCTAAATGGACATTGAAGCTTGGACACTACCTCACTTTATTTTTGATATACAGTATTTCTGTTTTGCACTTTTTAAAAATCTATTCAATATACGTAATTGATTTACTTGTTTATTTATTATTATTGTTATTTATTATTTTTTCTCTGCTAGATTATGTATTGCATTGAACTGCTGCTTAGTTAACAAATTTCACGTCACGTTCGGATTCTGATTCTGAAAGCTTTACAACAGAGAAAGCTAGTCAGTCTGTTTTGTGTTTTTTTTTTTCAGTCAAAGAGATATTGAGACAATCCCACCTTCCAGCCATGGTGCACAGGTATAAACACTCATCCAGGCCCTAACCATTGGGGCTTTTTCCTCTACTATTACTTCAGACAGGAGTTTCACATCTTCAGCTGCTTGGTAACAAATATTCCTTAACACTACTTCAACTCTTCCAACATTATTTTCCTTCTCTGCTGAGGGGAAATAGTTCATTATTGTTCACCTTGTCCAAGCTGTGTATAATCTTATGCATTTTGTGCATCCCCTCAGCTTCCTTTATTCCAAAACAAACAAGGCCAGCCCCTCCTCCGAACCAATTTTCTCCAGGTTTCACGGCAGCCACAAATCTCCCATGCACCCTCTCTAGAGCAATCACATTCTTCCTGTACAGTAATGATCAGAACTGTACACAATATTGTACTTGTGCATTAAGATGTAATGAAGTAAAAGAAAAACATTTGTGGTTATATTTAGAATATCTTTAATTCTGTCTATATTTGGAAAGCACTACTCATTAAACATCTCCAAGCCTTATGTTATTTGTATAGTAGTATCCTATTAAGCACTATGTCTGCTGTAGGAGGGTATGGTGAGCTCACAAGTACAAAGTCCAATTACACAAACCACAAAGCAATCAGCAACTCATAGACACATCTATAATTTAGCCTGGCTGTTTATTCGTATATGTATATGCTAACAAGCAGTCTGCAGTCCAGGTTCTCACATGACATTTAGATGTTAACCTGCCCTGTTTCTTTCAAGTGACTTCTTAAATATTGCCCATCGGGGAAATCTTAGGTAATTGCAATTACTTTTTTCTGGCTTATATTCTCCACTCAATCAACACCACCCCAAAAAAATTGATGAGCTCCATATCATTTCATTGGGCAGAATCTTACTGGATGACACCAAATTTCCAGAGGGAGCAGCCAGGATTCCCCCACAGGTAAGTTCTAAAACAAAGTGAATTTGGATCATGTTGAGCAGCAGATGCTACTGCACCTTCGCTCTTCTCTGTCACTGAACTCCCAGGTTATGCTGGAATTTTTGAGCACATGCTCCTGCACATGGCGCTGAATTGGAGATGGTTAAGAATTTCAAGTTCCCAGGTTCTCCTGGTCCAGTCAAGAGGAAGCAGTGGCCAAAAGAGCAATTTAGCACTATTGCTTCCTCAGAAGGCGAAAGACCCCATGACCCTCACCAGCTTTTACAAATGCATAATAGAAAGCATCCTGTCTGAATACATCACAGCTTGGGATGCAACTACTCTGCCCAAGACTGAATCAGATTTAATATCACTGGCGTATGTCATGAAATTTTAAACACAAGGGATTCTGCAGATGCTGGAAATCCAGAGCAATGCACACAAAATGTTGGAGGAACTCCTGCAAGTCAGACAGCATCTATGGAAATGAATAAACAGCTGATGTTTCGGGCCGAGACCCTTCAATAATTAAGACTGGAAAGGAAGAGGGAGAGCCAGAATAAGGAAATGGAGGAAGGGGAAGGAGGACAAGCTAGAAAGTGATAAGGGAACCCAGGTGGGTAGGGGAGGGGAGGGGAGGGGAGGGGAGGGGGGGCGATGAAGTAAGAAGCTGGGAGGTGATCAATGGAAAAGGCAAAAAGATGGAGAAGAAGGAATCTGAGAGAAGAAGAGAATGGATCATGGAAGAAAGGGAAGGAGGAGAAGCAGCAGGGGAGGCAATAGGGAGGTGAGGAGAAGAGGTAAGAAGCCAGAATGGTGAGTTGAAGAAGAGGGAAGGTGGAGGGGGAAAACTTACAGAAACTTGGAGAAATTGATGTTCATGCCATCAGATTGGAGACTACCTAGATGGATATGTGGTGTTGCTCCTCCACCCTGAGCGTGGCCTCATTGTGGCAGAAGAAGAGGCCGTGGACTAACATGTTGGAACGGGAATGGAAATAGGAATTTGAATGGTTGGTCACCAAGAAAATCACTTTTTGTGGATGGAGCAGAGGTGCTTAACAAAGCAGTTCCCTGATTTACATTAGGTCTAACCAATGTAGAGGAGGCTGTATCGGGAGCATCAGATACAGTAGACAACCCCAACAGATTCACAGGTGAAGTATTGCCTCACCTGAAAGGATTGCTTGGGTCCCTGAAAGGATTTGAGGGAGGAGGTGAATGGGCAGGAGTAGCACTTCAGACATTGCAGGGATAAGAACCAGAAGGGAGATAAGTGGGAAAGGACGAATAGACAAGGAATCATGGAGGGGAGAGATCCCTGCAGAAAGTGGAGAGTTGGGGGGAGGTAAAGATGTGTTTAATGGTAGTTTACTGTTGAGGATGGCAGAAGTTGCAGAAAATGGTGTGCTGGTTGCAGAGGCTCATGGGAGGTAGGTGAAGACAAGACGAACTCTTTCCCTGTTAAGGTGGCAGAAGATGGGGTGAGCGCAGATGTCCGAGAAATGAAGGAGATGCGAGTGAGGGCAGCATTAACAGTGGAGCAAGGGGAACCTCGTTCTTTGAGGACGCGGGACATCTCTGAATTCTTGGAATAGAAAGCCGCATCCTGGGAACAGATATGGTGGCGATGAAGGAACGGAGAAAAGGGAATGGCGTTTTTACAGGAGACATGTTGGGAACAGAATTAGTCAAGATAGCCATGGGAATTGGTAGGTTTATAAAATATATTGGTAGACTGTTTGTCAACAAGTATGGAGACAGAGAGATCAGGAAAGGGGAGAAGGATGTCAGAAGTGGACCAAGAGAAGTAATGTGCATGGTTCCATTGTCCATTCAGAAATCTGATAGCGGTGGGGAAGAAGCTGTTCCCGAAATGGTGAGCATGTGTCTTCAAGCTTCCTTACCTCCTCCTTGATGGTAGCAATGAGAAGAGGGCATGTCCTGGCTAATTAGGGTGATTAATGACAGATGTCACCTTTTTGAGGCACTACCTTTTAAAGATGTCCTCGATACTGGGAGACTAGTGCCCATATTGGAACTGGCCAAATTTGCAATTTTCTGCAGCTTTTTCTGATCCTGTGCAATGGCTATTCCACACCAGATAGAATGCTCTAGATGGTATATCTGTTGAAATTTGTGAGAGTCTGTGGTTACATACCAAGACTCCTCAAGCACCTAATAAATTATAGTGGCCGTTGTGCCTTCTTTGTAATTGCATCAATATGTTGGATCCAGGAAAGATCTTCAGAGATGTTAACACCCAGGAACTTGAAACTGCTCATCCTTTCCACTGCTGGGGACCTGAGGACTAGTGTTTGTTTCTTGACTTCCCTTTCCTGAAGTCCACAATCAGTTCCTTGGTCTTACTGACGTTGAGTGCAAGGTTTTTGTTGCGACACCGGTCACCCAGCTGATCTATCTCACTCCTGTACACCACCTCATCACCATCTGCCAACAACAGTTATATCCTTGCAAAATTATAGATGGCAATTGAGCTGTGCCCAGCCACACAGTCATTGATATGGAGATAGTAGGGCAATGGGCTAAGAACACATCATTGACATGCGCCGATGTTGATTGTCAGTGAGGAAATGTTATTTCCTACCTGCACTGAATGTGGTCTTCTGATAAGGAAGTCAAGGATTCAGTTGCAGAAGGAGGTTCAGAGGTACTGGCTTTGGAGCTTGTTGATTCATACTGAAGGTATGATGGTTTTGAATGCTGAGCTGTAATCACAGCAGACTGATGTAGGTATTGCTGTTGTCCAGGTGATCCAAGGCTGCGTGGGGAACCATTGAGATTGCATCCACTGTAGACCTACTATGGCAATAGTCAAATTGCAGCAGGTGTAGGTCCTTTCTTTGCACTGCAAGAAATTTAACAGAAGTGTGAGTGCAGCCCAGTCACTCATGAAAACCAGCCTCCCCTGTATTGACTCTGCCTTACACTTCCTACTGCAGACAACATAATCAAAGACCACCCCCACCTCCCTTCAGGCAGAAAACACAAATGCTTAAGAGCACATATCTGCTTCTATCCTGCTGGTGTAAGACACTTGAATGAACCTTTTACACAGTACATAATGAACTCCTGATCTCTCAGTCACCTTATCAAGGTCCTTGTGCCTTAGTTGTCTACCTGCAATGCACTTCCTCTGCATTTGTATCACTTTATTATGTACTCTGTTATTGTTTTCCTTTTGTACTGCCTCAATGTATGATATGATCTGTCTGGATAGCATGCAAAACAATGCCTTTCCCTGTACCTTGGTGCAACTGACAACAATAAACCAAGTACTAATGTCCCATTATCATTGTCATGGAGGCACAGTGATACAACAATCATGCTGCATTTCACTGTAAGTTAAGCACGGTTAAAGTGCCTGTGAAATGTTGCAGTTATATTTAGTCTTTGTAGAGTTGCTTTGCATCCCTACCACAATGTGGAAAGAACATAGAACAACAACAGCTACTTATGTCCTCCAGCCTACTTCCCCTTTCGGTGAGACGATGGCCAAGTACCTGCCTTCCCCCAATTCCTTTCAACTTTTAAATTATGAAAATAAAAATGAAAAATTGCCTTTTATTAACTGCTATTTGCAAAAGAATTCCAGACTTCTACCACATGTCCTAACTTCAGTTCTAAAAGGCCTGGCTCTGATATTTAGGTCACACCCCATAATCTAAGCTCCCCAACTAGCCCCGCCCAATCCAACTTTGCAGTTTCTTTTTTGAATATATTGCTTATTAACCCTCTAAGTTCCAAAATAAAAGCAGAAAATGCTAGAAACATACACCAGGTCAGGAAGCATCTGTGGATTAGATTAGATTAGATTAAATTATGAGGACACGCAGTCCTCTTTTATTGTCATTGAGTAATGCATGCATTAAGAAATGATACAATGTTCCTCCAGAATGATATCACAGAAACACAAGACAAACCAAGACTGAAAAACTGACAAAAAACACATAATTATAACATATAGTTACAACAGTGCAAAACAATACCGTAATTTGATAAAGAACAGACCATGGGCACGGTTAAAAAAAAAGTCTCAAAGTCTCTCGAAAGTCCCATCATCTCACGCAGATGGTAGAAGGGAGAGAAACTCTCTTCCTGCCATGAACCTCCAGCGCCGCAAACTTGCCGATGCAGCACCCTGGAAGCACCGAACCACAGCCGCCTTTTGAGTCCGTCCGAAAACTTCGAGCCTCCGATCAGCCCTCCGACACTGAGCACCGAGCACCATCTCTGCTGAGTGCTTCGACCCTGGCCCCGGCAACAGGCGATAGGCAAAGCCGAGGATTTCGGGCCTTCCCCTCCGGAGATTCTCGATTGCACAGTAGTATAGGCAGTGAAGCAGGCATTTCAGAAGTTTCTCCAGACGTTCTTCCGTGCTTCTCATGTCCGTCTCCATCAAATCAGGATTGTGCACGGTACCTACTTAACAAATACGATATCATTTTGGAATGGCCGCGCGCATTGCGTTGTGCTGCCATCTTCTCCTCTCCACCATTAATTCATATTTTAAATTCTTCTCTCCATGTTACAAGTATTCTGAAACATTAACTTTTTCTTTCCATAGATGACATCCAATTTTCTGGATGTTTCTGCCTTTTGCTATATTTGTATTTAAGGCTTCCAGTGCCCACAGTTCTTTTTTCGCTCAGTCTCATTTACTTGCAGTTCCATCCCTGGTTTAATGAGATCCTTCCTCATTGTATATCTAGTCCCTGAAATCAACGTAACATTGTAGATATGTTCTGCTGTGTAACATCTGGATTGCAATAAATTGCTGGAGAAACCCAAATTGTGTTACAACAATTAGCTGCTCTAATATGGCACTGCAAAACAGGGTGATTATAAGGCCAGAGGGATAAAATGATGTGTTGTTCTGCTAAGGTAATTTGAATCCCTCAAACGTCTAATTTGGACGAATTATAAGATCTAAATTGGTTAAGTGTACTGGCTGGAGCTGAAGCAAAATATGATACTTCTTTAAAAGCAAAGCAAAAATGGTGGATATTGTATACCCAAAATTGAACCAAAATTAAGGGAATACTTAGCAGATCAAGCAGCATCTATGGAGAGAGAACCAGAGTTCTGGTTGCAGGATGAACATTGTTGAATTATTGACTTGTAACATTAATTCTGATTCTCTCTCCACAGATGCTGCCTGACTGCTGACTGTCTCCAGCACTTTTTGTTTTTAGTTTGCCCTTTAGGTGCGCAGTGATGTGTCCAAGTTGAAAGGTATGGATTTCTTTTATTTTCGGTTATTTCATTCTACAATATTCTGAAGTGTTTGTTCTCAGCAGGAAAGTTTCTCTGTGAAGGTTTCTGATTAGAAGTTTTTTGGAGGAAATCCAATCTGTGTTTGTCAGAAATTTCACTGAATTATTGGATAACCTATAACAGAAGGAGCTATTTGATGCCCTGTCTCTGTGCCAGTTCTCTGAAACTAGTTTTCCTATTAGTTCTTCAATCCTCCATCTCTGTCTTCTGATTTCTATTCGTCAAGCTGTAGCAAATATGTACACTTTACCAATTAGTACCCTAACAGATCCCACTCCAACCATTTCTGTTATACGAGCAGTACATCCCTTGGTATTTCCAACATCACTATATTTCATAAGGAATGCTGAATTGCCTTTCAGTTTAAAGAATTGCATGGGATGTAAGATGCAAGAACAGACCAATTGCCTCAAGCATCTCATGCAGGCTCAAGCTGCCTTCCATCTAAAATCTAGTAGTGTATCTCTATTTCCTTCCTCCTCATGCCTATCCAGCCTCTCTTCAAATACATCAGTACAGTTGGTTCATCTCAACAAGTCCCTAAGGAAATGAGTTCTGCATTTTCACTGCTGTTGTATCCGAAGTTTCTTCTGGCTCCCAGTCGTTTCATTTTTTGGCAACTATATTGCAGTGGCCTTCTTCAGATTCCTCCAAAATGGAATCATTACCTTTGCATCTACTCGATCAAAACCCTTCATTGTGTAAAAGGACCTCTATGATGTCCTTTCTTTTTTTTCAACTTATATATGTTAAACCTGACTCTAATTCTGATCCTGATTCCTGTAGCAATGAGACACTGTCCATTCCTCCTTTCCTGATGTGAATACTCTTACATTTCCGGGATCACTTTTG
The DNA here is from genome assembly GCF_030028105.1 of Mobula birostris. Classification (NCBI taxonomy): domain Eukaryota; kingdom Metazoa; phylum Chordata; class Chondrichthyes; order Myliobatiformes; family Myliobatidae; genus Mobula; species Mobula birostris. The sequence continues at coordinate 124,644,325 of NC_092370.1, forward strand.
AAATCTTTCAGGTCAAGTCAAGTTGACTTTATTGCCATGTGTTTAAGAAGAGTGCGATAACAATATGATGGGAATACTTGTTTGCAGCAGCATCACAGGTAGGTAGGGAAAGACAAGACACAGAATATAAATTATACAAGATTGTGAAGAGAGAGAAAAAAAGACTAAGGTCATGTTTTGCGCAATGAAACTTTTCTGGACCTTCTCTGGTGCTTCTAGCCTTTTTATCTGACATTCAGAACATTTAGTAGTTTAACTTTGTTCTGAAAAAGATTGATTCAGGTTTAGTGCAACCACGCTGCTTTTCAATAAAAATATATACCAGTGTTCAGTTTGGTTTTCTTTTGATCTTGCCAAGCTATGACTCAACTTGTAGTAATTTGTTTATTTACATTACTCCATCCCAGACACAGCAGTTAGCTTGATCTGTGCCCCTCTCATTGAGCTCAATATCCACCCCTTCTACCACCAGTACACTAATGCCGCTGAGTGTTAAATCTATGTCAGTCCTCAGAATCCTCCAGCAGCAGCCTACCTATGATCAGTAATGATCCTGATAGTGAGGATACTGCTTCCTCCAAACCATGGCTGATTATTATAGATATACATTTGCTCTAATATCATTGATCCAAATTCCTGAAATCTTCTGCCAAACCCTATAAAATATGTATTTCTGTGGTCCCTCACAACCTTGATGTTTTTTTACAGACATATTTTTGAAGTGTAGTTACTGTTCTAATATGGGAAAAGTGAAAAGCAGTTTTCCAAAACATTTACATGACGATTGCCAGTTTTAACTGTTTTGATAAAGTTAGTTGAATGGTAAATATTGGCCAAGTCTTTGGAAAGAACAGCCTTCCCTTCTATGAAATAAGACAACAGGAAATTTGTTATTCACTAATGTAATCATGGTTTAATATTTCATCCATGGGATAGCACTTCAAACAGTGCTGCCATCCAACATGTAATTGAAGCATCAGACAACATTGTGTCGCTGAAGAGGAATTTGAACACACATCCTTTTTTCACAGAAGGGAAGACGCAGCTCAAAATATCAGCAAAGACAACAGAGTTTTCAGGAAAAATGCCAGCCACCGCTCATCCTTGCATTTGAAAAGGTTAGGCAAGGAGCGCAGCATTGTGATCTAGGTAAAGTCCCCAGTTTATCCATTGCAGTTAATGAAGCCAAGATTGTGAATCTGGAAAAAATGTTCAAGCCTCTATTATATCACATGCTTAGCAAAAGGAATAAGGATGATTTCTTCCCCTGTATCTCACATCTGTTACAAAATTGGCATTCATTTAAGCTGGTGGTCTGATTGGTAAAAATTCCTGAGCTTTGCAATAGTCAGGTGGGATTTCTAATCACGTAAATTAAGTTGGAAAGTAAAAGGGTAAATTGTGACTTTCCTCTTATAATTTTTATTTGTTTTGGTTCTCACTGTAAGTTTTGGAAATTTTGAACGGTAGAGGTGAGTCAGTGTTGCATTTATTTCCGCTAGTACTTAGGATGTTGTCTGCAATTAATTTTATCAAAATGTGGAACAAAAATGGAGAGCGAGAAAATAACTAAGAAGGAAGTTCTTCCCAAAATGGTTGTTTCTATTTTAAGTACCCAATGTTGAAAAAAGATATTTCACACAGCAGAGAATAAGGAATACATATATCTTTGAATATGATTTATTCTGTGGCTATGGCATAGCCAACACCAAATAATTGTTGATTATTTGTAGCTGTTTATTGTTGTTTCAAATTTCAGGTCTAGGATATTAAGACCATTATGTCTGCATGCCTAAATCCATCTTCAGCACCATACAAAATTTGAAATTTTCAATTGGGCAATGTTTTGAAGAAGCAGTGAAACCACTCATCCAGCTTTACTCACCAAAAGTTCTGATTTGTCTATCACATTATTTGATCTGCACACTAGGGAATCTAATCACAGCAGTCTCTGATCATTTCTTCCAACACAATTTGAAGTACGCTTTGCACACTATAGCATTCCATCATACTTTTTGCATTGAAGACAAAAGGATAGGCCTTCATCGTCCCTCCATATTGCATCTTTTGTGCTACGTTAATGTCCTGATGAATTTCATAATCTTTACTCTCCTAAAACATGACTTTTACTGTGTTTTTTTTTCCAGAAAACTATCAGTGGAAAAGATATAATGAAATTGAAATTGGTTTATTATTGTCACATACAAATATCAAGGTACATTGAAAAATGTTGTTCTGTATGTCATCCATACAGCTCATTTCATTAAAACAGTACATTGAGGTAGCACGAGGTAAAGAAATAACAGAATGCAAATTAGTGTTACTGCCACAGTGAGATTGCAGTGCAGGTAGACAGTAATATTGAAGTCCATAACAAGGTGGATGTGAGGTCAAGAGTCTATCTTATTAGATAAGTGCTACTAAACCATTAAATAGTCTTTTAAAAGTGGGCAGGAAGCTGTCCTTGAGCCTGGTGGTACATACTTTCAAGCTTTTGTATCCTCTGCCCAGTGGATTGAAGGAGAAGAAAGAATGTGCTTGGCTGGAATGGTCTTTGATTTTGTTGACTGCTTCACCAAGGCAATGAGAAGTGTAGATAGAGTCCATGCAAGGGAGGCTGTTTCCATGATGTGCTGAGCAGTATTCACTCTGCAGTAACTTGTAGTCTCAGGGAAAACAGTTAACATTCCTAGCCGTAACACATCCAGATAGGATGCTTCTTTTTTTATGGCGCATTGATAAAAACTGTTGAGGGTCAAATTCCTTTCACATCTTGAGGATGGGCACTTTCCTGGTCTTTTCTGTACATTCCGCCATATCTTCCATCCAAAGCAAAGTACTTTAGAAATATAGTCATTGTTGCAATGCTGGAAACAACCCCTGTATGTTTGTTCACAGCAAGTACATACAAATAGCAACACAATCTATTTTGGCAGCATTCATTCATTCCTTATGTGCCGTGTCATATGATGTAGGTGATCATCATCTTCCCGTGACCATGATTGTTCAAATTTCAAATTTTTCCACAAGGGTGGTTTGTCATTGCCTTCTTCAGGACAATGTCTTTACAAGATGGGTGACCCCAGCTATTATCAATACTCTTCAGAGATTGTCTGCCTGGCCTCAGAGGTCACATAACCAAGAAATGTGATATGCACCAGCTGCTCATGCGACCATCCACCACCTGCTGCCACAGCTTCACGTGACCCTGATTGGGGGCAGGGGGTATTCAGGTGCTACACCTTGACCAAGGGTGACCTGCAGGCTAGTGGAGGGAAGGATCACCTTACACCTCCTTTGGCAGAGATGTATCTCCACCTTGCCACACTCTGCCAATGCTCCCATTGGCAGAGGAATAAACATTGGGTTGGGCAATGAGACCACCCCATTTCAATATTGTGCCATATGAGATAACATACTGGGCCTCCGATGCACGAGACATTCCAAAGATGCACCCTGTTGATGACTTCTTTGCATGCAGGTGACCTGAGCCTACAATCTTCTGACTCAGAGGCAAGAATGTTGACAGCTGAGCTACGGCTGATAACATAGCAACCATGCAGTCATAAAAACTATTATTTCTAAGCATTTAACAATAGTTTCCTGGTCAGCTGTAGCATTCTGGTATACTCTCATGTGAATTGTTGTTTGGTGTTAATTGTGGAAAATCTTACTTGCCTTGAACATGTGAATGAATGAACCAAAATCAGTCCCACACACCCAAACTTACTGCAAACAGAACATGATTTCCATCATGAACCTGCTTTCGATTATTTCTAAATTGTCTGTAATTTTGAAAACACTGGTCACAAACTCCAAACAACTTAAAGTTGCTATACTCAATTTTATTTGATCCTGATAAGGATTTCTGTTTATTAAGGATTTTGAATGCAAACATACACTTCATCATTGGTGTTATGAATACAGATAAAACATTATTGCCATCATAAAATATATATTGCTTAGTCCTGGGTTAATTAACTTCAATGCTTTTTGAAGGGGGGAGTAGTCATGCTACATGTTAATTTAGTCCTAAGTTCACAAAGTTCACTTCAAAAAGCTTGTTTTGCAATAGACCATAGAACAGTACAGCACAGAAACAGGCCACTCAGCTCACAAACTAGCTAAAAAACAAATCAAAAACACCCAAGCACTAATCTCTCCTACCCACTCAATGCCCATATTCCTCCATCTTCCATACACCCACGTGCCTATCTAAATGTCTCTTAAAAGCCCCTAATGTATTTGCTTCTGCCACCATACCAAGCAGCGCATTCCAGGCACCCACCTCTTTTTGGTAAAAAAAAACATGTCCCTCACATCCCTTTTGAACCAATCCCCTCTCACCTTCAATACATGCCCTCTGGTATTAGACATTTCAATAGTGGGAAACAGATATTCCCTGCCTACTCTTTCTACGCCTCTCATAATATTATAAACCTTTATCAGATCTACCCTCAGCCTCCGCTGCTCTAGAGAAAACTACCCAAGTTTGTCCAGCCTTTCATGATAACACATGCCCTCTAACCTAGGCATCATCCTGGTAAACCTCTTCTGCACCCTCTGCAAAGGCTCAACATTCTTCCTATAATGGGGCGACCAGAACTGTATCCAATACTCCAGATATGGCCTCCCAATTAAGAAGGACTGAGATCAAAATGGAGAAAAACTAAATTATTTTGGATTAATCTGGATCTATAACTAAATCCACTTGACATGAATTTGCATAGAAGCAGCAAATTGGACTCTTTGAAGACATCAACATTCATCTGCCACCGAGCAAGACCCAACTTGTGGGCTAGCTACAGGCGTTGTCAGAACACACATCTAATGTTATGATCAACATGTCTTACTCCTGAGCATCTGCAGTAAAACAGGAAGATTCCAATTAGAGCGATCTAATTGAAAAAGGTTTGCTTCACCTTCCTCAACACTTGGATGATCAGATCCTTGTGGTGCATAAGTTGCTGCAATAGTGAAAAGGTAAGTTCCAGGGGAATTGACTACCTGTCTTCTGAAGACTAATCCCAATTTCACCAGTATAAAAAGCTCTCTTTAAACACACATCACTGGGAGTAGACAGACACATTTTTCTTCAGCCCAGGAGGAGACCTTGATAGAGCAGCCTAAGTCCTACTTCTTGGTTTTGAACAGATACAACTGAACCTTTGCTGTTATAGGACACATCCTATTATTTACAATTTCCCCACAGTCTACATTCAGATTACATTCAAAGAGTTCCTATTTACCACTGGAAAGGATGTGCTGGTTTGTTGGGATCTTAACTTTGGATATATCTCAATATTCCTCAATAGCACATTGTTGCAGACACAAACATTGTTTCACCATTTGTAGGCCTTGTGTTATTTTGTTATGAATTTCTTTTGATATCACTCATGATATTTATGGTTCATACACATAGGCAAACACAATCTCTTGGAGATTCAGACTTTGACTGCTCCCAGAAACTGTGACAAAATAATTATCTGGCTCTGTCTCATTTTATATGAAGTGAGTTCTACTTTTAAGTTCATTGTTAATCCCTTCCCCAAACATTTCTGCTTCAAATATGTCTTAAATATTCTACGCTGAAAATGCTGTAGGATTGGGGCTGTCATGAAAGTTAATTTAGTTGTCTGTGTAGACAAAATGCTAAGATCTGGGTCTGCCTTAATATGCAGTGAGAAAGAGAAATCTAGGATGCCTGTGAGCTACTTAAAGGTGCTGGTGGAAACTATCTGCTTTTTAATGCAACAGTTTTTGTGATGGTGCATCCAGAGAAAGGGAAGATAAAACATTTTGGTTTAAGTGATGCATAAAATGATTTAGCAAGATAATTCAGTTATTAAAGTCACATAATCCTCATTGTACATTTTTTCAGATGTGATTCTATGAAGCTCAGATTGATATGGCGTAGTACTGCTAAATTATGGATTGAAATCTCTGCACATATGTGACCATTTAATGACAACTATTTACCAACATCTACAAGTTGGTAAATATTAACTTTTAATTTTCTTCAAAGAACCAGTAAAAGGTTTCAGCTCTGGTTGTGGAGGCAATAAAACACTTTAGAATGCAATAAAAAGAATGACGATGAAATGAAAGCACTAGAGTTTCTGAAGAAGGTTTTGTCATATAATTTATAATTAAAATTAATAATTTTTAAGTTCAGTTAATTTAAACTAGATCTATTATCATTTAATTTCTTTTCTCCTGGCACTTTTTTTTTTACCCAATACATTACAGGAGTGTTTAGAATACAGGAATTAATTGTAAATGCATGGCTCATTTACAGGACAAGGTTAGTCACTTCAGAGTAAAGTCAACATTCCAGCAGGAAATCCATTTTCTGTTTAGGAAAGCTTTGAGTGAGAGGAGGTGAAAGGAAATGTACTGTTGAAGATCACAAATAGTTTTCCAGAGACTGCTTTAGTCACGCCTGCAAATGTTATTATTCAAACACTTTTAGGGGGTATTGCCACCCATACAGACATACAATCGCTTTTTATGTCTTGCAGTGAAATGAGTGTATGCTCTATAAAAAGCGTTCTGCTTCCAGCAATAGCTAATGATTAAAAACAGATTCTCGCTCCAAATGCAATATTGACACTGCATTCTAGGGATGGAAACTGTAAACCAAAGCAAATTAATAATTTAAAAATTTGGTTGATTCCATTTTAATTAATATCAATATGAAATTATATTAGAAATAACCAATATATCCCTTAAGTATGCTCTGCCAATCAATAGGTTTTGGGCTGCTCCACCATTTAATAAGTCCGGGCTACTGTTTCAAACCTCATTCCCCTATAATTTTAATCCCTTTACATTCAAACATCCATCAGCCTTGATCTTGAGTAGATGCTACAGATGAACATCCACTGGCAGTTGGGAATTCCAAAGATTCATCAATGCACGCTTCTTCCTTTTACACTGAAAGTCATTGGCAGATGTTTCCTTGGTGTTAGGTGTAAACCAGGTACACTGGTTATACAACCTTATATTGCTCCATGCTGGAATATTATGAGTTTTCTTTCTTTCAACCTTTCCATTAATGTGAGGCTTTGCTATTAAAGGATAAACTTAGCACTTAATAACTGAGTTGTGAATGTAGAACTTACACTAAGCGGCCTCTTTATTAGGTGCAGGAGATACCTAATAAAGTGGCCACTGAGTGTTTTCCTGTATGTTCGTGATCTTCCGCTGCTGTAGCCCATCCACCACAAGGTTCAACATGTTAGACATTCAGTGATGCTCTTCTGCACATCTCTGTTGTAATACATGTTTACTTGAGTTACTGTCTCCTTCCTTTCTGGCCATTCTCCTCTGACCTTTCTCATTAACAAGACGTTTACTCCAGAGACAGTGTGAGAAAATCCCAGGAGATCACCAGTTTCTGAAATACTCAAACCACCCTGTCTGGCACCAACAATCATTCCACGGTCAAAATCACTGAGATCATATTTTTCCTTATTCTGATGTTTGAATTGAGCAACAACTAAATATCTTTTCTTCTTCTTGTAACACTTAATGGTGGTTGGCAGACCAACATAAGGTGCATTACTGCCACCTTCTGAGTTGGAGTGTGGAGCAAAGTGACAAGAAGTATACTCACTAAATTCCAGCTCCCCAAAAATAAAACTCAATTAATATCAAAAAGTCTAGTGCTTTTCAGAAATTCAAATACTCACTTATATACATTACAATAGCAGTGATATCCTAAAAAACTTTCTGTGAAACTGTGTCTGTCCCTAAGATCTCAATTTAGCAAGTCGACATTTCCTTTGAACCTCATAGGAACTGCATTCAAACAATACATACTGAACTGTTTCTTGACAAGTACACTCCCTACTGAAGCCTGTTTCATGCATTTTAATTCTGAAAAGGGAATTATTCATCTTAGTATGTCCAATACATAAATGTGGAAGTATAACTTCTTCTTTCCTTTGATACCCATCAACCAGTTGAGTTCCCACCATCCTGATTTTTATATAAATGCTGCCTTTTCTTTTCTTTATCCCAACTTTGCTGCCACAGTGATTGAATAGACTTTTTTGATTACCATTTTCATCTCCCCCTTATGCAAAGGCACCGCTACATTTATATCTTTAATTTGAAGTGATTGCTGGTCAAGAATATCCGGCACCTCATTTCCTTCAACCCCATCATGGACAGGAACCCATATAAAATGCATACACAAGCCTAGACCCTGCAGCCTCAACAGATGTTGTCCAACCTCAAGAAGAAAGTCAGGCCTACAGTTTGAAGTAGCTATTTTAATAGATGTCAAGACTGAGACAGATTCAGTGCACAAAAGAACATAATCATGGTGTACTTCTTAATTGAACATCTTCACCATGTCTGCAACAAACAACAGGAATTCTGCAGATGCTGGAAATTCAAGCAACACACATCAAAGTTGCTGGTGAACACAGCAAGCCAGGCAGCATCTGTAGGAAGAGGTGCAGTCAACATTTCAGGCCAAGACCCTTTGTCAGGACTAACTGAAGGAAGAGTGAGTATGCTTTTATGCATTGAGTTGCTGTCACATGATTGGCTAATTAGATATTTGCATTAACAAGCAGTGGTACATATGTACCTAATAAAGTAGCCATTGAGTGCAACTAATAGTGGGAGGGAATTGTCCTCTGAATTCCATGTTCAACAGCAGTGGTAATCACCCCCTTACTTCAAGGATTATCTATTCTAATAAGTATGAGATACTGAATTTTAAGAAGTCAAACCAGGGTAGAATTGAACAGTGAATAGTAGGGCCCTGGGAATGTATAATAGAAAGACCCAGAAGTGCAACTACAAACAGTACTTTGCTGAAAATGATGTCACAGGTAGACAAAGTGGACCAAGAGGTATTTAACTCACTGACCTTCATCAGGAGCTGGGTTGTTACGTTGCAGTTGTACAAGACCTCGGTGAGGCCACACTCAGAGTATTGTGTATAGTTTTGGTCACCCTGCTATGGCAAGGATGTCATTAATCTGGAAAGAGTGCAAAGAAGATTCACAATAATTTTGCTGGGACTCATGAGCCCGAGTTGTAGGAGTGGTCGGACAGTCCGGGACTTCATTCACTGGAGCTGGGGAGACTGAAGGGGAACCTTACAGAGGTGTGTAAAATCATGAGGAACATGGGATGAATGCACACAGTCATTTTCCCTTAGAAAGGGAGGGGGGGAGAAACTAGAGGGCATAGGTTTAAAGTGAGAGGGGAAAGATTTGAAAGAGACTCAAAAGGTAAGTTCAGGCAGAGGGTAATGTGTATGTGGATTGAGTTGCCAGGGGAAGTATTTGAGGCAGGTGCAATATCAAAATTTAAAAGAATTTGGACAGGTACATGCATAGGAAATGTTTAGAGGGATACAAATCAAATGAAAACACATGCAACAACTTTAAGTGGACACCTTAGTCTGCATGGAAAAGTTGGGCCAAAGGGCATCTCTCCGTAGTAACCCTTAATGTGGATACTAATAGATCCTGTGGTAACTCAACAATCTGATTTTGGCAAATTTAACTCCAAAAATTCAAGGTTTTTCTGTGTGTGAGAACTACCCAGTAATCTCAGTTTCTTTCCTTTACTTATAATCCCTTTCTTGTTAGCTCCAAATTCCAAAAATTCCATTGTAAGAGAGCAGGCTTCTTCTGAATTTTCTTTTGGATTGACAGGGCTCTGGATACAGTGTTGTGTAAATAGGATGTTGTAGAGGAAGTTATTGGACAGGTTATATTTTCCACTTGTGAAGGAAGCTTGTCAAACTCAAATTATGACTTGTCTTGTTAATAAGTGTTCTCAATTGCTTCCTTTGTTTCTAATGAGTCATAAGCAATTAGAAATATCTTGTCATTGAACGAAATACCTGGTAGAGACGGCATGGGCTACTCTGGGATAGTTGTTGTCAGGTAATAGTGGATTGGAAAGAAGATCCATAGGAACCTGGAGGTATTCACCTATCAAATTGTCCATCATTGGAAATCTATTTTATCAAAGGCCCAGGCAGCTGTGCAAAGCTGTTCCCTGTGTAGAACATTTCCTCTCGGACAAAGGGCCTTAAATGTCTTATGGCATCTGCTGAAGCATAAATATTCAGTTGCAAATCTGTCAAATCTATTGAAACTTAGTTGGATCCCACTCATAAATTGGAGAACAGGATAGATTAGATGGACTGCACTCATTAGCACCAATTGCTGTTTGTAGCATCTGTTCCATTAGGGAGTAGTAATAACTAGTTTCCTGTGTATAAATTCAATAGCACAAATTACTCCAGGAATAATCAACTTTAAAATGAGTTAAAGTTTATTGTCATAGGCATATATGAACAGGGTATAAAATACCATCAAAATTAGCTCACTGCAGCAATGGCATATTACATTGCAAGACAAAGACAAACGTAAGTTAACAAAAACTCAAATTATTATAAATTATACATAACTTACACCTGTGCAAAACTAAACTATGAATTAAGCAATGGGACTAGTTTTCATCCCAATGGGTGATTCACCCCAATGTTTTTCTCCCCATTCCCACTCCCACATGCCCACTCCGCCCCCCCCCCATCTACCTATCTTTCTTCTCATTAGGTTGACTTTCCTATGCTTTTCCCAACATGGTTCCATCTGCCAATCATCCCACCCTTACCAGACAACCTTCACCTACCAGCCTCTATCCCATCTCAGACATCCCACCCTGCAAAAACTCATTTCAGGGAGGTAGCACCATCAATTTGTGGGACACTCCCAGGAGAGGTGGGATGTCTGCAATAGAGTAGCTCCTTAGCAGCTGGCCAGCTAGTTTAAATAACGTTAGCTATGCTAATGAACGAATGACACCTGTTAAACTCACCTCAACATGTCTTTTACAGTCTTAACCGACCATGGGCAATAGAAAAGTCACTGTTGCAAACAGTGCAGCGAGCAACACTGTCATTATTTTGACCCCTATTAGGTAGGGGTACACTTTAGTGTAGTCTGGGGTGACGTACGTTTTATTTTTTTTGGAACACTCTGCCATGGCGCGCACGCTCTCTCTCTCTCTCTCGTGGTTGCTCACGCGCTCTCAAGTGCTCTCGCTTGCTTTCTCTCTCGCTCTCTCGCTCACGCGCTCTTGCTTGCTTTTGCTCTCGCTCACGTGCTCTCATTTGCTTTCTCTCTTGCTCGCTCTCTCTCGCTCTCTCGCTTGCTTGCTTGCTTTCTCTCGCTCGCTTTCAAAAAAATTGATTTCCGTGATATTGTATATAATTTGCGGGCATCAGGGAGCCACTATTAATATGCGGGAGACTCCTGGAACTTCCCGGAGAGGTGGGATGTCTGCCATCTCCAACACCTCATCCTGCTATGTACCAACTATCTTTCCACTTCCTCCTTAGTCCTGCAGTAGGGTGTTGACCTGAAACTTCAACTTACATTATTTGCCTCCACAGTTGCTGATTGCCTCCAGTTTATGTTCTGACTCAACCCACTGTGCCTGCTCTGCCATTCAGCAATATCTTTTATATATCCCTATTCCATCCCTTGCCCTTGGTCCCAGATCTCTTAATATCCTAAGCTATCAGAACTCCCACGACCACAGATATATGATGATTAACTAAATGGCCAGCTACTAATTTCATAGAAGTGTTCAGCAATTCTGTTGCCTTTTATGTGTAGAATGAACTGAGAAATTCTCTCCCAGCATTTTTATTTTGGATGAAACCAGGGTCATGGACAAGGTTTAATCAACACAGTTTGTGGTTTGGACTCTGTAGTTCACGTTATAATGTGTTTCTGCTTTCTGGTCACTCCTTTTTATGTTGCTATTTTGTGCAATTTTGATTGGTGCAGCCTGCAGATTATGAACGACACAGCGCTAAGCTGAACTGAATATGCCTGGACTCTTTTGATGATTTTGTGAGTTTGTGTTTTAGATTCTATTTTTGCTCTTATTTTGCTATCTGAATGACTTGTTTCTTTTTTTGGTGTGTTTACACATTCTACACATGGGTCTCTCTGTTAAAACAGGTCCTGTGCATTTCCTGCATACAGAGCGTGTACTTGGTGCATTGCTGTTGCACTGATTGCTAGGAATTGAGCCCGTGCTCAGTTCTCTTCTCCCTGCTGAAATGGCTTTATCAGGTCCAGATGACATTGAGATGGGGGCTGATCAAAGAGCTTCATATTACACCATGATTTGATTTTCAAATCAAAGGCCACTATTGTTGACACATCAAAGTTGATGTGTGTTGCTTGAATTTCCAGCATCTGCAGAATTCCTGTTGTTTGCCACTATTGTTGAAGTTACCCCCACTGGTTTATCAGCATAATACTGGCTGTTGGATCCTAAGGGTGGGAGATGCTGGCTTAATGTTACTGTGCACAAATCCTCATTTCTGATCCCTGAACAATATACTGGCAATTTTCCACTGGGTTATCAATGAGGCTTGTAGGTGTTTCCCCCTAAATCCCCCAACTGAAGGAAAAGCACAGCCTTTGATTTATGACATCATTATGAAAGTGACTGATATCAGCTATGCTAAGGTGAAGTTCCTGAACCAATTTCCTGATGGATGCCATTTCACCCAGAAGTGATGGTTAGTATGCTTCTTAATCAACTGCTTCTGAATTTGAGCCTGTTTCTTTTGTCCTTGAGTCTCCCGGAAGATGAGGGACAGGAGAAAAATTTCTGTCAATCCACCTTTTAAATTTCAGAAACACTAGAAATTATTCTTGGAGATGAGCAATAAACGGGGGGTGAGGTTGCCCTTATTGGCAATTTCCACCATCTATGAATGATATTTCAAAAATATGCAGTTAGCCTAGAAAAGAAATTGCAGGTCCTTTTCAGGTTACGACAGTTCCATTCCTAAAAGTTGCTCATAACCCAAACAGTTCTCAAATTGGAAATGTAGCTGCCTTGTGATATGTTTAAAATAAAATCTAGACCATTAAAGTGGAAAGCATAGTTAAACCAGGGTGCTAGTTAAACAGTAGTTCCACAAGGCAGTCTTCATAGGGAGGGTCAGCAACTTTAAATTCCCTGACGTTATCATTTCAGTGGATCTGTCCTGGGTCCAGCAAATAAGAGCCATTACCGAGAAAGCATAGCAGTGCCTCTACTTTCTTAGAAGGTTGTGAAGATTCGGCATATCATCTAAAACTTTGACAAACTTCTATAGATGAGTGGTGGAGTGTATATTGACTGGTTGCATCACAGCTTAGTTTGGAAATATCAATGCCCTTGAACAGAAAAGCCGACAACAAGTAGTGGATACAGCCCAGTTCGCCATGGATAAGACCCTCCCCACCATTGAGCATATTTACACAGAGCACTGTTTCAAGAAAGCAGCATCCCTCATCAAGGACCCCCACCATCTAGGCCATGCTCTCTCACTGCCGACATCAGGAAAAAGGTACAGGATCCTCAGGACCTACATCACCAGGTTCATGAACCATTATTAACCATCTGCCATGAGGCACTTGAACCGGGAGGATAACCACACAACTTCACTTAACCCATCACTGAAATGTTCCCTCAGCCTATGGATTCACTTTCAGGAACTCTTTGTTTCATGTTGTCGATGTCCATTGCTTATTTATTTATTGATATTCTTTATTTCTTTTTGCATTTGCACAGTTTATTGTTTTTTGCACATTAGTTGTTTGTCCGTCCTGTTGGGTGCAGCCCTTCATTGTTTCTATTCTGTTTCTGGTATCTACTGTGAATGCCCGCAAGAAAATGAATCTCAGGGTTGTACACAGTGACTGACATGCATGTACTTTGATCATAAGTTTACTTTGAGCTTTGCACTTAACTCAACCATTCAAACAGCACATGCAAAACGCTGGAGGACAGGCAGCACCTATGGAATAAAAGCAAACGGTCAATGTTTTGGGCCGAGACCCTTCATCAAGACTCATCCATCCAAATCTTGCACAAACCAAGTTCCCACATGGCAGTAGATGCCTGCAGCACTGTGGCAGCAGGCAAGTCCATCCTGCTGGAGTCTAAGAGGCTCGCTCATATGTAGGGGCTCGACATAAGCTGGGCAGCCATTATCTGGGGAAAATCTGTGGCTATGTGTCTACATGCATCTCTGAAATTTGTATGCGTCTGACAATTAACTAATACAAGTAACCCTAATCTATGTTCGGCTAAGATAAGTTAGTAAACAAGGGCAACATCAGAAAATCAAATAAATTAGAATGTATTTTGCTCTGTACATAAAGTTAACACATTTCCTTAGGTCAGCTTAGAAGGTTTGTTACTGTAATTCGATGAGTTCTGCAGTACGGTATACTGTATGTACCGTAATACTTTTGTAGTAATCCAGCTGAGATTAGAATTGTCAGCTCTTGCTGCGCATTCATGTTCCTTGTTTACCAAGGCTCGATGAACACATCTGGTGTGAGGTTACCAGAGATTAATGATCATTCTCCAGATTTGTGTAAAATCAGGCACTGCATCACAAACAAAATGCCTTCAGATCTTCTGTGATGAGTTGTGCAATTTTCCGGTGTCTAAGCCATTTGTATAATTTGGTATGAATAGATTATATTTAGTATCTATTATTTCAGGAAACAGATTCTTGAAAAGTGTGTGTTATAGCTTCACCAGAATGTTTTTGAGTTCTTAAGTTCAATGATTCATTTAACCAAAGTATACAACTCTGAAATTCTTCTTCTTCAGATAGCCACGAAACCAAGAAAGAAAAGAACAGCACCATGATCATCAGACTCTCCCCCCAAATCCCTCCTCACTGCACAAAAATACGACCCCATTGACCCAACAATCCCACTCCCCCTGCACACAAAAAAAACGAGAAAGATCAGGCGAAAAACACAGAATATAAAAACTATAAGACCGGGCAAAAAAATGTCCATAGTTCAAGTTCGTATCCAAAACACAGGAAACCTGGGTAACCTTCTCTGGGCAGTTTCCCTCTCCAGCAGCAGAGCGATTCCACTAGCGATCAAGAAGCAGGCAGCCAGCACTCACCTTACGCATTTCCCTCAATGTTTCAATTTCCCTCGTCGTTTTCATCGGCTAAATAGAATTGAACATCAGCTTGACCCACCTCGCAGTCTGCTTGTCATGAGGCTCACAAATGTTGCTTTTGCCTCTTGGAATCCTCTTGGAGACTGTAGAGCACTGGAATATGCAAACGATCTACAAATCACAGGCTCCAACAGTTCCAGAATCATATTCAAGATGATAATCAAATGTAGTAAGACATAAAAGAAGCAAAATATATTCTATACAGAATATGTTGATCAGAAGTCCTTGGACCGGAAGTTGAACATTGAGGAGGGATTGCGTAATTTATGTTTTTGTTTGGAATGTTTAGAGGATTTTACAGTTGCCTATGAAATCAGGAGGGAGATTTCATTCTTCTCTCCTCCAACCTACTTACTCTTGCTATTGATTGAGGAGTCACAAGTAAGGGAAACAGCCTTAAATTCAGAATAGGATTGGTGGGGAGAGGTTCAGAAATGCATCTTCAATAGTGGATCCATTTGCCACACAAGATATTCTGCAGAAGCTGGGAATCTTGAGCAATACACACAAAATGCCAGAGGAACTCAGCAGGTCAGGCATCATTTGTGGAAGGACACAAACAGTCAATATTCTGGATCAGGACTCTGATACATGGATGCTGTATAACCTTCTGAGTTCGTACTGAATTTTGGATACGTTGCCGTGAATCCGTCTGAGTATATTTTAAAGCTATTTTGCACATACAGTAAAAGCAATGTTTTCCAGATTATGTTGTGCTAGGAATCACTGCTGAGTTATCAGAAAGCTGATTCAGGCACTTGACCTCAGGGGAGGGAACGTCGAGGGAAGGGAGAATTGTCCATTTAATGACACTATAGATCATGGAATGTATCTTTCCTTCAGAGCTACTAGCAACTGAAACCTTTGGGGTTTCGGTCGATAACTCATTGGAAAATAAGGAGCACATTATACAGAAATCCAGAAAAAGATATCCCAAGTAACAAGACAATAAGAAATTCAGAATCAGTGGGCAGCATGGTAGTGTAGCAGTGAGTGTAAAGCTGCTACAGTGCCAGTGATCCAGGGTCACTTCCATGCCATTTAAAAGGAATTTGCGTGCTCTCCTCTGCATGGATTTCTTACGGATGATCCAGTTTCCTCATATATTGCAAAGACATTCAGGTCAGCAGGTTAATTGGTCACATAGGTGTAATTAGGCAGTGCTGGCTCATCGGGCCAGGGGGGTCTGTTATCATGCTATACCTCTAGGTAAGATAAATAAAAATCAGAACTTAAAGACGCTGTATTCCAATGCACAATCCAGCATTCTTTTCTGCCTTGAATTGAATGGTATACTGGGGCACAAGAGGGAGGTAAAAAAATAATTCCATTGCTGTGAAACTCAGGGTGAATCCCAGGCCAAACAAGGTTAGGGCAGCATATTTATTCCCCTGAAGGGTATCAGTGAACCAAGGGAGCCTTTTCCAGACTACAAGAAGGAAGTTTCACTATTTGTGATACCATTTTATTTATTGCAGATTAGTTCCATTCAGTGAAAGTCATCTTCAATATCTCAGCTCCAAAGTGGACATTCCTCTGCTGCTGGAATCCACTTTTTCAAACACTTATGTCCTCATTTTTGCAATGCGTCATACTCTGTTGCCACCCCAGTGACCAGAACTGCTCTTCACCAATTGACTCCCGATAATCATTCTCAAAATGGACCACTGCTGTTCAAATGTTAGACAGTTCAGCCAACAAGATGGGTTCTGGCATCTAGTTCTCCTTCCAAGACATCTCTCCCATTGACCCTTTCTCCTCGACTTTCCATCACAAAGCACCTTCAGGGATGTAGGATCTAGAATCCTCACTTCCCAGAAGATTTTTGGCACGAGAGGGAATAACTAATGTTTGGGAGCTACATTTCACTTGGACCCCTCAAACATCCAGTGGATCGCACATGACATATATGCTTTAATTGTGATTTATTCTCTCCTCATACATAAATTATGAACTTGACTATAAAGCCCAACGTTTATTCATTGCTCTCCTAACAATCCAAACTCCTATGGAGCCCATTTTATTGCTTTCCTGACCTTTTCCTTACCCCTTAGAACTTAATTCAGGTTGAAGCCAATTATTTCAATTTCAAGAAATATGATTATTCCCCAGTTGCTTTGACTGACTCATTTCTTTTTATAGCAATAAAGTTCCTTTAACAAAAGCCAATTTCTGTTTTCCTTTCCTCTACCATCTAAAACACAACTGTGGCCTTCTTTTTAATTAGAAACAGTTTAGCTTTAGTTCAGTAGCCAACTTTGAATTTATAGTTGTCAGGTGGCTTGGAGGATGTCCAATTGATCTGATTCAGAGGTGGGAGTATTCTGTTGCTTAGTCACCAGTTTGGTTGATAAAACAAAGCTCAAGGAGCGCATGTATGGTGAAGTTAATCTAAATTTGACTAGACATGCCCTTAATAATAGCATTATTATTATTTACCAAAAAATATTGACATGGATAACTGGTACATTTAGTTTTGTTTTCACAAGGAATGCATTTTCCCTTTTATTCTATATAGGCTTTCATCTTAAAGGTAATTTGGTAACTCAAGATAACTGACATTGGATTAATTATAAGGCTCTCTTACAAAACTGGAATGACAATCAAAAACCAAGTTATTAAAGGGTGAGTTGATTTAGTTTATGTAGGTTTAGGAAGTCCCAAGGGTTAAAGGTGATTTGTTTTTACTCTAGTGGTGAGAGTTCTAGAGGCTAATGTGGGATCTGCAGACTCTGCCACGTTGAACATGGAATAGTCGAGCTTAGGAGCAGTCCCTTTGCCCCATTATATCTGTGCCATATATGAAACTAAATTAAACTACAAGTTTATGTCTTCTGCTGCACTAGATCCGCTTCCCTCCATTATCTCCATTTCATGTGTCTGTCTACAGTCTCTGAAATCAATGTTCAAAGTGAATTTATTATCAAAGTACATGCAGTGTTGATAACTATATACAACCCTACGATCATTTTCATGCAGGCAATCACAGCAAATACAAGAAGCACAATCGAATCAATGCAAGACCACACCCAGCAGGGTGGACGACAGCCAATGTACAAAAACAAAATGGCAAACTGTGCAAATACGAAAAGAAAGAGAAAACAAAAGAAATTATAATCATAAATAAGCAATAAATATACACAACATGAGGTGAAGAGTCCTTGAAAGTGAGCCGGTATGTTGTTCAGTGATGGGACGATTGAAGTTATCCCCTCTGGTTCAGTGCCGCTATTGTGATTGCTTCCATTACCACCCCTAACAGCTTGTTGCAATTATCATAAGACCTTAAGACCATAAGACATAATAGTATTTGGCCCATCAAGTCTGCTCCTCCATTTCATCATAGTTGTTCCATATACCCTCTCAGCCCCAGTCTCCCGTCTTCTCCCCATATCCCTTCATGCCCTGACCAGTCGAGAATCTATCACCATTTACCTTAATTATACCCAATAACTTGGCCTCCACAGCTGACTGGAGCAATTAATTCCACAATTCACCACACTCTGGCTAAAGAAATTCCTCCTCATCTCCATTCTAAACGAACAATACTCTATTCTAAGTACCGATCTGTGTTAAACAAAAATAAAACTTTCCCTCACATTTCCTTTAAGCTTAACTGCCTGAACTGAAAGGTATTTCCATTAGTATTTCACACTACCACCCTGGGAGAAAGATACTAACTATTTACCCTGTTTATGCTGCACACAATTTTATAAGCCTATCTCATGCCTCTGCTCAGCCTCAGATAATCCAAAGAAAACAACCCAGGTTTGTCCAACCTTACAGCTCAGACTCTGAAATCCAGGTGGCACCCTGGTAAGGTCAAGTGCGTGAATTAGATAGTCAACATTTCAGGTCAAGACTGAATTCATGCTGAGTTACCCCAGCATTTTGTATGTTGCTTCAGATTTTAGAATCTTCAGTATCTTGTGTCAGAATCTTGATAGACCTCTTCTGTAGACTTTTTCAAAAGCCTTTGTGTCCTTCTGATGGGAGCAGCCAGATCTAACATAATAAAATGTAAGGCAAGATATGTATGATGGAATAGGAAAGTTGGTGCAATAGGAGCAGGTCAGTTCCTGCTGCGTCTGGTGATTTGCATATTCCCAATGAATGACTCAAGATCCTCAGTACTTACCAGGACCCTCCTCAGCTGTTGCTGGATTCTTTGAGCTGCACTGTAGTTGTCTTCAGTCAGCACTTCCATGGAGAACCACCATTTGTAAGAAACCCGTGGTTCAGCACTTCAGTCTTCAATCCGACTGCAGTCAGGTACCTATGTCCAAAGTCAGACACCAGTGCTCCTGACCTCCTGATCTACCACTGAACTTCATGGCCATGTGAAGTCCAAGAGAACAATGCAATAGACTGCAGATCCTCAACGGCTCTTCACAGGGCTGCTAGTGTAAGGTAAATGATCAGACCTGCAATAACTCACCTCTAAGCACAACTATTCTCCAATCTCTGCACACCAATGAACATATGGAAAACAGCCACATATTCCTCATCAACAGTGCACCAACTGCTACACTGAGTAAGGACAAAATGGCTTTGCTAAAGCTAGGCATTCAGACACTCTGTGACTATTAAGGTAAGAATTAAACATTTAACCAATTGAATAGGAAGCTGCTCGCCAATTCTCATACTCCTAAACCCTCCCAATTACAAAGCAATCATCTTTGTTTTTTTCCCTTTGAGTCCACTTGGGCCTCTTGAATCCCAACTTTTCCTGCCTTCCTTGCTCTATGATTGTTTTCCAGAACCCCTCCGCCCTGGTCCTCACTCGCAGCAGGCAGCATAATATTCAGTCACTCTTCCGTAGGCTCACTACATCTCACTAGCGTCACAGAAATGAGATCTAATATCTGGGACAGCCCATTCCTCCCTTTCCAAGGGCAGAGATGTTCTATGCTTCAAACAATCCTACAGCAACCCCTGTACTTGCTAACATATAGCAGCTCCCAGTGTAGGAACATATCCAATTTTAAAATTTCGACACCCATACGGACCACATCTGTATCTATAACCCATAGACACTATATTTTTTATTTGAAGCATAAATACCTTAAGCTTAGCTGTCAGTATAATTTAGTTAAAAAAACCCTCTACATTTTAATACACACAAACTGCTGGAGGAACTCAGCAGTATCTATCGAAAAGATTAAACAGTCAATGTTTCAGGCTGAGACCCTTCACCAGGACCTGATGAAGGTTGTCAGCCTGAAAGTTCGACTGTTTAATTTTTTCCATAGATGCTGCCTGGCCTACTGAGTACCTCCAACATTTTGTGTATGTTACTTTGATTTCCAACATCTTCAGATTTTCTCTTGCTTGTGGCCCCTCTACATGTTGTAAACCCAAGAAGTAACAAACTACTTCAGAATGATTACAATGCAATTCTGAAGTTGATATGCAGATGATAATTATAAATTAGGTTTTGCTAGTAATTTGTGTTCAGTATCCCACTATAATTTTGATAGTAATGCAAGAAAATCATTATTCAATTGTTCAGCAAGCAAGCACTTCTCTATTTTATAGGGTGCTTAGTAAAGATGAACTGTCATACTCTGATGAAGGGGTTTGCCTGAAATGTTAAAAGTTCGCTCTTTTCCATTGATGCTGCCTGGCCTGCTGAATTCCTCCAACATTTTGTGTGTGTGTTGCTGTCATCCTCTACATTATTTCTTATCAGCCTTGAAAGAATTGATGTTTACCATTTCTGTAAGGAAAAAAAAAGGAATAAAAATTTTTCACAGCCTCAGGACATCCCAAGGTGCTTTCAGCCAATGAAGGTCTGGGCTTGGTAGTGATATAGGAAAATCAGCACTCAATTTGTGCACAGTGAGATCCCACAAACAATAATGTGGTAACAACTTGTTGATTTATTTTGTAGTGATAGCTGTACTTGTTGAAATATATCACCTCTCAGTGAAGGAACACCTCCATTTTTAAAAATGTCACCTTTGTATTAAATCTATCTTTGCTTTCTCTGCTGTCTCCTCCAGACATCTGCTCTCAATTTATAACCTTTTGTTCTTCTCACTACCTCTGCCAGCTAGGACTTCAGCTAACAGGATTCTAAATTCTGTTAATTTGCTCCTCGGTCTCTCTGATGTTATTTCATGGGATTGTAGTCAAAGAGAGCCCAACAAGCTCTGGGCAACCCTCAACAATCCATTTATGCTAATCTTATATTAATCCCAAATTATTTTCTTCACGTTTATCAACAACTTCCCATCCTCCAATTCTGCCATTCACTTACATAGCAAGGGTATTTTATTATGGTCAATAAATGTGCCGGTCATACTTGGGAAAGACCCAAGCATCCATTATGCATATATTTGTTATCTTCTGCACTCTTTGAGTTAGTATGGTCAACTTTTTTTTTTCACATGTATCTCATCCACTTTTTATTTTTGGTCTGGTTATATAAGATTATGGGAAAGCTAGAAACGATAACAAGGAAACTATGTCCTTTAGCAGTAAGGTCAGTAACAAGAAGGGACATGAATGTAAGTTAACTGGTGAAAAGATTGAAGAGGAGTAAAGAAGATGTTGATGACCAAGAGGTCAGTGTTTGGGGCTCACAATATGAAAGGGTGATAAATGTAGAAGTCTGCACTAGATTTAAGAAGGATCTGGATGAGTTCTGAAAGGCCCATAACCTACAGCAATATAGACTGACAGCTGGAAGGAGGGATAATCCACTTTTCAAGTTCAAGTTTATTGTCATCTGACTTTACATACAGTATATACAACCAAACAAAACAATGTTCCTCCAGACCATGGTGCACCCACAAAACAAAACATATATCACACAGCACATAAAACAAAATATTATCACAAATAAGTCACAAGGATCGTTACAGAATATCTTTCCTACCAAATGCAATAAGTATATACAACAGTTCATCTCTATTCGACAGGAGAACATATATCATAGTACAATAGTCTCTGTTTTATTATTGTACATTATTATTGCACGTTATTGCACATTGGTAAATTATTATTGTTTATATTATTATGTACTTTATTATTAGTTAAGTCTGCACACTACTAAGTGTGTTTTTATTTTTCATTTTTAAATCTTTTTTATTAATTATTATTGAAGCTCAACAAAAAATACATTAATCAAGTCAACATGTCAATATATACATATGCACAGGAATTAAATTACCAAATAACTGATTAACAAAGCTAAGCAATATATCAATAATAAGAAGAAAAAAATAAAGTGTTAAAATAATTTTTTTGGAAAAAAGAACCCCTACTAACTAAAACAAAAAAAAACTCCTGCTAACAAAAAAAACCCATTGGGAGCACAACCCTGAAGCTATATACCATACAAGCTTCCACAAAAGAAAAACATCAATCCGCCAACTCAAATCCATTTAACCAAGAATCAAAAGGAAAACATATTAATTAACTCAAATCAGATGATAGTAGCGGGCAAAAGAACCCCACCTTTTCTCAAAGTCAAATCAAGGATCGAAAGTTCGACTTCTGATTTTCTCCAAACTAAGACATAGCATCAGCTGAGAGAACCATTGTATCAACGTGGGAGCAGAGGCATCTTTCCATTTCAATAAAATAGCCCTTCTGGCCAATAATGTAACAAATGCAATTACATGTTGGTCTGATATAGAAATACCATGAATATATTGAGGGATTATACCGAACAAAACTGTCAATTTATTAGGTTGTAAATTAATTTTTAAAGCTTTAGAAATTGTAGAGAAAATAGATTTCCAAAACTGTTTCAATACAGAACACGACCAAAACATATGTGTCAATGTCTCGGTTTTACATCTATCACACTGACTATCAACATTAGGAAATATTTTAGACAGTCTCTCCTTTGTCAAATAGTAACGATGTACAATTTTAAACTGAATTAAAGAGTGATTGGCACAAATCGAAGAAGAGTTAGCCAACTTCAAAATTCGCAACCAATCCTCTGTTATCAAGGTCATGTTAGGCTCTCTTTCTCAATCTTGCTTAATCTTAAGTGAAGAATATTTGTACTGTTGTAATAGTAAATTATAAATTTTCCCAATAAGATTACAGAGACCTTTATAGAGCTAATTTGGTTCCTTTAATGGATTTTATGAAGCAATTATTTTGTAGATGGAATCCACTTACACTTTCCTTAGCTGGCCGAATTCATGCAGTTAAAGTGATGATTTTACCAAAATTTTTATATGTATTTCAAAATATTCCTAATTTTTTAACTGAGAAGTTTTTTGACCAAGTGCATTTTTAAATGTTGCAGCTGTAACGAAAAAATTTCCCACTTGGTATCAATAAAGTACTTATTATTTATAATTATTAAATATAATTCAAAGTTCATGCTGCGTGAAGCACAGGCCGACAGTATAGGAAACAGTAAAATAGCTCGCTGCCCTGGTGATGAGACCTCGGTGGTGGGAGGTGTTGTGTATTTGATATTTCAATAAGAGTTGAGTAATCTTGTATATATATGTTGATTGACTAAGCATTCTTATTTATTTAAATAATTATGGGGTATATGTAAAAATACGGTAATTTCATATATCATCAAACTAGTACATGATACGTGCATGCCTTACTTAAAGTAAGCTCGAACTACACCCGTATTCCCAGACTCCTGTGACTCCTTTAAATTAATTTAATGTTTTGAAGTTACAAAACATAACAGCAGGATATTCATTAGTCTCTGCCATCAGTCCCACAGTCTGTGGAAAGAAGCTGTTACCCAGTTTGATGGTCACAGACCTGATGCTCCTGTACCTCCTTCCTAATGGTATTAGATCAAAGAGATGTTGGGATTAGATGCTCAGTAATGCTTCATGGATACGATGGGCCGAAAGGCATTAAATTTTTGTGATTCGATGATATGGCATTCAGATTAATCAATCCATATCCACAGTTCAAGCAGTTTTAAGTTTCTGGGTATCAAATCTTGGAGGGTTTACCCTGGGCCCAGCATATTGATGCAATTATGAAGCCATGCCAGTGGCTCTACTTCATTAGAAGTTGGACAAAATTTGGTTTGTTGTCGGACTCTTACAAATTTGTATAGATATATGGCAGAGAGCATTCTGACTGGTTGTACCATAGCCTGATATGGAGGCTCCAATGCATCAGATCACTCGTGGTTGCAGAGGAGTGTCGATTCAGCCAACTCCATCATGGGTACTACCCTCTCCATCATTAAGGACATTTCCAAGAGGTGATGCCTCAAGAAGTTAGCACCCATCACTAAGAACTCTCACCCTCCAGGACATGTCCTTTCTCTGTTACTACCGTTAAGGAAGGGATACAGGAGACTGAAGACCCATTCTTCCCCTCCGCCATCAGATCAGATTCCTGAATGGTCCATGAACCCATGGATGCTACCTTTTTTGCTTCTTTTTTGCATTATTTATTCATCTTGATATTTTGTATCTTTGCACTAAACAGCTACTGCAAAACAATAAATTTCATATCTTATAAGACAGTGGTAATAGATATTAATCAGATTCTATTTTCTTATGCTCGAAATCTGATCTGTTAAGTGAAAGAAGCTGCAAAAGCATAAAAAGAAGATCATTGCATATTATAAAGTGTAAAATAATTAGCTTCCTGTTTACACAGAATTTGTTATTGAAGTTGGATTCTAGGACAGATGTTCAATTAGATTGAACACTCAGCAGGCTACCAGAAATGACTGGTAACCTGGAAGTAGGTGGTGCCCTCATATTTTAATGATCCCTGCGTAGTTAGATTTCATATCAAAATAAATGTGAAGGCCAAGAATAATAAGTGTGCTGTCCTCGGGATGGACAAGTTCCAAATCCATGACAGAGTTTATAAAAGAATGTGTATAAATGGAAAAACAAGGTAGATTTTCAAAATTACTATAGGGACCAGAGAATATGGTATATCTTATAACTGAAAATATACCAATGAGAAACAATATTAAGACCGTAAATAAGTAATTCCTATAGTTCATGGTCATCACTTACGGTAGATTTTAGTTCCAGATTTATGAAACTACTTGAATTCAAATTTTATATTTGCCATGGTAGGACTTGAGCTTGTCTCCAAGTCACTAAACCCAGTAACTTAACTCATGTAGTTTGTGTGCTTCAATAATTAATGTAATTTACTTTAAATTATTAAATTGCTTGAGTTATGTTACTGGGCTAGTGCTCAAATCCCACCATGACAAATGTTACAGTTGCATTCTAGTAAATTTATAAATCGGAATTAAAATTTAATATTCTGTCTTCTCCCCCTCACATTGGGCAGAAGATATAAAAGCCTAAAAGCTCATACCACTAGAACAGCATCTATCCCACTGTTATAAGAGAATTGAATGGTCCTCTTATATGATAAGATAGTCCCTTGACCACATATTCTACCTTATTTTCTCCCTCACTGTACTTTCTCTGTAACTGTAACACTTTATCCTGCATGGTGTTATTGCTTTTCCCTTGCACTACCTCAATACACCATTGTAATGAATCGATCTGTATGGATATCATGCAAAACAACGTTTTACACTGTACCTTGATGCATTTAACAATAATAAAATAATTTACCTATTTACCAGTTTAAATATTGGCTATCACCATGAAACCACTAGAATGGAGTAAAAACAAAATAACAGCATTTTGCTACAAATCTTTAAGAAGAACAAGCTGCCGTTTTATCTAGTCAGGCCTCTATATGACTCTACACTTAAGGTAACGAGGTTGACTTTATCATCAAGTCACACAGTTCATAGGCAATAATTACCTGCCAAACCAACAGCACCCTCATCCCCTGAACAAAACAAAAATGAAAGTTTCAGATGATGGAAGGAAGCAAGATGGTAGGAAATACAATCTGTTGTGAACAACTGAACTCAATATTTAAAAGATCCAGAGAACAATCAAAACACAAGCAATGAACAATCAGCTGTAGGAACTCAGTGGGTTGAGCAGCATTTGTGGGACGAAAGGAATTATTGATGTTTCAGGTCAAAACCTTGCATCAGGGAATACAAATCGCAACGTAACAAGTTCAATTTTTGTTATCATGTTACATAATAGAGCTTTGTTTGGAATAATCATTAGGAAAGGACAACTGTTAAATTATTCATTTTGGAAATTGTCAACAATTTACAAATGGACATCTGTAAAGCACGGCATGAAGAAATTTCAGTAATTAATTGTATTTGGGATATTGAGGCCACACTACAATCCCAGAGGAAATGAATGAGGAAATGGGCTAAAAGGGTCGGTTACTGAAATACTCAATGGATGGCAGGTTCAGTGACAGCAAGCCCATCAGATGACTTCCTCTGCAGAGCGTAAGCCACCCTTGTAATACACCACAGAGCTGGCCCACCCAAATTGATAACAATTATCAAGCAATGATGAAAAAAGAATAGAAATATCAGTGGAAATGAAGCAAAGGAGTGGCTGTTAGCAAAGGGGTAAAAAACGAAGGAGCTTCAGCACCATTATTAACAAAGAACTGAACCAATGAGAATGAAACTGTTCGTATAATTGTAGAGATCTGGAAAAAGTAAATAGAAAATTGAACTGTTTTAATTATTATAAAAGGAGGGAGAGAGAAACCAGGGAATTATAGACCGGTAAGCCTAACATCGGTGGTGGGGAAAATGCTCGAGTCAGTTATCAAAGATGTGATAACAGCACATTTGGAAAGCGGTGAAATCATCGGTCAAAGTCAGCATGGATTTTTGAAAGGAAAATCATGTCTGACGAATCTCATAGAATTTTTTGAGGATGTAACTAGTAAAGTGGATAGGGGACAACCAGTGGATGTTGTATATTTGGATTTTCAAAAAGCTTTTGACAAGGTCCCACACGGGAGATTAGTGTGCAAACTTAAAGCACACAGTATTGGGGGTAAGGTATTGATGTGGATAGAGAATTGGTTGGCAGACAGGAAGCAAAGAGTGGGAATAAACGGGACCTTTTCAGAATGGCAGGCAGTGACTAGTGGGGTACCACAAGGCTCAGTGCTGGGACCCCAGTTGTTTACAATATATATTAATGACTTGGATGAGGGAATTAAATGCAGCACCTCCAAGTCTGCGGATGACACGAAGCTGGGCGGCAGTATTAGCTGTGAGGAGGATGCTAAGAGGATGCAGGGTGACTCGGGTAGGTTTGGTGAGTGGGCAAAGTCATGGCAGATGCAATTTAATGTGGATAAATGTGAGGTTATCCACTTTGGTGGCAAAAGCAGGAAAACAGAATGGTGGCCGATTGGGAAAAGGGGAGGTGCAACGAGACCTGGGAGTTATTATACACCAGTCATTGAAAGTGAGCATGCAGGTACAGCAGGCGGTGAAAAAGGCGAATGGTATGCTGGCATTCATAGCAAGAGGATTCGAGTACAGGAGCCGGGAGGTACTACTGCAGTTGTACAAGGCCTTGGTGAGACCACACCTGGGGTACTGTGTGCAGTTTTGGTCCCCTAATCTGAAGAAAGACATTCTTGCCATAGAGGGAATGCAAAGAAGGTTCACCAGATTGATTCCTGGGATGGCAGGACTTTCATATGATGAAAGACTGGATTGACTAGGCTTATACTCATTGGAATTTAGAAGATTGAGGGGGGATCTTATTGAAACGTATAAAATCCTAAAGGGATTGGACAGGCTAGATGCAGGAAGATTGTTCCCGATGTTGGGGAAGTCCAGAATGAGGGGTTACAGTTGGAGGATAAAGGGGAAGCCTTTTAGGACTGAGATTAGGAAAAACTTCTTCACACAGAGAGTGGTGAACCTGTGGAATTCTCTGCCACAGGAAATAGTTGAGGCCAGTTCATTGGCAATATTTAAGAGGGAGTTAGATATGGCCCTTGCGGCTAAAGGGATCAGGGGGTATAGAGGGAAGTCTGGTACAGGGTTCTGAGTTGGATGATCAGCCATGATCATACTGAATGGCAGTGCAGGCTCGAAGGTCTAAATGGCCTACTCCTGAACCTATTTTGCATGTTTCTATGTTTCTACATTTTTAGGGAGGAAATTGGGCAATGGAGCAGGCCCTTAACAAGATTACAAATTCAATTAACCCTTTTTAAAAAGATAGAAAGGTATTTAAATTTAAAACAGAATTGGGCAAAAGTGTAAGCAGCTTTTGTGAGGAATTTCTATGAACAATGTTACTACGGATGCATGGTCTATGAATTGATCTCCTGACTTTGTACTGGACGAGTTTCACACCTCACAAGATGTCAATTTAGAGTTCCAAAAAAAGCTCGTGTTGTGTCCCCATTTGGATATCTAATTCCAACTTGTTGCTGACTAATATTTTCTTTCCAGTCCAGATGTAAGGTATTGACCCAAAATGTTGATTACCATTTCCTTCCATAGATTCTATCTGACCTATTGAATTCCTTCAGCATTTTGTGTATTGCTCCTGGTTCCAGCATCTGCAGTCAATTGAGTTTCCAGGGAAATCATAGGTCACTTTCCATATCTTAGGATCCACGTCCAAGCAAAACTAGAAAATGATTAAAATTCACTTTGGCCTTCATTGTGTCATTATAGCCATTAGCTATTTGAGGAAGAGTTGTCAGAAGGCAAAGCCAATAAGCTGGCAACGATGGACTCCACATTCCTACATACAATGGAGATGTGGATACCTTACAGCAGGCACCTCAAAGTACTGGAGAAAGGCTACCACTGTCTCTGCCCACTCCTTCCAAGAAGTGACAAGACTATCGATTTCTTCCTGCAGTCTAAATTTTTCCTCTCCATGTCAACTATGTGGCTAGCTGCTTATGATCTGCAAACTTGTTTGAGGAGCCAGACATTCTTATTTAGGTACATGGTTAAGAAAAGTTAATATGGACCAAACAGAAGCAAATAGGTCTAGCTTGGATATTCATCTTGGTCAAATGAATGAGTTGGGCCACAGCTCTCTTTCCATGCAGTGTGATTCAGTGACTGTATTTCAAGGGCACTCTCTAAGCCCGTTATTAGCAATGTACTGTCTACACAAACAGAGTTGTGGAGCGAGCAGAACTATGCCTCAAAGCACCGATGACCCAAGTTCAATGATAAATTCTGATGCTATCTATGTGGAGCTTCCATGGGAGAGTATAGGCTTTCCCTGGGTGCTCTCAATTCCTCCCCATCCCAAAAATAGTCAGATGGTAGGTTAAATGGCTCCAGTAAGCTATGCCTAGTTTGTAGATGACTGATAGAATGTGGGAATAGTTGATGGATAATGAGAAGATGAAATGGGTTAAGGTAGGATTATTAGAATAATGGATAATTGATATTTTGTGTAGACTTGGTGGACTGAAGGACTTATTTGTATGCTGTATCTCTCTGTGACTCTATGTAACTTGCTGAATGCTATGGGTCATTCAGTTGTTGCTGGGAAAAACAGTTGATCCACCCAATATTTGGTGGTTTTATTTTGTTGTCTAATATCATGCTACATTAGATTGTAGACATGGGTGAGAAAGTTTGCTTTAGAGTGGGCACTGCCTCTCTGTCTGAGACATAATCCAGATATCTGAAGATCTGTAGCCAAGCAAACCCAACAACCTCTTATAAACTTTCAACATTTCTTTAGAGGTTTGTGACTCTGAGGAGTTAAACTTGGATAAAGTCCACTTCCAGCAGACCGCTGGACTCCCCAGTGCTGTGAATACCACATGTTAACTAGAATAAGGTCAATTCTGGTTTTTGAAATAACTTGGCAGGACTACAGCAATAATAATTTGTGTTTTATCCCAACCTATAGTTTTTTTCCTCTAGGGATTGGTTATCAAGGAAATTAACAGCCTGGATGAGTGCCAACCCATTGTATGAACTGTCAGTTTACCATTTCTCTTCCACTTATGGAAAAATACTCAGCTCATCTCCTGCTGAAACCATATCCTCACCTTTGTCACCTTGAGATCCGAGAACTCTAACACTCTCATATCTAGTCCATGTCCATCAACATACCATTGACTTGAAGTCATCCCACATTGTACTATTTGAGTTCATCACTAAGTTCCCTTCACCCACTACCCCACCATTCAATAGCCCACGTTGCATCTTCTTTAAACAATGCCCCAATTTTAAAGTTTTCCAACTTATTTTCAAATCACTCTGCTCCCTGTGTCGGTAATCTCCTCTCACCTGCCTATTACTTCCCCTAGGACCCCTGCTTCTTCCCTTTCTCCTACAGTCCACTCTCCTCTCCTATCAGAATCCTTCTTTGCCAGCCCTTGACCTTTCCCACACACCTTGCTTCACGTATCACTTTCCAGCTCGCCTCCTTCCCCTCCTCCCCCCACCGTTTTATTCTGACCGTCTCCCTTCCTTCTGATTACTGAAGAGGGGTCTTAGCCCAAAATGTCGACTGTATTCATTTCCATAGATGCAGCCTGACCTGCTGAGTTCCTCCAGCATTTTGTGTGCGTTCCTCTGACCCAATAATAATTTGAGATCTCAGTCAAACTCTGTTTCTGGCCTTTTGTTCATCCTTGTAATTAATCACCTCACTACTTCACAGTATTGTCTAAGGTGATGGGACCAAACTATGTCAAAAGGCTGCTTCTTCTTGACAAGCCACAATCTCAGAATGAAGAACTGAGATGGAGGGAACTTGTATTTCATGAGGTGGTTGCAGAATCTTTGCCTCACAATGCTGACAATGCACAACCACTTGCTAATTTCAAGGACACAAAATGCTTCAATCCAAATGTTAGAGGATGGTGGCTGTGTGGTGAAACGGGGCCTATTGAATGGAGGAGTGGGCTAATGGATCCAAATAGTTTAATTATTATGTTCTTGTGTTTCTAAAAAGCAACCAGCGTCAATATTTAGTATTAAACTCAATTTTTACAACTTTGTTCCTCAGTGTAAGCAGTGTGTTGCAGACAGCATTGTACTTTCTTATTCCCAGAAGACAGTTCATAGCCGAACCACCAAATGGAGTTTATTAAAATCCAACTTAGGAATAAGTGGAAGCAAAATAATAATACTTCCTTTATAAACTGTAGCTAAATGATGCACAGAACTATAGATATGGACTATATACTGTAGATTTCTTCAGGGAGTCACAACATATGGCAATTACGCAATGCTTGGCCTGAGTTATTTGCAGTTGCAATTCTTGCACCTCAGTGAACTGTATTATTGTCTCTAGTCTAGCAAGTTGTAGAAACAAAGCCCACTCTGGTACAGATGTATAATGACACTTTAAAGGAGTATTGCACAGTTGGAGGTGCTTTCTTTCGGATGAGCCATTAAACTGAGGTCCTCTCTACCTGAGCTTGACATAGGCAAAGATCCCACACCACTATTTCAAAGATGAGCTAGCCACACCATTTCAGTTGAATTGTATCTATAAGCAATATTTCTGAAACAGATATGATAACTCATAGGCAATAAATAAGATGCTTGGGGAACTCAATGGTCAGGCAGCATTTGTGGAGGGAAATGGATAGTTGATGTTTCAGGTCAGTATGAAAAGGGGGAGGGAGGGACTGGAGGAACAGCTACCTGATGATGGGGTACAGAGTCAGAGAGTCAGAGAGAAGTACAGCACAGAAGCAGGCAGTTCAGCCCATCTAGTCCCTGCTGAAACCATTTAAACTACCTATCCCCATTGACCTGCACCAGGACCTCAGCCTACCATATCCATACTATCCATGTATCCAAACTTCTCTTGAATATTGAAATTGAGTTTGCATGCACCACTTGTGCTGACAGCTCATTCCACACTCTCCTAGACCTCTAAGTGAAGAAGTTTCCCCTCATGTTCCCATTAAACTTTTCACTTTTCACCCTGTGGCTATGACCTCTGGTTGTAGCCCCACCCAACTTCAGTGGGAAAAGCTTTCTTGCATTTACCCTATCTATACCCCTCATAATTTTGTATACCTCTAGCAAATCTCCTCTCATTCTCCTATGTTCTAAAGAATATAGTCATAACCTATTCAATTTTTCCTTATACCTCAGGTGCTTCAGACCCGGCAACATACTTGTAAATTGTCTCTGCATTCTTTCAATCTTGTTTACGTCTTTCCTATAGGTTACCAAAACTGCACACAATGATCCAAATTAAGACTCACCAACGTCTTATTCAACTTCAAAGTAACAGAAAATGCTGGAGACAGCATCGATGGAAAAGAGTAAATAGTTGACATTTCAGGCCAAGACCCTTCAACAGGTTGCTGAATTCCTCCGGCATTTTGTGTGTGTTGCTTGGATTTCCAGCATCTGCAGATTTTCTTGTCTTTCTGCTACTATTACACTGCAAAGTGTCTTCTAGGAATGCCTACCCTGAAGAAGTTCAAATCTTCCCTTCGACAGGAGTTTAGTGAAACTTTCTCTCACAGCTCCCCTCTGTGAGCTCTGCTGTCCTCTGACTCTTTAAACAAATGGCCACCCGATCCCACTACCACAGGAAACATGTCTTTGCCACCATCTTGTGCCACATGGCTTCCAGATCAGCTTTCAAGCTTCTGGAGTCAGACCCCCTGAGGACCCCAGGTCCTTGCATTCAATCGACCGCTTCTCCCACTACTTCTCCAGCTGTGTTATATGCACCATGCTTTCCGCTATGAGGGGGGTACCTGGGGACCCTCTCCCAGTCGCTTCCACAGCTCCAGGATTCTCTCTCCACCGCCTGCATTGGACCTAGGTCCTGCTGAAAGGTCTCGGCCTGAAACATCAACTGTTTATTCTTTTCCATAGATGCTGCCTGAGCTGCTGAGTTCCTCCAGCAT
Organism: Mobula birostris; assembly: GCF_030028105.1. Lineage (NCBI taxonomy): Eukaryota > Metazoa > Chordata > Chondrichthyes > Myliobatiformes > Myliobatidae > Mobula > Mobula birostris. The sequence goes on from NC_092370.1 coordinate 124,677,091, forward strand.
TTTGGGTGCGTTGCTTGGATTTCCAGAATCTGCAGATTTTCTCTCCCTTCTTCAACACTTAACATTGATCTTTTGTACTCAAGACATTGATTTATGAAGGCCATTATGCCAAAAGCTTTCTTTACAAATCTGTCTACCTGTGACACCACTTTCAAGGAATTATGTATCTGTATTCACAGATTCCTTTGTTCTACTACACTCCTCAGTGCCCTACCACTCACTGAGTAAGTATCACTGGTCCGTAATATAGCCCCCTTAACATGGTCATACCTTTCTCATTTCTCAGTTCCACACATAACACCTCACTAGTCGAGTTCTCCAGTCTGTGCTAATGGAGCACTGCTGTGACATTTTCCCTGACTCGTAATGCCACCCCTCTTCCTTTAACTCCTCCCACTCTGTCATTTCTAAAACAACAAAATCCCATAATATTGAGCTGCCAGTCCTGTCCCTCCAGCAACCAAGTCTTACTAATGGCTACAATGTTATAATTCCAGGTGTTGATCCATGCCCTGAGCTCATCCGCCTTTCCTATGATACTTCTTGTATTGAAATATACAGATCTCATGACACTAGTTGCACCATGCTCAACTTTTTGATTCATGATTTGTCTGAGGTCTTGCCAACCTCAGGTGCCTCCACAACCACTCCACTAACTGTTCTGGCTCTCTGGTTCCCATCCCCCTGCAACTCTAGTTTAAACCCCACCATGCAGCATTAACAAACCTTCCCACTAGGATATTAGCCCCCCTCCAGTTCAGGTGCAAACCCAACTTCCCTGGAAGAGAGCCCAGTGATCCAAAAATCTTATGCCCTCCCTCCTACACCAACTCCTTAACCATGTATTGAACTGATAATCTTCCTAGTTCTGGCCTCACTGGCACTGGGCACAGGTAGCAATCCTGAGATCACAACCCTGAAGGTCCTGCCCTTTAACTTAGCACTTAACTTCCTGAACTCCCTTTGCAGAGCCTCGTCACTCAGCCTACCCACGTCATTGGTACCTTCATGGACCATGACCTCTGACTGTTCACCCTCCCACTCAAGAATGCTGAGGACTCAGTCTGAGACGTTCCAGGCCCTGGCACGCAGGGGGCACATACCACCCAGGAATCTTGTTCTCACCCACAGAACCTCCTGTCTATTTTCCTAACTAATGAGTCCCTGCCTTCCTTTAATTTGCTCTTGATAATCAATCCCAAACATCAATTGATTGCTGGTCAAAGTTCTGTTACTCTGCCACGACCCATCACCATCTTTTTCTACTCAGGCAGTGGACCTGAATGAAATACCTTCCTTTCAGACTTCCAGTGTCTGGATTGGTCACTGGTCAAAGCTCTACTATCAAGGCCTTCAGCTGAATCCACCTTTAAAACTCCAGTTCTTGCTCTATCTCTAGTGATTGAAAGAGACTTCTTTATTTAGATGACAGGGAATATTTGATATTTTTGACAGGGCTATTGCGGCTCAGAATAGTACTGTTGCGGAATGAATGGAGGTATTACTTTTAACGTGATCACCCAATCTGCATTTGGTTTCTCCAATGTAAAGGGATTTGGAAAAAGTTTTGGGATACGAGCCAAATGCAGCCAATGGGACTAGCTCAGTTTGGTGTCTTGGTGGACGTGGATGAATTGTGCAGAGGTTCTGTTTCCTAGTTGTATAGCCCTATGGCATCAGGAGCACTGAGTACAGTACATTAGATTGGAAGAAGTTCAACTGAATTGCTGCTTCATCTGGAAAGGTGTATGAGTCCATGGTTATTAGGAAAGGCAGAGGTATGTTTAAAATGAAATTCAATAGAAACTTACGAATGTAGGGTTAGTACAGGAAAGTGAAACTGAGGTATAAGATGGGCAGCAAACTAAATAGCCAACAGAGATCTTGGCTCAAAACATCAACAGCTTATTTCCTTCCATGGATGCAACATGACCTGCTGAGCTCCTCCAGCATTTTGCATGTGTTGTTGCTTCCACGAATAATTTGTTCTTATATTCTCGTTCTGCTTGGCCTCACAAATCCTTTTCAGGAGGCAGCACAATGCGCACAGAATTTCTTTTGTACCACAGATGAAGAAATAGCACTGCTGATCTTTTATCAAAACCATTTGCTTCTTCCTCTGTTAGCAAAATAGCTCATCTGGTATGCTAACCACATTCTCTGGCTTGTGGGCAGAGGAGTTTGAGACACTTACAGGAAGTCTCCAGCTCCTGTCTTGTTCAAAGCTCGCGGCCTAACATGAGACAAACATAAATCACTAAAAACGCCATCCAGATATTGTTATGTGAGATGTGTAATGTTTGCGATAGTATGTTTGTATGTCTAATTGGAGCTAATTGGAACACATCTAGCCAGGATCAGGGAGGCTAAAGACAGGTACAGGAGGAAGCTTGAGTGGAAACTCCAGCAGTAACAACATGAGAGAGGTCTAGAGGGGGATGAGGACCATCACTGGGTTTCGGCAAACTAGCAACAGAGGAGCTGAAGGCAGTGTGGACAGGGCCAACGAACTTAACCTGTTCTTTAACAGATTTGACATTGTGACCCCTGCCCATCCCCCACATGAGCCATCTGTGGTCGGCCTCCAACCAACACATATTCCACTCTTCCCTTCTACTCCTCCTCACAGTCCCCCACCCTGCTCTCATGATCATACCCCTCCCCCACACAAAACCACCAAGGTGGGCTTCACGGCTGAACAGGTGAGAAGACAGCTGAAACGTCTCAACCCAAGCAAGGCTGCAGGACCGGATGGTATCAGTACCAGGGTGCTCAAAGCCTGTGCCCCTCAGCTATGTGGAGTACTTCACCATGTATTCAACCTGAGCCTGAGGCTCCGGAGGGTTCCTGTACTGTGGAAGACGTCCTGCCTCGTCCCTGTGCCGAAGACGCCGCGCCCCAGCGGCCTCAATGACTACAGACCGGTGGCATTGACCTCCCACATCATGAAGACCCTGGAGAGACTTGTTCTGGAGCTGCTCCGGCCTATGGTCAGGCCACACTTAGATCCCCTCCAGTTCGCCTACCAGCCCCGACGAGGAGTTGAGGATGCCATCGTCTACCTGCTGAACCGTGTCTACGCCCACCTGGACAAGCCAGCGAGCACTGTGAAGGTCATGTTTTTTGACTTCTCCAGTGCGTTCAACACCATCCGCCCTGCTCTGCTGGGGGAGAAGCTGACAGCGATGCAGGTGGATGCTTCCCTGGTATCATGGATTCTTGATTACCTGTCTGGCAGACCACAGTACGTGTGCTTGCAACACTGAGTGTCCGACAGAGTGATCAGCAACACTGGGACTCCACAGGGGACTGTCTTGTCTCCCTTTCTCTTCACCATTTACACCTCGGACTTCAACTACTGCACAGAATCTTGTCATCTTCAGAAGTTTTCGAATGACTCTGCCATAGTTGGATACATCAGCAAGGGAGATGAGGTTGAGTACAGGGCTACGGTAGGAAACTTTGTCACATAGTGTGAGCAGAATTATCTGCAGCTTAATGTGAAAAAGACTAAGGAGCTGGTGGTAGACCTGAGGAGAGCTAAGGTACCGGTGACCCCTGTTTCCATCCAGGGGGTCAGTGTGGACATGGTGGAGGATTACAAATACCTGGGGATACGAATTGACAATAAACTGGACTGGTCAAAGAACACTGAGGCTGTCTACAAGAAGGGTCAGAGCCGTCTCTATTTCCTGAGGAGACTGAGGTCCTTTAACATCTGCCGGATGATGCTGAGGATGTTCTACAAGTCTGTGGTGGCCAGTGCTATCATGTTTGCTGTTGTGTGCTGGGGCAGCAGGCTGAGGGTAGCAGACACCAACAGAATCAACAAACTCATTCGTAAGGCCAGTGATGTTGTGGGGATGGATCTGGACTCTCTCACAGTGGTGTCTGAAAAGAGGATGCTATCTAAGTTGCATGCCATCTTGGTCAATGTCTCTCATCCACTACATAATGTACTGAGTGGGCACAGGAGTACATTCAGCCAGAGACTCATTCCTCCGAGATGCAGCACAGAGCGTCATAGGAAGTCATTCCTGCCTGTGGCCATCAAACTTTACAACTCCTCCCTTGGAGGGTCAGACACCCTGAGCCGATAGGCTGGTCCTGGACTTATTTCATAATTTACTGGCATAATTTACATATTACTATTTAACTATTTATAGTTCTATAAATTTCCCCCGGGATCAATAAAGTATGACCATGACTATGACTATGACTATGTAATCCTCGTTTGTAAACGGCATCTGGCCCTTCAATTTCCCCATCTCCTTTAAAAATGTCTTACCCAATGATGTTTAGGTTCGGACCCCTTTCAAATCAATTTCTGTTCATTTTATTCTCTCTCCTCTTCTGTTCAAACTTTCACCCATCCACATACCATGACCCACACAGGCAACACACATCTCTAACTGCCATCGAGAGTGTGGTGGTGAAACCCCTTCATAAACTGTTGGAGCCTTGAAGTGAGGTTGCAAGGTGGTTTGTGAACCAATGCTGTGGCTGGCTCGGCCTGTTCAGAGGACAGCTCAGAATTAACCACTTTGCTGTGGGTCTGGACTTGTAGATCAGTAAGACTAGACTGAGTAAGTACAGCTGATTTCCTTCCCTAAAGCATGTGTAGCTACATATATTGTATCAAGATTTCTGTTAGACCACAGTTAGAAGTTTCAGCTACAAACTGCTAATTGTATTTGGATTTTGTTACGTACAGTGTCAGCGTCCAGTGGCCATCTCTTTGGTATCACAGCCACATGAGACAAACCTCTAGCAAGGCTCTAGTCAGTCAGTACAAAGTGAGTGGTTCTTTATGCATATTCCTCTCTGCGTGTTCATTTTCTGAAAGCTACCGCCAACTGCTTTCTTAGAAATCGTTTGATTTCATCAGAAGTTTACACACTGTTATTCTTGGGAACATTTCTCTACTTACCTTTATCTTCAGCCTTTCCTTTTCCTGGGATTTATCAAATCATAGAACATCATGTAGAAATAAAACTACTCATCTATGTAGGTCACAGTTAGGGTGAATAGGATAGATTCAATTGTGAGCCATCAGTGTAATAGCTGAGGGTTGACATAGAGATTTATAAAATTATGATTGGCATAAGATTACAGGGATAGTTAGTCCTTTTCCTAGAAAAAGGGAATCAAAAATGAAAGGATATTGTATAAAGGTGAGAAGGGAAAGATTTAAAAGGGATCCAACAGGCAACTTCTTCATGCTGAGGATGGTATGTATTTGGAACAAGCTGCCAGAGGAAGTGATTGGCGCAGGTACAATAACACAATCTAAAAATCAATTGGACAGAGACATGGATAGGAAAACCCTTAAAGTGATAAGGACCAAGTGTGGACAAACTGGACTAAGTTAGATGGGCATCTTGATTGGCATGAATGAGTTAGGCTGAAGGGACAGATTCTGTGCAGTATGACTCTATGTCTCTGTGACTCTACCCAATGTAATCCCACTTTTTGGCATTCTGCCTGTAGTCCTGCAAGTCACAGCTTCTCAAGATCACACAGTGTACTGAAGCAGCTTTTAGAGCTCCAGCCACTCTCGTTCAAATCTGTTTAGAGTTCTTCAGTGGTGGATAAATTCTTGATTAGTGAGGGCATGAAGGGATATTAGGAGAAGGCAGGAGATTGGGGCTGAGAGAAAAATGGATCAGTCATGATGAGATTGCGGAGCAGACATGATGGGCCAAATAATGCTCCTAGAACTCACGATTTTATGGTTTTTTTACCCTGGACACTTCAGTTACCTCCCACATCCCAAAGTATGAGGGTTAAATGGCTGCTGTAGATTGTTTCTAGTATACAGGTGGATGGTAGAATCTGAGGGGATCTGATGGAAACGTGAAGGCAATATAACAGGCTTAGTGCAGATGGGTACATGATGGTCAGAGCAGACTCAGTGGGCCGAGGAGCCCATTTCTATGCAGGTTGACTCCCAGCTTCTATGTTTTTAAAAGAGAAAAGGATATCGACCAATATCACTAAGGATTTCTCGACCATCGCTAACCTATATGTGAAAATCTTTCCCCACAATATGTTCACAATGATTTTCCCGCTCTAAAAGTAGAGGGCAAACGTTTAAGGTGAGTAGTAGGTTTTTCACCCAGAGGCTATTGTGTAGAAGGGATAAGCTGCCAGAGGAAGGGGTAGAGATGGTAACAGGTACAAAGTCTAAAAGACATTTGGACGGGAAAATGGATAGAAAAGGTTAAGAGTGATAAAGGCCAATTCAGACAAATGGGACTAGCTCAGGTTAGAACCTTAGTTGGCATGGAAAAGATGGGCTGAAGGGCCTGTTTCGAAGCTGCATAATTGTGTGACTCTGGGCCTCTGTAATCCCCCTCTAATCCTTCTACTGGTGTATTTAAGTCCAAGGATAGCAAACTTTAATATTCATTCAAATTTGGAATTGGTAGGCGCTCCTGAACAGAAATAGTGTAGCACTAATACCCACTGTGTATTGCCCTGTGCCAATGTAAGCATTAAATGTCAACTTAATCCAAGTTCCCTCAACAGTAATAATTATTTCCACCACTTTATTCAACATCCAGCTGGATGGTTGCATGAATTACACAGCCTGTTGACAATCGGATTATCAGATGTTAACAGGCAGGTGAAAGTTCCATGAAAACAAAGTTTAGGAGTAACCTCAAATACCACAAGACTATATAAACAGCACTTTGTAGGCTACTGCCACAAATTATAGAGGATAAGATGGTCTAACATTATGTGCTAAACAGCTCTCTCTATAATGTATCAGGGACGAGTCACATTATGTACCCTTGGCTTACTTTCTACACAAATTGATCGACTTGATCTGCAGCATCTTGCATGTATGCAGCACTTGTATCGGAACAACATGCTCCAAAGACCTTCACAAGCGCCATTATCAAACAAGGTTTGATACTAAACCATACAGGGATGTTCTAGCCAAAGTTTGGTCAAAGAAGGGAGCTTAGGATGCCTCCTGAAGCAGGAAAAATATAGGGAGGCAGAGAAGTTGGGAAGGATATTCTGGAGCATAAGTTCTCAGCAACTGAGAAATGGAAAATGAACCTCGTAGCTTGACAGTCTGCAAGAAGATAGAAGGAAAGGGCAGGGCCACAGAGAGATTTACTTTACTATATTGCCACCAAACAATTGATACTACAGCGTACAATCATCACAGTGATATCTAACTCTGCGCTTCGCGCTCCATGGAGTACAAATCAATAGTAAATAGTAAAAATTTAAATTATAAATCATAAATAGAAAATAGAAAAGGGAAAGTAAGGTAGTGCAAAAAACCGAGAGGCAGGTCCAGATATTTGGATAGTACGGCCCAGATCCGGGTCAGGATCCGTTCAGCAGTCTTATCACAGTTGGAAAGAAGCTGTTCCCAAATCTGGCCGTACGAGTCTTCAAGCTCCTGAGCCTTCTTCCAGAGGGAAGAGGGATGAAAAGTGTGTTGGCTGGGTGGGTCATGTCCTTGATTATCCTGGCAGCACTGCTCCGTCAGCGTGCGGTGTAAAGTGAGTCCAAGGACGGAAGATTGGTTTGTGTGATATGCTGGGCTGTGTTTACAATCTTCTGCAGCTTCTTCCAGTCTTGGACAGGACAACTTCCATACCAGGTTGTGATGCACCCCAGAAGAATGCTTTCTACGGTGCATCTATAAAAATTAGTGAAGGTTTTAGGGGACAGGCCAAATTTCTTTAGCTTTCTCAGGAAGTAAAGGCGTTGGTGGGCCTTCTTCGCAGTGGACTCTACTTGGTTGGACCAAGTCAGGTCAATTGTGATATTGACCTCGAGGAACTTAAAGCTTTTGACCTGTTCCACTTGTGCACCACTGATGTAAATGGGGTCATGCGATCCGCTACTCCTTCTGAAGTCAACAACCAATTCCTTCGTCTTGCTGACATTGAGGGATAGGTTATTGTCTTCGCACCATGCCACCAGGTTCTTAATTTCCTCTCTGTACTCAAACTCATCATTACCCGAGATACAGCCTACAATTGTGGTGTTATCAGCAAACTTATATATTGAGTTCGATGGAAACTTGGCTACACAATCACGGGTGTACAGTGAGTACAGCGGGGGGCTGAGTACAGAGCCTTGTGGGGCACCAGTGTTCAGAGTGATTGTAGAGGAGAGCTTGTCCACTATTTTTACAGCCTGGTTCCTGTCTGTGAGGAAGTTGAAGATCCAGCTGCAGATCTGAGTGCTAAGGCCCGGGTTCCGGAGCTTAGGAATCAGTTTATTTGGAATGATGGTATTAAAGGTAGAGCTGTAGTCAATGAAAAGGAGCCTTACTTATGCGTCTTTATTCTCCAGGTGTTTTAGGGAGGAATGTAGGGCCAGAGAGATGGCATCTGACGTTGACCTGTTGCTCCGGTAGGTGAATTGCAAAGCATCGAGGTTGACCGGTAGGCTGTGGTTGATGTGTGCCATAACCAATCGCTCGAAGCACTTCATAGGAATTGATGTCAGAGCCACAGGTCGATAGTCATTCAGGCGTGCCACTTTGCTCTTCTTTGGCACCGGGATTATTGTTGCCTTCTTAAAACATGAGGGGATCTTACACTGAAGCAAGGAGCAGTTGAAGATGTCAGCAAACACTCCAGCTTGCTCGCTTGCACAGGCCTGGAGAACCCGTCCCGGGACGTCATCTGGGCCCGTCGCCTTCCTCGGATTTATCTTCAGGAAGGCCCTTCTAGCATCCTCCTCGGTGAAGATGAATCTCGATGCCACCAGGTCCGGTTCATCCAGAGGGAGCGGGACGCTCCCTCTTTACAAAGAAGGATTAGAATTTTAAAGGAAGAAAGGCCCATAATAATAAAACTTTTTATGTCCTTTTCAAGATGTCCCAAAGTGCTTTACAGCCATATTTGAAGTTTAGTAATTGCAATGATGAGGAAAATGTGGCAGCCAATTTGTGCACAGCAAGTTCCCACATACAGCGATGCAATGTGCAGTATGTAGTTTACTGGGTGATAAATATTTACCAGGATAATTGGGATAAGTCCTTCTTTCCCCTTACATTCAGCTAGGAGAACAGATGAAGCTCAATCACACCTAAAGACCAGCATCTCCGACTGAACAGCACTCTCTTTAGAGCGGCTCTCTCATGGCACCAGAGACGTAGGTTCAATCCTGACCTTGGGTGCTGCCTATGTGAATTATGTACACTCTCCACATGACCGTCTTGATTTCCTCCGGATGCTCAACTTTCGTCTCACATCCCAAAAACGGAGGTTAATTTGTCATTATAACTTGCCCTGAGCATTTAGATCAATGGCAGAAACCAGGCGATGTTTATTAGGATGTGGGAAAAATTGAATTGATATAGGATTTGATGGATAGGTAAATGGGTTGGTGTAGACTCAATAGACAAATGGCCTGTTTTTGTGCTGTATAACTCTATACCTGGGCTCCCAACCTTTTTTATGCCATGGACCAATACTATTAAGCAAAGGGCTGTGGACCCAGGTTGGGAACCCCTGCCCTATACTAATATTGAGTCTTTCCAAACTGATCAGGGAAAGTGAATTAGTGATACTCCAGCTGAGGAAGATCATCACCTCAGCATTGTAATTGGCAGAAGCTTCGTTTGTTCAGAGTGAAAACAACAGGCATTCCTGGAGATGTATCTAAGTAGAGCACGCCCTGGTTGTAAATCATTTCTATAGCACTAGTTAACTTAAAGTAATGACTTCCTCACTTTGTAATTAAACTTCAAAAGAATAAGAGCATTGACTAACAAAGGCTTCCTGTATTTCTTTAACTTTGTTTCAAAACAAAAAAAACCTCTTCCACTGATCTTGAGTAAAAGTGAAAAACAGATTATTGTAGTTGCCAGGTTTAACTTACACAACGAGAAATTTCTCAATGAAAATTGTCACCTCAATGTGGTTTTATTGGTGCAGGAATACCAACATACTGGCAGATATCAAGTCCTTCCATGTATGAACAAGAATCGTTTTTATTGGTTCATTTTCTGGCACAAACATTGAACCATAGTATTACACTTACAGAACCAATCAACTCATAGTTTTTGTGCTTGTCATTCAATTAATCACTGGCTATCATCACCTTCTTAATAATAGGGTGAATAACAATTTCTCTTCATTGCGTGTGTGTGATCAAGGCAATTGTGAGTATCATACAGGGTTAAGGCTGCTTTTGTGTGTGGGTATGAGTAGTTAATGGGTAGGAAGAATTTGCTTGTGTAGGAAGAATTGGGTAGGAAGAACTTTTGCTCTGCTCTATACCTTTCCACTATAACAGTACAAGAATGAGAGGAAAAGCACCAATCGTCTTTGCAATGGCAAACCCAACAGATGTGTACCTCAATTCATTTAATAGCCTCACCGGCTGGTGCATTAATTAACTTCCTAAGGCTATTTGTCCATAATTATCCTGGTAATAAGTTTTAATACAACGCCCATGATAGCTGGAAGCCACAATTGTCTGGAATATTTGTAGTGACTAGAAAGGTTCATGAAGAAGAAAGCAATATCCCCATCTTTCCACATGCCCAAACAGCGTCAGTAGATTTAACGGTGGGTCTCAGCTGTACAGCATTAGTATTGAAGTTCAATTATTAGTTTATTTGCCCAAACCAGGGGAATGGTGTGAGCACAGGAACTGATCTCAATGTACCTGGAGTAGAAACAAGAAAACCTTAATCCTACTACACAATGTATGTATGTTTCAATGTTACAAAAGGGCACCTTGGAGTTAAGCTAGAAAACACTGAAGGATTCCCTACACAGCACAATGTAATGTCAGATTACACTGCAATATTATATCTATGTATCTCCAAACAGAATTCTTGTTATTCTTTTCTGGATTTATTCTTAAGGCCAGTTGGTATCAGAAGCACAGTAAGGCATCAGGGTAAAGCCATCACAGTGTTGTTACCCAAAACATCATTACAAATTCCTACAGATGAAGTCCACTGCCTCTAAAGGAGACCAGGGTGTTGCTGTTCTCACCATTCAGATTTTATACAATGCAGTTACGTGCAGGAGTATAATAGTTAGGTTACCGGACTAGTCTCCAAAGGCCTGGGTGATCGATTGCAAATATCAGCTTGAATCTACCACCACTAATGAAGAACTTATATTCAAGTGATTCAATAAGTTTGGAATTACTGTAATGGTGAAAATGAATCCACCCAGTACTACCTTACCTATCATCCTGGCCAATAGGATATTGGTTCTTACTGCCTCACACGCTAGATATCCTCCTTTCTCCCTTCTCCCATCAGTGGAAGGTACAAAAGATGGAGAACATGTACCACCACACTCAAGTCCAGCTTGCATCCCAGTGTTATCGGACTCTTGAATGGAACTGTCCTGTGCTAAACATGAACTCTTGATCTCCCAGTCCATTTATTTATTTGATAGCTAGATACTTAGAGATGCAGCACGGTAGCAGGCCCCTCCCAGCCGATGAACTCATACCACCCAATTATACCCATGTTAGAAAATAACCTACTAATCCGTATGTCTTTGGAATGTGGGAGGAAACTGGAGCACCCAGAGGAAACACATGCAGTCATGGGGTGAACAGGCAAACTCTTTGCAGACAATGCAGGAATTGAACTCAGATCGCTAGGACTGTGATATCGTTACACAAACTGCTACGCTACCGTGCTTCCCCAATGTATTTCATCATGGCCTTTACATCTTACTTGTTTCCTGCACCACACCTTCTCTATACTTGGGACACTACTGTATATCCTGCATTCTGTTTTCTTTTTACTACCTGGATGCACTTATATATGACAGGATCTGTCTGGCTGGAACACAAACAAAAGTTTTTCACTGTATCACAGTACATATGATAATAATAAACCAATGTCAAAACGCCCTGAAATGGTCTAGCAACATATCCCAATCGAAGGTAATTAGAGGTACATTCCAGCTAATGTTGCCCATATCCCATGAATGAACAAAAAATGAATCATTTCAAAATTTGTTTTAATGGAGCTGAAAAGAGGGTGATTTTCAACATCACTGTTTACATGGAAGTAATTATCAAAGGAAGGTTGGTGTAAAGTACCTGTACAGAACCTTGTTCTAGCAACTTTGTTCCAATGCCACAAGTTTAGCAATTAGATCAGAAGACAAATCAATATCCCAAGCCAGTTGGTCAACAGCCATTTGGACAACCTAAAGCCAATTCTAAATGGTCTCTAATTGATCACAAACACTCCTGCCCAAAGCAAGTGGAAGACTCCTTTCATACGGAGTGGGGTAGGAGGAGCAGAAATGGAGAGAGAGGCAGCTGTTTTCACTTTGTCCCAGTGTAGAAAGGTGGCTAAACGCCATTCGGTAAACATTTCCACTGGGTGAAAGTTTCCAGCTGCAGCATAAACACATCACAACTTTCTGCTAGGTGATCTGCTCCCACATATAACTTCTCCTTCCTTTCCTAGTGGGCCACATACTTCGAATTTTGGCTTAGAAAAGAGTGAGCTTTTCGGCCTGAATGCTTTTCTACTGTCATGCTGTCAGTTAAGGCACATTAAAATGGAGACACAAGAGACTGCAAATGCTGGAATGTGGAGCAACACACAAGAAACTGAAGGAACTCAGCAGGTCAGGCAATATACTGTACAACACCTCATATTCTGTCTGGGTGGTCTATAACCCAAGGATATGTGCAATAAATTCTCTAACTTCAAGCAATTTGCTCCCCCTCTGTCACTTTTATCTCTTCTCCTGATCTGTCCAATTCCTCCTGCATGTTGTGTAGGTTTGTTCCATTCAGGCAGGGAAAGATTGGCGGGGTAAAGGAACAAGAGAATTGGAACATCTAGTCAACAGGAAGAAAGCCACATACTTAAAGTTTAGGAAGTAAGGATCAGGCAGGGATCTTATAAGGTAACCAGGAGGAGCTTAAAAAGAGACGAGAGCTAGAAGGGGATATGAGAAGTCCCTGGTAAGTAGGATTGAGGAAAATCCCAAAGCATTTGACATGTATGTGAAGAATAGGAGGATAACTAGAGTGGGGGATAAGACCAATCAGGGATTAATGAGTGCCTCAGTATTCTCCATTGAGATGGACCTTGATGAATTAGAGTATGCTAATATGCTGGAATGTGTTGACTTTAAGAAAGAGGATGTGCTAGGATTTTTGAAAAACATTAGGATGGATATATCTTCAGAGCAAGACAAGATATGCCCCAGATTACTATGGGAAGCAAGGAAAGAGAATCAATGGTAAAAATTTGGGAATTGTAAGATAGTGTGTCTTACATCAGTGATGGGCAAATTTTTAGAGTGAATTATTAGAGGCAAGATTTACGTGCATTTGGAGAAGCATGGTCTCATTAGGGAAAGACAGCATGGCATTGTAAGGGGCAAGTTGTCTCTCACGAACCAGATTAAATTCTTTTCAGAACTGTCAAAACAAACTGATGAAGGTAAAGCAATGTATGTGGTGTATATGGATTTTAGTAAGGCGTTTGACAAAGTTTCCCATGGTAGGCTCAATCAGAAAGCCAAGAGGCATGGGATCCAGGGAAACTTGGCTGTATGAATTCAGAATTGGCTTCTCCATAGAAGGCAGAGAATGGTAGTAGATGAAGTGTATTCTGCCTGAAGGTCCATGCCAGTGATATTCTGAAGGAAACTGAGGCTTTATAGGCTTTGCTCAGACCACATGGAGTATTGTGAGCAGTTTTGGGCCCCTTATCTAAGAAAATACATGCTGCATGGGTCATTTAAAGTTGCCACATAAGTTAATAGGTGTCTGGAGACCTGGCCTTCAGCAGATGGGGGACTGAGTTCAAGAACTCACAATAAAATGTTACAGTTCTATAACTCTGGTTAGACCATACTTGGAATATTATGCTCATTTCTGGTTGGCTTATAGAAAGGATGTGAAGTTTTAGAGAGGGGCACAGGAGATTTGCCAGGATACTGCCCAGTTTAAATAGCATGTCTTATGAGATGTTGAGTGCGCTGGGGCTTTTCTCTTTGGCGTACTGAAGGATGAGAGGTGACCTGATAGAATGTATCAGATAATAAGAGATATAAATAGAACTGAAAGCCAGCACCTTTTCCCTAGGTTGGAAGTGGCTAATATGAGGAGGTATCATTTTAAGGTCATTAGAGGAAAGTATAGAGGGATGCCAGAGTTAAGATTTTTGCATAGGGAGCAGTGAGTGTGCTGCCAGGGGTGCTGGTAGAGGCAGATACATTAGGGAGATTTAAGAGACTCTTAGATAGCCACATGAATGATGGAAAAATGCAACACTACGTGGGAGCAAAAGCTAGATGGATCTTGGAGGAGGTTAAAAGATTTATACAACATTGTGAGTGGAAGGGCCTATACTGTGCTAAGTTCTAAGTTCTATTTACACCTGCCCCAGCACTCCCTTTACCCTGTTTCTTCCCCTCCTGCACCAACTCCATCTGCCTGTTGTCCACACACTCCTCCCCCACTATCCCTTTCTGTCTACCACACCTCCTTTATTTCTTCCCATGCTTACCTTTCAGATACCAACATCTGCAGTTCCTTGTTGCCTTCACCTATCACCTTACAGCCTCTGTCACTTGACCCTTCTGTCAGCCTATCACTCCTCCACACTGGATCCACCAGTACTTGCTCTTTATTCCGGCTACCTTTCTTCTAGCTTTCAATCCAGATCAAGGTTGACGACTGTCCATTTCCCTCCACAAATGTAGCCTGCCTCGTTGAGTTTCTCTAGCATCTTTTATGTGGCACACATTAAGTACTGGCCAACTCATTAGTAGTTGCATAAGCTCACAAGCATAAACTTCCAAACTGTTAGCCTTCTCCCAAACCAGTCTTCATTGCCTGTCCTGCACTAGATTGGATCACAGTCATCGATCAAACTTCCTCAAGCTCATAAAGCCCTGTCTTTTTTAACCCCTTTCACTTTCCCAGAAGGGAAGTATGACTGCTGGATAAAATTAAAACCATGTAAAAAATATTTCCCCAGTGCATGGGCTGAACAAAAAGAGAGGAAGTATCTGTTTAGTATCGAGTGGCCTTTTCTCCAACAAGTCATTACTTCTCTTCTGATCCAAATTGTTCACCCGGAACTAAACTGAATGAAAAATGATGCCTCCACAGGAAAGAAAAAGTATGTTAGCACCAGAACTTCAGAAATAACACCTTGCAGAGAAGTTACAACCACCAGGTTTTTTTAAAAAGAAAAATTGGCAGATGTTGTATTCAGGATTTGAGCTATTCATTAGCCTGGAACTATTTAAGTAGCTATTATAAAACTATAATTTATGGGTATGTGCTTTGACTGTGTGGTTCCTTATTAGGACTGGATACAGATGAAAGCATATTGACACCAGTGCAGAACAAATTGAGGAAAGAGGTTTCAGGATCCCTGGAAAAAATTGATGAGCGGAAGTCAATGGATAATTATTTGGAAAGATTGACTTTTTTGTAAAACAACTAATACTGAGAAACTCATTGGTTTAATTTGTTTGTATTCAGTTTGTGAATCGATGAGACATAGAGAGATTGGGCTACTTACAGTACGTGATGATGCACGAATGCCAGCAGCCATGGGACAATATCTCACAACTCTCAGGCTTGTTTTCAGCTCCCTCCATTCAGTTTCCTATCTCTATAAACTCTCCACTTTTCCTCTGGACAAATCTGTACTACTCCAATTTTGATCTGTTAGAACTGGAATTGGAATTTTTTGTGGCCCAATTATATGTGATCCATATATATGGATATATATATCGAGAGAGACAGAGAGAGAGAGAGAGAGAGAGAGAGAGAGAGAGATCATTATAAATTATCCTGTGATTAGACTAGAGTTATTTAGATGGGTTTCTGGGCAATGTGGCTCATTGGGCATATAGGCTTGTTCCGTGCTGTACCTCTAAATAAAAAATAAAAGATATAGTTGCAGTTACCAAGAAAGTGCAGTGCAGATAGACGAATAAGGTATGATGGTCATGACAGGGTAGATTAGCAGACCAAGAGTTCATCATTTTGCAAATAAAGTTTCCTTCTCACAGTGTTATAGATGCTTTCTTTGAGCCTGGTGGAACATGCTCTTGGGCTTTTGTGTCTTCTGCTCAACAGGAGAGGGAACAGGAGAGAATGACTGAGATGGAAATGGTGCTTGTTATGATAGCTGCTTTCTCAAAACAGTGAAACTGTTGATAGAGTCAATGGAGGAGAGATTGGTTTGCAAGATGAACTGGTGCTGTATTCACCACTCTCTTCAGTTTCTTGCAGTCCTAAGGCTGATTTATACTTGCGCATACTAGTTTGCGCTCTAGCTTACACAAGTGGGCTACGCCATTGTGAGCATTTATACTTGTGTGTTGGTGTGTCTGCGTCTCTCTGCAATTCACTGCCAAAGTACTAGTTGGCGGTGGGGTTTCTATGTCACTGTGTTGAGTTTCTTCGTGCTGAAACTCAACATGAAGAAACTCAAACTTCAAACAATGGCGACTGAAACTGTCTGTGAATTTTCTGTGCTTGTCCAGCCACTGAGAGACATGGACGAGGAAATGCATTTCAAATGTTTTCGGATGTCGGCAGGTAGATTTGATGATTTGGTTCATCGTCTCCAACCATTTATTTCACATCAGTGTACACACAGTATACTCAGAGACTGGCAATCACCATTCAAGTTTTAGTTTCAGGTGGAAGTCAACAAGCTGTAGCAGCTAGCTACAAACTGGCATCAAGCACAGGGTCCTCCATGATTTTGGAGGTCTGTAAAGCTTTATGGAAAGCATTGCAGCCAGAATTCCTCCTCTGCTCTTCAGTCGCCCAATGGGAAGCTATTGCAGTATAGGAGGAAATGCGATGCTACCAAGCGGACCAATCACAGCTGTTGCGGTCTGCGATGCCGCGACTCGTAGTTACATTTTGGGAGAGGTGCACGTTAGGCTACGGCGTAGGGTTCGGCGTAGAGTACAGCGTAGGGTTCGCGGCTATGCCGTACCTACGGCGTACATTTGACACAAAAGTGTAAGTCAGCCTTTAGACAGAGCAGGTCTGAAATGCACTGGAGTGAAGGTACATTCAATTGTAGCATTCAGAATGGAGCTGACTTTGCCCCTGAAAGGGAAAAAAAACATAAATCTGGGGAAAGTGAAGGAATGGTACTGGCTGGATTGTTCTGGTGTGAAGCTGTACAGAGTCAATTGGCTTAATGGCCTCCATCTATGCCGGAGTTATTCCATGATTGAGATGAAACCTGACGGTGGTATCCAGTCTGCAGCCCAGTCCTCCTTGTCAGAGGCCAGGCAGCCAATCAGTGGACAGGATGGGGTGGTACTTGGTTCATCCGCATACTTGATACATCAGCAGTGCCCTGCAGTCCCAGGCAGCTGAGAATTTGAGGAGGAAGAGTGATGAGGGAACAGGACACCACTTCTTACGGTGAGAGTGGTACAGGGTTTCAGTTTATTTACCAATGTACAGTGTAAAGCTTTAAATGGCATTCCATCAAGGCAGATCACACCATATATTCCATATATATCCGGGTAGTAAAATGGAAAGCAAAATGTGAAATACAGTGTTGGAATTACGGAGGAAGTGCAGTGCAGGCAGACAGTGTAACGGTGGGAGCTGATGCAGCACTTGCTGTGGGGAGGGAGTGCTTCTGTTGCACAGGTAAATGGGATAGCATGCACAGAGACAAGCTGGCAAGGCAGTTGTCTCACAAGAGGAAGAGCAGTCAGATTTCATGATATTCAAATGTTTAATCATAGGGTCAGGCATTCAGATAACGCTGTAGCAGGCCTTTCTGCCCATCGTATCTAAGCTGAGCATTTTTACTCATCTATTACAGAACCTACCCTTCTGTTCTTAATGACCTCAAACTAGAAACTCACAGTGCTGAATAAAACATCCCTTTCCATCAAATTTTTAGGCATTCCTCTTTGACTTGGCTTTTCATCACTTGATCTGTGTTCTGTACCACTCTTCCCTCGTACTGTCTCAATGTACTGATGCGGTGAAATGATCTCTATGGGTGGCATGCAGAACTATGTCTTCCACTACACCTCAGTATGTGTGATAATAGTAAACCAATTTCTTCGGCACTAAACCTTGAACTGCTGGTTGGATTTACGTTATTTGATTGTCACTCCTGTGAACCACCTTCAGAAATTTGGCTGTAGTCCACAATGCAGATTAGTTTGCATTAGGTTGAGTGTTGGAGGAGCAGGGAATGTGTTCATACTAAGATTCTCTGCTTCATTAAAAAAAACGCTGAGTACAGTCTCTGGTGCCTGAAGACAGAAAGTCCCATGACAGGATAGGTGTGATGTTCTATAGGGTGGTGCAAGAAAAGATCACTGCAGCCTTTACCTCTTGCAGGCTGTCACATAGTACAGGAAGAGGTTTAATGATCAGACGAGGGCGGTGCAGTAAGTGAAGGCATTTTTCTCCCCCTTTCAGCATCCTGTGTGAATAAAAGAGATGTATCTCACCTCTTTAGCTGCCATGGTTTCTCTGCATGTCTTTCACCTAATGACAGAGAAAAGACTCAATTCACCTGGATTGTTTGGAAACTGTATACCTTCATGTTGATGCCACAGCTATACTTGAATGGTCTTGCAGCAGGGGTATTTCATATGGATCAGCACCTAAAAGTTTTTACAATCATGGTAAGGACAAAGGGAAGGGTAACAAAAGAGCAGTTTTCAATCATGTTCCACCTTCTCCCAATTTTTGTTTGCAAGGAAAAAGTCTGTGGTTAAACCTTTCAGGTCAGACAGATATTCCCCCAGTTACAGAGAAAGTGTCATTTTTAATAGAAGTCTCTCCCATCAATGTCCAAGTATTTCCATACTTCACAATGTCTAACTACAGTACACCAACACTTTTGCAGTCTCAACAGCTTTGAGGCACAATCCTGGGCAATGTTTCAAATGGTTTTATTGATTAAAAGTAGATAATTTCAGGACACATACAGATGTGTAACATGTAAGAGAGTGGTAACAAGGCCTTTGTCATTGGGTTCATAGCCCTATGACCCGGACTTGGGCTCAGATCTCACTAGAAATATTCTGCAAAGCAATCACCCAGTCTATATTTGATTTCTCTAGTAGATTCAAGATTCAAGATTGCTTAATGTCATTTCCAGTAGGCAAGTGTAAAGGAGAACAAAATAATTGTTACTCCAGATCTGATTTAGTACAGAAAACACAGTAAGATAAAGAGCAGAATAATACAAAGCACAATAAATATAAATACATAAGACAGCTTATATACATGGATTGATTGTATATGAGTGCTAGACACAGGGGAGTCTGTACATGAAGTGACTCTGACAGGAAATGATAAAGTCGTGGTAGTAGGGGTTGTGGTGGGATGGGTTTGTGGGTGGAGATGTTGATCAGCCTTACTGCTTGGGAGAAATAACTGTTTTTGAGTCTGGTGATCCTGGTGTGGATGCGACATAGCCTCCTCCTTGAAGGGAGTGGAACATGAGCAGGGTGGGTGGGATCCTTCTTGATATTTCTGGTCTTTTTCTGGCATCTTTCGGTATATATGGCAGGGTAAGCTGGTGCCAGTAATGCACTGGACAGGTTTGACTACCCACTGTAGAGCCTCAGTGGAGGATTTAGGAACAGCACCTCATTTTTTGGTCTAAATATTTGGAGTTAACATTAAACAACAGGTTTGGATAAACCCCTTTTTTCTCTCCTTCCTGGTGGGACAGGCTTCAGGAGAAAAGTGGCTTACTTTTTCTCTTATTTCCTTGCTCTTGTGTTCTTATAATTTCACATGCAATTCCAAAACTATCAATTGACTTAGTAAGGTATCCAAGCTAAATGTTCTTGATTTCTCCAAGCCTTTCTGAATGATCATTAATCCTATCCTTCAGAAATGTTCCTGTAACTTGTCCCATCCACAATGTTAGAGCCAACAGGTCATAGAGTGAATCAGTTGAAAACAGAACCTTCAGTCCAATGCATCCACTGACCAAGTTGCCTATCTGAGGTAGCCCTATTTGCCTGCATTTGGGCCATATCATTCTAAACCTTTCCTATCCATGTACTTGTCCAAATATCTTTTAAATGGCTTTAAACCTACCGCTGCAGCTTCCTTTGGCAGTTCTTTACATATACTTACCATCCTCTATGAGAAGCTTGCCCTTCAGGTCTAAATCTTTCCCCTTTCACCTTGAATCTATGCTCTTTAGCTTTAAGCTGCCCTACCATGGGGGGGGGGAGGGGTGGAGATATCCATTTTACGTACACCCCTCATGATTTTATGAGCTCTATAACAGGGGTTCCCAATTTGGGATCTGTGGACCCCTTGCTTGATGACATTGGTCCATGGCATAAAAAATGTTGGAAATCCCTGCACTATAAGGTTATCCCTCAACCTCAGACATGTACAGACCTATATTTAAATAATCTATCATGCACTTCCATTTTAAATGATGGCACCAAAGATGAAATCCTTAATTCTTCTGCTCTTTCACGTGTTAGATGATACATTCAGAGCCTCTGTTGTTTCCTCCATAATTCTCTTCAACACCTTGGGATTCTGACTCTCAGTGCTTTTCATTATTAGAGTGTTAATCAGAAGACAGCTTTGAGTAACTATGGAAGGACAGCTAAGTACAGGAATTTGGAATTTGCATGTTCGAGCTTCTCAGTTCTCCCACAAACCATGACATAACAGTGTTGGATTCATATACCCAGAGGAGGCTGAAAATAAGAGGTATTCAACTCACCAGAATGCATATCAGAATTCAGTGTCAACATAATTCCTGAAAGAAAGATCCAAACTACCATTACAATATTTCCAACCTTATTTTCTTTTGCAAATGTAGAAGATTATCCCTTTAAATTTTAACTATCATTTGATGTTTCTAAAATGTAATTGAGGAGTACAGATAGGGTAGATGCAAGCATACTTCTTCCACTGAGGTCGGGTGAGACTAGGATCTCATGTAAATCTCATTGAGATCAGGGGTTAATGGTGAAAAGCGAAATAACTGAGATGAACGTCTTCACTCAGAGGGTGTTGAGAGTGTGGAACGAGCTGCCAGCGGAAGTGGTGGATTCAGGTTCAATTCAACATTTAAAAAAAATTTGATAAGTACATGAATGCGAAGGGTATGGAGGGCTATGGCCCAGTTGCAGGTTAATAGGACTATACTGAATAATCGTTTGGCATGGACTAGATGGGCCAAAGGTCCTGTTTCTGTGCTGTAGTGTTTTATGACACTTTGGCTCTAATAAAATATCAACTTTTTCATGGCAACACACCCAAAACGCTGGAGGAACGCAGATCAGGCAAGCATCTACGGAAATAAATAAACAAGCAATGTTTCAGGCTGAGACCCTTTATCAGAACTAATCAACTTTTTCATCAATTATTTTTATATCTTATTACTCTCTCTAATCGGGCCCTCACCCCTCTGTTATATCACTTACTGCACATACTTTTTTCCTGAATTAAGCGTCCTAAAAGATTGGACACTTGATTGACTGCATCAGATTGATCAGATGCAGTTAGCTCAGTTTTGTTGGTTATGGATAAAGCCCATTTTTTTGCAGCATTCATACTGGTTCTAGGCAATCCATAGTATTCCTTGTGTAAAAGTGCCTTCCTAACAACATCAAGTTCTAATGCAGAATCTTAGAGGGCAAAGGTTTGATTTACTCTCACAAAGCTGACCACAAAATCTAGCCCAATTTGTTTTGAAATAAAAACTAAGTGATCCACTGTGTGAAACAATTTCAGAGTCAAAGACCTTTAAAATGGCTGAACAAAGAATAACAAATATTAAGTTGTGTATTGCATGTAACCTGTGGTGCTTCCAACATTTTTGGGGAAATGCAAGTATTCCAAAAGTTTCTTGCCATTCGCTATTCTGCTGACAAACCACTGCCCCACATACAAACTGCTTTGGTATTGTCTGAGAGATGGCCCCCCTATTTTTCCAATCTGAATTCATGCATGTGGTTTCACAGGCTCCAAGTATAACTTGTGGCTGTTGTTGTTGTTCATAATAAAGAATGGGGTAATCACAGTGGAGAGAAATGAGAAATTATCATAGTTTGGAAAACCAAGAAGTAGAATAACTTGGGTGAAGCAAAAGCTAAAAAATATTTTTGCAATTTTGTCTTTTGTCTCTCAAACAGTAGGGCAAAGAAGAGGCATGTGTGACTAGTGCAATATGTTAATCATGGCAGCCTTAAGTAAGATTGCAGAACTCTGTGTATAAAGTCAAGAGGTTGAGAAACCAATTAAAGAATAGACATTTCAGATCTAGTTTTGTGCACAGAGAAAGTGTTCATTGATAATCTTGCAGTTTGGTGAACTTTAGGAACAAGAAATAATGATATGATAGAAACTTGTTTAAATGTAGAACATGAGTTATTTCAATTTGAAACATTGTTTGCACACCTAAACAAAGCAAACTACAAGTGTAGGAGTAGGCCAAAGTTCAAAGTAGATTTATTATCAAAGTACGTATATGTCACTATATACTACACTGAGATTTGATTTCTTGCAAGCATTCACAGTGGAACAAAGAAATACAATAGAATCAATGAACAACCACACACAAACAATGACTGACAAACAACCAATGTGCAAAAGAAGGTAATCTGTGCAAATACAAAAAATGACTAACAAGGAAACAAAAAAAAATACTGAAAACAGGAGTTGTAGTGTCCTAAAGTGAGTCTATAGGTTGTTGAGTCAGTAAGGAATAGAGATGAATAAAGTTATCCATGAGCCTGTTGGAACCTGATGGTTGAAGGGTAATAACAGTTCCTGAACCTGGTGGTGTGGGAAAAAAAGCTCCTGTACCCCCTAAAGAATGGCTGCAGTGAGAAAAGAGCATGGACTGGATGGGGGCATCCTTGATGATGGATGCTGCATTCTTTTGGTTGCACTTCTTGCAGATGTGCTCAGTTGTGAGAAGGCTTTTGACTGTGATGAACTGAGCTGTCTCCATCACTTTTTTAGGCTTTTCCAGTATGGGGCATTAGTGTTTCCATACCAGATTATGATGCAATCATAAACACAAGAGATTCTGAAGATGCTGGAAGCCCAGAGCAACATGCACAAAATGCTAGAGGAACTCAGCAGGATGGACAGCATCCATGGAAATGAACAAACCATTGACGTTTTGGCCCAAGACCCTTCTTCGGGACTGGAAAGGAAAGGAGAAGACATCAGAATAAAAAGGTGGGGGGAGGGGAAGGAGGCTAGCTAGAATGGGATAGGTGAAACCAGGTGAGTGGGAAAGGTAAAGGCCTGGAGATGAGGGAATCCGATAGGAGAGGAGAGTGAACTATAGGAGAAAGGGAAGGAGGAGGGGCATGGGGTGGGGGGACATGATAGGTAGGTGAGAAGAAGTGAGAGGCCACACTGGGGAATAGAAAAAGGGGGTGAGGGAAGGATTTTTTTTAACAGAAGGAGAAATCAATATTCCAGTTGGAGGTTACACAGTCACATTATAAGGTGTTGCCATTCACTGTCAGATGACAGATCAGACCTCCGCTGCAAGTCCAGGAGGATAGAATAAGGCAAACAAATGGAGAAAATGCAGGAGCAGTGGATACAAAAAGCACCTCTGTGTGATACATTCTGATTTATAGAGTTTCCGCTAAGCAATATAAAATCTCTGAATAAAATGTTGCACTTCCATTACAGTAAAACTCCAACGATCCAGCACACTTAAAAGTTTGATGATGATGTGTTGGCAGATTTTTCAGACTATTGGATGTTAATATACCAACGCACTTCAAATTCATTTTATGTTAGATGTCACACAGTATTAAATAAATTGCTTGTGGATACAATAGGTCTTAAGAGCACACTAGAACTTGGACCCTTGTGAGTTTCAGGAGAGCACAGGAAATGTGAGCCAGACACTGAGCCATTGGGGTTTCCAAATAGTTGGATACTGGATTATTGGGTTTTTACTGAAATTTTTAAAAATTAGGTATAAAGTGCTTTGTAGTTTAATTGGTCGCTTGGATGTATTTTGGGTAGCCGGGCTCGTTGGACCAGCAGGTAGTGTTACCGTGCTGTATCTCTAAATAAAAGAATAAAATGAGTAAAACCAATTCAAGGAAGGCAATGCAGTGACACATAGGTATGTGTTGCCGCCTGGTGGCTCTTTTCCATACAGCCTGATGCTTCTGTAAGCATCACCTCCTCACTGATGGACATTCATAACACATGGTACCACTCAAACTATTTTTAAAATAGTTAATTTTTCACAAAAAGGAAATATAGAAGACTGATAGATGAGGTAATACAGATCTTTAGGATTGTGGAAGTGCTGCTGGGGTGAACAAAGAAAAGATAGTTTCACTGGTTGGGTGTTGAAAATTACTTGTAATACAGGATGACCACTGATAAACCCAGGAAAATAAATGTCTTCATGAACAAAGTGGAAACGAAAAGGGCTTATTGAGCTCAAGAGCTGGGATGTTATGTTGAAGTTGTATAAGATGCGGGTGAAGCCTAATCTGGAATATTGTGTGCATGTCTGGTCACCTACCTACAGGAAAAGTATCAATAAGATTGAAAGAGTGCAGAGAAAATTTACAAGGATGTTGCCAGGACTCGAGGACCTGACTTGTAGGGGAAGGCTGAATAAGTTTGGACTTCATTCTCTAGAGTGTATGAGAGTGAGAGGAGATCTGATAGAGGCGTACAAAATTATGAGGGGTAGGGGGTATAGACAGGGTAAATGCAAGCAGGCTTTTTCCACTGAGAACTAGTATGAGTTAAGGGTGAAAGGTGAAATGTTTAAGGAGAACATGAGGGAGAACTTTTTCACTCAGAGGCTGGTGAGAGGGTAGAACATGCTGCCAGCAGAAGTGGTAATGCAGGTTATTTTTTGATAATTAAGAGAAATTTGGGTAGGTACATGAATGGGAGCCATATTGATGGTGCAGGTCACTGGGGCTAAGTAGAATAATAGTTTGGCATGGACTAGATGGAACACGGGGCCTGTTTCTGTGCTGAATTGCTCTATGACTATGAGTAATACATGAGTAGTAGTTGTGCCAATTATCAGCTATACATTGCAGTCGAACTTGAATTAACCCATTAGGGAAGAACAAACAGAGGGTTATAGTAGTAAGGTTAGACAAAGGTGAGTGTGGGAATCATCTCCACGGTAAAAGCCAAGGGAAATCAATTAGATTAATTGGCATATACCTGAGTTGAAGATACTACTTAGTTTGTGGTTTAATAGGGTCAGAGTTCACAATGTGGGTTTATAGTACATATAGCATTAAATTCTCTGAATCAGATTTACTTTGTGATCTTTATAAGTACAGACATATAATTAAGGCACATGGGGCTACAGATGCTAGAATCTGGAGCAACACAAAATGCTGGAGGAACTCAATGGGTCAGTCAGAACCTGTGAAGAGAAATGGACAGAAGAAGTTGACTGTCCGTTTCCCTCCACAGATGCTGCCTGACCCACTGTTTTGTTGCTGTTTACTTAAAATTGCTATTTGTGTGCCTTCCTCCGATTTCATTTGGTCCTCGTGATCTTGTAGTAAGTTAACAACATGACAGATTAGGAAATGATGTGGGACCTAAGAGCAGCAGAAAGCAGCAGAAATCCACCCACTACAAATGGTCTGATGCCCAGAATACGTTCGTTCTACCAAACTGGTCTACAATAGTATTACTGCTTTACATCTCCTCATCTACACTGCTCAGAGTTTCCATTTCCCCTTACGCCTTTTCTCTGCTTGCTCTCCTATACATCTCTAATCTGCAATTCAACCACACTGGAAATCTGAAGTCAAATAGAAAATGCTGGGGATATTTATCAAATGAGGCAGCATCCATGGAAAGAGAAACAAATTAATCATAATGATTCTTCAACAGAACTCTTGAGTATTTCCAACAGTTTTCACTTTTCCTGAGAGAGGGGGCAACAGTGGCATCCAGTGGCAATTTTGATAAACTACAATAGTTAAAATTACTTAAAACTACCAGAAAGAGAACTGTTAATCCACAATCACTCCCTGCTTCCATGTTTTGCATATACATGGTATTTCAATAAAGCATCTTGTTTCATGATTTAACACCATGAAACAGAAAGGCCTGGTGAATCAGGACAATCGCCCAACTTGGGTGCAAAATCAGTTTTGAACACTTTAAATAAGAAGATAGATTAGTGAGTCTTACTTACATGAGTGGTGGGAAAACTACTTGGGAGGATTCTTAGAGATGGGATTTACAAGAATTCAGAGAAGTACAGTCTGATTAGGGATTGTCAGTATGGCTTTCTGAGGGCCATGTCATGATTGGCTTTTTTGGGGGGAAATAACAAAACAAATTGATCAAAGTAGAACATTAGACACGGTGTATATGGATTTTAGTAATTAAAAAAAAAATGAATGCACACTGTGGGTCACCTTGTACAACTTAACTTATAACTTAGGTATGAACTACTGTGCTATATCTTGATATAGTGATATTGATGATAACTTAAACACCCATTTACCTACTGCTATAGAGTCTGAGAGTTATAAATACAATCCCCCAGTCCACTGATCAAGGAGGAAGGCTATTTCCTCATTTCTTGGTCTCTGCTGGTGATTGGATACCTTACTGTTTCACTCCAGAGTTGTACCAAAACAATAAATGGTAAGCTTTGGGAGTTCCACCTGAGCTGAAGTGACATCATGACACTGGGTCAGGTTACTGCATTACAAAGCTCAAAGAATAAGGCACCAATTGCAACATCAGCAGCTAGTGTTCAGCCAAAGGGTTGGATGATCGTTGTCATAATTCCTACTCTAAAGACATGAACTGGAAAGTCCAGGTCAATGCATTAGTTCAGTGCTGAGAAAGTGCTGCACTCTTACTGACTTTCCCTTTCAATATGAAATGTTAGGTAACATCCCCATTGACTTATGATCCCCTGCTACACTGGACACTTTCTCGTTCATTTATCGCTCTAATCAGTCTGCTCATTCTGGCCCACCTAGAAAATGGTTCCTCGTGCCAACTTCAGCTTGGCGTTTAATACGATCATCCCTCAGAAGCTGGTGAGGAAACTGTTCTTATTGGGTCTCAACACCTCTCTCTGTAATTGGATCTCGGACTTCCTAACAGAAAGATCACAGTCCATTAGTGTTGGCAGAAGCATCTCTAGCTCCATCACGCTGAGCACAGACACCCCCAGGGCTGCATGCTCAGCCCACTGCTGTTCACTCTGCTAATGTATGACTCTATTGCTAGATCTAGTTCAAACTTAATCATCAAGTCAGAATCCCTTGCAAGTTCACCCTAAACAACCTCCACATACGTGTTGTGCATTTCCCTGAGTATATAGATTCCCAATTTATGCTCCCAAGTTCCTGCCCAATAGCATCATAATTCCCCCTACATGATTAAATACTTTCCTGTATTGTCTTCTCCTAGCCCTGTCCAAGCTATGTTAAAAATTAGGGAATTGTGGTCACTGCCTTTGAAATGCTCACTCATTAAGAGACCTGTCACCTGATCAGGTTCATTTTCTAGTACCAGATCCAGTATAGCCTCTCCTCGAGTCGGCCCATCTACATATTGTGTCAGGAATCATTCCTGGACACACTTAATAAATTTTGCCCCATCTAAACCTTTTTCACTGAGGATGTGCCAATCCATATAGGGGAATTGAAGTCACCAGTGACAATAACCCTGCTATTTTTGTATCTTTCCTAAATCTGTCTCCAGATCTGCACCTCAGTGTCTTTGATGCTATTGTGGAGTCTATAGAATAAAGTGATCACTCTCTTTCTGTTTCTGATCTCCACCCACACTAATTCAGCAGACAATCCTTCCAGGGTGTCTTCCCTTTCTGCACCTGCGATATTATCCCTGATTTGCAAATTACTCGCCCACCTCTTTTACCTATCTCCCTGTCCCTTTTGAAACATCTAACTCCAGAATATCCAGCAACCATTCCTGCCCTGATGACATCCAAGTACCTGTAATGGCCACAATATCATAGATCCACGTACCGACCCATGTGTTAAGTTTATTACCCTTGTTCCTGATACTCCTCACATTAAAATAGACACATTTCAACATGTCCAGCTGACTGCAATTAAGCCCTTTCCACTGCTTATCCTTCCTCACAGTCTCTCTAGATGCTGCATCTATCTTTACACCAATTACCCCATCTTCTAACCATCATTCTAGTTCAATCCCCCTGCCAAGCTAGATTAAACCCTCTTCAAGAGCACTAGTAAACATGCCTGCAAGTATATTGATCCTCAGTGACAATAGCTCCCCACAGTGGTAGGGGCCACACTCTGTTCCCCTCATGCTACATAGGTCAGTCTATCCGTTGGTCTCCTAATTCTTTGAGACCTCCGTTCCCCCTCTACTTCTTCATATTCTGACACTAATGGGGATAATTCTGGTCTACCTGGCGAGGCCTCCCCCGGCCTATCACTTATGCCCACCTGCAAATCAGACGTCTCTGTCCCTTGGCTAAGCCCCGTTTCATCCCTTGCAGGGTCCCACTGCAAACCAGGCTGTCCACAGATAGTACCCCTCACTCCAATTTCACCTGACTCAGTGGGAGAAGGGTTGGGAGTCTCTTCCTCAATCAGCGGGCAGTTAGCAAAAGGCAGTATATACCACACTCCCATGTCCTCATCCTCCGAATCAACATCCCACTCAGGGGCGGGGGCTGGCCTAAACTCTCCTGCTGTTGGTCCTGCAGTCGCCCCGTGTCACTGCAGAGTTCTCTTACTAGGTGTAGGCTCCAGGTCGGGCTCGGGGTCAACCATCACCTCTTGTCCCAGAGGCAGAAGGTGGTTCCCATGGAGAATCTTGACAGGCCCATTCCCATCCTCTGGTTTCACCCAGAAAACTGGTACGTTTGACATCTGACTCTCCACCACATAGGGAGTAGCCACCCAGCGATCAGCCAACTTATGCTTCCCATGTAGCCCCATGATTTGGGAGAGCCTAACCTTTAGATCATACCTCCTCTTATTTCCTTGATTCTGCTTGGCAGCCACGACCCCAGCTAATAATTAAGCCTTTTTCAGCTCCCTTCTCATATCAGACACATACTTCGGGTAAGTTTTCGGTGGTAAGTTGCTCTCGCCAATGCCAAAACAAAGGTCAATGGGCAACCTCGTCTCGCGCCCAAACATCAGATAATACGGTGAGTACCTGGTAGCTTCATTTCAGGTACAGTCATAACAGTGGACCAGATGTCCAATATGTTAACTCTACCTGCACTTCTTGCTGATCTCCAAGGTCCCGAGCACATCTACCAAGGTCCGATTAAACCTCTTGGGCTGGGGATCACCCTGCAAATGATAGGGAGTAGTCCTCGACTTCTTGACTCCAAGTATGCTCAGTAACTCATGGATAAGCCTACTCTCAAAATCCCGTCCCTGATCACTATGTATCCACCTGGGAGGCCATACTAAATGAAATACTTCTCCCATAACTCTTTGGCCAGCCTGGTCCTTGGTAGGGAAAGCCTGAGCATATCTGGTGTAGTGATCCGTGATGATGAAGACATTCGCCATGTTGCTGGCATCTGGCTCTATTACCAGGTCCAGGGGCCCCCCCTCTGCAAGTGGGACAGGGGAGCTGCCCACATAGGCAGCGTCTCCCTCCATATGCATCGAATGCATGACTTGCAGTATTCTTTGACATCCGACTTCATTCGGGGCCAGTAGAACTGGTCTCTGAGCAATCCATAGGTCTTTTCAACCCCCAAGTGTCCAGAATCATCATGAAGTGACTTCAACACCATCCTCCGATACTTCTCAGGCAAAACCAGCTGGGAATGTCGGGGTTGGTCTGGAGGTGACGTGACCCGGTAGAGGATCTCCAACCTGGGCCATTCTCTCAGTAATGGAGGCACCACAGCGTGTTTCATCTTCTCCACTTGAGCCACGTCCCTCTTTTCGACTGCTGACCAAATGGTACCAATGCCTGGGTCATCTCGCTGAGCAGCTGCCACTTCCCCAGAACTCAATTCCAGTGGCTAGTTTGTCTTCAGAGCAGTCAGGTTACAGTAAACTTGTGGAATGGCATCATCAGATCTCCCAATTGATCTACCGCTCAATCCTGCCCTTGCCTTCCCTTTGCCTAAACTGTGATGGCAAACTGACACATGGCTTTCATCTCCGGGGCAGGAATGCTCTCCCACTCTTCATCCCTGTCCAGTACTTCCTGCGCATGTCAGGACTAAGCATCAGCATCAATGTTCCTGCTTCCAGGCTGGTACTTCAGGCTGAAATCATAGGCAGACAATGCCACCAACCACCAATGGCCTGTGGCATCGAATTTCACTGAGGTCAAGGGATTGTTCTCCACCCTCACCTCAAATTTGGCACCATAGGGGTAGTCACTCAGCCTTAACATCACAGCCCATTTCAACACCAGAAACTCCAACTTGTGCGTGGGATAGTTTTTCCTCAGAGACCAACAGACTCCGGCTGACAAACACAACAGGTCTCAACCCAGTGCCCTGATCCTGGTACAGGACACCCCCTATGCTGGCATCCGTACACAGTACATCACGCAATCGAGGGTCTACAAAAGCCAGCACAGGCACCTGGGTCAGCATCTCCTTCAGTGACTGAAAGGCCTCTTCACATTTCGCATCCCACCTCGGTCCAAAAGGCTCTGAAGGGCTAAGCTACTCTTTACCCTCTTCCTCAGAAACAATAGAACCCTTTTTTTTTTGAAGTCTCCACCCCCCCCCCCCCAGCTACGGGAAACTCGACTTATGATTCGGCCCACCCCGTTACATTCTCCCCCTCCCTAAAAGAATGGAGAGTCCACGGCCCCACTTCTCCTGCGGCACCGATAGTATCAGGCAGATTCAATGCCGTTATGTCAGCACTAGTCTGCAGTAAAATGAGATCTGTGCCCACCATTTTATCAAACCTCCGCCCCGCAATCGTAACTTTGCTGACAACTTTAGAAATACTTAACAGGTGAATTAACAATTCATCCAGAGTGCAAATATCTACCCTACTCAACACACACGTATTAGTTATCGGTAACTCCATGGATGCACACCACTGACCACCTCAGCATCATCTATACCAGCACAGACTTAAACACCCAACCCACTGGTTCAATGCTCAGGGCAATTGCACAGCATCCAACAAAATCAATCCCAGATGAGCCCCCACAATTGTAACCCTCAGGTTTGGCCGACAGCGTTAGTCTAGGGGAAGATAGTCTCCGGGTCCGCCAAACTTGTGAAATCTCATTTGTTTGGATGCTGCATGATGTGTTACCCTGTTACAAATTAGTACCATGAAATATCAAACAGTACACCATATGCAATTAAACAATTGATCTTTATAACTCTTAATTTGATTATAGGGTTGGTAAAGAGAACAAAAAGAAAAAGGGCCTATTTTAAGGAAACAGTCAAATGTGCACGTTGGAGCTTATGGTTTTCCATCCATTAGTTCCCCATCGATTTCTCCCCAGGCATCATCAACTCCTGGCCCCATTCCAAGTCCACTCCATCCTGCAGTCTATGACCTCTCCGTTGTGACATCTTCTCTCTCTGTCTTCTGACAAACAAAAGACTGTGAATCCTTCACTCTCAGGCACACAAGAAAGAAAAAAACACTCCCCTCATTGGACAGCGCAAAGGCCCCGTTATCTCTAGTCATAACCCAAACACTGCAGCTACAGGGAAGCCATTACATTAGCAGTGAAACCTTCCCCAGGATGTTACAAAAGGTTCTAACGTTTACCCACACTAAGTTTCTCCTTGTGAAGAACAAATGTAACATGGTGTCAGAAGATGGCATGAGGTCTGAACACAGAGTAAATGAATACCGTGAGCAACTGAGGAAGAGATACTAGGACGGAGAGAAGCAGACCTGATTCAGAGAGGCTTCAGCTGTGTCCCGAAGTTCACCAAATTCACCAAGAAATTCAGGTGAGAGGCTGTGAGCTCCCATCATGGATAACCGAAGTCCTCCCATATCTATGCAGTTTACTGGCAAATTAACTGTTAACTGGAAACGCTTCAAACAGCGATTCAACATATATTTAGCAACTAGCAGAGCAGGAGGGGGTGAGGAAAAATTGAAAGCATCTATTTTTCTGCAAGTAGTTGGTGAAGTTGCCTTGAGAATCTGTAACAGCTTTCAAATTGATGAGACACCTTTTTTCATTGGACACTCTGATGATAACATTTGAGGAGTATTTTGTCCCAAGTGAAAGTATCATGTCTGAGAGATATAAGTTTTTTTCCATGTGACCAGAAAAATGATGATAGCTTTGACCAACATTTAAGCCGAGCGATACACACTGAGTAGGTCCTGTGAGTTTGGAGATTTGAGAAACTCATTAGTTGGAGAGGTAATATTTTGCGGAATCCCAGATAATGGGCTCAGAGAAAGATTGCTGTGTGAAAAAGATGTGATGCTGGAAAAGGCTGCCGATATTTGTAGGGCAGCAGAAACCACACGGGCACGAATTAAGGTGCTGCACAGGGCAGACACAACTGTGCATGCTGTGAAAACAGAGGAGCAGTGCACAAGACATTTCGCAAAGCAACAGCAGAGCAGAAAGGAAGGCTCAAACAGTAAATACAGCAAATGTGGAGGTAGTCATGTTACAAAGGTGTATGCTGCTTATGGAATGTCCTGCAATAATTGTGGGAAGACGGACCATTTTGCAAAGTGCTTCAAAGCTGGGGCTACCAAAAGAAAGGTGCACATAGTTGATGAGGAAATGGTGGAAGTCTTTGTGGATTCCTTACAGACTGCTGGTGTTGGTAAAACAGAATGGGTTGTTCCAGTGACTGTGAATGAGACAGTAATTCCTTTTAAGCTGTACACCGGAGCACAGGTGAATCTGTTATCCATGAATGATTACAACCCTCTCAAAGTAAAGAGCAAGATCTATGCAGTGAAGTTAAAAGTGATAGGCTATACTGGAGAGAATTTTCCAGTAATTGGGGCTGGATAGTGACCTTCAAGCACCAGGGGCTGCACCTAAAGGCACATCTACTGATTGCAGAAAAGCTAGTACAGGTCCACAATCCCTTATCTAAAATCCTGAAATCTGAAAAGCTCTAAAAACTGAAGTTTTTCTCATGGAGTGTGGAGCGTGTTGTAACAAGGCTTGTTTGGCACGCCACCAGCTGACATCACTCAGGTGTGATGTGGTCGCACTAGCAGAATCCTGTTCTTGGCACATCAGGTACCTGTAGAGTATTTAGCTTTGTTTGCCAGACGTAATGTAACTTAACTAGAGGTACCTGTAAGTACTTAGCTTAGTTTGAACCTGTATACGTCCTAGAGTATTTACGTTCTACATTTATTCCAATAAGTCATTTACCATGTGTTTGATTTGGTTAATTTGAAACTGCATATTTGTATGTTTTATTGAATGTTTTTGTTGGAAATAAAATGTGCTACTGTATTTATGGTCTATAATTACCCCACTATTTCATTTATCAGTATATTACTCTATAAATAAACTGTAACAGTATTTGTAAAAGAACACGGATCAGGAAAACCCGGAAGATCTCTCTCCAGCACTCGTTGTTTGAGCATGTACAGACTTTTTTTCTTGTTGGTATTCCCTAAACAATACAATATAACAACTATTTACATAGCATTTACATTGTATTAGGTATTATAAGTAATCTAGAGATGATTTAAAGTATACGGGAGGATGTGCGTAGGTCCAGAGCTCCCCTGGTCCTAAAGTCCACACACACTGGTTCACCTTTCACAATTCATCTTTCAGCTCAAACACCCTGTTGAGAACTCTTCCTCTGCTAAGCCATCGGATTTCTGTATGTAGCTGGAGATTGGCATGCTCTTTGTCCAGTTTTTAAGCATTCTTGAATGAAATGGTCTTTGTTTATAAAGTCAACCATTTGTGTAGCATCATCCAGAACTTTTTTCATTTCATCTCCAAGTGTTTTTGACATCCGCACCACTCTGTGAAGAAAGCAGTACGTTACGACAATGTCAGAAATTTCTTTTACTACAAGAGAAACGAAACCTCTCATAGAGCCAGCCATTGTTGGAGTGCCATCACAGTTCCTCCAAGACAGAACTTTTGTTTCCAGATATGGACACAAAACATTAAATATATCTTGGCCTTTGCTTGTTTTGGACAGTTCTTTGCACCAGAAAAAGTTTTCCTGAATTTTATCATCATCTACAAATCTTACAAATGACATTTATTGGTTGAATCTGTTGACTCATCAACCTGAATTGAGAAGCTATGGTTTTGTTCAGTTTATCACACAAAATGTCTTCAGCATCATGTGACATGTCATCAATACATTGACTTCTCGCACTGCTTGAGAGTGAAATTTTTTCAATTTCTCATACTGTATCTTGCCCCAGCACTTTACCCACTATAATTTTACAAGCTGGTTTTCACCAACCGTTTGACTTTTCCTTTTCTCGGTAAAAAGTTCTGCTACTAAGTAACTTTCTTCCTGGGATCTTTTTACTGACTGTGACTTTATTAACAAAAGCTTTACTCTGCTCATTTTGATATTCCAATAGCCATTTAAAATAATCAGCATTTTACGTATGATATAACTGTGATTTGTAGTTAAGTGTCTTTTCAATTTTGCTGGCACCATTGCTGCATTCGTAAGTTGTTTGCCACAGACTAGGCACAATGGAATAGACACTTGGATCCATGTAAAACCCATTGATAAACAGCTTTCATTGTTAAGGCTGACTTGTTTGTGTCCATTGTTGTACTCATGCAATATAATTAACAATTTTCTGAAATCCGAAAAATTCTGAGTTCCGAAATGCAACTGGCCCCAAGGATTTTGAATAAGGGATTGTGGACCTGTACAGCCAATGTTAGGTCTGAGTGCCTGTGAAAAGAGTTTTCATACTGGCTTCATAGACCAAAGATGATCACCCAACACTCATTGAAGAGTATGCAAATGTCTTTGAGGGGCTCGGATGCTTACCTGGTGTATGCAAAATTCGTGCAAGCAGGAAAGTTCTGTTTGCATCTAGAGATAAACTCAAACAAGAACTAGCATGCACGGAACAGATAAATGTCATATAGAAAATTGAAGAACCCCAGTTTACTGGTCATTGTGCAAAAGAAAAATGGAACATTGTGGATATGTCCATACCAGCCTTTCTCAACTTACTTACCCTGGAGGAAACGTTGAAATAATTTTCAGGTCTCAGGGAACACCTGCGTAAAAATTATTATATCTACAGCTCATGGTACATTATTGTGATCAGTAAATTGTAGACATAATAGTCCAAAACTAATTGTCAATGCTCTTTTGAGTAGAGGATGAATTTTTAGCCAACTTTTCTGGAAAATAACAGGTAGTTAAGCTTAGCTTACCTTTTTCAAATTGATCTCATAAATTTTAAAAACTCCATAAAGGTAGTAATCTCGGGATTACTGCCTGTGCCACTCAACAGTGAGAGTAGGAATGGAATGAGCTGGAGGATAAATGCATGGCTGAGGGATTGGAGCAGGGGGCAGGGATTCAAGTGTCTGGATCATTAGGATATCTTTTGGCACAGATGTGACCTGTACAAAAAGGATGGGTTGCACTTGAATCCTAGGAGGACCAATATCTTGGCAGGAAGATTTGCGGAGGCTAGTGGGGAGACTTTAAACTAGAATGGTTGGGGGGTGGGAATCAAATTGAAGAGACTAGGAGAGAGGAGGTTAGTTCACAAATAGGGAAAGCTAGTAGACAGTGTGTGAGGGAGGATAGGCAGGGGACAGAGAACGGGAACACTCAGACCAAAGATGTAGAGGAGAAGGAAGAAAAAGATAACGAAATTGTTTGCGCCATTAGGGATAAACAGAGAGTAAGAGGTGGAGAGTTTCTTAAATGCATCTATTTTAATGCTAGGAGCATTGTAAGAAAGGTAGATGAGCTTAGAGCATGGATTGATACCTGGAAATATGATGTTGTAGCTATTTGTGAAACATGGTTGCAGGAGAGGTGTGATTGGCAACTAAATATTCCTGGATTTCGTTGCTTCAGGTGTGACAGAATCAGAGGGGCAAGAGGATCGCGACTTCCTTGTCCATTCGTCCCCCCCATCCCTCCCCACTGATCTCCCTCCTGGCACTTATCCTTGTAAGCAGAGTAAGTGCTACACATGCCCTTACACTTCCTCCCTCACCACCATTCAGGGCCCAAGACAGTCCTTCCAGGTGAGGCGACACTTCACCTGTGAGATGGCTGGGGTGATATACTGCGCCCAGTGCTCCTGATGTGGCCTTCTATATATTGGCGAGACCAGACGCAGACTGGGAGATCGTTTCACTGTACACCTACGC
The DNA here is from genome assembly GCF_030028105.1 of Mobula birostris. Lineage (NCBI taxonomy): Eukaryota > Metazoa > Chordata > Chondrichthyes > Myliobatiformes > Myliobatidae > Mobula > Mobula birostris. Next base: position 124,713,379 of record NC_092370.1, read on the forward strand.
TCTGTCTGCCAAAGAAAGCAGGATCTCCCAGTGGCCACACATTTTAATTCCATGTCCCATTCCCATTCTGATATGTCTATCCACGGCCTCCTCTACTGTCAAGATGAAGCCACACTCAGGTTGGAGGAACAACACTTTATATTCCATTTGGGTAGCCTCCAACCCGATGGCATGAACATTGACTTCTCAAACTTCCGCTAATGCCCCACCTCCCCCTCAGACCCCATCCGTTATTTATTTTTATACACACATTCTCTCTCTCACTCTCCTTTTTCTCCCTCTGTCCCTCTGAATATACCCCTTGCCCATCCTCTGGGTTCCCCCCCTGCCTTTTCTTTCTCCCTAGACCTCCTGTCCCATAATCCTCTCATATCCCTTTTGCCAATCAACTGTCCAGCTCTTGGCTCCATCCCTCCCCCTCCTGCCTTCTCCTATCATTTTGGATCTTCCCCTCCCCCTCCCACTTTCAAATCTCTTACTAGCTCTTCTTTCAGTTAGTCCTGATGAAGGGTCTCAGCCCGAAACATCGACTGTACCTCTTCCTAGAGATGCTGCCTGGCCTGCTGCATTCACCAGCAACTTTGATGTGATCTACAATAAATATAGGCAGCTTGGAGTAAATGAGGTGCTTGAGGAATATAAAGAATGTAAAAAGAATCTTAAGAAATAAATTAGAAAAGCTAAAAGAAGATACGAGGTTGCTTTGGCAAGTAAGGTGAAAATAAAGCCGAAGTGTTTCTACAGTTATATTAGTAGCAAAAGAATAGTGAGGGATAAAATTGGTCCCTTAGAGAATCAGAGTGGACGGCTATGTGCGGAGCCAAAAGAGATGGGGGAAATTTTGAACAATTTCTTTTCTTCAGTATTCACTAAGGAGAAGGATATTGAATTGTGTAAGGTAAGGGAAACAAGTAGGGTAGTTATGGAAACTATGATGATTAAAGAAGCAGAGGTACTGGCGTTTTTAAGGAATATAAAAGTGGCTAAGTCTCCAGTTTCTGACAAGATATTCCCTAGGACCTTGAGGGAAGTTAGTGTGGAAATAGCAGAGGCTCTGAAAGAAATATTTCAAATGTCATTAGAAATGGGGATGGTGCTGGAGGATTGGTGTATTGCTCATGTTGTTCCATTGTTTAAAAAGGGTTCTCAGAGTAAACCTAGCAATTATCGGCCTGTGAGTTTGACGTCAGTGGTGGGTAAATTGATGGAAAGTATTCTTAGAGATGGTATATATATAATTATCCGGATAGACAGGGTCTGATGAGGAACAGTCAACATGGATTTGTGCGCGGAAGGTCATGTTTGACAAATCTTACTGAATTTTTTGATGAAGTTACTAGGAAAGTTGATGAGGGTAAAGTGGTGGATGTTGCCTGTATGGACTTCAGTAAGGCCTTTGACAAGGTTCCACATGGAAGGTTAGTTAGGAAGGTTCAATCGTTAGGTATTAATATTGAAGTAGTAAAATGGATTCAGCAGTGGCTGGATGGGAAACGCCAGAGAGTAGTGGTGGATAACTGTTTGACAGATTGGAGGCCAGTGTCTAGTGGTGTGCCTCAGAGATACGTACTAGGTCCAATGTTATTTGTCATATATATTGTATGATCTGGAAGATGGGGTGGTAAATTGAATTAGTAAGCATGCAGATGATACTAAGATAGGTGGAGTTGTGGATAATGGAGTAGGTTTTCAAAGCTTGCAGAGAGATTTAAGCCAGTTAGAAGAGTGGGCTGAAAGATGGCAGATGGAGTTTAATGCTGAGAAGTGTGAGGTGCTACATTTTGGTAGGACTAATCAAAATAGGACATACATGGTAAATGGTAGGGCATTGAAGAATGCTGCAGAACAGAGGGAGCTAGGAATAATGGTGCATAGTTCCCTGAAGGTGGAATCTCATGGGGATAGGGTGGTGAAGAAAGCTTTTGTTATGCTGGCCTTTATAAATTAGAGCATTGAGTATAGGAGTTGGGATGTAATGTTGAAATTGTACAAGGCATTGGTGAGGCCAAATTTGGAGTATTGTGTACAGTTCTGGTCACCAAATTATAGGAAGGATGTCAACAAAATTGAGAGAGTACAGAGAAGATTTACTAGAATGTTACTTGGGTTTCATCTCCTAAGTTACAGAGAAAGGTTGAACAAATTGGGTCTTTATTCTTTGGAGCATAGAAGGTTGGGGGGGACTTGATAGAGATATTTAAAATTGAGGGGGATAGATAGAGTTGACGTGGATAGGCTTTTTCCATTGAGAGTGGGGGAGATTCAAACAAGAGGACATGAGTTGAGAGTTAAAGGGTAAAAGTTTAGGGGTAACATGAGGGGGAACTTCTTTACTCAGAGTTTGGTAGCCGTGTGGAACAAGCTTCCAGCAGACGTGGTTGAGGCAGGTTCGATGTTGTCATTTAAAGTTAAATTGGATAGCTATATGGACAGGAAAGGAATGGAGGGTTATGGGCTGAGTGCAGGTCGGTGGGACTGGGTGAGAGTAAGAGTTCGGCACGGACTAGAAGGGCCGAGATGGCCTGTTTCCATGCTGTAATTGTTATATGGTTATAAGGCAATCATAATAAATTTCTGTTAAATAACTGGCTTAAGCCAAAATGAGATTTAATTTTTCTAAAGGTAAACTCGATAGATTTAATTTAAATAACTGTTGTAAATTGATCTTAATTAATGTTATTTACAACATGAAAATTTATTGACAATGTTGAACAGTAAAGTTACCAAAAACCATAAGCCAAAGCAATATGAATTAAAATATAGACAAAGACACAATCTTATACAACATGTTTTGAAAAAACATTTTCTTACTTAAGTGACATGATTAGACTCAACTATTAGATTAGATTAGATTATGAGAACACTCAGTCCTCTTTTATTGTCATTTAGAAATGCATACATGCATTAAAAATGATACATTGTTTCTCTGGAGTGATAGCACAGAAAACAAGACAGACCAAAGACTAACACTGACAGAACCACATAATTATAACATATAGTTACAGCAGTGCAAAGCAATACCATACTTTGATAAAGAACAGACCATGGGCACAGTAAAAAAAAAAGTCTCAAAGTCCCGAGTCGATCGACTCCCGAGTCCCCAATAGCAGGCGGCAAAAGGGAGAAACTCCCTGCCATAAACTTCCAGGCACCGTCAACTTGCTGATACCTTGGAAGCAGCCGACCACAGCCGACACTGAGTCCATCTGTCCGAAAACTCCATTAGCTTCCAAACCAGCCTCTCCGTTACAGCCTCCCAAGTGCCATCCTCTGCCGAGTATGTGAATATAGACCTAGCATGTGAAACTTATGCTTGTTCTTTGCTGCGCCAATATTCAATTCTAGGTTGAACTTGAGATAAGCACACACAGATTTCACATTCAACTGAAGTGAGGCCATTTCTATCCTTGCTCTTGAAGCTTGTTAAACAAGAAAAAGCTTGCTCATACATGAAAGAAGTTGAAAACTACAGTAATATGTTCATTGTTTTCCCATGAATGGCAGGGCACTCTTCTTTCACAAAAATCCAGAACTTGTTCAGGGACAGGTCAGTGAATCTTATCTTGAGTGCATGATCAGACTGCAGCTCACAATGTTCTTCCTCTTCTCTCAAAGTCAAGTTCTCAGGTTAAACAGAAGACTTGGAGAAAGAGTCCCTCACCCAGCCATACACTTGTGTTAAAAGGGAGGAAAAATACTGTTCCATTTTCTTCTGCTGTTCTTCTAGATGGTTTTCAGTAAGACTTGAGACTTCCTGATATCCTTCTTCACTCTCAAGCCCAAGCAGCAGTTGGAACATTTCAAGATTTCCTTTTGCAACATGATTTTTCCAAAGATTCAGTTTCCTACTAAACCCAAGCATCTTGTCTCGTGAAGACAAAACATTTTCTCCAGAGCCTTGCAGAGACTTGGTCAACTAGTTCATATGATGAGAAATATCTGCTAAGTAGGCTAGTTTCTGAAGCCATTCTTCATCTTCAAAGCACTCTGTAAAATCTGGCCTACTATTTTCTTGAAAGCACTCCTGCAATTCACCTTTCAGCTCAAACACCCTGTTGAGAACTCTTCCTCTGCGAAGCCACCGGATTTCTGTATGTAGCTGGAGATTGGCATGCTATTTGTCCAGTTTTTCACCCAGTTTTTAAACATTCTTGAATGAAATGGTCTTTGTTTATAAAGTCAACCATTTGTGTAGCATCATCCAGAACTTTTTCATTTCATCTCCAAGTGTTTTTGACATCCACACCACTCTGTGAAGAAAGCAGTATGTTATGACAGTGTCAGAATTTTCTTTTACTACAAGAGAAACGAAACCTCTCATAGAGTCAACCATTGTTGGGGCACCATCAGTACAGGTGCCATCACAGTTCCTCCAAGACAGAACTTTTGTTTCCAGATATGGACACAAAACATTAAATATATCTTGTCCTTTGCTTGTTTTGGGCAGTTCCTTGCACCAGAAAAAGTTTTCCTGAATTTTATCATCATCTACAAATCTTACAAATGACATTTATTGGTTGAATCTGTTGACTCATCAACCTGAATTGAGAAGCTATGGTTTTGTTCAGTTTATCACACAAAATGTCTTCAGCATCATGTGACATGTCATCAATACATTGACTTCTCGCACTGCTTGAGAGTGAAATTTTTTCAATTTCTCATACTGTATCTTGCCCCAGCACTTTACCCACTATAATTTTACAAGCTGGTTCTCACCAACCGTTTGACTTTTCCTTTTCTCGGTAAAAAGTTCTGCTACTAAGTAACTTTCTTCCTGGGATCTTTTTACTGACTGTGACTTTATTAACAAAAGCTTTACTCTGCTCATTTTGATATTCCAATAGCCATTTAAAATAATCAGCATTTTACGTATGATATAACTGTGATTTGTAGTTAAGTGTCTTTTCAATTTTGCTGGCACCATTGCTGCATTCGTAAGTTGTTTGCCACAGACTAGGCACAATGGAATAGACACTTGGATCCATGTAAAACCCATTGATAAACAGCTTTCATTGTTAAGGCTGACTTGTTTGTGTCCGTTGTTGTACTTATGCAAAGAAATGACTCAGAGATTATAATTTTTCATCATTAACCTTATCAGAATTGTACGTAGGTCTAGGGCTAGAATCCTCCTCTTCAAAAATTGCCACATTGGACTGTCTTCAGAATGAAAATTTCCCTCCAATTTTATACTACACCGGTTGAGTTTGTTTACTCCCATAAGTCAGTCGGCAGTGTGGAAGGAGAAATTGGGGAAGGTAATTCAGGAAGGAGAGGACTCAACCAAATAAACACTGTACTACTATGCACCGCTGAACAGTAATGAGATTGCTAACGGGGCTGCTTGGTCACTGCACAACACTATGAGCACTAGCATCACACATTGTGCGAAGTTCAAAAATTGATGTTTTTTTTTATCACGACCTCTCGTGGTACCCTAGTGTTCTGCGGAACCCTGGTTTGGAAACCCTGGTCGAGATCCATAAGATCTCAATAAAGCCATCAAAAGGGGGCATTTTAAATTGCAAACATGGGAGGAGATCATGTCCTAGTCTGCAGATGCCAAGTGGTTTAGCAATCTCGATGTGCCTTCTGGGTTTTGGCAGATGAAGTTTGATGAGGCAAGTTCAAGACTGTGTACTTTTATGCACCACAAGAAAAATATTGTTTTCTTTGGCTACCGTATGTGATTCTGTCCACACCAGAAGTCTACCATAAAACCATCCACATAATCTTTGAAGGCATACCTGGTACTGAGACCATGATGGATGATATCATCTTCTGGGGGGTCCACCAAGGATGAACATGATGCATGACTGAGACAAGTGCTTGATGTGACACAGAATGTCAATTTGAAATTAAGTAAAGAGAAATGTGAGTTTGGTGTTAAGACACTGACTTTCATAGGAGATGTCATATCTAAAGAGGGAGTGAAGTGTGACCCAAGAAAAATGTCAGCCATTGAAAATATGGAGAGACCCCAAAACAAACAGGAGGTGAAATGTTTCTTAGGGATAGTGACCTATTTGGCTAAGTTCATCCCTCGACTGTCTACTGTGTCAGTACCACTTAGATCACTCCTTGAGCAGTGAAATAAGTGTATTTGCTCTCACAAGCAAGATGTGTGTTTCCAGAGGCTCAAAAGAATTTTAACTGAAGAGCCCGTGTTGAAGTTTTATGATCCAAAAAGATGTACTAAGTTCTCAGCTAATGCATCCCGGTACAGCCTTGTAGCAGTATTACTGCAACAGCATGATGGCAAATAGGAACCTATGGCCTGGCCTGTGCATCAAAGGCTTTAACAAGTGCGGAAGCCAGTTATGCACAGATAGAGAAGAAGTTTCTCACCAGCATATAGGCATGCAAGAAGTTCTATCAGTACATCTATGTATTAGCTTTTGAAGTGGATATGGACCATAAGTCGCTGGTCTCAATTATATCCAGAACACTGAATGACTGTCCCATGAGGATACAGTGCATGTTGATAAGGCTGCAGAAATATGATATGAAGATGACGTACACACTGGGAAAATATATGGTTGCTGCTGATACACTGTTTCGTGCAGTTATCAAGAAAGAAAAGTGTGACCAAGAGATGAACGCAGATATACAGGCTTATGTTGACATAATTTTCACCTCCATTCCAATACCTCTTGATAGAACAGAGAAGATTAGGACAGCAGCAGGGACGGATGAAACAATGAAAGTATTCTAAGATACAACATAGAAAGCATGGGCAGCAACTAAGAATGACAGCCCAATGTGTATTTGGGATTATTGGGCATGCAGAGTTGAACTGTCAATAGTGGAAGATATGGTCTTCAAAGGGAACAAGTTTGTGATTCCAGCGTCACTACATGAGGAAATGCTTCCGAAGATACACGAAGGGTAACTTGGTGAGGAAAAATGTAAACATAGAGCTTGGGAAGTGAACCAAGACATCAGCCAGAACACTGCTTCATTTGAATTATGTTTTACCTACTGACCAAAGCAGCAAGCAAAATGACTTACACCACGTCCTGTAGGAGACAGGCCGTACTTGAAAGTTGGAGTGGATTTGTTTGATTGTAATGAGAAGAGTCATTTTGTTAAAACAGACTACTTTTCCAATTACCCAGAGGATAGAACACTGCGATAAACATCCAGCAAAGTGGTCATCACCTTCCTGAAAGCTCTGTTTACAAAGCATGGAGTTCTACATGAATTGGTATCAGATAATGGTCCAAAATTTTCAAGCTGTGAATTTGAGTTCTTTGCCACTGATTGGGGGTTTCAACATAAAACTTCAACCCCACATCACCCAAAATCTAATGCCCTAGCAAGCGTTTGGTCAAGGTAGTGAAGGTCCTCATGAAGAAGGCACAAGATGGATGAGTGGATACTCACAGGAGTCTAAAGATTTTCAGAAGTGTGCCACTGTAAAATGACCTTTCACCAGCCCAAATGCTGATGGGTCGACACATATGCACTAACCTTCCAGTGCACAAAAACCTGCTGACACCTAAAGGAGCACACAAGGTCAAACTGGCTAAAGTGAGAAAGAAAGGAAAACAGAAATAGTAGCATGACATGACCATGCCTACCATCCTGAAGCCTGGAGGACAATTGTGAATCTGAGATCACGACTCTGGCACATAGTCCATGACAGGATATGTGCAAGAGGAAGTTGCTCCACTTTCCTACCAGAGCCAGATGGAGTGAGGAACAATTCTGCGAAGGAACCATGTGGATCTGCAACCACAAGCTCCAACCTACAGCTGTGACACATCGCCTGTCAGTACACCAAAGAGGCCAGCGGATGTAAAAAATGAACATGTTGATCAGAGTTCTCAGAAAGTCACAAATATTAATGCACCAAATGCAAGCAAAATGTGGAAACATACAGCAGACCAAAATGGATCATTAAACCACCTCAGAGAATGATTGAAAGTTAATGAGTGGTTTAGGGACTGCATTTGCTCATTACAATTGAAATTCATATAGATATCTTCACTGGAAAGGATTATTGTTCATTGCAGGTTTATGTGCACATTGTATTGTGTTGGTTTTTCTTTAAAGGAGAAGATGTGCTATTATATGTGTGCATAATAAAGAACTTCAGTTCCCAGTGGGCAATGCTGGGACCCAAGTATTGTCAACAGTTTTGAGCCCTATATCTTAAAAAAGATGTGTTGTCATTGGAGAGAGTCCAGAGGAAGTTCACGAGGATGATTTCAGGAATGAAGGGGATAACATACGAGGAAGTTTGGCAGCTTTGGGCCTGTACTCGCGGGAATTTAGAAGAATGCAGAGGGATGTCATTGAAACCTACTGAATGCTGAAAGGACTAGATAAGGTGAACATGGAGAGGATGTTTCCTATCGTGAGAATGTCCAGAGCTAATGGGCACAGTCTCAAAATTGAGCGGTGACCCTTTAGAACAGAGGTTAGGAGGAATATTTTAGCCAGAGTGTAGAAAATCTGTGGAATGTTCTGGCACAGACTGCGGTGGAGGCAAAGTCCATTTGTATATTTAAGGCGGAAGTTGATCATTTCCTGATCGGTCAGGGCATCAAAGGATATAGCGAGAGGGCAGGTGTACGGGGTTGAGTGGGATCCATGATGGAATAGTGGAGCAGACTTGATGGGCTGAATAGCCTAACTTGGCCTCTATGTCTTATGGTTTTAAGGACCCAGAAGCTTAAAATGTGACCTGGTTGCATGTGCTCAGTGTTGAACAGTCGTTCAGTAGTAAAATGTTTTAATGTTTACCCACACTGAGTTTGTCTTTATTAAGAACAAATATAACAGATGGTACCAATGCCTTGACTTCTGGCTACTTACCTTCCCCCTTAAGAATGCTGTGAACCCAATCTGAGATGACCCTGGCCTTGGCACTGGGAGGTAACATACCACCCAGGAGTCTCTTTCATGTCCACATAATCTCCTCTCGGTTCCCTAACTATTGAACCCCCCATCACCTCTGCTCTCCTCTTCTACTTTCCACTCTGAGCCACAGAGCCAGATTCCATACGAGAGACATGATTGCTGCAACTATCTCCTGGTAGGCCAACCCCTCAACAGTATCCAAAGACTCAGGCAGTCATGGAGAAAACGTACTAACTCCTTACAGACAGTGGCGAGAATTGAACCAGGTCACTGGCACTGTTATAGCATTACACTAACAGCTAAGCTACCTTGCCGCCCCTTATTTCTAGATGTGTTTGGACGAAAGAGAAATATGTGATTCTAATCTGTGCATGTTTTCACACAGACATAAAAGATATGCACAAGACATACAGCATAAATGCACAGACATAAACGATACATACACAAACGCACAAACAATCGGTTGGCAACTTGCTTTTACAATTCAGCTGACATATAATTCATCAATCCCAGTGTACCGATTTCTGATGTCACAAGGTCTTTTAACCAAATGACATTTTCACTGAGGGGAGAACTGACCAACAGTGAACCATTAATCATGGATCTTCTGACTTAATTTAGTGGCTGCAGCTATTTCTTTAAAGGAATTTTCCATTGTAGAGAGGAAATGAACCTCAATTACTTGGTAATTGTTGGTGAGGCACCGTATTCGCAATAATTCTGTGTATGTAATTGTAATCTATTTCAAAGAGCTGTTGAATTTGCCACAGGAATTCTGGAACTAGTTCTGCTTTTATCTGACATAGCAGAAACCATTGCTGTACGGGCATCAAAGTTCGAGTTATTTTGCAAGCTATTGAAACTGGTGAACAGCCTTCTCCCAATCTATATGTTACTTACCGTAATTCACAGCTTTCAAGTACTATTTCTGTGTTGAAGTTCACAAAGTCACATAATCATGTGGGTACAGCTGAGGAACTGCAAGGGTAAAAATATCCTGATGTGAGTTGTATACGGACCTCCAAACACTAGTAAGGACATGGTCTACAAATTACAATGGGAGATAGAAAATACATGCCAAAAGGGCAATGTTACAATAGTCTTGTGGGATTTCAATATGCAGGTAGATTGGGAAAATCAGGTTGGTACTAGATTCCAAGAGGGGAATTTCTAGAGTGCCTAAAAGATGGCTTTTTAGAGCAGCTCGTGGTTGAGTCCACTAGGGGATCAGCTATTCTAGATTGTGTATTGTGCAATGAACTGGAATTGATTTGAGAGCTTAAGGTAAAAACCCTCAGGGGCAAGTGTTTTCTATCATGGGAGAGTCTTAGACCAGAGGGGACAGCCTCAGAATAGAGGGACCTCCTTTTAGAGCAGAGATGAGGAGGAATTTCTTTAGCCAGAGAGTGGTGAATCTGTGGAATTCTTTGCCACAGCAGCTATGGAGGCCAAGACTTTATGTATATTTAAGGCAGAGGTTGATAGACCTTGATTGGTCAGAAATACAGGGAAACGGGAGGAGATTGAGGGTGAGAGGAAATTTAGATCAGCCATGATAAAATAGCAGAGCAGACTCAATGGACTTAATTCTGCTCCTACATCTTATGGTCTTACACAGGCCACTGGCAATTCTGTGAGGGTTCTGTACTCTACTGTCTAATGTTACCCCTGGGGCTGACTTTGTCCACATGCAATATTTCAGTAATATTTGAATAATATTGTTAATGTATTGTTTGATTAAGCATTCTTTGTTTTTTACATAATTCATTATGGGTTACGGTACATGTATGAAGTACTGCACATGAATGGCATATGTCATTACACCACCACATCATATGTGAGTGCTTCACTAATGTAAAGCAAAATAGATACGTATCTCCCAGCTTCTGTGTTTTTCTTTTGATTAGTTTCTGGAGTTACAAAACTTAACGGTGGTGATGAGTTAGTTTTAAAAAGTACCTGGGACAATTACTTAGTTGTTGAAGCACAGCACATTTTTTTCCTTCAAAAGGGGAGAGAGAGGTTCGAGTTTTAAAAAAAGCGCAGCATGTGTTTTTTCAGAAGGGGACAGGGACTGTTAAGTTAAAAAAGGGCAGAAAACGGACAAAGATTACGGGTTCATAAGCAGTGAGTACCAGATGATAATAATCATAACTAAAAAATCAGAAATAGCTAGCTACATCTGAAATTTAGACACATTCGATTGCATGACAGATAACTGGGCGATGTATACTGAATGAATTAAGCACTATTTTGAAGCAAATGAAATAGCCAATGAAAAGCGAGTGTCAGTGTTAATGAGTGCAATTGCTGGAAAAGCAGTACAGTTTGATGAGAGGTTTTACTGCTCCAACCAGACTAACCGAAATGGGCTTTCCTGATATTGTGAACTTAATGCAGGAACATTTAGAATCAAACCTATTATTGATTGCAGAACACTTGAGGTTTCATAAGTGGAATCAAAAGGAAGGGGGCTGGTGATGCAGAACAGTTAATCAGTGACAATGGACCACAGTTTTTTGTGGAACAGTTTCAGTCATTCCTGAAAATGACATTCCTGAATAAGGCAGATCATATCTCCATTTACCACCCGGCTGCAAATGGCTTGGTGGAAAGTTTTGTCCAAAGTCTAAAGAACGCACTGCGAGCAATGTCAGCAGAACACACTACACTGACGTTGAATCAGAAGCTAGGCAACCTCTTCCTTGCATATCGCAATGCAGCACACTCCGTAACCAACAACCCACCTGCTGTGCTGTTCCTTGGTTGTCCCTGGCGTTCACACTTGGATCTCCTCAAACCCAGTCTCAGAAGGAGTACGCAGGACAAATAGCTAAGACAAACTGAGGGCTGTTCAAACAAGAAGGCTCGATATTTTACTCCTGAGCAAGTAGTTCTGGTGAAGGATTACAGAGGTGATCAAAAGCGGGTACTTGGAAAGATTAAGGACAGAACTGGTCCACTCTTCTACACAGTGGAGATTGCATCTGGTGTCATCTGGGGACAACACATCGATCAGAGGAGGAGAGCAGAGTCAATTGGTAAAGAAGAAATGTGGCCAGAGCTTCCTGCAAACCCCGAGTCAACTCCTACAGCCACCACAGAGGAGGCCTCAGAATCTGAGATTGTCTCACAACCACAAGTCCCATCTGTCAAATATATTCGATTTCAATTAGAATTTATAGCTAAGCAGGGAGGAGTGTAGTGTATTTAATATTTCAGTAATATTGTAAATATATTGTTTGTTTACTTAACTCCTTTTTATAGGCATCCGTTAGTCTCGTGAGACCATGGATTTGCACCTTGGAAGGTTTCCAGGGCACAGGCCTGGCCAAGGTTGTATGGAAGACCGGCAGTTGCTGATGCTGCAAGTCTCCCCTCTCCATGCCACCGATGTCGTCCAAGGGAAGGGCATTAGAACCCATACAGCTTGGCACCAGTGTCGTCACAGAGCAATGTATGGTTAAGTGCCTTGCTCAAGGACACAACACGCTGCCTCAGCCAAGGCTTGAACTAGCGACCTTCAGATCACTAGACCTTAACCACTTGGCCACGCGCCATACTTAACTCATAACAGGTTATGTGTGCTAAGTATGTGATTGGCATACATCAATACGCCACCACGTCATATGTGAGTGTCTCACTAAAGTAAAACAAAATAGACACACATCTCCTGGCTACATGTTTTTCTTTCAATTAGTCTCTGGAGTTACAAAACATAACTGCACAATATCAAAGCTCAAATTTCAAAATAAATTTATGATCATGTATGTCAGCATATACTTCCTTGAGATTCATTTACTTGCAGGCATTTACAGGAAAATAAAGATATAAGAGAAAAACACCATAAGATGTAGGAGGAGAATTAGGCCTTTTGGCCTATTGAGTCTGCTCTGCCATTTCATCATAGTTCATTTCATCATTTTCCCTCTCTGCCCCTATCTCTTGCCTTCTCCCTGTATCTTTTCATGCCCTGACTAATCAAGAACCTATCAATATCTGCCTTTAAAACTGTATACACAATGACTTGGTCTCCACAGCCACTTGTGGCAACAAATTCCATAGATTTACAATTCTCTGGCTAAAGAAATTCCTCCTCATCTCCATTCAAAAAGGACGCCCCTCTATTTTGAGGCTGATTTCCTCTAGTCTTAGACTCCCCCATCATAGGAAACATCCTCTCCACATTTCACTGTATGGAGGCCTTTCAATATTCGATAGGTTTCAAATCGTTCACCTCTCATTCTTCTGAATTCTGGTGAGTACAGGCCCAGAGCCATCAAACACTCCTCACATATCAAGCCTTTCAATCCCAGAATCAATTTTTGAAGACCTCCCTTGAGTCTTCTCCAATGTCAGCATATCCTTTCTTACATAAGGGGCCCAAAACTGCTCACAATACTCCAAGTGAGGCAACACCAGTGCTTTATAGAACCTCAACACTATATCCTTGCTTTTATATTCTAGTTCCCTTGAAATGAATGCTAGCATTGTATCTGCCTTTCTTGCCACTGACTCAACCTGCAATTTAACCTTTCGGGAATCCTGCAGAAAGATTCCCAAGTTCCTTCGCACCTCAGATGTTTGAATTTTCTCTCCATTTAGAAAATAATCCACCCTTTTATTTCTTCTTCCAAAGTGCATGACCATCCACTTCCCAACACTGTATTCCATCTGCCACTTCTTTGCCTATTCTCCTAATCTATCTGAGTCCTTCTGTAGCCTCTCTGGTTCCTCATAACTACCTTTCCCTCCACCTGTCTTCATATAGTCGCAAACTTGGCCACAAAGCTATCAATTCCATCATCCAAGTCACTGACATGTATATAAAAAGAAGTGGTCCTGTAGGTTAATGTAATTGGTGGAAATGTACATAATTCACAACCACCGAAATTGAGTTGTGATTTAAGAGACTGGTCTGGTGTGATGACCATGCTTTGTGTTCAGTATTTGGAGTACAATAAATTATTTGTTATGGTTTTTCTTATAAATAAAATGCCTCACACAGTTTTATTTGCAAAAACCTGCATTGGTGACACTGAAGCTTTAGGATGATTCCAGAGTTATTGAATGTGTTGGCTAACACAGTCACTTTGAAACTCTGGTGTTTTGGGTGGTTTATACCAAGGCCCAATTCGTGCTGTGAGAAATCACCGCTGACAACACCAAGTTCTACTATGTGGTTGCATCACTTGGCAACTCCACAGCTGTGAGAGTAGTGAGTCTACCAGAACAGCTGCCTGAACATGATAAATACTGATCGCAGAATACTCACCTTTTACAGACTTTGGATTATCAGAGTCTTAGCACATCAAACAGTTGCTCCATTTGTCTGGCCTCAGCAATGCTAAACCGTCAGAGCTAATGGACCACATGCTGTCTCCCCTGGGAAATCACTGACCTTGTTTTATTTTTAAAGAACTCTTCATGCAGCAAGTGTCTGCTAATATTCACACTGCCCTCACTAATGCACCTTTGATGGACTATAGGGAGCTTGCTAAAATGGCTGATAGTCTATACTCAGCCAGGCAGTGCTGCATCAATCCTCCTCCTTTCCCTGCCTTAATAGGCCTAGTCAGCAAGGCCCCCAACATAAAGACACCCATGGCTATGAAACAGATGATGCCTGGCCTGTGATTTTACCACGCTCGCTTTGGTATGAATGCTAGCAAGTGCCGACCACCTTGGAGCTTCGACAGTGTGAGCACATCGGGACATCTGAGGTCTGAGAACACTGTGAGTTCCAGCTGCCAGGGTCGTCTACTGTTCATTATGGACACCCTTTCAAGGCCATGCTTTCTGTGTGCAAGAGTGCAGAAGTGAGTGTACTGCCAGCATCTCCTATTGATGTGAAGGCAAAGAGCGATGAAACCTTGCTAGAGGCGGCTAACAGCAGCAGGATCCAAATTTAAGGAATATAACGGGTGACGCACTGTTTCAGTGGGTGACATTACTCATGGAACTTCATCCTGGCTAAAGTGGCTAGACCTCGGCTTGGTGTAGATTTCCTGTGTGCCCAAGGATTATTAATTGATCTTAAGAACTGTTGGCTTGTGAATGTCAAGGACTTTGGGTCTTTACCCTGCTCCCCCAGTAAGTTCTCCACAACAACTCTGGCAAATGCATGCACCACTGCATGTGAGTTTACTTAACGGCTGGGCAAATTCCCAATCCTCACCAAACCCACAATCTCCACGATGACAGTCACAAAATATGGGGTCATGCATCACGTTTCTACAACTGGGCATCCAGTCCATGCCCGTGCATGTAGACTGGGCCCAGAAAAGCTGGCAATCATGAAGGCTGAGTTTGCCAACATGGAAAGACTTTGCATTGTATGCTAGTTGAACAGCCCCTGGGCTTTACCCCTCCATATAGTCCCTGTCCATTTGTGGTTGTTGCCAATGTGGTGATTACTGATGCCTTAATGAGATCAGCTCCCCTAATTATTACCCAGTCTTATATATCTAAAACTTTTGGCACATTTAGCTGGAAAATTAATTTTTCCAAGGTTCATCCCTAAATGACTGTGATAACCTAGTTTGGCCTCTTTTGAGTTTCTGTGCATGCCACTTGGGCTGAAAAATGCAACACAGACTTTCCAATGGCTGATGGACTCTTTTTTTTTTAACCTGGATGTCAATGCATCCAAATCCGAACACATAGCTCATCTCCACACACTTTCCAAGCTCCTAAACCAACATGGATTGGTTACTAATCCTACTAAATGCCAGTTTGGGTTGTCAACCATTGACTTTATTGGCCATCGTATCTCCGCAGAAGGTGTAAAACCACCTCCTATCAAAAGTAGCCGCTATTATGGATTTCCCACCACCCTGCACTACTGAAAAACTACAGGAGTTTTTCGGTGTGATGAATTTCTATCACTGCTTCACTCCGCGAGCTGCTGAACCTGCTTCCCCTGTATAGTGCACTTAAAGGCAACACCCCTAATCACGTATTTGACTGGTCAGTGGACAGGACCAGGGTATTTGATGATACTAAACAAGCTCTTTCCAATGCGACCCTATTGGCACACCCGCCCCTCAAAACACCTATAGCCATTACTATTAATGCTTCAGACTAAGCTGTGGATGCTGCGCGCAAACATTTGGCCGAGGCGTGTGGTAGCCGCTCACCTTCTTCAGCCAGCAGCTCTGTTCCCACCCCCACCCCCCCAAAAGAAAGTACAGCACATTTGACTGTGAGTTTCTTGGTCTCTATCTGGCTGTCCACCATCTTCATTTTCTACTACAGGGTCGCCATTTCACAGTGTTCATTGACCACAAACCCCTTGTGCTCCTGATGGCCAAAATAACAGACCGTTGGTGTGCATGGCAGCAGCACCAACTGGCCTACATATCAGAGTTCACAACTGATATACAACATTTCAAGGGGAAAAATAATGTTGTGATTAATTGCTTCTAATGGCCAGTCATTGAGGCTGTACTCATAGGGGTTGACTGTGTCGGCATGGCAGCCGACCAAATTACTAACCCAGAGGTCCAGGCTAACCAAACTTCAGTCACTGGCCTGCAGTTGGCTAACATTAAGTGCGTGGAAGCAGGAATGAGGAACATTGGGACTAACTAGGTGGGTAATGTGTTTAGCATGGACTGCAGTATTGCCCTATGATTCTATTACCCTAAAATCCATTATTGCACCATGCCTACTGAATTTGAGTTAGGTCAAGTGAGCGTAACATGGTTGCAAAGATTTCAAGCAATTATCTGAATGTAATAATCAAAGCCCTGTTTGAAAACGTCCAAAATACTGTGAGCAGAATGTTCCACCTAATGAATCATAGGATTTGAACAACTACAATATCTGCACAGAATTCCCTCCAGTCCAGGAAGTTGCTTTGAAGAGTTCTTCATGGACAAATCCAATATCCCTTCCCCTATGTATCCAGAATTGATTAGTGGTTGGAGCTGTGCTGTGGTGTCTTGCTTGATGTGCCAAAGGTAAGAGGAGATAAAATGAAGCCCATGCTACAAAAGATTGCTGCAGCGGTATAGCTAATCTATTCTCTTTTTAATTGCTCATATAAATCAAAAGGCTTCTGAAGCATCCATGACTAGCAATGCAAAACATATAGCTTTATACTCTCTCCAAAATTCATTGCATAATAGGTGATTTGCAGTACCTACTGCACATAAGCGAATCACCTAGCACTATAGACCCATTCTGATGAATCATGCTATCAAGATCTCATTTTGCTTCATTTTTCTCCTATCCAACCTTACCATAAACATACGCATTTAAGTAATTTCCCTCAACTTCTCCAAGCATGTGTGGGAGGATGGGGACAAGTAGAAGCACAGGCTCTCGATAATCATCCACATGGAATAGAACACATTTGCCCTTCAGAATGAAGGAGACACAGGTTTGCCCTCAAACCTGTGACTCCACCTTCAGAGCAGGTAACAAGGCAGCCCTAACAACAGCGAGGGCCAAACTGTCCCAGGCCATCAGGGAGGCAAAGTGTGGACACGCCCAGCGAATCCACAGCCACGATACGGAGCGCATGTGGAAAGGCTTTCAGGACATCACCAACTACAAGACGACACCATCTGTGCTGGTGATGCCTCCCTCCCAGATGCATTGAACAACTTCTACGCTCGTTTTGAGGCAGAAAATGACGTGGTGGTGAGGAAGACCACCCCTCCTCCAAATGACCAGGTGCTGTATCTTACCGTGGCCGATGTGAGGAAAACCCCATGCAGGTCAACCTACGAAAGGCTGCTGGATCAGACGATATCCCTGGCAAAGAGCTTAGAGGATGTGCAGACCAGCTAGCAGAGATTCTCACTGACATCTTCAACATCTCCCTGAGCAGCACCATCGTTCCTACATGCTTCAAGGCTGCCACCATCGTCCCCGTGCCGAAGAAGTCTTCAGTGTCCTGTCTTAACGACTACCGTCCCGTTGCACTCACATCCATCATCATGAAGTGTTTCGAGAGGCTCATCATGAGGCACATTGACCCTGCTGCCCCCCTCACTGGACCCCCTGCAGTTCGCGTACCGTCCCAACCGTTCAACAGATGATGCCATTGCCGTCACCCTCCTCCTAGCCCTAATCCACCTGGACAAAAAAGACACGTAAGTTCGAATGCCGTTCATAGACTTCACTTCAGCATTCAACACAATCATTCCTCAGAAACTGATTGGAAAGCTGAGCCTACTGGGCCTGAACACCTCCCTCTGCAACTGGATCCTAGACTTCCTGACTGGAAGACCTCAGTCAGTCCGGATTGGAAGCAGCATCTCCAACACCATCACACTGAGCACGGGGTCCCCCCCAGGGCTGTGTGCTCAGTCCACTGCTGTTCACTCTGCTGACCCACGACTGTGCTGCAACACACAGCTTGAACCACATCATCGAGTTCGCCGATGACATGTCCGTGGTGGGTTTCATCAGCAAGAACGATGAGTCAGCATACAGAGAGGAGGTACAGCGGCTAATGGACTGGTGCAGAGCCAACAACCTGTTTCTGAATGTGAACAAAACAAAAGAGATGGTTGTTGCCTTCAGGAGGACACGGAACGACCACTCTCCACTACAGCGACGACTCCTCCGTAGAGATTGTTAAGAGCACCAAATTTCTTGGTGTTCACCTGGCGGAGAACCTCACCTGGTCTCTCAACACCAGCTCCATAGCAAAGAAAGCCCAGCAGCATCTCTAATTTCTGCGAATGCTGAGAAAAGTCCATTTCCCACCCCCCAACCTTACCACATTCTACAGAGGTTGTATTGAGAGCATCCTGAGCAGCTGCATCACTGACTGGCTCGGAAATTGCACCATCTTGGATCACAAGACCCTGCAGCGGATAGTGAGGTCAGCTGAGAAGATCATCGAGGTCTCTCTTCCCGCCATTACAGACATTTACACCACACGCTGCATCCGTAAAGCAAACAGCATTATGAAGGACCCCACGCACCCCTCATACAAACTCTTCTCCCTCCTGCCATCTGGCAAAAGGCACCCAAGCATTCGGGCTCTCACAACCAGACTATGTAACAGTTTCTTCCCCCAAGCCACCAGACTCCTCAATACCCAGAGCCTGGACTGGCACCAACCTACAGCCCGCTACTGTGCCTATTGTCTTGTTTATTATTTATTGTAATGTCTGCACTGTTTTGTGCTCTTTATGCAGTCCTGGGTAGGTCTGTAGTCTAGTGTAGTTTTTTTGTTGTTTTACGTAGTTCAGTGTAGTTTTTGTATTGTTTCATGTAGCATCATGGTCCTGAAAAACGTTGTCTTGTTTTTACTGTGTACTGTACCAGCAGTAATGGTCAAAATGACAATAAAAAGTGACTTGACTTGACTTGTCTTGAAAACCCTTGCAAATTTAAACTCCTGTTCAATCTGCTGCCTCTTCACTTTTCAACCATTCTCTAGGTAAACATATTTCTCCTGAATTCCTTATTGGGCTTGTTAGTGGACTGTCCTACATAAATGATCATGACTTCTAGCCTTAACAGCAAATTAAACGCATCTGCTGTAAACTTCCCTCTCCAACCCCAACCCCGCCCCTGCTCCTCACCCCCCATACACACTTCCCCTTGCCAAATTTAAAGAAACAGAATCATATTAGTTCGCAGGCTTCCATTTGCGGAAGGTGATTTCCTTAGGTATGTGTGGCCGTTCCATTTGGTTATCACTCCAATTCTATAAAACCATTATTGGAACTTCTCCAGGAAATCTATTATCATGAAGTCAATCAGTATTCAAACAGACTCTTCAGCCTGTTTGGAGATGGTGGCTGATGGTCTGCACCAACCGTCAACCACCCATCTACACTAAACCTACACCAATCCCATTTGACTCTCCCCAGATTCTATCCCACACCTACACACTAGGGGTCAATTGTAGTCGCCAATTAGCCTACCAGCCTGCACATCATTGCGATGTGGGATGAAACCAGACAACCCTGAGGAAACCCATATGGTTACAAGGTGAACGTTCAAACTCCACACAGATTCAGGTGTACAAGATAATAAGAGGCATGGAGAGGACAGCCAGAGACTTTTTTTCCTACCTTCAAAGCCATGTTCTCCGGTACCAAGACTTAAGCTCAAGAATTTCCTTCCTAAACATTTCCAACTTACTCCTGTCATTTAATGCATGCTTTAAGTCTGAACTTTAACCAAGTGTTTGGTTACTTGTCCCAATATTTCCTGACATCTTTCATTGCTAATTGATTTTAATAATAGCTCTTGTGAACTGTCCTAGGGAATTCTACTGCAGTAAACACATAAAATAACAATAATAATTTTTGTTGATACTTTCAAGAATAAAAAGAAATTTAACATTGTTTGTTTTATGTGAAATTGTTGTTCAGATAAAAATTTTGCATCAGCATCAAATTTTTGTATTCTCTTGAATATAGACTGATGAGCAAATGATTCCTTAAAAACAGTGGTTTCCATGCAACAACAATTAAGCATCCTGTAGAATTCAATTTGTTGAGATTTGTTGTTGCTTATTATGAAATTAAACTGATGATATAGAGTCATGAAGCACATCTGGGAGAAGAACGTGCATATGATAGTAAATCAGACAGAAATCTAAAGATTATGCTAGTTTTGATATTGAGTACCAAAATAAATCCGGGTACTGTGGAGAGAATGACAAATGAAATTATAATGGGGAATAAAGGAACAACTGAGATATTAAATAAATATTGTAGAAGAGACAATAATTAAGGTCCCAAAGTTGTTCAGAACAGGACAGGTCCTTTGACTCAACTTATTCATACAGACCAAGATATCCTCTTGAATGAGTCCTATTTGCCTGCATTTGGCCTATATCCATCTCAACTTTTCCTATCCATGAGCTTGTTCAAATGTCTTCCAAATATTGTAATTATACCCACCTCTACCACTAACTTGGGCAGCTACTTCCATATTCTGTACTCATAAAAAAAACTTACCCTTCAGGTCCCTTTCAAAACTCTCCCCTTTGAATTTAAACCAATGCCATTCAATCTTATAGTTTCCAACCCAGGAGAAGGACCATGGCCATCCACCGTATCTACACCCCTTGTGATTTTATAAATCTCTATAAGGTCACCCCTTAGCAACCTTTGCTCCAGGGAAAACAATCTCAGCTTAGAAAGATAGAAACAGAAAACCTACAGCACAATACAGGCCCTTCAACCCACAAAGCTGTCTAAAAATGTCCTTACCTTAGAGATTATCTAGGGTTACCCATAGCCCTCTATTTTTCTGAGCTCCATGTACCTGTCCAGGAGTCTCTTAAAAGACCCTATCGTATCCGTCTCCACCACCATCGCCAGCAGCCCATTCCACGTATTCACCATTCTCTGCTTAAAAAACCTACCCCTGACATATCCTCTGTACCTACTTCCAAGCACCTTAAAACTGTGCTCTCTGGTGCTAGCCATTTCAGCCCTGGGAAAAAGCCTCTGACTATCCACACGATCAATGCCTCTCATCATCTTATACACCTCTGTCAGGTCACCTCTCATCCTTCTACACTCCAAGGAGAAAAGGCCAAGTTCACGCAACCTATTCTCATAAGGCATGCTCCCCAATCCAGACAACATGCTTGTAAATCTCCTCTGCACCCTTTCTATAGTTTCCACATCCTTCCTATAGTGAGGAGACCAGAACTGAGCACAGTACTACAAGTGGGGTCCTATATATCTGCAACATTACCTCCCGGCTCCTAAACTCAGTCCCACAATTGATGAAGGCCAATGTACCACATGCCTTCTTAACCACAGAGTCAACCTGCGCGGCAGCTTTGAGTGCCTTATGGACTCTGACCTCAAGATCCCTCTGATTCTCCACTCTGCCAAGAGTCTTACCATTAATACTATATTCTGCCATCATATTTGACCTACCAAAATGAACCATCTTAGACTTATCTAGGTTGATTTCCATCTACCACTTCTCAGCCCAGTTTTGCATCCTATAAATATACTGTTGAAACCTCTGACAGCCCTCCACACTATCCACAACTACCCCAACCTTTGTGTCATCAGCAAATTTACTAACCCATTCCTCCACTTCCTCATCCAGGTCATTTATAAAAATCACGAAGAGTAGGGGTCCCAGAACAGATCCCTGAGGAACACCACTGGTCATCGACCTCCATGCAGAAAATGGCCCATCTACAACCACTCTTTGCCTTCTGTGGGCAAGGCAGTTCTGGATCCACAAAGCAATGTCCCCTTGGATCACATGCCTCCTTACTTTCTCAATAAGCCTTGCATGGGGGACACGTGTCAAATGCCTTGCTGAAATTGATATACACTACATCTACTGCTCTACCTTCATCAACGTGTTTAGTCACATCCTCAAAAAATTCAATCAGGCTCATAAGGCACAACCCGCCTTTCACAAAGCCATGCTGATTATTCCTAATCATATTATGCCTCTCCAAATGTTCATAAATCCTGCCTCTCAGGATCTTCTCCATCAACTTACCAACCACTGAAGTAAGACACACTAGTCTATAATTTCCTGGGCTATCTCTAGTCCCTTTCTTGAATAATGGAACAACTTCCGCAACCCTCCAGTCCTCCGGAACCTCTCCCGTCCTCACTGATGATGCAAAGATCATTGCCAGAGGCTCAGCAATCTCCTCCCTTGCCTCCCACAGTAGCCTGGGGTACATCCCATCTGGTTCTGGTGACTTATCCAACTTGATGCTTTCCAAAAGCTTCTGCACATCCTCTTTCTTAATATCCACATGCTCAAGCTTTTCAGTCCACTGTAAGTCATCCCTAGAATTGCCTTTTCCATAGTGAATACTGAAGCAAGGTACTCATTAAATATCTCTGCTATCTCCTCCGGTTCCATACACACTTTTCCACTGTCACATTTGATTGGTCCGATTCTCTCATATCTTATCCTCTTGCTCTTCACATACTTGAACCTTATCCAGTCTTTCTTCATAACTAAAGCTTGCTAGTCTCAGCAAAACCCTTGTGAATCTTATCTACTTCTTCTGAGTTGAACCATTCAATGGAGAGACCAAGAGTTCTTGATGTGAGGAACTTAAAAGTATTTAATATTTATAAAAGAACTACTGGTTAATTTAAGGGGGCTAAAAATTGATCTGGTATTTTGGTGCATATTGGATTACATCCTCAAGATGTAGCTGCAAAAATAATGGATTCATTAGTGGAGATTCTCTAAAATTCCTTCGATTCAGAAATAAAAACTGAAAACACTGGGAGATTGGGCTATTGGGCTATTGGGGAAAGTTTGAACTAGAATTGCTGGGGGGGGTGGGAACAGAACTAAAATGGCAGAGGAAGGGGCAGTTGGCTCACAAATAGAGGAAGTTTGGATAGAGTGTGAGAGGGAGAATAGGCAGGTGATAGAGAAGGGACATGCTCAGACCAATGGCTTGAGATGTGTCTATTTTAATGCAAGGAGTATTATGAACAAAGCGGATGAGCTTGGAGCATGGATCAGTACTTGGAGCTATGATGTTGTGGCCATTACAGAGACTTGGATGGTGCAGGGGCAGGAATGGCTACTTCAAATGCCAGGCTTTTGATGTTTCAGAAAGGACAGGGAGGGAGGCAAAAAAGATGAGGGTGTGGCACTGTTGATCAGAGATAGTGTCACAGCTGCAGAAAAGGAGGAAGTCATGGAGTGGTTGTTACGCAGTCTCTGTGGGTGGAAGTGAGGAATAGGAAGGGGTCAATAACACCACTGGATGATTTTTATAGACCACCCAATAGTAACAGGGACATCGGGGAGCAGATAGGAGACAGATTCTGGAAAGGAGTAATAATAACAGGGTTGTTGTGGCGGGAGATTTTAATTTCCCAAATATTAATTTGCATCTCCCTAGAGTGAGGGGTTTAGATGGGGTAGAGTTTATGAGGTGTGTTCAGGAAGGTTTCTTGACACAGTATGTAGATAAGTCTGCAAGAGGAGAGGCTGTACTTGATCTGGTGTTGGGAAATGAACCTGGTCAGGTGTCAGATCTCTCAGTAGGAGAGAATTTTAGAGACAGTGATCACAACACTATCTCTTTTACCATAGCATTGGAGAGGGATAGGAATAGAGAAGTCACGGAAACATTTAATTGGAGTAAGGGGAACGATGAGACTTTCAGGCAGGAACTTGGAAGCATAAATTGGAAACAGATTTTCTCAGGGAAATGTACGGAAGAAATGTGGCAAACGTTCAGGGGATATTTGCGTGGGGTTCTGCATAGGTACGTTCCAATGTGACAGGGAAAGGCTGGTAGGGTACAGGACCATGGTGTACAAAGGTTGTTGTATATCTAGCCAAGAAGAAAAGAAGAGCTTACAAAAGGTTCAGAAAACTAGGTAATGATAGAAATTATAAGGCTACCAAGAAGAAGTTTAAGAATGAAATTAGTAGAGCCAGAAGGGGCCATGAAAAGGCCTTGGCAGACAGGATTAAAGAAAACTCCAAGGCATTCTACAAGAATGTGAAGAGCAAGAGGATAAAACTTGAGAGAATAGGACCAATCAAGTGTAACAATAGAAAAATGTGTATTGAACCGGAGGAGGTAGCAGAAGTACTTAATGAATACTTTGCTTTAGTACTCAATACGGAAAAAGATCTTGGTGATTGTAGGGATGACTTGTAGTGGACTGAAAAGCTTGAACATGTAGATATTAACGAAGAGGATGTTCTAGAGCTTTTGGAAAGCATCAAGTTGGATAAGTCACTGGGACCGGACGGGATGTACCCCAGTCTACTGTGGGAAGCAAGGGAGGAGATTGCTGAGCCTCTGCCGATGATCTTTGCATCATCAATGAGGACGGGAGAGGTTCCAGAGGATTGGAGGGTTGTGGATGTTGTTCCCTTATTCAAAAAAGGGAGTAGAGATAGCCCAGGAAATTATAGACCAGTGAGTCTTACTTCAGTGGTTGGTAAGTTGATGGAGAAGATCCTGAGAGGCAGAATTTATGAACATTTGGAGAGGCATAATATGATTAGAAATAGTCAGCATGGTTTTGTGAAAGGTAGGTCGTGCCTTACGAGCTTGATTGAATTTTTTGAGGATGTGACTAAACACATTGATGAAGGTAGAGCCATAGATGTAGTGTATATGGATTTCAGCAAGGCATTTGATAAGGTACCCCATGTAAGGCTTATTGAGAAAGTAAGGAGGCATGTGATCCAAGGGGGCATTGCTTTGTGGATCCAGAACTGGCTTGCCCACAGAAGGCAAACAGTGGTTGTAGATGGGTCATATTCTGCTTGGAGGTCGGTGACTAGTGGTGTGCCTCAGGGATCTGTTCTGGGACCCCTACTCTTCGTGATTTTTATAAATGACCTGGATGAGGAAGTGGAGGGATGGGTTAGTAAATTTGCTGATGACACAAAGGTTGGGGTAGTTGTGGATAGTGTGGAGGGCTATCAGAGGTTACAGCAGGACATTGACAGGATGCAAAACTGGGCTGAGAGGTGGCGGATGGAGTTCAACCCAGATAAGTGTGAGGTGGTTCATTTTGGTAGGTCAAATATGATGGCGGAATATAGTATTAATGGTAAGACTCTTGGCAGTGTGGAGGATCAGAGGGATCTTGGGGTCCGAGTCCATAAGGCACTCAAAGCTGCTACGCAGGTTGACTCTGTGGTTAAGAAGGCATATGGTGCATTGGCCTTCATCAATTGTGGGATTGAGTTTAAGTGCCGGGAGGTGATGTTGTAGCTATATAGGACCCTGGTCAGACCTCACTTGGAGTACTGTGCTCAGTTCTGGTCGCCTCATTACAGGAAGGGCGTGGAAACCATAGAAAGGGTGCAGAGGAGTTTTACAAGGATGTTGCCTGGATTGGGGACCATGCCTTATGAGAATAGGTTGAGTGAACTCGGCCTTTTCTCCTTGGAGAGACGGAGGCTGAGAGGTGACTTGATAGAGGTGCACAAGATGATGAGAGGCATTGATCTTCTGGATAGTCAGAGGCTTTTTCCCAGGGCTGAAATGGCTAGCACAAGAGGGCACAGTTTTAAGGTGCTTGGAAGTAGGTACAGAGGAGATGTCAGGGGTAAGTGTCTTACACAGATAGTGGTGAGTGCATAGAATGGGCTGCCGGCAGCAGTGGTGGAGGCAGAAATGATAGAGTCTTTTAAGAGACTCATGGATACGTACATGGAGCTTAGAAAAATAGGGGGTTATGGGTAAGCCGAGGTAATTTCTAAGGTAAGGACATGTTCGGCACAGCTTAGTGGGCCGAAGGACCTGAATTGTGCTGTAGGTTTTTTATCTTTCTATGTTTAGGCCAGGCAGCATCTATGGAAAAGAGTAGATGGTCGCTGTTTTGGGCTGAGATCAGTAAGGAAATAAAGTGATCAAAAGTCACGCTAAGAAGGTGGGGGTGGGGAGGAATACGTACAAGGTAGTAGGTGACAGGTGAAACCAGGAGATGGGGAGGCGTGAATCAAAGAGCTGGGAAATAGATTGGTGAAAGAGAGAAAGGGCTGGAGAAGGAGGTATCTGATGGGAGTGGATCGAAGGCCATGGAAGAAAGGGAAGGCGGAAGAACACCAGAGGGAGGTGATGGGCAGGTAAGGAGATAAGGAGATGAGAGGGGAATCGGGAATGATGAAGGAGAAAGGAGGGCAAGTACTGGAAGTTCGAGAAATCGATGTTCATGCCATCAGGTTGGAGGCTGCCCAGAGAGAATATATGGTGTTTCTCCTCCAACACGAGTGTGGCTTCATCGTAGTGGTAGAGGAGGCTACAGACTGACATGTTGGAATGGGAATGGGAAGTAGAATTGAAATGGCTAGCCACTGGGAGATCCCGCCTTTATTGGCAGACGGAGCTTAAGTGCTCAGGGAAGTGGTCTCCCAATCTATCTTAGGCCTCACCAATATACAGGAGGTCACAGCAGGAGAACAGGATACAGTAGATGACCATAGCAAACTTACAGCTGAAGTGTCGCCTCACCTGGAAGGCATGTTGGGGTCCTGAATGGTAGTGAGGGAGGAGGTGTAGGGGCAGGTATGGCACTTGTTCCACTTGCAAGGGTCAGTGCCAGGAGGGAGATCAGTGGGGAGGGACACACGGACAAGAGAGTCGTGTAGGGAGCAATCGCTGTGGAAAGCGAAAAGTGGGGGGAGGGAAGGATGCGCTCGGTGGTGGGATCCCATTAGAGATGGCGGAAATTACTGAGAATTATGTCCCGGATGTGGACGCTGATGGGGTGTTAGGTGAGACAGAGAGGTCGATGGATTTGTAGGTGATTCATCCCTCCCCGCTCACCTTCTTGTGCAACTGGATCGTCGATTTCCTCACTTGCAGACTCCAGTCAGTTTGGATTGGCAAAAACATCTCCTCCACTATCTCCATCAGCACAGATGAACCACAAGACTGTACACTTAGCTTCCTGCTCTGCTCACTTTATGCTTATGATTGTGAGGCTTAATACAGCTCCAAAGCTATACTTACTTATGTTTGCTAACAACACTATTGTCATTGGCTGAGTTCAACGTGGTGATGAATCAACATGTAGCAGAGACATTGAAAATCTGGCTGAGTGGTGCCACAGCAATAACATCTCACTCAATGTCAGCAAGACCATAGAAGGCCTTTGACAAGGTGCCACACATGAGGCTGCTTACCAAGTTAAGAGCCCTTGGTGTTACAGGAAAGTTACTGGCATGATAGAACATTGCTGATTGGTAAGAGGCAGTGAATGGGAATAAAAGGATTCTTTTCTGTTTTGCTGCCAGTGACTAGTGGTATTCTGCAGGGGTCGGTGTTGGTTCCGCTTCTTTTTATGCTGCATATATGATGATGGAATAGATAGATTTGTTGCCAAGTTTTCAGATGGTACGAAGACTGGTGGAAGGGCAGGGAGTGTTGAGGAAACAGGTAGGCCGCAGAAGGACTTAAACAGATCAGGAGAATGTGCAAGGAAGGTGATTAGGTAAAAGAACCCTTTGGAAACAGTGATCATAATATGACTGACTTCAACTTGAAATTTGATAGGGAGAATGTAAAGTCTGACGCAGCAGTATTTCAGTGGAGTAAGGGAAATTACAGTGGTATGAGAGAAGAGTTGGCCAAAGTAAACTGGAAGAAGATGCTGGCAGAGATGATAGTAGAGCAGCCATTGCGTGCGTTTTTGTGAAAAATGAGTAAGGTACAGGATAGATCTATTCCAAAAACAATGAAATACTCAAATGGAAAAGAAGCACAACTGTGGCTGACAAGGGAAGTTAAAGCTAATGTAAAAGCAAAAGAGAGTGCATACAACAAACCAAAAATTAGTGGGAACACAGAGGATTGGGAAGCTTTTAAAACCCTACAGGGAGCAACTAAATGAATCATTAGGAGGGAAAAGATGAAATACAAGAGCAAGCTATCAAATAATATCAAAGTGGATCGTAAAAGTTTTTTCAAGTATGTAAAAAAATAAAAGAGATGAGAGTGGATATAGGACTGCAAGAAAATGAGGCCGGAGAAATAATAACAGGGGCCAAGCAGATGGTGGATAAACTAAATGAGTATTTTGCATCAGTCTTCACTGTGGAAGATACTAGCAGTGTGCCAGGTGTTGAAGGGTGTGAGGGAAGAGAAGTGAGTGCAGTTACTATTACGAGGGAGAAGGTGCTCAAAAAGCTGAAAGACTTAAAGGTATATAGGTCACCTGGACCAGATCAACTGCACCCTAGGGTTCTAAAAAGAGGTAGTGGTAGAAATTGTGAAGGCATTAGCAATGATCTTTCAAAAATCATTGGACTCTGGCATGATGCCAAAGGACTAGAAAACTGCACACGTCACTCCACTCTTGAAGAAAGGAGGAAGGCAGCAGAAAGGAAGTTATAGACGAGTTAGCCTGAACTCAGTGGCTGGGAAGATGTTGGAATCAATTGTTAAGGATGAGATTATGGAGTACTGAGTGACACAGGACAAGATAGGACAAAGTCAGCATGGTTTCCTTAAGGGAAAATCTTGCCTGGCAAACCTGTTAGAATTATTTGAGGAGATTACAAGTAGGATAGGTAAAGGGGATGTAGTGGATGTTGTATATTTGGACTTTCAGAAGGCCTTTGAGGCTGCTTACCAAGTTAAGAGCCCATGGGATTACAGGAAAGTTACTGGCATGGTTAGAACATTGGCTGATCGGTAGGAGGCAGTGAGTGGAAATAAAAGAATCCTTTTCTGGTAGGCTGCCAGTGACTAGTGTTGTTCAGCAGGGGTCAGTGTTGGGACCACTTCTTTTTATGCTGTAAATCAATGATTTAGATGATGGAATAGACGGCTTTGTTGCCAAATTTGTAGATGAAATGAAGATTGGTGGAGGGGCAGGTAGTTTCGAAGAAACAGGTAGAGTGCAGAAGGACCTCGACAGATCAGGAGAATGGGCAAGAAAGTGGCAAATGAAATACAATGTTGGAAAATGCATGGTCATACACTTTGGTAGAAGAAATAAATGTGCAGATCATTTTCTAAATGGGGAGAAAATCCAAAAATCTGAGATGCAAAAAGACATGGAAGTCCTTGTGCAAAACACCCTACAGGTTATCTTACGGATAGAGTTGGTGGTGAGGAAGGCAAATGCAATGTTAGCATTCATTGCAAGAGGGCTGGAATACAAGAGCAAGGACGTGATGCTGAGGCTTTATAAGGCACTGATGAGGCCTCACCTTGAGTATTGTGAACAGTTTTCGGCTCCTCATCTGAGAAAAGATGTATTAGCGTTGGAGAGGGTTCAGAGGAGGTTCAAAAGAATGATTCCGGGAATGAAAGGGTTATCATATGAGGAATATTTGATAGCTCTAGGTCTGTACTTGCTGGAATTTAGAAGGATGAAGGGAGATCTCATTGAAACCTTTCAAATGTTGAAAGGCCTAGACAGAGTAGATGCAGAAAGGATGTTTTCCATGGTGGAGGAGTCTAAGGTAGAGGGATGTCCATTTAAAACAAAGATGCATAGTAATTTCTTTAGCCAGAGTGTGGTGAATTGTGGAATTTATTTCCACAGTCTGCTGTGGGGGCCAGGTCTTTGGGTGTATTTAAGGCAGAGCTTGACAGGTTCTTGATTGGACACAGCATCAAAGGTTACAGGGAGAAAACCAGGGAGTGGGGTTGAGGAGGAGAAAAAAAGAATCAATCATGATTGAATGGCGGAGAAGGCTCAATGGGCCAAATGGCCTAATCTCTGCTCCTATGTCTTATGGTCTTATGATTGACTTCACGTGGAGGAAACTGGAGGTCTATGAGCCAGTCCTCATCGGGGAATCAGAGGTGGAAAAGGTCTTCAATTTAAAATTCCTCTGTGTTATCATTTCAGAGGATCAGCCCTGGGCCCAGCACGTAAGTGCCATTATGAAGAAAGTATGGCAGTGCCTCTACTTTCTTAGAAGTTTGCTAAGATTCATCATGTCATCAAGAATTTTGAGAAACCTCTATAGATGTGTGGTGGAGAGTATATTGACTGCTTGTATCATGGCCTTGTATGGAAACAACAATGCCTTAAATGGAAAAACCTATAAAAAAGTAGTGGATATGGCCCAGTCCATCACAGGTAAAGCCCTCCCCACTACTGAGCATGTCTACACGGAGTGCTGTCGCTGGAAAACAGGATCCGTCATCAAGGACCTCCACCATCCAGGCTTCTCTCTCTCTCACTGCTGCCATCAGCAAGGAGATACAAGAGCCTCGGGAACCACACCACCAGGTTCAGGAACTGTTATTACTGCTCAACCATCAGGCTTTTGAACCATAGGGGATAGTTCACTCAACTTCACTCGCCTCATCACTGAACTGTTCCCACAATCTATGGACTCCCTTTCAAGGACTCTTCACATCATGTTCTCAATTATTGCATATTTATTATTATTATTTTTCTTTTTGTATTTGCACAGTTTGTCACCTTTTGCACCTGGCTGTTTGTTCGTCCTGTTGGGTACTGTCTTTCTTTGCTTCTGTTGTGTTTCTTGCATTTACTGTGACGCCCACAATAAACTGAATCTCAGGGCTGTATATGTGACTTTTACTTTTAGTACTTTGATTGTAAATTTAATTTGAACTTTGAACAAGGGGAGATTTGATGGAGGGATACAAAATTATGAGGGGTTTTGATAGGGTAAATGCAAGCAGCTTCTTTCCTTACTGAGGTTGGGTGAGACTGGAACTAGAGGTCATATGTTAAGATGAAGGTGGTGAGCGTGTGGATTGAGCTGCCAGCGGAAGCAGTGGATGCAGATTTGATTTCAAAATTTAAGATAAGTTTGGAGAAGTACATGGATGGGAGGGCTGTAGTTCAGGCGCTGGTTGATGGCAGTCGACGGAGTAATAGTTTGGCACAGACTAGATGGGCTGAAAGGCCCGATTCTGTGCTGTAGTGCTCTCTGACTCGATAGCTGTTTCTAAACTGCGTTATGATTCACCAGAGCTTTCAAGTTACATTAAACTCCCTGATACTATTTTTATATTTTAAGCATTTAATATCATTTGGGTGCGGAGTTTGCGCTGAAAAGTCAAATTTACACCTGGCTAAAATGTGAAAAAGGCAAGCAACTCAAACCTTTTCTGCGGGACTATCCTACTTGAAGCTACATTCACGTCATTCGCATTACCCTTCACTGAAATTAAAAACTTATGCCATCTCTATTTCCCAGTTCTACAAGTGAAGAGAACTCACAGTTAATGATTCTTAACGCTTTCGTCGGTCAACTTCTCACGTCTTGCCGTCCTACCCCAGGTCAAAGAATCACAATTTTGAGACTCGTTTTTTTTTATTTCTTCCTACACTGAGTTAGTCTAGTAGAAATAACTGCCCTGCTTTGTTGAGAGATCAACTTTCAAATGGAGTTTCATCAGTTTTGTGTATCATTTATGTCCACTCAAAAGCTGATGAAACTTCATGTTAAGGTTGCTCTAACGCAGCACGCCTGACAGCGCTGCACTCCCTCGATACTTCGCGATTGCAACAGCCTGCATGTCTGTATTTTAGTTTTTGGGGTAGCTTGGAGTTTAAAACTTGCTAAATTACCAAGTCGACACCGATCAAACGAACGCATGACAAACCCTTGATCAGCCGCAATTAGACCCCCCCCCCGTTTTGACCTTTAAAAATGATTCGGGCCCGATAATCATCGTTGTTTTCTCTTTTTTTAAACCAAAAAAAAACGTGGCGAGGTTTAGAGTCGCCAGCATTGGTTTGAAATTATTGGGCTAGCTCTCCCTGAATGCAATATGAAAGCTTGTGTCATTATGCAGCGTGGTCAAATCTACGCGCGTGAAAATATCTCTCGGATTGCAAGGTCAGGCTGCAAAGTAAGAATTTACAAGCGCCTCAGTGTGTGTTCAAGCGCTGGGGCAGTGCGGTCGGAAGACGTACTGTAAGATCCCTGCATGTGTACCGGAAGTTCCCTGTGCAGGCTCCGGGTGTATTATTTCCTGTTTACAGGCGGGAAGAGTGAACCTTTTCTTACACTTTTGCCTCTGAATATTCCTGGCTTGGAGCCTGAGGATTTACAAAAGACAGAACGCGGAGAAATCGTCTCTTCGCCCTTTTCCTAGCGGCGAGAAGATGGCGACTCTAGCGGAGGCGGGGGAGTCGGACAGGGACCGAGAAGGAGATCGAGACCAGGTCCAGACGCCCGCAGCCGGGGCCGCGCTGGAAGTGTCGGCCCCGGGCTCCGTGCCGCTGCGGCTCCTGGAATGGAGCGTGAAAGTAGGCTGTCCGGTGCAGATCGGCTCGGTGCTGGCCCACTGCCTCCCGGTGGAGCCGGACGGTGGCGCCGAACGCGAAAGGCCCCGGTCCCGGCCGCAGGAGAAGCGGGTGAAGTCGGACCAGGCAGGAGTGGTGAAGGAACTGTGCTGGCAACCGGGCCAAGTGGTGCCCAGTGGGTAAGAAGCAGGCTAGGAATTACAACGCATGACTGAACGCTTTACTGTGGGAACGGGATCTGTCCCTGGGATGAAACGTCCGTGCGAGGGGTGAAACAGCTCAACTGTCTACAAGTGGGGATGGAGTGCGGGAGTGTGCGCTATGAGAGAGAGAGAGAGGGAGCTCCATTCACGGGCCACTTACAAGAAGCAAAATGTTTTGCCCAAAACGCACGTCGATTGCTTGGAGAAGGGGGTGTGTTTCTTTTGTGGGAGGGCTTAAGCAACATGAATTTTTAACTTGACTATGCAGTTGTAAACGTGTGTAAATTTTGAGTGTAAAGGGTGCACACAGTAATATGCTTTTCTTTGAGCTGCTCTCAGGTGAAACGAGGTGAAATTTAACACAGGTGATTACTGTGGAGTGGTTTCGTGTCTACGTTCCCCCCTGTAATTTCAAATTTGCGTTCACCAAGATAAAGCCGCTTCAAATTCTTTCTCATTTGTAGTTGGCACCCAAGGTTATCGTGTTTGCCATTTTTGTCCCATCCATTTTGGAGGTCTTCATCCTAGCATTTCAGCGAAAAATTGACTTTCTTATGGATGGTATTAGCGAGGTGTTTTGCACACTCGTGTCGTTGAAGCTTGGGAATGGAATTGTTTGTTTTTAAGTCGAGTAGCATTTGCGGACCGAGAAACAGTTGTCGTTTCAGGTCCGGGAACCTTCAACAGACGGCCTTCCGTTTGCTGTCGTTTTAGCTCTTCACGCTCCCGTTGTAATAACAAAAATGAAAGTTTATTGGCAGTTGTCTGATAAATAAGTGACTAGAGACCGGGGTGTCTATCATTTCTGCCACCCCCGCGTACTTGATTTAAGCTGACGTCGTGGCTTCGGGAAGCAAAACTTGTCCCTCCAATTTTAGCTGTTATGCCTAGACCATTATGGATAGGGTTGGCAGAGTTGATGTAAACTTGATTGTCACTCTCTTCGGGGAATCGAGTTCTGCAGAAATGTGGTTGCTCCAGCCAAGTGTTGATAAAAGTCCTCTGGATCACACTTTGTTAAACTTTGAGCAGTTGTTTACCAGACTTCCACTGCTCAGGAACATTTAAAAGTGTTGTATTGGTTAGTGTTACATTGTGGCTGGTACATGATTAATATGGCGTAAAGTTACTTTCTTTGAAGCTGTATTCATTGATTGTAGGAAGTTGCATGGCTTAGTGATAGGGCACACTTTGCAAGAGTGTTATTTGAGGGTTGAGTTTCAATCCTGCTATTGAGGCTTGGCACCGAGACCGAGGTTGACATATGGTGCTATAATGGTAAGTGTTGCAATCTGCCCGTTTCTGTTTTTTAACTGAGGTGTTAGCCCAAGGCCCCATTGGTTAAATGTAACATGAAGTCCCATGGCTTTGAAGAATTGCAGAGGCTACTAGCCTGCAATTAACCCTGAATCGGGTTTGTAGAAAAACATTTACCTGAGCGTTGCTGTTCATTGAAGCAAGCTGTGAGTCACTTGGCTGTAGCAAAGTGCTTTGGGGTTTTCTGAAAGGGATGTGAAGAAGTGCAACACCAGTCTTTCTCACTGTAAAGTTGGAAGTTGTATTTGCTGCTATAAATAAAAGAACCTCCACATTGAGCAGACAGTGCTAAAGGACGTACCAAATGTTTTTAAAATTCCTAATTGGATTTGTAAATCATGGTTTATCATTCAGATCTCTAAATCAAAGCTAGCGGACTATCTGTGGAGTTGCAAATTGGATGATCTGTGTTTTCCAAACACTGGCCCATATAGTGCATACAACATCCAGTATCTGTTGCCATTTCCTCTTTTTACCCCATTCTTTCACCTGTATCACACAAAATTTATCCAGACCACTGGTCAATCTCAGTCTTTGAATCTCCTAGCATTTTTTTTAATGTCAGGTCACTTTCTCCTGATGTCTCTTCTCAGGAAAGAAGAAACATGCAAGTTTGTGTAGAATTTTTCACAACCTGGTATATCTTGAAGTAAGCAAAACATGGGAACTATAATAGCTTAGGAAGTGGGAATTGTACATGCAGTGAGGTCTCACAATGACATGGAGCTATGGAGTTTTACAGCAAGGAGGTATGCCTGTTGACCCAACTTATCTAGGCTGACCAATTAAACTAGACTTACTTGCCTGTGTTATGCCCTTATCCCTCTGAAGTTTTCTATCCATATACCTGTCCAAGTGTATTTTAAATATCACAATTCTGCCTGCCTCAACCATTTTCGCACCACCATCTACGTGGAAAAGATTGCTTGTTAGGTCCCTTTTAAATGTTTCCCCTCTCACTTTGAAACTTTGTCCTCTAGTCTTGGACTCCCTTACCCAGGGGCGATGATAGCCAGAGTTTTTGTTCCAGTGATGTGCAGGATGAAAGATACTGGGAAATGCACCCAGTGCTGTGAAGAGAGTGAAGGTCTTTCAGTTCCATGCGCATGATGTCTATTCTGGAAGATGGTAGCTGCAACATTTCCTCAGTAGTTTAAGCCTTTTGTCTTCGTCTTCTGCTTTCATCCTGCCAATTTTTTTTCTTCTCTCTCTTTTTTCTTTCCTTTAATTCTGAGAACAGCATTTTGCTGTGAAGCACTCCAGAGTTCCATACTGAGCTTGCAGTTACCCGGTTCTGTTATGTAGCCCTTTTAAAGTTGTGTGATTTTTAGTGAACCAGACATGTTGGTGACATTCATAACAAACTAGACTTCATCCCAATGTACTTCATTTTTCACTGTCACCTGAAAAGTGTATTTGAGTAGGCTTCATGTTAAATTTGGATGGCAGGGGTGGAGGTGCCTCTCTACCAAAGGAGGTGTAAGGCCCTTCTTCCCTCTGCTGGCCTGTAGGTCACCCTTGGGCAGGGTGTAACACCTGCTTAGCACCCCCCCCCCCACCCTTGATCAGGGTCACGTGAAGCCATGGGAGCAGGTGACAATGATCGTACGAGCAGCTGTTACATATCACAAATCCTGTTTATGTGACCACTGACACCAGGCAGACAATCTCTGAAGAGTATTGATAATGGCTGGGATCACCCATCTTGTAAAGACACTGCCCAGAAGAAGGCAATGAAAAAATGCCAAAACAATCATGGTCATAGACCGTGTGACACAGGACATGATGATAACAATGATCATGTTAAATATTAATTCTCTGTATGGTAAATCTTAAATTCAATAGAATGGTATAGCTCAGGAATAGTCTTTTTGACCCATGATATGTGCTAAATACAGTGCCAAATTGCACTATATCTCTTTTGTCTCCATATTTCTCCATTCCCTGCATATCATATTTAAAGTAGAGCCTGATAATTTCTTGGTAAGTAAGGGTGTCAAAGATTTGAAGACAGGGTAGGAGAATGGGGTTGACAGGGAATATATCAGCCATGAGTGAATGGCAGAGCATCCCTGATGGGTCGAATGGCCCAATTCTGCTCCTATGTCTTGTAGTCTTATTACGTTCATGTGTCTGTCTAAAAGTTTATCTATTACCACTGTCCCTGGTAGCCTGTTCCAGGTGCCTACCAATTTTTTTTTTAAGAAAAGAAACTTGCCTCGCATACCTTCTTTAAACTTGCCCCTTATCACCTTAAAGCCATGTCTTTTGTTATTTGACCTTTCTATCCTGTGAGAAATATCGGCTGTTTACACTATACGCCTCCTAGGAAAAGCTTCTATTTGGTCGTCCCTCGGCTTTGGGTTCTCCAGAGAAAATAGCCCAACGTTGTCTAACCTAACAGCATGTGCAGTCTAAGCCAGACAGCATCCTAGAAAACCACCTCTGCACCATTTCCAAAGCTCTTCCTGTCATGAGGGTACCACAGTTGCACACAAAACTCCAAGTGTGGCCAAACCACAGTGTAGTGTAGCTTTGTTGTATAAATCTATGGTTATAATGACCATGAAGCTATCAAATTGTTATAAAACTATAGGGCATGGACTAGATGGGCCAAAGGGCTTGTTGTAGTTTTCTCTAATATCTCCAATTATTTTCTTTATGATAGAAAGGAAACAATTTAGTCTATCAAATCTACTGGCTGTCATCACATTCTTATCAGTCCAGCTTCCCCACTCAGCATCCGTCTCCATTCTCCTGACAGCCTCCTACACTGGGGTAGTTTGCAGTTAGCTGGTGTTCTGTTAGCACTTCTTTTAGGTTGTGGGATCTGGCTCAAGTGCATGTGGTCACGGAGCACATGCAGAATCCTCTCAGTGAACACCTGAAGTCAGGATTGAACCTGGGTTGCTCTAGCTGTGAGGTAGCAGTGGTGTCTGCTGTGCTGCTTCCAGTGCACTGATGTCCTTGGGCAAGATCTCTTACCAGATCTCCTACAGCAGCCTGGTGATCTTAACTACCCTATGAATAGCTGGCTAGCTGGCCATTCAGGTCAAGGGCTGTTAGAGACAGGCAATTAACAGTGGCAGTGCTGTGAAGCTCACAGTTTGAGAATTCACTAAAGCCATAAATGTCCCATCGTCCCATTATTTTCCTTGAATAGATTTTTGCATCTTGTGATTTAATGGAAATGACAATGTGTGTATTGTAACTTTCTTCTTGTATAAAGATGGTGATGTTTTCATGTTCTTTTGATATGTAAGGCTTACGCTATTTGGAAGCCATCTGTGTGTCGCTCATAGTTTACCTTCCTTTATTTATCATGGGGGATAGTATTGTTGTTCCCAGATATTAACTAATGCAGAAAAAATATGCATTTGTAGGTTGGGAGATGGGCTATTAATTGATATCTGCATAGTATTTTGAAACAGGACCATTGTTTGGCTCAATATTTAACTTCAACTTTTTTATTCCACCCAACTGCAAGCTCTTTATTTTGTAATCCATTGGGTCATTTTATTTATATTTTTTTGCACTGTACTGTGCAGAAGTCTTAGGCACATGTTTTAAAAAAATCTCTAAAGTGAAGATGCTTTCAAAATAATGAAATGAAAAATTTATAATTTATAAAAAATACTATAAAAGCAGTAAACAAAAAAAAATGAAATCAATATTTAGTGTGACCATCCTTTGCTTTTAAAACTGCATCAATTCTCTTTGGTACACTGTTGTGCAGTTTTTTTTTAAACTTGGCTGGTAGTTTGTCCCAAGCATTTTGGGGAACTTGCCACAGTTCTGCAGACTTCAGCTGCCCCACTTGCTTCCGTCTTTCCAGGTAATCCCAGACAGGCTTAATGATGTTGAGGTCAGGTCTCTGTGGAGACCACACCATTTGAATCCATATTAAAATTCTAGGATGCCTAATACTTATGGATGTTACTGTATATATGAATATATAGGCATGAAATAAGTTTAGCCATAGTTGCCTATGAAACTTGATTATGCTGTGATCCATCATACAAGCTGCATTGGCCAGTTTGCCCTTCTGCCTGCTGCTAAGTATATAACCTAAACAAAAAGTGCTCTCTGGTAGGGAATTGTAACCGATACTGCACTGGAGTCTTCTCAATTCTTTATGCCTTTCTGGATAATTTGATAAGAAAATTCTCCGTGGTATTTTCAAATCCTTCAGTGTCTTACCCCTCCCTGTTTCTGTAACCTTTTCCAGTCCTACAACTCCGTGATTTTCCTGTTTGGCTTCCTGGTCATCCTTGCTGCACCTCTGCTCTGGAATTCCTGCCCTAAAGCTCTGTCTGTGTCGTCCTTTAATTGTGCCACCAAACCTCTGGTCACCTGTCCTAATACTCGTTAGCATCTTTAATTTGATAATACTCTTGGGAAACACCCTGGAATATTTTTGCTGTACTAAAGCTGCTATGTAACTGAAAGTTGTTGAAAGAGTTCTCCAATTTGTCCCACTCCACTTACTTTTTTCCCTCACAGCCTTGAATATGTTTCTGCTCTAACTTTTCTGTTGACGTTCTGATTGAATGTACTCTTTTGGGAAATGCATCTAGTTTACCAGGAACATAGAACATAGAACATGAAGCTCTACTGCACAAGAATAGTCCATAGTGTTGTGCCAAGTGAGTTAAGCTAATGATACCTAATCCATTCTGTCAGCACGTGGTCCTCCTTTGTTTACGTATTCATGTGCTTATGTAAGAGCTTCTTAATTTCCTCGATCATATGTTCCTCCACAACCATCCCTGGCATTGCACTGCAGAGACCTACCACACGCTAACACATCCAAGCACATGTCCTGTGAACTTTACCCCCCTCTTGCCTCAAATTGTGCCTATATATAATGATGGGAGGTGGGGTGGGGGAAAATAAAGATGCCGGTTATTAGACCATAATTTTCTAAACTGTTATCATGTCACCCCTTAGCCTGGTTTGTCCAACCTCTCCTAAAAGCGCACATCCTCTACTCCAGGCAGCATCCTAGTAAACCTCCTCTGCGCCCTCTCCATAGCCAAGTATTTGCTGAATCCCAAGAGAATGCCTACGAGATGGCTTTTTAGAGCAGCTTGTGCTTGAGGCCACTAGAGGAATGGCACTTCTGAATTGGGTATTATGTAATGACCCAGATTTGATAGGAGCTTAAGGTAAAGGAACCCTTGAGAGGCAGTGATCATAATATGATAGAATTCACCCTGCAGTTTGAGAAAGAGAAGATAAAATTGGATGTATCAGTATTATAGTAGAATTACAGAGGTATGTGAGAGGAGCTGGCCAAAGTTGATTGGCAGTGGAAACTAGTGGGCATGAAGATAGAACAGCAATGGCTGGAGTTTCTGGGAGCAATTCAGAAGGCACAGGAAAGAAAAAAAATCCCAAAGATGAAAAAGAGAGGATGAGGCAACCATGGTTGACAAGGGAAGTCAAAGAAAGCGTTAAAACAAAAGAGTGGGCATATAACATAGTAAAGATAAATGGGGTAAAGGATTGAGAAGCTTTTATTTAAAAAAAAACAACCAAAATAACATAAAGAGAGAAAAGTTAAAATATGAATGTAAGCTATCCAGCAGTATAAAAGGGTACACCAAAGATTTTCTTTTCAGATATAGATAGAAGAGAGCCAGGAGTGGGTATCTGACTGCTGGAAAATGACACTGGAGAGGTGGTATAAGGGGAACAAAGAAATGGTGAATGAACTTTAGGTATTTTCTGCCAGTCTTTACTATTTAGATTAGATTAGGTTCAACTTTATTGTCATTGTGCCGAGTACAGATACAAAGCCAATGAAATGCAGTTAACATCTAACCAGAAATGCAAAAAATAGTGTTATTTACAATATAAATGCGAATAAAAAGTGCTACAGCACACAAATATAAAAGTACTGAGATAGTACAATATGGATGCAATACTGCTTAGCGCTGTGATAGGAGGTTCAGCAGGGTCATAGCCTCAGGGAAGAATCTCTTCCTGTGCCTGCTGGTGCAGGAGCGGAGGCTCCTGTAGCACCTACTGGATGGGAGGAGAGTAAAAAGTCCATGGTTAGGGTGAGGTGCATCCCTGATAATGCTTTTCGCCCTGCCCAGGCAGCATTTATGGTAGATGTGCTGAATGGTGGGCAATTGGGTGCCGATAATCCGCTGGGCAATTTTCACCTATGCTGGAGTGCTTTGCAGGCCGATACGGGACAATTGCCATACCACACTGAGTTGCAGTTGGTGGGTATGCTCTCAATGTACAGCAGTAAAAGTCCGTCAGTATCCTGGGACAGAGGTGAGCTTTCTTGATGCTCTGCCAGAAATAAAGGCGCTGTTGCGCCTTTCTGATCAGGATGGAGAAGTTCAGAGACCAGGTGAGATCCTCGGAAATGTGGCCACCAAGGAATTTGAAGCTTGATACATGCTCCACTACAGCTCTGTTGATGTAGATGGGGATGTGAGTGTGGCTCCCAGCATGCCTGAAGTCCACAATGATCTCCTTGGTCTTCTGGGTGTTAAGGGCCAGGTTTTTGTTGGCACACTGCATGGCCAGGTGCTGGACCTCGACTCTGTAGGCTGTCTCATCATACCCTCTGATCAGGCCAACCACCATGGTGTCATTTGCGAATTTGATTATGGAGTTATAACCATGTACAGGAATGCAGTCATAGGTGAAAAGGGAGTACAGAAGAGGGCTCAGCACACAGCCTTGAGGCACGCCGGTGTTCAGGGTGAGAGTGTAGGAGGAGAAGTTGTCTAACTTAACTGATTGAGGTCTGTTAGTCAGAAAGTCCAAGGTCCAATTGCAGAGGGATGAGCTGGTACCAAGCTGGTGAAGCTTGGCGATCAGCTTGGAGGGGATCACAGTATTGAATGCCGAACTAAAGTCAATGAACAGCATTCTGACGTAAGAGTTGGGGCTGTCCTGGTGGGTCAGGTCAGAGTGAAGTGCTGTGGAGGTGGCGTCCTCTGTTGACCTGTTGGTGCGATAGGCAAATTAATGGGGGTCCAGGGTAGTGGGCAGACAGAATTTCAGATGTGATAGAACCGGTCTCTCAAAGAACTTTGCAATGATGGGGGTGAGTGCAACAGGGCGGAAGTCATTCAGGCCCGTGGCAGTGGAATGCTTCGGCACTGGCACGATGGTGGCGATCTTGAAGCTTGTGGGGACAACTGCCTGGGCCAGGGACAGATTAAAAATGTCTGTGAAGACCCCGGCCAACTGCCCTGCACGGACTCTGAGCACACGACCAGGTATTCCATCCGGACCAGCTGCCTTCCATACATTCACCGTACTCGGTGGCGCAAATATCGGAGGTGGAAAGTGAGAGAGGCAGTTCACCAGGTGGGAGATCTGCTTTGAAGGTGACCTCCTTGTTCTCTCAGTCAAAGTGAGCGTAGAAGTAACTGAGCTCATTAAGGAGGAAAGCAGAGCTGTAAGGGGGCACAGTACTAGGTGGTTTGAAGTCTGTAATGACCTGTATGTCATGCCACATGTGCCGGGGGTCCAAGGAGCTGAAATGCTCCTCGATTCTCTGTTTGTATATGTGCTTAGCCTGAGAGATTCCCCTCCTCAGGTTGGCCCTGGCTAAGCTGTAAGCCTCCCGGTCTATTGACGACGCAAGTAATATGCCAGAAAACCGAGAATATTAGGGGGCAGTCGTGAATGTTGTTGCTATTACTAAGGCGAAGGTGCTTGGGAAACTGAAAGGTCTGAAGGTAGATACAGCATGTCCCCTGGACCAAATGCACTACTAGGGTTCTGAAAGAGGTAGCTGAAGAGATTGTGGAGGCGTTAGTAATGATCTTTCAAGAATCCTTAGAATCTGGAATCGTACAGGTAGGCTAGAAAATTGCAAATGTTGCCTCACTGTTTAAGAAGGGAGGCAGAAGAACGGAAATTATAGGCCACTTAGCCTGACTTCAGTGGTTGGGAAGCTATTATTAAGGATGAGGTTTTGGGGTACTTGGAGGCACATAACAAAGTAGGCCAAAGTCAGTATGGCTTCCTTTCGGGAAAATCTTGCCTGACAAATCTGTTGGAATTCTATGAGGAAATAACAGGCAGGATAGGCAAAGGAGAGTCAGTGGATTTTCAGAAGGCCTTTGACAAGGTGCCTCACATGAGGCTGCTTAGCAAGATAAGAGCCCCATGGTATTACAGGAAAGATACTAGCATGGATAGAAGATTAGTTGACTGGCAGGAGGTAAAGAGCGGGAATAAAGGGGCAACACACATCAAAGTTGCTGGTGAACGCAGCAGGCCAGGCAGCATCTCTAGGAAGAGGTGCAGTCGACGTTTCAGGCCGAGACCCTTCGTCAGGATGAAGGGTCTCCTCATCCTGACGAAGGGTCTCGGCCTGAAACGTCGACTGCACCTCTTCCTAGAGATGCTGCCTGGTCTGCTGCGTTCACCAGCAACTTTGATGTGTGTTGCTTGAATTTCCAGCATCTGCAGAATTCCTGTTGTTTGCGGGAATAAAGGGGGCCTTTTTTGTTTAGTTGTTGGTGACCAGTGGTGTTCTGCAGGGGTCTGTGTTGGGATTGCTTCTTTTCTCATTATATATCAGTGATTTGGATGAAGGAATTGATGGTTTTGTGGCCAAGTATGCAGATAATACGAAGA
Source organism: Mobula birostris (assembly GCF_030028105.1). NCBI lineage: Eukaryota > Metazoa > Chordata > Chondrichthyes > Myliobatiformes > Myliobatidae > Mobula > Mobula birostris. The sequence continues at coordinate 124,756,052 of NC_092370.1, forward strand.
TGGATGGAGGGGCAAGTAGTATTGAGGAAGCAGGGTGCCTGCACAAGGACTTGGATAGATTGGGAGAATGGCCAAGGAAATGGCAAATGGAATATAGTGTAGGGAAGTGTATGGTCATGGTAGAAGGAATAGAGGTGTAGACTATTTTCTAAATTTGGGGGGAAAAATTCAAAAATCTGAGGCGCAAAGAGACTTGGTAGTCCATGTGCAGGATTCCCTAAAGATTCACTTGCCAGTTGAGTCGGTGGTAAGGAAGGAAAATGCAATTTGAGCATTCATTTTGAGAGAAATAGAATACAAAAGCAAGGATGTAATGATGAGGTTTTATAAGGCATTAATCAGATCATACTTGGAGTATTATGAGCAGTTTTGGGCCCGTATCTGAGAAAAGATATGCTGGCATTGGAGAAGGTTCAGAGGATATTCATGAGAATTATCCCAGGAATGAAAAGGTTAATGTATGGAGACTATTTAATGGCTGTGTGACTATACTCACTGGAGTTTAGAAAATATCGAACATTGACAAGCTTGGATAGAGTGGATGTGAAGAGGGTGTTTTTTTATAGTGGGGGAGTCTATGACTAGAGGGTACAGTCTCACAATAGAGGTCCATCCATTTGGAACAGAGATGAAGAAAATTTCTTTTGCTAGAGGATGGTGAATTTATGGAATTTGTTACCACAGATGGCAATGCAAACCAAGTCATTGGGTATATTTAAAGCGGAGGTGGATAGGTTCTTGATCAATTAAGGCATCAAAGGTTATGAGGAGCAGGCAGGGCAATAAGGTTGAGAGGGATAATAAATCAGCCAGGATGGAATGGTGGATCCGATTCAATGGGCTGAATGGCCTAATTCTGCCTCTGTCTTATGGCCTCCACATCCATCTGATAATGCGGCAACCAAATTATGTATGTGACAGATTTATAAGACTACAGCATAACTTCCTGGCTCTTGGACTTGGTGCCTCTTGATGCAATGTCTTTCTTCCCACCACTCCCTACTCTCCCTCTTTCTTTGATTCTTCTGCCCCTTCAGCTTCTGCCTGTGTTCTGTGATTATATACAGTGAGCAGTTTTCTTCATTGTACGTCATGGAGTCATGCAGCAAGGAAGTGGGCCTTTCTGTTCATCAAGGCTACACCCTCGACCTGTCAAGTCTGCATTGCACACTCATCTGTATTAATATAGTTTTATTTTTCCCTACATTCTTTCAATTCGCGGCCGTTTATAGGGACCAATTAATCTACCAATTTGTATCTCGTTTGAGATATGGGAGGAAAGTGAAGCATCAGGAAAGATCCATGCAGCCACAAGGAGAGGTTGTAAACTCTGCACAGGTAGCTTGCAAGGTCAGGACTGTATTCAAGATGCTGGAGCTGTGAGGAAACAGTTCTAGCAGCGGTGCCATGAGGACACTCAATGATTGATAATATAAAATGGTTTCCCCTACTTGCAAGTTGTTGATATGTATGAGAAAGTTGTTGGCCTCCATTTAGGATCATTCCATAACAGACAGCAGTCTATTTTATCATGGTCAAAGGGCCCATGACTTTTGGGGCAAAATTTATTGTCCTCCAGCAGCTCTTCACAGACGTAGGTGTTGGTTGTAAAAGAACAGGCAGGTGCAACTAAATACAGTTGTTTACCATTCTATGAATTGTCAACGTTTGATTACAATAGAAATGTATCGTTATAGCTATATAATTATTTTTTAAAAAAGTGTTTCTTTCATTGACAAGTAGAAACCTGCAGATGCATGAAACCTGAAATTAAATGGAAAAGACTCAAAGTACGTAGTAACTGATGTGGCACCTGATGAGAGAGCAAGGGTATCAATGTCTTGGGTCCCAGCTGACTTTGGATGAATTTTTGATCAAGGGTTATTGACCCAAAGCTGTTTCTTCCTTCACAGTTGCTGTCTGTGCTAGTAACACACACACAACGCTGAAGGCCAGGCAGCATCTATGGAAAAGCGTACAGTTGACGTATCAGGCCATGATCCCTGCTGAAACATTGACTACTCTTTTCCATTGATGCTACCTGCCCTGCTGAGTTCCTCCAGCATTTTGTGTGTGTGTTGCTTGAATTTCCAGCATCTGCAGATTTTCCTGTATTTGCAATATTTCAGGCTGTCTGTTTTTATTTCCCAAATTTATTCAGTGTGTTTTGCACTTGGAGAATGTACCGAAGGGCTCTGCAGTAAGCTGTACTTTCGATGTGTGGTCACTGCATTTTCTGCATGGCAGCAGCAATTAATTTTTTCGTGGCAAATTGCCACGAATAACACTCTGCCAAATGAGAACTGGAATTGGGTTTATGACCACTTACATATGTTGTGAAATTTGTTATTTTGTGGCAATTGTACGGTGCAGGCCATAAAAATACTGTAAATTACACTAAACAAATAGTGCAAAAGAGGAATAGCGAGGTAGTGTTCATTGGTTCATAGAACATCTTTTGGCAGAGGAGAAGAATCTGTTCCTAAAACTTTGGCTGTGGTTCTTCAGGCTCCTATACCCCTCCCTGGAGGTTACGTTGGGATTAAGAGAATGCCTGGTCAGTGTAGACTGCTTTGCCTGGGTATTACCTTTTCTCTTCTATGACTGTTCATGGAAGGTAAGGGAAACCCTGGAGGGTATGCACACAGGTAGTTAGTTTTGTAAATTCATGTGTTTGCTAACTAAGCCAATAAAGGTATTTGTCAGCAAATACAGCTCCTCTCTGTGCTTAACTGGATGTCAATTTAGGTGCTGGGCCAGGTTCAAAAGGTCAGGGTGTCAGGGCCGGGCCAGTTCAGCTTGCTGCTCCACATGTCCGCTGTCTGTGCTGAACTATGGAAGACTTCACAGACTTCAGTTAAGAATGCTAGGTGCTTGCGGTTATTGTTTGCATGATATGTTCTCTGCACATTTGGTGTTCGAAAGTCTTAATGTATGGGTTCTTTTGGGTTTCTTTGTTTCGTGGCTGCCCGTTAGGAGGGGAACCTCAAGGTTGTATAATGTATGCATATTTTGATAGGGTACTTTGAACTTAACTGGTCACTTATTGAGGGAAAATCCTTGTAACAGAAGGAATGAGAAGAGGACATGTCCCTGGTGGTGAGGGTTCTCAATAATGGATGCTGTCTTCTTGAGCCATGCCTCTTGGCGGGGCTTGATGGTAGGGAGGCTTATGCCTGTGATGGAGCTGGCTGTTTACAATCTTCTGAAGCCTCTTTCAATCCTATGTACTGGAGACCCCAAATGAAGTAGTGATGAACCATCCAGAATGCTCTTGACTGCACACTTACAGAAATTTGCTTGAGTCTTTGGTGACATACCAAATCTCCTCAAAGTCCAAATGAAGTAGAGTCACTGGTGTGCTTTCTTCATGGTTCCATCAATATGTTGGGCAGAAGGTAGATAGATTGATTCTCTGACATGTTGGCACCCAGGAGCTTGAGGCTGCTCACCCTTTCCACTACTGATCCCTCAGTGATGTACGATGATCAGTCATGGCCAAGTTTATATTTTCATCTTGGTCTGACCCTTAATGGGGATGTAGTCTGCAGCTGTGGTAAATTATTTGAGGTTATTTGTAGTGGTTTAGATTCCTGACTCCATGTGTGAGGATATGAATATGAAATAACTGTCTTTCAAATATATATACCTGGAAACGGCTCAGGTGTGCCTGCTGATGCAAAGTTATTTGTTTTTAGTTTAGGAGTTTGAGTGTTTTCTGTGTGGTCTTGGCTGATCCCGCGTTTAAAGTTCATTTCATTATACAATTCCCATTAATCTTTACTTCCCGAGTGCCTGATAACTCTTTAATTCTTGGCTTTGATTACAGTTTGTTACTGAACAGCCACAGCTGTGCAGGGTGGAGGGTTCCAAAGATGTACTGCCAAGTGAAGGAACTCCTTCTCATCTCCATGTTGAACCTATGGTGCCTCTAACTCCCTTTTATCCTCATACTTTGCAAAATAATAGATCTCTTGCAACATTTTGTATATGACTACATTTGTTTCAGATGAAGAGAGAGGAAAGAAGGTCATTATTTGGATGTGGAATTTTAAAACCTGGGGTGTGATTTATTTTTTGTAATGGATTGGGAGAAGTGCAGAAGTGGTAGAACTCCACATTCTTTACCAAGGACCTGGTTTCATTCTTGTCTTTGTAACACTCAAGCAAAGGTATGTGTTTGCCCTTGTGCAGAATGTACTTGCAAATTGTTGAACATAAGAAATAGGAACAGGAGTAGGCCATCTGGCCCGTTGAGCCTGCTCCGCCATTCAATAAGATTATGGCTGATCTGGCCATGAACCTCATCTCCACCTACCTGCCTTTTCCCGATAACCCTTAATTTCCCTTATGCAAAATTCTTTGACCCTTGGTGAGGTAGGGGATCTGCCTATCCCAGCGTGTGAAGTCTGGCCCTGGCAGATTGAGCGGAGGAGACGGATTAATGGTCTAACGGTCAAGAAGGCAGGCCAACAGGCGTTTGTGGAGCACTAAGAGCATGACAAGGCATTTAGATGTCCTGGTCATCCACTGCAAGAAGTGGTGATCTCTTTAAACTCACTCGGCAGAAGACAAAGGCAAACCACTGCTGTAACTTGCCGAGTATATGATTTCCCAATAAGTCAGAGCGACGTGGAGGGAAATCGTCCACCAACTGGAAATTCCAGATGTGACCTGACGACGACGATGCAAAAATCTATCCAAGTTTATTTTAAATATATTTACTGAGGTAGCCTCCAGTGCTTCATTGTCAGAGAATTCCACAGATTCACCACTCTCTAGGAAAAGCAGCTGCTCCTCATCTTTGTCCTAAATCTACTCCCCCGAATCTTGAGGCTATGTCCCCTAGTTCTATTCTCACCTACCAGTGGAAGCAACTTTCATGCCTCTATGTTATCTATGTTTTATATGTTTCTCTAAGATTTCCTCTCATTCTTCTGAATTCCAGCAGGTACAGTCCCAGGTGACTTAATCTCTCCTCATAGTTTAACGTCCTCATCTCCGGAATCAACCTGGTGAACCTCTTCTGTGCCGCCCCCAAAGCCAGTATATCCTTCCTCAAGTAAGGAGACCAGAACTGCACACAGTACTCCAGGTGCGGCCTCACCAGTACTCTGTACGGTTGCAGCATAACCTCCCTGCTCTTAAACTTAATCCCTCCAGCAATGAAGGCCACATTCTATTTGCTTTCTTGATAGCCTGCTGCACCTGCAAACCAACCTTTGGTGATTCATGCACAAGCACTCCCAAGTCCCTCTGTACAGCAGCATGCTGCAATTTTCTACCATTTAAATAATAATCTGATCTTCCATTTTCCTTCCAAAGTGGATGATCTTGCATTTACCAACATTGCACTCCATCTGCCAAACCTTTGCCCACTCAATTAACCTATCTATATCTCTGCAGACTCTCCATATCTTCTGCACAATTTGCTTTTCCACTTCATTTAGTATCATCAGCAAACTTAGGTATACTACATTTGATCCCCTCTTCCAGATCGTTAATGTATATTGTGAACAGTTGTGGGCCCAGCACCAACCCCCGAGTCTTCTATGTGGCACCTTATCGAATGCCTTTTGGAAATTCAAGTAGATAACGTCCATCTGTTCCCTTCTGCGCTCATTATATCTGCAAAGAACACCAGTAAGTTTATCAAACAAGTCCTGCTGTTGTTGAATCCATGCTGCATCTGCCTGATGGATCCATTTATTTCTGGATGCCTTGCTATTTCTTCTTTAATGATAGTTTCAAGCACTTTCCCAACTACAGATGTTAAATTAACTGGCCTATAGTTACCTGCCTCCTTTTGCCTACATCCTTTTTTGAACGGTGGTGTGACATTTGCCATCGTCCAATCTGCCAGGACCTGCCCAGAGTCCAGAGAATTTTGGTAAATTATCACCAAAGCCTCTACTATAATTTCTGCCATTTCTTTTAGTACCTTGGGATGCATTCAATCAGGACCAGGGCACTTAACTATCTTCAAGCCCACAAGTTTGTTCAGCACTATCTTTTTAGCTGTTGTATCGAGGTCCTTACCTCATGTTGAACCCATAACATCTCTTTTTGGCATGTTAGATGTGTCCTCCACTGTGAAGATCATCTCACAATAGTCATTCAAAGCCTTGGCCATTTCCTCGTTACTGCATATCAATTCTCTCTTCTTGTCCTCCAAGGAACCGATGTTCATCTTGGCCACCATTTTCTGCTTTATATAATTCTGCATGGTATTGATGGGTGACTGAGGTGCATCCAACTGACCTTTGGAGCGCAAGTGCATCCTGGAATGGTATTGACACAGCAGGTGTTGTTTCTGAAAGACTTGTCCAGTCCATTATAAAGGTATTTTGGTGTGTTTTTCTCAATCTATTATTTAACCTTCTAGTCAGATGGGATTATCAGGGGTGTTGGCACTGTTGAGTGCTTGCTGAGGCAAAGCAGAAAACATCTTAGTCATGGTTTGCATTTAAGAAATTTGAACGGTAGTTGCACAAGTATATTCGTGTGTGTTTGAATGAGTATGCTGATATTCAGAGTACAACATCTCATTGTATTGAGGCTCCTGATGAGTTAGCCCATGGAAGGAGGGAAAGGCGAGTTCATGGAGGGATTTGGAAGCAGAGTATTTTCAGAGGATTTTGTCTTTTTATGTTGTGCTTTTCTTCTCCTGTTCAAGCACAACCCAAAGTGCTTCGTGGCCACTGAAGAGAATTTGACGGGTAGTCATGGGAGCAAATGCAGCAGCCATTTATACACAGCAAGCTCCCACAAAACAGCTTTTAATTAATTGCCAGGTTATCTGTATTGATTGACAGGTAATTACTGGCTGAGATTCCAGTGAGATGTCCCAAACTACTCTTTGAAAGTATGTCTACCCCGAAGAGCTCCGTTTAATAGTTGGAGTTTAATCCAACCAAGTATGACATGTTGCACTTTGGGAGATCCAATGTAAAGGGAGAGTACAGTGTTCTTTTCAAATCTTTTTATTGTAATATATTATACAAAATAAATAACATGAGTACATTGAAGTAACAACACTTACAATGTCTTAAAAAAGACATTATCTTAAAGATTGAAAAAATTATTTTGTGATAACAAAAAAAACCTACTAGCAGAAAAAGTGAGGGGAAAAAAAAAGGAACCCATTATGTGTACAACCCCGGAGTCCTGCGTCATACAAAAAGCTTCTAAAAATAAACATCAAACTGCCAGCAAGAAAAGAAAATATACTAAAAAAATTTACAGTTAGATCGTGGAAAAAATTATCAATTATCTCAAATGATAACGAGCAAATGAGCCCCATCTTTTCTCAAAATCAAATAAGGAGAGTACACTGTAAATAGTGTTGATGTATAGAGGGATCTTGGTGTCCGTGTCCATACCTCACTTAGAGTGGATAGAGTGGTAAAGAAGGTGCACAACATGCTTGCCTTTAAGTTCGGGAGGTTATGTTGCAGCTTCATTAAACTGCTTAGGCTGTATTTGTAGTATTGCATTTAATACTGGTCACCCCATTATAGTATCGATGTGCGGACTATGGAGAGGGTACAGAAGAGATTTACCGGGCTGCTGCTGGGATTAGAGGGCATGTGCTATAACAAGAGGTTGGACAGTCTTGGATCGTTTTCTCTGAAGTGGGGGGAACTGAGAGAAGATTGATAGAGGTTTATAAAATGATGAGAGGCATATATAGACAACCATTATATTTATCCTAATATAGAAATGTCTAATACTAGAGGGTATGCATTTAGGTGAGGGGATGAGTTCAAGGGAGTCTGGAATGCACTATTATGGGTGGTAGTGGAGGCAATTATGATAGATATATGATAGGCATATGAATGTGGAGAGAATAGTGAGCTATGGAGATTGTGTAGCTTGCAGGTGTTCATTTGGTTAATTAGTTAATTAGTTTGGCACAATATCATGGGCCACTATTATCATGGTACCCAGTACAGTAAAACTCAGTTCATCCAGCATAATTGGGACTTCTTGTGTTGGTCTGGGAGATTTTATTTAAAGAATCTCAGGGTTGTATCTGGTGACATGTATGTACTCCGAACTTTGAACAGCAACTTTGCACTCAACTTCAGTAAGACCAAGGAATGGATTGTAGACTTCAGGAAGGGGAGATGAGGAGAACACACACAATCCTCAACAAGGGTTCAGCAGTGGAAAGGGTGAGCAGCCTTGCATTTCTGTGTCGTCAGGTCTGAAGCTGTATCCTGGGCCCAACATATTGATGCAATTACGAAGAAGGCTGCTACGGGATATATTTCATTAGGAGTTTGAGGAGATTTGGTATGTCACTAAAGACTCCAGCAAACTTCTACAAGTGTACTGTGGAGAGCATTCTGACTGGTTGCATTACCATCTGGTATGGAGGTGCCACTGTAGAAGATCAGAAAATATTGCAGAGGGTTGTAAACTCGGCCAGCTCCATCAAGCCTCCCCACCATCAAGAAGATCTTCAAAATGGGGTACCTCAAGAGCCAGCGTCTATCATGAAGGACCCTTGCCATCTGGGACATGCCCTCTTCTCATTATTGCCATTGGGAAAGAGGTACAGGAGCTTGAAGACGCACATTGAACACTTTAAGGACAGCTTCTTCTCCTCTGGCGTCAGATTTTTGAACAGTCTATGAATCTATGAATACCACCTCTCTACTTTACTTTGTATTATTCCCTTTTTATATTATTGCAGTTTATAATTTTAATGTATTGCACTGTATTGCTGCTGTAAAACAACAAATTTCATGACTTGCATCAGCGAGCCTGCTGCTGTCTGTAAGGAGTTTGTATGTTCTGCCTGTGACTGTGTGGGTTTCCTCTGGGTGCTCTGGTTTCCTCCCCCAGTCCATTTTTCTATCATTCATGTGCCTATTTAATAGTTTATTAAATGCCCTTGATGTATCTGCCTTCTCTACCACCCTGGCAGGAAAATTGGAAAACTTAAACTCTTTATAATTGGCATTGGCTGCGGCTCAGCAGCAAATGGAACTCTGAGTTCAAAATGCTCTCCAGCGGGTTGAGAGTGTAATCTCATGTAGCACGAGGTGGTAATTATTTTATGCTATTAAGGTGATAAGCTGAGGTGTTCTCTAACCTCTCAGCTTGATGTTGATGATTCCATTGTATGTGGGGAATGATCTTTCTCAGCTTAGATTGTGTTTGGTTTCAATTTGCTTATTGCACAGAGTATTTATATTTGGTTTGTAGCTGCTGCCCACTGGGTTTACTGTGTTTCCTCACATTTCTTGATGCATCCTTGTTACTTTTTTTTACATAAAGTACTGATGACTACATCTTGCATCCATAGAAAGTTTTTAGTGTAGCTTCTCATTGCAAGACCCCTCATGGTAACAAATCTCAAACTGAATTTCACATAACCTGTTATGAGCAGTGGTTAATAGCGTACGCACGATGGCACACCCCGCATTATAGGAAGGTTGTGTTCCTAAACCTATCTTGTTTTTCTGTAGAGTAAACATGGTGTTGGTGGAAATGTTGACAAAATTTGTTATTTTGTTAGCTTTTTGTATTGATTATGATATGTGGATACATAAGAGCAATTTTTTGTTACCTGACTAGCTGTAACTTGTGGGTACATGACACAAAGCATTAAAATGTAATTATAATTTAATTTGGGAAAAAATGCTGTCAGATGAATTGAGTGATAGGTTTGGAACTATTAAATCTGGACCGGATATGTTTTGCCTTTAAATACTTCTTGCTGTTTTGCAAGCTGGAAAGAGTGAATTGCTTCCATTCTCAGGTGGAATATCTGTGTCCACTGTTCCCTGGAGTCTCCATCCTTTTTCAAGACTTGCTTATAAATGTAAACCAAGATGGGGCTGGTGGAGAATCTGCCCAGATGTTATTTTCATTTAAGTCAGATTTCTGAAAGGCTGTGGAAACTACTCAAGCACTTGAATGCTGGAGAAAGGTTAGGTTGCAATTGTAGTTGGTGCTTATCCAGTTGGTTTCACATCCTTTGTACTTCTGGATCTGCAAGGGATTTTTTCCTCTCTCCGGAATGTTTTTATTTCATTTTAGCATATGTAGAAGGGTATAGCACTGGAATGGGGCCTTCGTTGTTCATGGGCTCCTCTGCACAACAAACAAACTACAGAGAGTTGTTGACTCAAACAGCTCTATTGAAATTTAGTAATTTTTTTAATGTACTGCTGGCACAAAACAGCAAATCTCATGACATACATATGTCATTGATAATAAACCAGTTCCAATTCTGATTCACCCCATAATGTCTGTGCTGACCATGATGCCGATCCAAACTAATCTGATCAGCCTGCACATGCTCTCTGTCCCTCCATTCCCTGCCTGTTCATGTATCTGAATGCTGCTTGAATATTGCTATTGTATCTGCTTCCACCACTTCCTCGTGGCAGCACGTTCTGGGCACCTACCACTCTGTGCGGGAGAAAGCCATCTGCCTTGTAAATCTCCTGTAAGCCTTTGCCGCCTTCTCACTCTTCTACCTGGGGGAAAAGACTTTATTCTGAGCCCTATCTTTGCCCCTCATGATTTTATATATTCCTGTCAGGTTACCCCTTAGTTTCTAATAGTCAATTGTTTTGAGTACAGAATGTTCAATGATTTTCTTAGTATGACTTTGTGGATTTAAGTTTATTCAATAGAGTTGTCATACAGTATGGAATCAGTCCCTTTGGCTTATCTGCTCCATGCCAGCCAAGATTCCTATTTGTCCAAGCTTAGCCCATATCCCTCTGCACCTATCTGTATGCCTGTCTGAGTTTCTTATAAATGCTGCGAAGGTACCTGCCTCAACCACTTCCTTTGGCAGCTCATTCCATAAGCTAAGCACCTTCTGGGTGGACTCCTATTGCACCTCCCCCACCCCACCTTAAACCCATGCCCTCTAGTTCTTGATGCTCCAACCCTGGGGGTTGGGGAGAAAGACTGCATTCAATGCATCTATACCTCTCATGATTTTGTGCATCTCTGTAAGATCATATTTCATCCTCTTGCCTTCTAATGGATAAAGTCATTAAATAATGTATTTGAGGAGAAATAAAGGTCCATACACAAAAGTTGTTAAGTGGCATGGAGAGAAATCAAGAATATGGGATTGAGGTAAAGGATCAGCTATGATTGTACTGAATGGTGGAGAAGGTTTAGAAAGCCTAGCAGCCATCTCCTGCTCCCGTTTTTGGTACACAACTCCAGATATAACCAGACAAGCATTTGATAAGATCTGTCCCCCATGATTATATTTATACATCCTCAGGATTAATATAAATAGGGTACTGCACCATATTTGACCCCAGTAAGTGGTTAATCGGTAAGATAAAAGAGCAGAATTAGGTCATTCAGCCCATTGAGTCTGCTCTGCCATTCCATTATGGCTGATTTTTTTTTTGAGCCATTCTCCTGCCTTTTCTGTGTAATCTTTAGCTCACTTACCAATCAGGAATCTATTACTTTCTTGTAAATACACTCAATGGCTTGATGTCCACGGCCCTCTGTGGAAACGAATTTTACTGATTCGCCAACTGGCCGAAGAAATTTGTCCTAACCTCAGTTCTAAAGGGGTGTCCATTTATTTTGATTCTAGACAATCCTACTAATGGAAATATCCTCTCCATGTCCCCTCTATCCAGTACTTTCAATATCTAATAGGTTTCAATGAAATCTCCTTTCATCTTCTGAGTTCCATTGAGTTCAGGCCCAGGGACATCAAACACTCCTGTGGATGAAAGGATGGTTGTTCAGTGCTGAAGTATATTGAATCAGTCAGATTATGGATATTATGTTTTATCTTGCTGGCGTCATAGTTTCTGACAGTTTTTGATTGTTATTGATTGGGCCTTGTTTTAAAGAGTTCAGACAGTTTCTCAAGAGACAAGCTAAGGACAAAATCTATAATAGTTCCTTTGAGTAATGCATTTGTACCCTCCTTTAACCACTTCACTTCTCTTGAATGTTTCTTAAAAACTTTGTTTGACAAAGATTTGGGGTGATCCTTTGAAGCACCGTGTAATGTTTGACAAGTCTATGTAACTTCGTGATATTATTCTTTGGTCTGGCACTCCTGGCCAAATCAGCTATGTGTGTTATATTTTGATGTACTAATTTGTCATATGTAAACCATATATTTGTGGTTGGCACTAAAACCCAAGTAACACATGATTTTCAGGCATAAGCTCTTAAGAGCGAGTTTTGTCCATTGGGACAAGGTACAGCGAAACCTTCAGTTGATTGAGTAAATGGATTGTTGACGATTTGCATATCACTTCATTGAAACCCGCTTATTTATTTTTCTAAAAACTTAATAGTTCAAAAATTGTGAACTCTAGAGAGGAAGTTGAAAAATGTGGATTTAACATTGAAGGTTAGTGTTTAGAGCAGGGGTAGGCAACCTTAAGCACAAATGATTTTCTAGCATGCGTTATTCATTAATTTGAGGCAAAACATAACTAGATGTATTTAAATGGATAATTCCCATATTTCAAGTTTTTTATGGCATTTAACTGGCCCACTGTCCGCTCATTAATACGTGATCCTGCCCACAGAGGCAAAAAGGTTGCCGACCCCTGGTTTAGAGCAAAAAAGTGCTGGGAGGAAGGAGAATAGAAGAATTTTTGTTGGCTAGTACATTTAGTTGCATAATTGTAACAAGTTTTAAGAGGATATCCGATGCAGAGCCAAAAATTGAGGCCTACCTAATATAAGGTCTAAATAGAAGTAGGAACACACATCAAAGTTGCTGGTGAACGCAGCAGGGCAGGCAGCATCCTAGAGATGCTGCCTGGCCTGCTGTGTTCACCAGCAACTTTGATGTGTGTTGCTTGAATTTCCAGCATCTGCAGAATTGCTCGTGTTTGCATTTTTAAATGGAAGTAGGAGTTTGGCCCCATGTGCTTGTTCCATTCAATGAGATCATGGCTGACTGTGCTTTCATTCTGCTTTTCCTGCATTAATCCTATATCCCATATTCAGAAATGTCCCAATTTCTTCTGAGGATATACTGACTGAGCGTCCAAAACTATCTTGTGTCGTGAACTCAGAACATTTTAACAGCGTCTAGTTACACGTAGCCTGCCGTGTCCATGTACAGTTTGTTTATTTATTTAGAGATGCAGCACATTAACAGGGCCTTCTGGCCCAACCAGCTGATGCAGCCTCATTACGCCCGTGTAACCAATTAACCTACTAACTTGTAGACTTTGGGATGTGGGAGGAAACCACAGTACCCAGGGGAAACTCGCGTGGTCATGGGAAGAATGTACAAACTTTTAGATAAGTTTAACCTGGATTGCTGGCTCTGTGATAGCGTTACGCTAACTATTACCACACCGTGCCATTCCAAAATTAAAGTCCCAAAGAACTTTCAAAAAAGTTCACATTGATGCAGTAGAGTTCTTTTGACTCCTGTCAACTTTCCCTTCCAGCTTCGTGATAGGGTAATGTGTTAGTTCAATTATAAGCAATCTTTTCTCTGATTGGAAGGCTGTAAGCACAAAGTCTAGGCCTGTATTCTCTGTGCCAGTGCTGAGGGGGTGATGTACAATCAGGAAATCAAAAGCAACCTGCTGATGGTTAGGACAAAGGAAGATCTGTGGTAAGTTGAGGCTAGGGTTAAGTTGCTAATGAAGTGGTTAGAGACTGATTAAGAGAGTGCTGCGAGTATAGGTTTGTGTGCCAATAGAGAGGGGGAAAAATGATCAACTATAACAGGTGATTGACTTTCCGCATCCAACACATTTCTCTCAGCAACTTCTGCCATCTTCAATGAGACCCTACCGCCAAACACATCTTTATCTCCACTCACTCTCCACTTTCTCCTGGGATTACTCCCTCTGTGTTTCTGTTGTCCATTCATCCCTCCCCACTACCTCCCCTCCAGGCACTTATCCCTGCAAGTGGCAGATGTGCTACACCCTGCCCATTCGCCTCCTCCTTCACCTCCATTCAGGGCCTCATATAGTCTTTCCAGGTGAGGCAGCACTTCACTTGTGAATCTGCTGGGGTTGTTTGTGTCCGGTGCTCCCAAGGCAGCCTCCTGAACATTGGTGAGATCCAATATCGATTGGGGGACTGCTTTGCCGAGCACCTCCACTCCATCTGCAAAAAGTGGAATTTCCCAGCAGCTATCCATTATAAGTCTTATCCCCATTCCCATTCTGACATGTGGGTCCATGGCCTCCTCTTCTGCCACAGTGTGGTCACTCTTGGATTTGGGAGCAACCCCTCATATTCCATCTTGGTAGCCACCAACCTGATGGCATGAACATCGATTTCTCCAAATTCTGGTAATGTTTCCCCTGCCCTCCTCTTGCCTCTTACCTCTTCTCCTCACCTGCTTAATACCACTCCTCCTTCCCTTTATCCCTTGATCCATTCTCTTCTATCAGATTCCTCCTCCTTTTGTCTTTTCCACTTATCACCTCTTCAGATCCCCTCTAAAACTCAAAAAATTGCCTTTAGTCTTTGCCCTAGAGTTTTAAACACCTCTGCTGTGGGGTGAAGTTGCTTGCTATCTGCCTTAAACAAAACACATTATTTTAGTATTAATTATTGTTACATGTACTAAGATAGAGTGGAAAAACTTGTACACTATTTACACAGATCAAATCATTACTCAGTACCTTGATCAAAGTTGCTGGTGAATGCAGCAGGCCAGGCAGCATCTCTAGGAAGAGGTGCAGTCGATGTTTCGGGCCAGTCCTGACGAAGGGTCTTGGCCCAAAACGTCGAAAAATGTCCTGGCGAAGGGTCTCGGCCCGAAATGTCGACTGTACCTCCTCCTAGAGATGCTGCCTGGCCTGCTGCATTCACCAGCAACTTGGATGTGTGTTGCGTGAATTTCCAGCATCTGTAGAATTTCTCGTGTTTGACTCAGTACCTTGAGCTAGAATGAGGTAGAACAATGCAAAATGAAGTGTAAAGAGCAGTGTAGGTAAATGATAAAGTGAAAGGTCTGAAGGTGGATTGTGAGGCCAGTTGTTCATTTTATCATACAAGTGGCCTGCTCAAGAGTCTGATAACAGTGGGATAGAAGCTGTCCTCCAGTGTGAGGAGAGGGGAGACGAGAAAATATCCAGGGTGGGTGGCCTTTCATTATACCGGCCGCTATACTGAGGCAGCAAGAAGTACAGACAGAATCTATAGAGGGGAGGCCTTTTCCTGTGTTGCGCTGAGCTGTTTCCACAACTTTGCAGTTTTTTTTATGGTCATGTATCATTCTGAACTGTTATGCAACCAGACAGAATGCTTTATATGATAAAAATTGGGTTGACAGGAATAAGCCAAGTTTCTTCAGCCTCCTGAGGAAGTAGAAGTGTTGATAAGCTTTCTTGGCTGTGACATCAAGTTCAAGTTTAATTATCATTCACCCATACATGAATATAGCCAGACGAAACAGCATTCCTCTGGGGCCAAGGGCCAATAACACATAGAACAAATAGCACATATGGTTACAATTTCAGAAAAACAGTCACAATATTAAAAAAAATATAGCCCAAGTCCCTGAGTGGCATGTGAATAGATTTATGGTAAGCTGTGTTGCTCTAGCTTGTTCTTCCACCAAATGAACACTGGAGAGCAGCACGATGGGAAGGGCCTGCTCCTAGCCCAGTACAGATTCCAGTGCGCCCCACAGAGCTCTCCCAGACTGCTTCTGTGTCTCCTCTCAATGTGGTTAGACCAGGATAGGCTATTGGTATTGTTCATACCTACAGTAGGATTTTGAGCTTTCAACTCCACACAATTGACATGTGCACCACCCCCATTCTTGCAGTCAGTGACCAGCTAGTTTGTTTTCTTGACATTACGGGAAAGGTTATTGTCATGGTGCATGGTACGAAGCTCTCTATCTCTTTCCTGTACTCTGACTCATTGTTATTTGAGATGTGGCCCATTACAGTAGTATTGTCTGGAAATTTGTAGGTGAAGTTAGAGTAGAGTCGGGCTACTCCGAGGAAGTTAGAGTGGAGTCGGGCTACTCCAAGTGTACTGGGAGTAGAGTAGGAAGCTGAGGAAGCACCAGTGTTTAGAATAATTGTGCTGAAGGTGTCCTTACTGATTGTGGTCTATTGGTCAGGAAGTTAAAGATCAGATTGCAGTGGGAGGTATTGATTCCAAAGGTCTAGAATTTGGTGATGAGTTTGTTTGGAGTAATTCAAGAGTCAATAAACAATATTCTGACGTCAGTGTTCCTTACTGTCTGGATACTCCATGGATGAGTATAGGGCCAGGGAGATGGTGTTCGCTGTAGTCCTGTTTCAGTTAGGGAACTTGTAGTGGGTTGGAGATTGTCTGGAAAGCTGGAGTGGATGTGTGTCGTGACCATCCTTTCAAAGCACCTCCAGATGGTAGATGTTAGAGCAACTGTACGGTAAACATTAAGGCATGTTGTCTTGGGTACCGGGAAGATAGTGGCCACCTTAAAGCAGGAGGGAACCACAGCCCGAAGCAGTGAGAGGTTGAAAATGCCTGCAAATAGCCCTGCCAACTGATCCGCATAGGATTTAAGGTCACCGCCAAGGACGCCATCAGCACCCAATGCCTTCCACAGGTTCACCCTCCGGAAGACTGACCTCACATCTGGTGGTGATTGTTGATTCATATACACTGGAGGCTATCAGAGTGGGTGGTGACATACTCGTTCCTTTCTGTTCAAAACGTGCATAGAATGTGTTAAGCTTATCGGGAAGGAATGCACAGTTGGTGATACGTAAGCCCTGCCACAGTTGACTGCTGGACTGCAACATGATGATGGGTTGGTCTTTCTCTAACCATCTCTTATAGCTTTACGGAGGTCATATCTTGATTAGGTCAGGGACACCTGATATAAATGCTGCAGATCTAGGTTTGAATCCTGTCTCTTGTAATTTTGTGTAAAGGATCCTTCTTAGAAAAAAAATCCCTAAGAACACTAAAATTTGGAGCAGGAGTTGGGCTTTTCAGATCATTTTTCAGAATGATCTTGTATCTTTACCATTTTTCCTGTGCTCTTCATATTCACTGATGCCGTTTTCTTGGGGGGAAAAAAAGACAGCTCTTCTTTCAGTTAGTCCTGACGAAGGGTCTCGGCACGAAATGTCGACTGTACCTCTTCCTAGAGATGCCGCCTGGCCTGCTGCGTTCACCAGTGTCTTTTATGTGTGTAACTTAATCAATCTTGATTTTTAAAGGCTCATTGACTAAGCCTACACAGCCCAATTGGGGTAGGGAATCGCAAAGATTGAATGAAGGAACTTGCCCTTATCTGCAGTGGCTTGAAAAAGTATTCAGCCCTCTCAACTATTTTCACATTTTGCTGTCTCATTGTCTAAGTTTAAAATATATTGAAGTAAGGCTTTTGAGCTAATCTACAAGCATTGTCAAATCAAAGAAAAATTTAAAAAACTGTCAAATTTACTGAAAATTGTAAACCAAAATTGTTAAGCTGAAAAAGTATTCATCCCATTTAATTACAATGCTAACCTTCCTCAGGTATAGTACTGTATATTACCTGACCAACTCACCCAATTTGTTGATGTAGAAAATTGGAGGATCACCTGTTTTCAATGAATTCATAAGAATACATATCCTCTCTTTAAGATAGGAAAGTATGGTGATTTTCAACAGATTAACCAAAAATGAAGATGAAAGAGCATTAACCTAATTGAACATCTCTGGCAATACCTCAAGATTGCCATCCACTGCCACTTCCCAACTAACTTGGCACAGCTTGAGCAAATTTGCAAGGAGGAATGGGCAAATCTTTCTCTATCACATTGTGCAAAGCTAATAGAGACTTATCCAAAAAGACTACTGGCTGAAATAGCTGTGAGAGGTGGTTCAACTAAGTACTGAGCAAAGGGGGAATGGATACTTTTGAACTACTAATGTTTCAGTTTTTGAATGTTTAGTTTTTCATGGTTTACAGTTTCCCCTGTTTTTTGGGTTTGTGTGTGTGTGTGTGTGTGTGTGTGTGAAGGAGCATGTTATTCACCAATAAAAATTCACCGTTAAATTGATCAAAATCCCTAGTTGTAGTATTTATGTGAACAAAGGGTTGGGTGTTGAATACTTTTACAAGGCACTGTAAGTCCCAAAGAGCAGATGACTTATTCTCAGAGAATGATTCCTCGTTTTGTATTTTTCAATCAGGGGAAATCTCTACCCAGCATCTCCCCTGTTGAACTCTTAGGATTATGTGAATTTCAGTGAAATCATCTCTCATTCTTCAAAACTATTTACTACTTAATCTTTAATGTGGCTTATAAACACCCCTGAATCCAATGTAGTGAATCTTTACTGTATTTGCTTTCTGGCAGGTATATCCTTTTTCTTCAAGTTACCAAAATGCCATACAGTACTCAAGGTACACTCTCAACATCATAAATAAATGCAGTAAGACCTCTTTACTCCTTTACTTAAATCCTCTTGAAATAATTAACTGAAATCCACTGTAGTCATAAAGACCAGAAGTATTTCAGTAAATGGCAAAGACATCCCATGAACTGATAAAGGGAAGGATAGAATCCCAGAGTAAACTGACAGGACATAATTAAACTGTGAGAGTTTCTACCAATATGCAAAAATGTGAAAAACACAGTAAGGGCAAATGCTGGTCAGAGACGAGAATTAAAGTGGTGGGGGGCAGGAAGAGTTGATGGAAATGGTCTGCGTTCATGGAAGACAAATAAAAAAAACAGAAATATGACAGCGCACTTTGGCCCATTAAGCGGCTTTCCCAGTTAGCTGAAGTTTAATAGAACTTGTTAAAAAGATATTTAAAAAAAAGACAACAATCATCTAAGTGAGTAACAAATTATGTATTTAAATGAGGTACAGGAAAAATTAGAACATTATCAATACTACTACAGCATTATAAAACTACAGGTCCACAATCCCTCATCCGAAATCCTTGGGGCCGGTTGCATTTTGGAATTCAGAATTTTTCGGATTTCAGGACGACCCCCCCCCCCCCCCCCACCACCACCACCATACCAAAGAACACATATGCTCAAGTTCCTTATTTAACCTTTTTTCAGTGCGGTAGACTTTAAGACCCAGTGGTGCACCAAACCTACGCACATCCTCCTGTATACTTTAAATCATCTCTAGACTACTTATAATACCTAATACAATGTAAATGCATGTATGTAATTGTTATACTGTATTGTTTAGGGAATAATGACAAGAAATTTTATTTTTAACAAAAACATTCAATAAAACATAAAAATATACAGCTTCAAACAAACGGAATCAAACACATGGTAAATGACTTATTAGAATAAATGTTGAACGTCACTGTCACTAAAACTTCAGTAACATGTCTTTCTGTTTATTTAAATCATATACAGTGGTAGTTCCTACACTATTTTCTTCAGTAAGACGCCGCACAGACACACCACCATCAAGCTTCTGCAATAACTCCACTTTCTCCATTATCGATAGAGAAGATTCCTTCTCTTTTTCTCATTGTTATCCATAGGGGTATCTGCAGCTCTTTTTGACATTTTCACAGTGAAATTAAAGACAAAGTCAACAGTGAACACAAAATATCAGCGAACAGCAAATACACGTGTAACCAGTACGAGCGCTGAGCCACACCTGACGTCTGGCTAGTCCTGCTGCGTCACACCTGAGTGACGTCAGCTGTTGGCAAAAAAACCTTCTGTTTTCGGAGCTTTTTGGATTTCAGAATTTCGGATAAAGGAATGTGCACCTGTGTTAGTTCCTAGTTATCAATGGATTAATTAATCCAGCATATGTGTACGCTGCTATGTTCTTTTGATTGACCGTAAATGAAGAAAATCAGCGCAGCCACCTAGAGTAGATTATGGATTGCCTTCATTCAATGCCATTGATAATTTCCTCCTCCAAATATTTATTTCGTTGTAACGTTCAAGATGATTGCTGATACCTTCAAATTCTTCATAGGTCTTAACTTGTTGAAATAGTGAAATTGTTTTATTTTCATTCTGGGCTATTTTTGGCATCTCCATGCCAGAATGCTTGAAACCGCAGTGAGCAGAATAGTTCCAAATTACATTTTAGCCAACATTGGCAATAATCAACATCGTTAACAAAAATCACTTTTTCTTAAACACAAGTGCACACAGCTGATGCTATTTTAAAAACTTTGCTCAGTGCACCGAGGTGTCTAATGGCCACACGATGTGCACGCAATTGACGCTAGTTAAAAACTGTTTGGCAACAGTGTCCTGACCCAAGTAAGAGGTTTAGTGTCCCAAATAAATGAAGGGAATCCCGGCAATTTTTCAACCAAATGATGGTCACTTAAAGGCCCTTAGATCTTCCTCAAAGACAATTGTTACATTCCATGAATATGCCGTCATTTTGCTGTTCACTTTAGTTGTCCACTGTGTAGATTATATGTCTGAATGATTGTTACATTAACCTCATAATACACATTTCTAAATTTCTGGTTCCTGCTGGTGCCTGATCTGTGTTGTATGATCTGGTGGTGAGGTCTTTCATTGATCCTCATGGTTATTGGATTTATTGAATATGCCCATAAGAAAATAAATCTTAGGGTTGTAACTGGCGACATACATGTAGCTTGATAATAAATTTAATTTAAAATTTGTGGTCTCAAAGTAATTCCCAGCAAAGTTTCTTTGCTCCACTCAGGCTGATTCTATTACTTGTGGTATGCTGAGCCAGAGGTATTTCTCACCCCGATACTGATTTCATCCCTTATAAATAGTGTGGCACCTCTTGCTGTATCTCTTTTGCTTGCCCTTCCTGAATGTTGAATATCCTTGAACATTTGGCTCCTGTCACTTTGCAGCCATGTTTCTGTAATGGTAGTTCAGTCATTCTCACTAACCTGTGCCATTTATTCCTCTGTGTTAATGCAGCATGCATCTGGAGAGAGTACCTTTTCACTTCGTCCTTTTACCATTTTTCTATACTTACTTTGATGCCTACTGTGGTTTTCCTCTGCCTCTTAATTTTGCTTGTTTTGATTTCTAGCTTCAATTTCCTCTGTTTTCTCACCTCACTGGATTCCAAAGCTCTCAGACCCCTTCCAAACTAGTTTACACTCTCCCACAATGAAATACCTTGTGAGGATACTGGTCCCAGTCCTGTTGAGGTGTAATGTGTTCTGTTGATAAAGACACCTGTATGCTTTCTGCTTGGTGGAACCACACTGAAGTTTGGATTTCTGTAGAAGGGAGTGATCGGTTCACAGAATCAGTTCTGGTGTGCTGCCAATGAGGAGAGAATGATTGACTTTGGGCTGAACCTATTGGAATTATGAGGAATGAAAGGAAGTCCCACTGCAAGATACTGGCCTCTGAGAGGGGCAACATGACAGTGCAGAAGCTGTAATTGGGCAAAAATACCAGCTGCTGGTGGAACTCAGGTCAGGCGGTCTCTGTGGTAGGAAATGAATAGTTGGCTTTTCTGGCCAAAAGAGGATTGCTGAAAGTGGCCACTGAAAGGCTGGCCAATCTGGGGCAAAAGGAGAGGCTTTTGGCCTATGTAGACAAACATTTAAAACAACATTGGGGATGGTGGTATGGGAGGAATAGATGAGAATTTCTACTAAGGGCAACTGTGGAAACTCTCTGATATTGAGCATAACCAGGGCAGGGATTGATTAACCTTTGAACTCCAGCAATAGTGGAATTTGGCAGATTATTGAGCGTGATGTCATGATCTTATTGAAAAGCAAAGTAGATGTAAGTGGCCAAATATTGCTGCTTGTTCTATTTCCTCATGGTTTCCTCATTAGATCACAGTTAAGTAGTAAACTATGAGCTACTGGAGCAGGTGATCATCTTAACTCCATCTACCTGCGTTGGTAATTTATCCTTTGGAAAACATTAAATAAAAAGCAATCACATATCAGAAAAAAACACTTCTATAAGTCATTCATCTGTAATAATGGCTCAGTTTCTGATACGCTCAATATTTCACATTGCCCTGATCTTAGCAACACTTAACATGGACGAAGTAACATTCGCCCTCTAACTGCACCATTAAACATTTTCCTAATCTTGCATCATCACAGATATTTTCTTTGACCTCTCTGTTCTTCACATCACCTTCTCTGCAGTTTAAAATGATCTTTCTTTATTTTTCTCTTTACTTTCATAACGTAAGATATAGGAGCAGAATTAGGCCATTTGGCCCATGAAGTCTGCTCTGCCATTTCATCATGGCTGATCCAGTTTTCCTCTCAGCCCCAATCTCCTGCCTTCTCCCCATAACCCTTCATGCCATTTCTCTTCTCCACTTCAAATAATGGGTCTCTGAACTGGAACATTAACTCTTTTTCTCTTTCCACTGATGCCTCCTGACTTGCTGTACATCATGTACTTAGCATTAAGTGTCTTTTTTGTTTGGAGTTAGAGTTATAAAGCATAGAAACAGGCCTTTCGGCCCAACTCTTCCATGTGGAGCAGGTCCAAGTCTCCAGTATCTGCAGTGTTGTTTTTATTTAATAGACCCTTGGTCTGTAGTAGTACTTTTTGTTAAAAGAAATATTTTCTTGCAGCCTTGCTAATGACTTCTCTCGCTTGATCTTTGCAGAGCTGTACTACTGCGACTAGAAGGATGCAATCATCCAGTCATCATGAAAGGTCTCTGTGCGGCGTGTGGCCAAGACTTGACGCAGTAAGTTCTTTCCATCCTTGCCTCCACCAATCTTTGTTATAAAATGCATCCTGCAGTGAGATCTGAAGCAGAGTGTTTGTAGAATAAGCTGGTGGTGTGGAATTGCCTCAACCTAATGAATACTTCACCAAAATGTAATTGTTTCTCTTCAGTTGGAGGCTTCACTTGCTCTTGAGTAATGAATTCCTTGGCAGATAAGGAATCTGCAGCATAGGTAAGGAGAGCCACATGTCCATGATTGATGAGGTTGAACATAAGACCGTATGATATAGGAGCAGAATTAGGCCATCTAGCCCATTGAGTCTGTTCCGCCATTTCATCATGGCTGAAGCATTTCACTCTCGGCCCCAATCCCTGTATTGCTTTGTGTCCTGACTAATCAAGAGTCTATCAATCTCTGCCTCGGGTATACCAAATAACTTGGCCTCCACAGCTGCCTGTGGTAATGAGTTCCACAGATTAACCACTCTGGCTGAAGAAATTCCTCTTCATCTCTGTTCTAAATGGCCATCCCTCTATTCTGAGGCTGTGTCCTCTGGTCTTCGACTTCCCTACCATCCACTCTGTTGAGGCCTTTCAACATTCAGTAAGTTTCAATGAGATTCCCCCCTCATTCTTCTGCATTCCAGTGAGTACAGGCCCAGAGCCATCAAACGCTCTTCATATGATAAGTCTTTCAATCATTTCCTGAACCTCCTTTGAACCCCCTCCAGTGTCAGCACATCCTTTCTCAGATGAGGGGCCCAAAACTGCTCACAGTATTCCAGGTGAGCCCTCACCCGTGTCTTATAAAGCTTCAACGTTACATCCTTGCTTGTATATTTTACTCCAGTTGAAATGAATGCGAACATTGCATTTGCCTTCCCCACCATTGACTCAACCTGCAAATTAACCTTTAGGGAATCCTGCATTAAGACCCCCAAGTCCTTTTGCACCTCTGATTTTTGAATTTTCTCTCCATTTGGAAAATAATGTACACTTTCATTTCTTCTACCAAAATGCATGACCATACACTTCTCGACACTGCATTCCATCTGCCATTTCTTGACCTTTCTCCTTTGCCCATTCACCTAATCTGTCTAAGTCCTTCTGTAGCCCCTCCGCTTACTCAAAACTACCTGTGCTTCTACCTATTTTCGTATCATCTGCAGACTTAGCCACAAAGCCATCAATTCCGTCATCCAAATCGTTGACCTATGACTTAAATGGAAACAGTTCCAACACCGAACCCTGCGGAACTCCTCTTGTAACCAGCAGCCAACCAGAAAGGCTTCCTTTGTTCCCACTTTTTGCCTCCTGCCGATCAGCCAATGCTCTATCCATGCTAGTATCTTTCTTGTCAAGTTAAGAGCCATGGGCTCTTAACTTGTTAAGCAGCCTCAGGCATGGCACCTTGTTAAAGGCCTTCTGAAAATCAAAGTATACAACATCCATTGATTCTCCTTGTCTATCCTGCTTGTTCAAAGAATTCCAAGGTATTTGTAAGGCAAATTTTTCCGTTAAGGAAACCATACTGACTGTGGCCTATTTTGTCATGTGAATCCAAATACCTCGAAACCATACTCTTAACAATTGTCTCCAACTTCTTCCCAACCACTGAGGTCAGACTAACTGGCCTGTAATTTTTTTTCCTGCCTGTCTTCCTTCTTGAAGAGTGGAGTGACATTTGCAATTTTCAAGTCCTCCAAAACCATGCCAGACTTTATTGATTCTTGAATGATCATTACTAATGCCTCCACAATTTCTTCAGCCGCCTTCTCCTTCAGAACCCTGGGTTGTACACCTTCAGCTCCAGGTGACTTATCTATTTTCAGACCTTTCAGTTTCCCAAGTAGCTTCTCCCTAGTAATGGCAACTTCACTTACTTTTGCCCCCTGACACTCAAACTTCCGGCATACTGCTAGTGTCTTCCACAGTGACGGCTGGTCCAAAATATTTATTCAGTTCATCCAGCGTTTTCTTGGGTAAATTGGGTAAACAATTGTTCCATGGTTCTTCACTTTGCTTTCTTATCCTTCACTCTCCCCACCCCCCCACCCCAGAGAGGTCAACAGTCCCAAATCCTAATTAATTCTGTCTTTGTTTTAGCCTGTCTCATTGTCCTTATGATGTCCCTTGGCTTGAAATGAATGGTACAAGCTGAATGCACACTAAAATGTTGACTGTCTATTTCTCACAGTAGATTGCTGCCAGACCTGTTGAGTTCCTATAGCTTTGGGTCCAGATTATTGAGCTTTTTCTGTAGTTTCAGTTGTGCTGAATCTGTCTCCCATTTACAGAAAGGACATTGGAACAGTAGGGAACGCAGAAATGACTTTAAAGGAGGTTCACACTGTCAGGAGAGACAACGGATGGAGCTATATTCTCTAGAAAGGGGGAAGCTGAGAGGCATTTCTGATAATGGAAGGGGTTGATAACAAGGGTGTGGTTATCACGTTTCTGTTCAGAGGCCAGAATTGGAGATCACCTGTGTATGAGGTTAAGAACACAAGGAAAGAGAAGCAGGAGTAGGCCAAATGGTTCCTTAAACCTGGCCTATCATTAGTATGATTGTGGCTGATATCCTCTCGACATCATCTTTCCTTTGCCAATTCCTCAATATTTCAAAACTGTATATATTTACTGTCTTAAATACACCCAATGATTTAGCCTCCACAACCATTCTGGAGTAGAAAATTTCAGAGATTAACCATGCTCTATAAAAATAAATTCCTATACGCCTTGACTCTATTTTATCCCCGTTGGTTCAGTCCCATCCTGCCTATATCTATGACACTTCACACACTCTTGATCTCTTCAAGTTCTCTGGCCCTGATTGGATTGTTTTCGCTATGGATGTGCAGTCTCTGTACACCACTATCCCCTATCAGGGGAAGCTCTCTGCTTCTTCCTGGACAGCAGACCCAACCGGTTCCCCTCCACCATCACTCTCCTCCATCTATCGGAACTGGTCCTCATCCTCAATATTTTCTGCGGCTCCTCCCACTTCCTTCAAACCCAGAGTGTAGCCACGGGCACTCATGTGGGTCCCAGCTATGCCTGCCTTTTCATTGATTACCTGGAACAGTCTATGTTCCAAGACCACACTGACATTGCTCCCCAAATCGTATGCTACATTGGTGAGTACATTGGTGCTGCTTCCTGCATCCATGCTGAGCTTGTCAATTTTATCAACTTTTCCTCAAACTTCCATCCTGCTCTCAAATTTACTTGGTCCATTTTTGACACCACTCTCTCCTTTCTTGATCTCTCTGTCTCCATCTCTGGAGACGGTCCATCTCCTGGTATCTTTTATGAACCCACTGACTCCCACAGCCATCTTGACTATACCTGTTCCACCCTGTCACTCGCAAAAATGCCATTCCCTTTTCTCAGTTCCTCTGTCTCTGCCGCATCTATTCTCAGAATGAGACTTTCATTCCAGAACAACTGAGATGTCCTCCACCTTCAAGGAAAGAGGCTTCCCTTCCTCACCATCAGCACTGCCCTCACCCACATCACTTCCATTTTGCACCCTTCTGTGCCTTCACCCCATCCTCCTGCTGCCACATCAGGGGTAAGGTTCCTCTCTCCTCACCTACCACCCCACAGGCCTCCGCATCTAGCACAAAATTATCCTAACTTCCGCCATCTCCATCGGGATCCCACCACCAAGTAGGGATGGCTCCCTACGCAACTCCCTTGTCGACACGTCCCTCCCCACTGATCTTCCTCCTAGTACTTGTCATTGCAAGTGGAGCAAGTGCCACACCTGTCCCTATATCACCTTCCTCAGTACCATTCAGGGCCCCTAACAGTCCTTCCAGGTGAGGTGACACTTCACCGTGAGTCTGTTGGGATAATCTACTGTATCCGGTGCTCACGGTGTGGCTTTCTGTATATCAGTGAGACACGGCGTAGATTAGGAGACTGCTTCGTCGAGCACCTTCGCTCTACTCCCCACAAAAAGTGTGATTTCCTGGTGGCTACCAATTTTAATTCCACTTCCCATTCCCATTCCGACATTCCAGTCCATGGCCTCCTCTACTGCCACAATGAAGCTACGCTCCGGCTGGAGGAGCAACACCTGGGTAGCTTCCAACCTGATGGCATGAACATTGATTTCTTAAACTACTTGTTATTGCCCCCTTCCCCCTTCACCGTTCCCTATTCTTGTTTCCCTGTCACAACTTCTTACCTGCCCTTCACCTCCCTCTTGTGCTACTCCCTTCTTCCCTTTCTTCTATGGTGTCCTGTCCTCTGCTATTAGATTCCTCCTTCTCCAGCCCTTTATCTCTTCACCAATCAACTTCCCAGCCCTCTACCTCACCCCCTCCTCCCCTACTGGTTCCACCTATCACCTGCAACCTTGTACTACTTCGTCCCCTCCTTCACCTTCTTATTCTGTCTTCTTCCCTCTCCCTTTCCAGTCTTGATGAAGGGTCTCGGCCCGAAACATCGTCTGTTTATTCTCATCCATAAAAGCTGCCTGATCTGCTGAACTCCTCTGGCACATTGTACGTGGTTCTCTATAACTACTACTCATCTCTCAATCTTGAAATTCTCCCACTAGTGGAAATATCTCAACATCTACTGTCATGGCCCCTTTAGAATCTTTGTATTATTTCAAAAAGATCACCCTTCAGACTTCAAAAAATGTATTGTAGATGTGACTTCACTTGCTTGTGGAAGGGAAGCTTTTGTCCGAGGAATTAGCCTAATGGACCTCCCTTAGACTACTATCTTTTGCTGGTACAATAAGGAGGCCAGAATTGTGCACATTAACTGTACTCGCTAATGAAGCATTTGGAAGAAATTTCTTTGCCCAAAGCATGACTAGAATGTGGAGCTGGTTATCAGGAATGAGTGAGGCAAGTAATGGAGATGCACTTAACTGAAGCAGTAAAAGCACTTGAGGGAGGGAAAGTAAGAGTTTATGATGCAATGAGATGAAGAAAGATAGGAAGGGAAGCTGTAGAGCAGATACACCATTTTAAGATGGCAATAATATCTGCTTTAATGCCACTTTCCTCTTTCTCTCTGGATGTATCCAATAAAATGATTACTGAATTCATTAGTGGAAGCATTGTTAAGGAGGTCTGAGAATATTGTGGCAGACAGCAGCTTCCTCCTCGGATGCTTGGATGGCAATTCGTCCTTCATTTTGCATTCTTGTCTTCAGACTACAGAAGAAGAATGGGAAGCAAACAGCACCAGTAGCCACAGCAACAGTTTCCATGGTTCACAGTGTTCCAGAATTGATGGTGAGCTCTGAGGTGAGTTCAGTGGAATTAAAGTCCAGTGTTTCTGTTCTATATCACTGTCTTGCCTTTCTTGATCTCTCTTTTTAGTTTATCTCCTACTGCCGTCGCTCTTGCTGGTGTCTTTTTAGAACAGTCTTCAAATTAATCTCCTTTCTATGAATTTCTTGTTTCTGTTCCCTACTCCAGTAGGTGGCACTGTCATGAGTACCTGACCTATTATCAGTAGGTGGTGCTGTCGCTTGGTAATTGCACAGCATTGAGGCTCTCTGTTCCAGTTGACGTTTGAGATTGCAATAATTGGCATGTTTATTTATCCAAGTAATTTGCAAATAAAAATATCTTCCCTGCATCGTTCCCAGCGTAGTTTATTCCTTGCTGTATTTCCTTCAGTCCTTTTGAAAGTCTTGCTCAATTTTTGTATTCACTGCTGCAGAGTTTCTGGCAGTGTTTTCATTTCTGCTCCTTTCTCTTTTGCATCCTTCCGCAGACAGATTTGTTGGAAACAATGCCTGGTGCTTAACAGGTTATGTTATGAAGATAGGCTGTAAAGCAAAGGTTGTGTTTCTATTGATTATGCAGCAGTAGTGTGAAATAAAGAGTAAGAACTCACCACCTTAAAATGAAAGATGTGCCATTTAGAGTGAATCAGAAAGCACTTTGATTCCCCCAGAGGTGAGAGTAGAAGACAACAACCAGCTATTTGATATGCCGGATTTAATAGGAATTTTGAAACCGTTAGACTTGCATGGTTGTGGATATCAATTGATGTCAAGATAAAGATTAAACTGTAGGATGGATTGAAATCATTGAGTAACCTATCCTGATTCTTTTTCCAACAGCACTTGGCTTATTTTGCCCTTAAGGTCTTCCATATTTCATACCAGCCATGAAATATATTCCTGTTCGGTTAGAGTTGATCTGTTTTAAGCCGTTCCATTGTTGCAGTGATCTGTGTACTACTTCACAATGTACCACGTTGATATATATGGTGAAGGGAGTTAACTTAACAGTGAAAGTTGGACAGGATAGTTGTGCTACACATTACTGCTCCTTCTGACATTCTCAAGTGCTCGGCAATCACTGAAGTGTTTATGGATTACACAATGCCACACTCCTGCTCGAAGGAGGAAGTATGGATCTGTCTCAGACTAGTGTATCGAATGGCCTCATTCTGCACAGTGCCTTTTTTCTGTAATTCAAAGAGCAGAAAAAGGTTGATGTGGAAGACTGATGGCAAAACTCTCTTGGAACACTGAATCTCTTCATTTCTCAGGAAATGCCTGTTAAATGTATGAAGAGATTGAATAGTCAATAGTTGAGTTTAATAGTTGAATTTATTGTCGTATGCATAAATGCATGTATGCACAGATGCGATGAAAATCTTACCTGCAGCAGCATCACAGGTGCATAGCATCATATAATCAGCATTCACAAGAAAAACATAAATTAAACAAAATTAACCCATTTTTACAAGAACACAATTAGAGCAAAAAAAAATCCATTGTAGTTCCAAGTAATCAAAGTGGTCATAGTGTTGTAATGATTAGGGTTGTGCTAGTTGGTTGAAGGGAAGTAGCTGTTCTTGAACATGGTGGTGTGGGACTTCAGGCTTCTGTCCAACATCCAATGGTACCTGCAAGAAGATGGTGGGGATCTTTGATAGCTGTTCCCACCTTGATGCAGTACCTCCTGTAGATACTGCTAATGTGGGGAGAGGTGTTCCCGTTATGTATTGAATTGGACAAACCAGAGAAAATATGTCCAGTTATAGGGTGTCCAAAACATGTGGGCGTAAATTTAAGACAATTGCTGTTAAGTCAAAAACCCTAGAGCAGGGGTTCCCCAACTATTTTATGTCATGGGCCAATACTGTTAAGCAAGGGGTGCATGGACCCCAGGTTGGGAACCTCTGCTCTGAGGGAAGTTCTTTGCCCAGAAAATGGTGAGAATATGGGTGTCATTTAGTTGAGGCATTTACCAGGGACTTTTAACAGAGGGAGAAAAGAATAGAAAAATATTCCGATGTTAGAATTGGAGGAGGCTTATATAGAGAGTAAAGTCAGTCATAGATATGGAGATTGAAAGGCATTTTATTGTGCTGCAAAGTTGTTTCTCTGTACATGTTACATTAACATGGGTATAGATTTTTAAAAAGATCTTTGTTTTACACCCCCACCACACCCTGCCCCGCCTTATCACCTCTACCTCACAGCAAGCTGAGCAATTGGGTCGAGAGGATCAGCAGTGGCTACATAAGAACCGGAAGCTAGTGTTGATGGTGGATCTGGATCAGACCTTAATCCATACAACAGAGCAGCTGTGCCAGAAAATGTCCAACAAGGTGAGTTCTTTCTGAGTGTACATAAACCCAGGAAGAATAAAGGAATGGTGAATAAAGGGAGAGGGGAGGGAAAGATGTGGTGGGATCCCGTTGGAGGTGGCGGAAGTTTCAGAGAATTATGTGCTGGACACAGGCTGGAAATGGATAGTCAACATTTCAGGTGAAGACGCTTCATCAGGATCTGCTGAGTACTTCCAGCAGCTTGGTTTATTCTCCATCTTGGCTGTTTGTACTCTGTCTGATGCTCTCAGGTAATTGCAAATAGTCCTGCTGTTTTGTATTGATACTGAAGTTGTGATCTAACAGGCAGGGCACATTTTTAAAGCAGAAATCTTGCTGAGGGGTTTAGGAGTAATGTGGGAAATGCTGACAGAAGTCATTGGCCGCTGTAAAATCATGCCAAGGGAAGTGATTAGAAGTCTGCTGACCAGTCACTGGTTTAGAAAAGGTGGAAGCATACCTTTGTTTGGGGTTAGTAACAAAGAAAAGTTGGAATAAGGTGTAGAATAGTTATTTTTCTTGTTGTTTAACTTTCCTATGCTAGTTTATGATTTTAATATATATCTATGTGTAATTGTTCAGTAAATGTTCCAGAAATTGTATTGATGATTTTATAGTTTTCCAGAAGCTTCTCAGCTTT
This sequence comes from Mobula birostris, assembly GCF_030028105.1. Taxonomy (NCBI): domain Eukaryota; kingdom Metazoa; phylum Chordata; class Chondrichthyes; order Myliobatiformes; family Myliobatidae; genus Mobula; species Mobula birostris. The sequence goes on from NC_092370.1 coordinate 124,786,899, forward strand.
TCTGCAGCAGATGTCACATCACTTAGGTTAGTTGTTTTCACTGGGATGTTGTTTACTTCTAGTCTGGGTATGAGATGACTACAGCTTTTTCTTGATACTTAATAAAGTGGCAGTAACCACCAATGTTATGCCTCATTCTGGACTTCTGAAGAGCCTCCGGATCAAAAGCGCCAGATCCAGCAATGGCATTGATCCAATTATTAACACTCTGTTCTCTCAGTCAGGATGAATAGCTGGAGGTTTCAGCACAGACTGACAGGCGTTGTGGTCCTGAGGGAATGCTGCATTGTTGGGAATGTCAGCTCATAGCTGATATGTGAAACTGAAGACCCTTCTGCTCTTGTGGAGAAATACCTTGGACCCTAAGGCACTATTTTGGCAAAGAGTAGAAATGTGCGTCTTGGCCACAATCAACAGAGCAATCCCTTGCCATTATTGTGATCAGTTGGTGAGAGCTTACTGAGCACAAATACACTACTGCGTGTCATACATTACAACACTGACGGTTAATTATAGTGTCTCCTTAAAGCTGTTTTGTGCCCAGTATTAAGTCTGCTCTGTAAGTCCCTTGGCAAGCCCTTTCATGAATATCCAGTTAGTCAGAAGCTGTGTGGCCAGTGCAGAACACACCTTTTGCCCAGTCTTATGAGTTGTTTAATGGGCGATGGTTGGTTTTATGGTGCATGTGATCCGTGATTTGGTGTTTGCAGTTTATACGCGATCTAAAAATTGATTGTGGACGTGTCTGTTCGTTTAGAGTTTAATTGTGCTGTTTTCTGTTATTGCTTGCAGGGAATTTTTCACTTCCAGCTAGGCAGAGGAGAGCCAATGCTGCATACACGCCTGAGACCGCACTGTAAAGAGTTTTTAGAAAAAATAGCAAAACTCTACGAGCTACACGTGTTCACCTTTGGGAGCAGACTGTACGCACACACCATTGCAGGTATGTAGGAAAAAGTAGACAACAGCTTCTAACTTCTCGAGTAGCATCAAAACTTGGTAATATTTAAAAAAAACTGATTTGTTAACAGGATGTTGCAGGCGAGACATTGTCCACCACTGGTTACCACCTGAATTAAATTTTGGAAGTCGATCAAGGGTCAGCGGGTAGGGGGTCACATTGGCCAGACCAGATTAGAAGGGGAATTCCTCTACTCTTTCAGTCCAGGTGAAGGGTCTTTAATGTCCATTTTCCTTCTCGGATGCTGCCTGTAGCTTTTTGTTGCTTGAGATTCCAGTATTTGCAATCTCTTGTGTGTCACGACCTCTCACATACCCAGTTTGGCCACTGCTCTCTTCAGGTCCTGTCCAATGGTAAGGCCCAATGATGCTCCCTCCTTGACCCTTATAACCTTGAGTGGGGCTTGAGCCGATACTACTGTTTGTGCCGATTTTAGCTAGTGTTCAATATGGTGGGAGAGGGGGTGGATCTGTTGCCATTTGCCTCTGAGAATTGGGACACCTTTGTGTGTAAACACAAGATTTTGTTGTGTGTGATACTAATGGAACGTGTCCTGTTGTGTTACACAGATTCCAGTTGTTTCCCTTGTTTGGAAGTGAACTTGTAACATTTAAGTTCATCCAAAGGAGTCTGGTTAAATATAGAGATCAGTGTTGGAACCCGAAAAGCTAGAGAAACTCAAATGGTCACGTGGCATCTAAGGGGAGAAATGTGCAATCAGTGTTTTATTTTTGGTTGAGACCCTTCATTGGTCTGAAAGATAGAGGGGAAATAACTTATATACTGCCTGACCTACTGATTTCCTCCAGCTTTTTGTGTGTTGCTTCACATGACAACATCTGCAATCTCTTATGTCTGCAAGGTTAGAATTTGGTGTAGAATTGTGAAGCATTTCATTATCTGTTCTTAATAGCAGCACCCAATAGTAAATTTTCATTTAGTTGCTTTACATGAAGTGATAAGTTTGGAAATTCTCACATTGGGGAGGATGTCTTTGTGTGGTCACTTAATTTACTGGCCTATAGTCATGTCTAGGAACTGTGGCAATTCTCATTCGTACCGTTCCACTTCCATACAAGACAGCATCTGGCCCTAAACCATCGACGTTAGTTGCGGAGCCCGGAGGGTGACTTTCATTCTGAAGCATGCATCACTTTGGACTCCTGGTTCAGAATAGAGACTCCTACCTGGTGACGAATTGTTAGATTTTAGTAAGATGATAACATTTTGGCCCACCAAGCTTTTGTCAAGGCTACCCTTCAAGACTGATTCACTTTGGAGAACAAATTCCTTAACAAATAACTGAAGAAAATTTGTAAACTTTAATGAAACCTCTTAGTTTGAAAACATCACAACTGAATTATTAAAGCCAAGATTATTAAAGATTATGGGATTGGGATTGATCGAAGGTATAGTAGCATGATCTAATTCAGTGGCAGATGAGACATCAGGTGTTGAGTGGCCTTATCCTATTTTGTTTGAATGAAGACACTACCACTCCATAATAATAACTGACTTCACAAAGTTATAGAGGCAACCTGTGATACATTTTAACCCCATTACCTCTAGAATGTGCAGAACTGTGCTGTTTCATCCCTTGACAAAATTAGTTTTACTTAAAAGTAAATTGAAACTCTCTTGGAAGGGCATGTCCTTCTTTTTCTATTTGAATATTTCCAATTTTTCCGAGGAAGTTCATTTTGGACAGTGATCCACCTTTGAGATTAAGTTCCGAGAGTGATAGTAATTAAAGTGTTAAGTTTCATAGAGATGGGAACATATTTACAAAGCTGAACACCACAATAAAAGACTTCTATTTCTGTTGCCTCTTTCACAACCAAGGATTGCCCAAATGTTCTTTAACTGTCAAAGTACTACTTTGGGTCTTTTCGTTGGTTTAAAGTGAGAAGCCTTTTTGTCAGTTACACCCAGCAAGTTTGTGCAGGTAACAGTTAATCGATGGATATTGTGATGATGCTGCTGTTTGTGCTACTACTTCACGGCTCCAGTGACCCAGGTTTGATCCTGTCCTCTGTGCAGTCTGTTTGGAGTTTGTATGTTCTTGTAAGTTCATGTACTTACAGCAGTTTTCTCCCGCGCCCTGGTAGATTAACTGGCTGCAGTAAATTTAATCTAGTGTAGGAAGGGGGAGGCAAGAGAAGTTGGGGCAGTTGAGAGCAATGTGAGAGAAAATAAGTTATGGGAGTCAAGTAGGAGAATGGTAAGGCTCAGAGATGTTACAGAATTGAAGAACCAAATAGTCTTCGCTGATAGAACTCACGCTGATTTGAATGTACTCTATATTACATTGACTGTTCTATTTATTATAAATTATAAATTACTATGATTGCACATGGCACATTTAGATGGAGACGTAACAAAGATTTTTACTCCTCATGTATGTGAGGGATGTAAGAAATAAAGTCAATTCAATTTCAACTCTCCTGTGTCATAACGAAATAAGTGAGAATAGACAACTAATCTGTTTAGTTGATTTGGATCCGAACTCATTGGTACCACTGTCACCTGAGTTTACTTACTCAATTGTTCTCCATCTGTTGCCTGTGCAGGTAGTGCAGATACCTTGCTTAGTGCAGATAGTGTCAATAACAACTTTCATTTACATGATACCTCTGGTACTGTCATATTTGGCTACATGACAGATGCATGGCTCCTACAGCAAAGTTCTGTCTCACACTCCAGTGACATGGTTCAATCCTGCTGTCTGCCTGGAGATTGCTTGCAATCCTAATGACTGGGTTTTCCTTGAGGTGCTCTGGTGTCCTACCACATCCAAAAGACGTGTGGTTTGGTAAGTTACTTGGAATTGTAAGTTTTAGGTGAGTGACAGAATCAGGGAGGGGTTGTAGATGGACTTGATAATGTGGGGAGAATAAAATTGGGATTAATATAGAATTAGTGCTAATTACTCCAGTGGTGCATTCGTTGCTCCAGCTTCCAGCATCTGCAGTCTCTTGTGTTTCTTGCATATGCGTGGTTGATAATCATTGTGGCAAAGAGCCTATTTCTCTGCTTGTATCCTGGGGGCGTGATGGGGAGGTTGTGTTCAAATTGTCGTCAGTCATTGTTTTCCCCAAACACCTATAGGTCATACGTTGTCACAAGGAGACACTGGAGCAGGTGACTATGAGCTGGTTGGAATCATAGGTCTTAAGGAACAATTTAGTATACTGGAGGTAGGTTCATGGAGGGGAAATTAAAAATTTAATCAAGCAGTCAAGTTACAGTTCATTTTTAAACCTCAGTGATCTATTGCAAGTCAATCTAACGATTCTGCTATGGAAAGAGTTGCAGGCAGCAGATGCTCTGATTTTGGAGTAGCTTCGTGAATTCAGCTATCTAAAAGCATTTGTTTGGTAAATAGTTAACGATGGTTTTTGTGCAACCCAAGGCAGTTTGATGGTTCTCTGCAAGAACCCATGTGAGTTGCTGAGAAAATTGGTTGTGTAGTCACTGTGAATCGTATTGCAACGGAAATTTTACTGTGTATGTAAAATATCCAGAATTTTTTTTTGTCTAAGTTTGTGGTAACTTTCAGTGTAACATTGCCATCCAAGAACTCACCCTCCCACCCAAAATGAATGCAATCACATCTGAGTTGTGACCCAGCCCACACTGAGGAACAGATATTACACAGGGAGATGTCAAAGCATTTTCATGGTTGGATGAATATTTTGTCTTTGTGATGATGTTTACTAGCAAGTGCTAGGAATAATTCTGCTGTTCATTAATTTGTTCTTTCATTTCCTCATTACACAAGGTCTTTCTTTTTGTTCTCTTTTCTCCTTTTTGTTCTTTCTTCCCCTCCCTGAATCATTTGTTCCTTAAAAACACATTGTGCCCGCAATATTTCGGGGTTCTGATAAGGTCAAAATCTTGAAATAGGTGCTGTGTGGTCTGCTGAAGATTTCCAACATTTTCTATTTACGCCACACACTTCTGGCATCTGTATTGGGTTTGTGTCACGAACAACTGTGGGTCATTTGTTTAAGAAAAATAACCAGATGGCTTGAGTCGCAAAAATAGATTGAGGTGCTTTTATTTACCTCAAAACAAGACAAAAACTGGGGGAAAAAAAACAGTAAATATATATAGCCACCTTTAGACTAAACACAAAAGAAAACTAACCCCAAAGCCTTGGTAACCTGAGGCTTATAACTGCTAAGCCCCTCTCCCCAGACCAGCCAAAAGCTAATTAACTCAATTATCCAATTAAAGATGGTATCCTCCGCCATCTGCACACCTGTGCAGGTTGCTGCTGTCTCTATATGAGACAGCTCCATGCAGCAGCTCTGGTTCAGACCCAGTCACTATTACTGCTGGGGATGAGTGTTTCACCGAGTGCGCCATGTGCCGTCCGTAGTTAGTGACGGGCTTTCGTCACAGTTTATCTTCATTATTTTGTCTTCAATCTGTAGGAAAATGTATACATTTAATTTCTCCTCATTATCCTGTATGCAGAGGCAAATGAAATGAGATGCATTGCTGCTTAATTCTAAGACATTTAAAGTTTTCAATTGTCAAATTATCATGAGCTAAGTAACAATTTGTCATTTGGACTCATTTGACAGTCATCTTCAGCATTATGTAATAATAGTTAACATTTTAAAATCTCTGCATCTTTGATGTATGGAAAGTGCCTAATACCTTCCTTGAAGCTGTTTGGGTTTGTATCTTTGCATAGCTGTATGTCCTTGTACACAATCAGTGAATGTTAACAGATACCAGAAGCAATGAGGACTGTATGTGGGAATTTATTATATAATGATTTGAGCACAAGAATGAATTCACCTCACTGATTTGATATTGAAATCTAGTGAGCACCATTTGAAATATTGTGAACATGTCTGGTCTCTCTACCCAAGGAAGGATATCCCTACAATGAGGGACAGCAGTGAAGGTTCACCAGGATGATTTCTGAGATGAGTTTGACTGAGGCAAGATTATGCAAAATGGGCCTAGCTGTCTTGGGTTTAGAAGAATGAGAAGTGATCTCACTGAAATGTACAAACTTCTTAACAGGCTCGTCAGGATAAACGCAGAGCTGAAGACACGAGAAACTCTGAATGCTAGATCTGGAGCACTTGAGCAGGAGGAACTCAGCATATCAGGCAGCACTTGGGAAAGTTAAATCCAGGCTGACATATCAAAGTTGGGTCAGTTGACATTTGCACAAGTGCGTGTATGCACAGATGCAATGTGAAATTTGCAGCAGCGTCACAGGCACATAGCATCAGATACATAACATTCACAAGAAAAACAAAACTGTATATAAATTATAGTATATAAAAGAAAATTAGAACAAAAGAAACCGAAGTCCATTGTAGTGCAAAATGATCCTAACGTTGCTATGCTGAGGTGGTGATCAGAGTTGTGCTGGTTGGTTCGAGAAGCAGACAGTTGAAGGAAGTAGTTGTTCTTGAATTTGGTCCCTCACTGATAATAGGGAGGGATGTCACAGTGCTGAGTCCACTACTCTGTGCAGCCTCCGGTGCTCCTGTGCATTTGAATTGCTGTATCAAACGATGATGCAACCAGTCAGGATACTTTGAACAGTACATTTGTATTTGTTTGTTAGTATTATTTATTCTTTGTGTACTTACTTCTTATTTGCATGATTTGTCTTCTTTTGCACTTTGGTTGTTTCAGTCTTCATTGTTTATAGTTTTTCGTAATTCTGCTGGATTTTGTTTTCCTGTAAAAGGTCTGCAAGAAAACAAATCTTCAAGGTAGTATATAGTGACATGTATGCCTACTTTGGTAATAAATTTCCTTCAAACGTTTGAACTTTTGAGTGCTCAGTGACATGTCAAATCACCTTGACTTTCTATTTAAAAAAAAGTAATGAGCCTGGTGCATCTTCCTTGTGACTGCATCTGTATGCTGGGACCTATCTGATATGTTAATGCATGGGAATTTGTAGCTGCTGGATAGGATCTTTACAACCAAGGCAGAGAGATGAGAAGAAGTTTCTTCTCTTAGAATATTTGTAAGACCATTGACATAGGAGCTGAACGGAGGATAGCTGATGTTTTTCCGCTGTTTAAGAAAGGCTCTTAAGAATAAACCAAGAAATTATAGGCCAGTGAGCCTAACATTAGCAGTGGGAAAGTTATGAGAAGGTCCAAGGGACCGGATATATAAGTATTTTCATAGACAAGGACTGATTAGGGATAGTCAGCATGGTTTTATGTGTGGTAGAGCATGCCTAATGACATTTATAGAGTTCTTCAAGAAATCCTCTGGGAAAGTCGATGAAGGCAAGGCAGTGGATGTTATCTACGTGGATTTAGTAAGGCCTTTGCCAAGGTCCTGCGGGGAGCTTGGTCATGAAGATTCAGCTGCTTGGCATTCAAGGTGAGGTAGTAAATTGGGTAAGCCATTGGCTTTGTGGGGGAACCAAAGAGTGGTAGTAGATGTTTGCTTCCCTGGCTGGAGGCCTTTGCCACAGGGATTGGTACTGGGTTCTTTGTTTGTCTCCTATATCAATGATCTGGAGGATAATGTGGTTAATACACCAAGATTGCAGGTGTAATGAACAGCAAGGAAAACTAGTAGAGCTTGCAGAAAGATCTGGACCGGCTGGAAAAATTGTCAGATAAATGGAAGATGGCATTTAATGTAGACAAGTGTGAGGTGTTTTCCTTTGGGAGGATCAACCAGGGTAGGTATACAGTGAGCGGTAGGGTACTGAGGACTGTGGTACAACAAGGGGATTTGGGATACAGGTCCATAATTCATTGAAAGTGGTGATGTAAGCGTAACTTTGCTGGATCAAATAACGACAGCACAAAAAGATCGTTACTTATCTTTTCACCCATTTATTTCTTCGAGCTCAGCCAGTGAGTGAACTTGGACCTGACATCAGGGAGAGACCCTTTCTCATCTCCCTGGTAGTTCTACAAGTTCACTGCCCAGTGTCAGAATTGACAGAAGTTATAAGGCCACCGATACAAAAGAACAATCAGTTTGATAACCATTCCGGTCAAGTCAATGGACTGTTGATACAGAGAACAATCAGTTTGATAACTATTCCGGCCAAGTCAATGGACTATTGATACAGAAGTACAATCAATTTGTTAGACACTCCAGCCACCTTAATTAAAGAAAAGAATGCCCTACCTGGTTTGCTGGAGCCACAAACTTAATTACAAAGATAAGAACATCTGTCAAATTTATGCTTGAATTAAGAAAGGAATGTTCTGTCTAATTTCCATCAGATACTGCTTTTTGTCAAAATCAAAAGGTGTGAAAAGCCCAGAGACATCTTATGTGGATCTGGGCGAACTTTAACCCTTATCTTGCTCCAAAGAAAGCAGCTGTGAAACATTATTCAAACACACTGCAGTCACAGACATAGTCAGTACTGAATCCATTGTTTACAGGAATCTGAGAATCCCCCATTCCCTTAAACTTTATCAGTGACACAGGTAGATAGGGTCATGTGGGAAGCTTTAGGCATTTTGGCCTTCATAACTCAAAGTTTCGAGTATAGGAGATGGGATGTCACGTTGAAGTTGTGTAAGATGTTGGTGAGGCCTAATTTGGAATTTTGTGTGCAGTTTTGGTTACCTATCTAGTGGAAAGATATAAATAAGCTTGAAAGAGTACGAAGAAAATTTACAAAGGTATTGCCAAGACTAGAAGACCAAAGTTAAAAGGAAAGATTGAATAGCTTACAACTTTATTCCCTAGAACGTAGAAATCAAATCATTAGAAAGAGGTGACTAGAGTCAGAAGGTGTTGAACCTCTGTTGATAGAGCTAAGGAAATGCTAGGGGAAAAAGACCCAGAAGGGGGATGTATACAGACCCACAAGCAGTAGGAAGGATGTGGTCTACAAATTACAACAGGAGAAAGTAAATGCATACCAAAAGGGCAATACTACAGTAGTCATGGGGGATTTCAATATAGATTGGGAAAATCAGATTGGTGCTGGATTCCAGGAGGAGAAATTTCCGGAATGCCTATGAGATGGCTTTTCAGAGCAGGTCGTGGTGGAGCCCACTAGAGGATCAGCTATTCTGGATTGGGTGTTATGCACCAAACCAGAATTGATTTGTGACTTTAAGGTTTTAAAAAAAACCCTCAGAGGCAAGTGATCATGATATGATCGAAATCACCCTGAAATTTGAGAAAGAGAAGTTAAAGTTAAGTGTATTGGTATTACAGTGTAGAGGGAAGTGCAGAGACATGAGAGAGTTGGCCAGAATTGATTGGAAAAGAACACTGGCAGGGATGACGGCAGAGTAGCAATGGCTGGAATTTCTGGAAGCAATTTGGAAGGCAAAGGAGCTACATATCCCAAAGAGGAAAAAATATTCTAAAGGCAAGATGACACAACTGTAACAAGAGAAGTCAAAGCCAACATATAAGACAGAGAGGGCATATAATAGAGCAAAAATTAGAAGTTAGAGGATGCTGAAGCTTTAAAAAACCAATGGATGACAATTTTTAAAAAGCCATTAAGAAGGTAGTACTGGAACACAAAAGTAAGCTGGCCAATAACATTAAAGAGGATACCAAAAGTTTCTTCAGATACATAAAGTGTTAAAGAGAGGTGAGAGTGGATATTGGCTTGCTGGAAAGCGATGCTGGAGAGGTGGTAATGAGTGACAAGGAAATAATGGACAAACTGAATAAGTATTTCGCATCAGTCTTCAACTGGAAGACGCTCACAGGCGAAGTGTTGCCTCACCTGGAAGGACTGTTTAGGGCCCTTAATAGTAGTGAGAGAGGTGGTGTAGGGACAGGTGTAGCACTTGTTCTGCTTGCAAGGATAAGTGCCAGGAGGGAGATCAGTGGGGAGAGATGAATGGACCAGGGAATTGTGTAGGGATTGATCCTTGCAGAAAGCAGAAAGTGGTGGGGGGGGGGGGGGAGAGAAAGATAGAACCATAGAAACTACAGCACAGAAACAGGCCCTTTGGCCCTTCTTGGCTGTGCCGAACCATTTTCTGCCTAGTCCCACTGACCTGCACACGGACCATATCCCTCCATACACCTCCCATCCATGTATCTGTCCAATTTATTCTTAAATGTTAAAAAAGAACCCACATTTACCACCTCGTCTGGCAGCTCATTCCATACTCCCACCACTGTCTGTGTGAAGAAGCCCCCCCTAATGTTCCCTTTAAACTTTTCCCCCCTCACCCTTAACCCATGTCCTCTGGTTTTTTTTCTCCCCTTGCCTCAGTGGAAAAAGCCTGCTTGCATTCACTCTACCTATACCCATCATAATTTTATATACCTCTTATCAAATCTCCCCTCATTCTTCTACGCTCCAGGGAATAAAGTCCTAACCTATTCAACCTTTCTCTGGAACTGAGTTTCTCAAGTCCCGGCAACATCCTTGTAAACCTTCTCTGCACTCTTTCAACCTTATTTATATCCTTCCTGTAATTTGGTGACCAAAACTGAACACAATACTCCAGATTCGGCCTCACCAATGCCTTATACAACCTCATCATAACATAACAAGCTCTTATACTCAATACTTTGATTAATAAAGGCCAATGTACCAAAAGCTCTCTTTACGACCCTATCTACCTGTGACGACACTTTTAGGGAATTTTGTATCTGTATTCCCAGATCCCTCTGTTCCACTGCACTCCTCAGTGCCTTACCATTAACCCTGTATGTTCTACCTTGGTTTGTCCTTCCAACGTGCAATACCTCACACTTGTCAGTATTAAACTCCATCTGCCATTTTTCAGCCCATTTTTCCAGCTGGTTCAAGTCCCTCTGAAGGCTCTGAAAACCTTCCTCACTGTCTGCTACACCTCCAATCTTTGTATCATCAGCAAACTTGCTGATCCAATGCTTGATGGTGGGATCCCATTGGAGGTGATGGAAGTTTTGCAGAATTATGTGCTGGGCACGGATGCTGATGGGGTGGTAGGTGAGGGCAAGAGGAGCCCTGTCCCAGGTAGGGTGGCATGAGGATGGGGTAAGAGCTGATGTGTGCAAAATGGAAGAGATGCGGTTGAGGGCAGCGATGATGGTGCTGGAAGGAGAAAGCCTCATCCTGAGAGCAGATGCAGCAGAAACTGAGGAATTGAGAAGGGGATGGCAGTTTTACTAGTAGCAGGGTGAAATGAGGTATAGTCCCAGTAGCTGTGAGACTCTGTAGGTTTGTAATAGACATCAGTGGATAAGCTGGATCCAGAGATAGAGACAGTAAGATCAAGAAAGGGAAGGGAGGTGTCGGAAATGGACCAGGTGAATTTGGGGACAGGGTGGAAGTTAGAGGCAAAGTGGATGAAGTCAACAAGTTCAGCTTGGGAGCAGGAAGCAGCAGCAATAAAGTCGTTGATGTAGCGTAGGAAAGGTGTGGGATGGTCACCAGTGTAGGCTTGGAACTTAGACTATTCCATGTAGCCTACAAACAGGCAGGCGTCTATTGGAATTCTTGGAAGAAACAACAAGCAGGATAGATAGAGAATTGGTAAACATCGAGTACTTGGATTTTCAGAAGGCCTTTGACAAGTGCCACACATGAGGCTGCTATGACCCCCTGGTATTACAGGAAAGACTCTAGCATGGATAAAGCAGTGGTTGGTTGACAGGACGCGAAGAGTGAGAATGAAGGGAGCCTTTTCTGGTTGGCTGTTGGATGATGGAATTGTTGGCTTTGTTGCAAAGTTTGCAGACGAGATGAAGATGACTGGAGGGGCAGGTAGTTTTGAGGAAGTAGAGATGCTGCAGAAGACATTAGACAAATTAGGAGACGGGTAAAGAAATGGGAGATGGAATACTGTGCCTGGAAGTGTATGGTAGAATAAATGAAAAGTTTTGAGTATTTTCTAAAGGGAGAGAAAATATTAAAAAAAAACAGGTGCAAAGGGATGTGGGAGTTTTTGTGCAGGATTCCCTAAAGGTTAATTTGCAGGCCGAGTCTATGGTAAGGAAGGCAAACGCAATGTTGGGATTTATTTCAGGAAGACTGGAATATAAAAGCAAGTATGCAATGTTTGATAGAAAACCTGCAGATACTGGAAATCTGAGCAACACACAAAATGCTGGAGGAACTCAGCAGGCCAGGCAACATCTATGGAAAAAAACACAGTCAACGTTTCAGCATTTTGTGTGTGTTGCTATCTAATGTTTGAGACTTTATAAAGCACTGGTGAGCCCTCATTTGGAGTATTGTGAGCAGTTTTGGGCCCTTATCTTAGAAAGGATGTGGTAAAACTGGAGAGGGTTCAAAGGAGGTCCACAAAAATGATTCCAGGATTGAATGGGTTGTCATGTAAAGGGCATTTGATGACTCTGGGCCTGTACTTACTAGAATTTAGAAGAATGAGGGGTGACTTCATTGAAACCTATCGAATGGTGAAAGGCCTTGATAGAGTCGATGAGGAGAGGATGTTTCCTATGGACAGAGAGTCTAAAGCCAGAGGGCATTGTTCAAGAACAGAGGAGTGTCCTTTTAGAACAAGATGAGGAGGAATTTCTTTAGCCAGAGAGTGGTGAATCTGTGGATTTCTGTGCCACAAGCAGCTGTGGAGGCCAAGTCTTTATGTATATGTAAGGCAGAGGTTGATGGGTTCTTGATTGGTCAGGACACAGGTAGGAAATTAGGGCTGAGAGGAAAATTGGATCAGTCATGATGAAATGGCAGAGCAGATTTGATGGCCCATTTGGCTTATGGTTTTATGGTGTAAGATTGAGGGGAGATTTGATAGAGGTATACAAAATTATGATAGGTATAGATAGTGGAAAAAGTCTGCTTCAATTTACCCTGAGGTTGGGTGAGACTACAATGAGAAATCATGGGTTAAGGGTGAAGCTGAAATGTTTCAGAGGGGGAGCTTTTTCACTCGGAGGGTGGTGAGAGTGTGGAACAAGCTGCCAGTGCAAGTGGTGGAGGTGATCTTGATTTTTAACATTTAGGAGAGGTTTGGATAGGTACATGAATAGGAGGGGTATGCAGGGCTATGGTCCAGGCGCAGGTCGATGGGACCAGGAAAATTAAATGATTCAGCATGGACTAGATAAGGCAGAAAGGCCTGTTTCTGTGCTGTGGTTTTCTATGATTCTATAACAGTGTTCAATATACTGATCCATTTTATCCTACCAAAATAGACTGTGCAGTGATTATTGTGCTGCTGTTTTTGGAGAATGATGTGCACATATTGGTACCTTGATTCTACAATTAGAACAATTGTACCTCGGAAAGAATTTAATTGGCACTAAGAGGTGGAGACACTTTGAAATAAAAGGCACCGTACAAATGCAAGTTGTTTCGTTGTACGTGAAATTGGGGGAAGTGGATTTGCAATTAGGATAACACAAAGTAGTTAAGATCTTTTCATTTTATGAAGTCTTAATTATTTTAAAGATACTTCAAGTTGATTCAGACATAATTACAGGGCATTGAGTATAGAGTAAGGAAATCAGGTAGTATCTAATTAAAACTTTGGTTAGGCTCCCCTTGGAGTATTGTGCACAATTCTGTTTGCCCCCTTACAGGAAGAATATAGACTGCAGATGCTTTGGAAATCTGCAGAAGAGGTTTTCCAGGACACGGCCTGGAATTAAAGGTATGAACCATAAGGAGAGGTTGGATAAGCTTTCTCTGGGGAGTTGGACGCCAAGTAAAGAGTTGAAGCTCATAAAACTGTGAGACTAGATGGGATAGCGTCTTCATCTTTTTTCCAGGGTTGAAATATAAATACTAGAGGACTTGCATTTAAGGCAAGAGAGTAAAAATTTAATCGAGATGTGCAGGTCAGTTTTTTTTTACACAGAAAGTAATAGGTGCCTGGGACGGGTTGCGTGGTGTAGTGTTGGAAGCAAATGTGATGGTGTCATTTTGGAGGCTGTTATACCCATGAATGTGCAGGGTACGGATGGAAATAGAGTATGTACAGGCAGAAGGGATTTGATTTAGTTTGGTATAATCATTGGTGCAGACATTATGGGCCAAAGAGCCTGTTCCTTTTCTTTTCTGTTCTCTGTCTTAGGGAGAAATAATTGGAGTAACATTCTGCTGGAGCATCTGTGGAAGAAAAGGAATTGTCGACATTTCTTTCTGAAACCCTGCATCAGGGCAGTGATCAGGGAGGGAAGGTGGTTAGTTCCTCCAAGAGATTCTAGCAATTACAATCTCTTGTTTCCAAGAGATAACACTACTTTTTGGTTTAAGTCCTCATCTAGCACTTGAGCCATACTTTACGACTGGATGATTTTAATTAAAAAGAAGGCGTACTGGTAGTGAGTGGAAACATTAACTGTTTCCTTCTCAACACACCCTGTCTGATCTCTTGAAAATTTTCATAATTTGCTAATAATCTAATTTAATTACAGATTTCCTGCCTCTGTTGCATTGCACTTTTATAATTGAGTACTTGAGTTCACAGGCCAAAATAGTCAATCCTGGGCCTGTAAGGATTAACTGTACTCTTGAGTAATGAGTGAGTTCTGTTTTTACAGACGTTTACAAGTCAATTTTGTCCATAAGCCAGAAAATGCATGAAGATCACTCAATACGGGAATCATACTTCTGTCACATATAACCAAAATAACTGTAGGTGCAGAGATAGAAAGGAAACTCATTTTGCCATCCATGGGAATGCATGTGTGTAAGACTGCTAAATTTAATCATATGGGAGCTTGGTCATATGTAGGGGATGTTCTTAACCTGTTGATGGCCTGTGCTTATTACTCTAGTATCTCTCACATACCATCTTGTTTTTTTCCTGTTTCTCGTTTCTTTAAACTGCAGGGTTTCTGGATCCAGAGAAAAAACTTTTTTCCCATCGAATTTTATCAAGAGATGAGTGCATTGATCCATATTCTAAAACTGGCAATCTACGGTGAGTATTGTGCTAAGCATTTATAATTCCCTGTTTGTATGCATTTGGTTCAGATGTTAACCAATAGTCAATTCAACAAGTACATCCAGGAAACTAGCTCTTTTTTTCCTTTTTTAAATGAATCTTCTTCATAAAACAAGGCATACTATTGAGGAATTCAAGTCATGGCATTAAGATGGTAATTAATTTCTGTGCTTGTTTAGAGATGAACAATAGAACAGAAAACTGTGACCTACTTTGGTACTAATTGCAGATATCTTTTTGATAACTATCTTTAATGTTGTGGGCAATTGAAATTGTTGAGGGGTGCCTAAATTGGATTGTAGGAAAATAATTCGCTTTTTCCCACATTTGATTTTGAAATTTGCTGTCGATAGCGGAAGAGTTGGGGACATCACTGAGCAGATAAACGGTAGCACTTTTATAAGCTCACTGGGAGTGTCAGCATCAATTATCTGTCCTTTATTGATAACCTGGGGGTGAGATGTCACTTTGTGTGGCTACAGTCTATGTGGTGTGGGCGCTTCCACAATGCAGAGAGCTATGGAATTAGGGGATTTTTTGACCAGATGAACAAGGCGTTGTTGTATTTCGATGCCTTGGAGTGGTGCTTACTGCTCTTTCTGTCTGCCTGCCGCCTTTAACCTTTGAGCAAATGCTGGAGGTTGTGGGTTTGGGAGTATCGTTTAAAGAAGCCTTGGTGAGTTGTTGCACTACAGCAAGTAGCTGGCACAGAGATACGGATTGAAAGATGTTTTTGTTCAGAGCTAGCTGGATGTCCTTGAAACATGGTGTGCGTTTGAGCAAGCATTTAGAGAGTCTTGGTGCCATACTACATGGAAACTGGCCACTCAACCCATCAAGACAACCCTGTCCATCTGAACAAATTCCGTCCTTCAGCACTTGGCCCATAGTCTTTTAACCCAGACAATTCAAGTGCTTTTCTTATACCTTTCTTAAATATAGTCAGTGATCCTATTTCTGCCACTTTCACAGGCAATGTATCGCAAGCACTGACCACGCTTTGGCTTCCCCTCAAATCCCCTCTAAGTTTACCTAAATCTATGTCTGCTAGTTTTATTGTTTTATTTATCTCTGAAAAAGGCAGTCTGGCATCTGTCCCATCTCTCTATTCATCTTAACTCTATATAACTTGATCACGTCCCCAGTTAACCACCTCTGTTCCAGGGAAGAGAGACCCAGGCTCTCAAGTTTATCCTCGTGAATGAAACGTTTTGACTTGCACAACTCTACCACAGCCTCAGCAATGGAACGCTGTAGACCATCTCTTGCGCTATTAAGGATTCCTTTCTGATTTTGTCTCTGTTTTGCACTGTTTTTGTTTTTGCAGTCTTCTTTAATTCTATCTTCACTATTTTGTAGAGTTTATGCATAACTTATAATCTGTGTGTTGTCGGTTCCTACATGCCTGTCGTGCTGCTACAAGCAAGTTTTTCATTATACCTGTACCTTATCATACTTGTGCACATGACAGCTTGAAATCTTGGTGAAACTCCTCTGCAAAAAACGGAAAGATAAGTGGCTTTTATTGCAGGAGGATTTGAATACAAAAGGCATATTTTAATTTAAGATATATAGAGTACTGGGAAACTGCACTTTGAACACAGTGTGTGGCGTAAAGAAGCATACATGTATAACAGAGGGAGTGCAGCAGAATGTCACCACATCGGTTGGTATGATGGTCTGTTTGCTCAAAATTCAAAGTAAATTTATTATCGAAGTGTGTATATGTCATCTGAGGATTGCTTTCTTGCAGGCATTCACAGTAGACCAAAGAAATACAATTGTATTGTTTGTCATATGAAAAGTGATTAAGCAGATTGAGCCTGTGCTTCCTTAAGTTTAGAAAAATGAGAGGTGTTCTCACCTGAAGCAAACAGTATTCAAAAGGGGCATGTTTCAAATGCATAATTATTTTTACAATTTTGATTGATGGATAGAAATAATAAAGCTGCAGACTGTTCTGAAGGGGGTTAAGATCTGAATTTCTGGTTGCCACACTAGAGGACTGATTTGGGCTGGAGCAAGTGCAGAGGTGGTGCACCAGGCAGTGGCTTGGACTAGAGAATTTCAGTTCAAAGAAGAGATTTGATATGCTGGGGTTCTTCCTGCAATGAGCAAACTTGTTCATTGCAAGTGCTGGAGTTGCTAAGTATTACATGAAATGTCATGAAGACAATAGTGAGTAATGTTCCTCAAGCTCTGTCGATTCTTAGTTGTCTGGTGTAATTGATGTTTTATAAAACTGGATTAGGGAATAAATGGAGGATTTAAACATTTACATAGTATTTATACATTATAAATATTCAGATGATATGGCATTATTTATGGAAGGACAAACAATAAGTTTCAGGTCAATGACTTACCATTAGAACCTCTGATCTAAAGTATTAAATCTGTTCCAATCTCTACGGATGCTATTTGAATTGCTGAGAGTTCCCAGTATTTTCTGTTTTTGATTGCTTTCATATTACCAGCATCTCTGAAATTGTATTTATATTTTGGTTTTCTTTTTTTTTTATTCATCAATTTAGGAATCTTTTTCCTTGTGGTGACTCGATGGTTTGCATCATTGATGATCGGGAAGACGTCTGGAAGTTTGCACCAAACTTAATATTAGTTAAAAAATACACCTATTTTCAAGGAACCGGTGATATCAATGCTCCACCAGGATCTAAAGATGTGCCAGTGAAGAAGAGGGGTGAGTCTTAATAAGTGCGTGTGGCAGCTGTAGGATTTTGCAATTTTTTAAACTGATTTCTTGGGTACAGCTACGTTATATTTAAGTTACTGGAGTTTAAATTTCAGTATGGACTTTAAAATCTGTTAATAAATTTTAGAACTTAAAAGCCCTTGTCCAATCTGGGTTGTCATTTAAAAAAAATCCTCTTCAATGTGCATTATGAAATCCAAAATATTTGCATGACTGTGTGTGACATGAAACCCTCAGCAATTGTTTGAATATTGTCAGCCCTTTAGAATGATCATAGAAAGCCACTGGGTCCAGGAGAACTTTGGGAATAGGTAGTAAATGATGGCCTTGCTTTTCAAGGCCCATACTCTGAGAATGAATCAAAATCAGTCTCTGCATCCATCTTTTGCTCTGAGCTTTACTACTTACTGGTGAAAAGAGCTTGAGAAGGTTGGGACATTATTCAATGAAGCATCAGAAAATAAGGATGATCTCTTATAGAGGTGCATAAAATCATGAAGAACATAGATGGGGTGAATATCCTTTTTGGAAATCAAGGATTTGAGGGCATGGGTTATGCACTGATGTGATGAAAGGATCAGTATGGTTGGCATGCAACACAAAGTTTTTCCACTGTACCTCCGTACATATGACAGTAATAAACCAAATTACCTACTTGGATTTAAGGTGAGTGGAGGGAAATTTAATAGGATCCAGAGCAGCGGAGTTTTGATATTAGATGGTGGTCAGTGTGTGGAATGAACTGCCAATGTAAATTTTTGAGACCAGTACATTAACAACATTTGAAAGGTACTTGACTGAGGTACATAGATAGAAAAGGTTTTGAAGGAGCAATACACCCAATGTGCTGGAGGAGCTCAGCAGGCCAGGCAATATCTATGGATGGGAATAAACAGTTGATGGTTTGAGCCAAGACCCTTCATCAGAACGGACCTGCTGAGCTCCTCCAGCACTTTGTGTGTATTGCTGTAGATTTCCAGCATCTGCAGTGCTTGTGTCTAAGACTTAGAAAGATGTAGGCCAAGTGCAGGCAAATAGGACGAGCTTACATGGGAATTTTGGTTGGCGTGGACTGAAGGCCTAGAAACAGGCCCCTATCACTATCATGAGTCCAAGGTTGGAAGTTCCTGGAGAATGAGCACGAAATTAATGTTCAGAATATGACACAAGCCAGTTGTAAAATGGGACTTTGAGATGTGGATGAAATTGCTAACTAGGTGTTACTGTTACACATTACATAAAGGCAACAGAACTACTTTTGTGCACGTTATGGCTGCATTCTATATTTAGGACCTAGTAGAACAAATAGGATAGTAACACACACAAAATGCTGGAGGAACTCAGCAGTCCTGGAAAAGAGTAAACAGTCGACGTTTTGGACCGAGATCCTTTATCAGGATAAACAGGATCTTGACCCAAAAAGGTAGATCATCTATCTGGCTACAGGGATGCTGCTTGACCACTGAGTTCCTCCTGCAGTTTGTCTTTTGCTCCAGATTTCAGCATCTGCAGTCTTGTCTCCTCATTAGAAAGGATTGATGATTGAAAGTGTGTTTTTAGTTTTACTGTATGCAATGATTTTGTTAATTTTATTATTGTTTCTAATCTTGATGTTTTTTTTCTTGCTGTGTTCCACAGTAAATCATTCTTCAAAGCCCACAGAAGGACTGGAGCAGACCGTGCCCATTTCAACAGAAGTTGTCAGTACAAGCAACAGGTGTAGTGAAGGAACAGAAAGAAAAGAAGAAAGTAATGGCCTTGGGGAGTGTTCCAAGAAACAAAATGGTAGCAATAGTATCCTAAAGGATGAATCCTTAAAATGTAGTGAATCTTTAAAATGTGGTCCTAGTGCAAATGCTTTACATGACAAAGAACATGAAAGGATATCTTTATGTGACACCAGTCTTTCCCACACAAAAACTGCTAGTACTGTTATTTCTGGTAAAGCAAAAGAGTCTGAACAATTGTCAGAGTGTGCAGTTACGCTGGCAGAGAGTAGCTCGGGGCAGTCTGCCAAGGAAGGTGAAAGCCACTTAAAGGCAGCTAGCAGTGAGCTCGATTTTGACCTGTCAAGTGACAGCGACAGTGAACTGGAGGAAGGAAAACAAGGCTCCACCTCACCCTCGCCCACCCTGAGCCTAGACAGTGAGAAGGGCACAGCAAAAAAGAAGACAAGGAAACAGCGAAAGGGGAGCACAGAGACAAAATTTAACCACTCAGAGAAGGAGAAGGTACTTGATTTATTAGAGTCAGATTTGCAGGATAAGAGAGCCGACTTGGAGCCCGAGACAGATGCTGACCAGGACTTGCTTGGCGACGTGGGGAACGGGTGCACTGAAAAGAAAGAGGCTGAGACGGAGTCTCAGAACAGTGAACAATCGGGTGTAACGATGGGTGAGTCCCTCGATCAAAGCATGGACGTGGAAGAGGAGGAGGAGGACCAAGATGACGACGACCATTTGATTCACTTGGAAACGATCCTGGTCCATGTCCACACAGAGTATTATGCCCAGTATGAGAAGTACCTCAAAAAGGAGAAGCAAGTGCCTGATCTGAGGAAGATTGTTCCAGAACTGAAGAGCAAGACACTTGAAGGCACAAGGATAATATTCAGTGGACTCTACCCAACAAACTACCCCATGGAAAAGACAAGAGAGTGGTATCATGCCACAGCCCTTGGAGCCAAGGTTAGCAAAACCTTATCTTTGAATCCCAAAGACCCCAACAGGACAACTCACTTAGTTGCTGCTCGTCCTGGTAAGTGCACTGTCGTCTGCTTTGTTGAGCTTCATGTTTATTGAGGAGGAATGAGGATTGTTTTTTTTTAAACACTGTGTTGGGGTGGGCCTCTCTCTTCTCATATTTAATGGTGTTAGGTAATGGACTGCTTGCTGTTTTGGCTCAGTACTGCACCTTGTTATGTGAAGTGGCTCCACATTTGTGTAGGCTGCAAGCTCTGGGAATTAATTTCATTCCTATCCTAATGCTTTAGATTTTTACCATGGGTTTGTGTGTCTAAAGATGTGCCATCTGTTCCCATCACTTATTTCACTGGTTAATGTTTGCAAACTAGCGAAAAAAGGTGTTGTCTGTAATGCCTTTAGCAAGAGGAAACCATCCAAAGCACTTCACAGGAGAGCAGTGAGAGAGAGGTTGAAGCCAAACCAAAGAGA
Source organism: Mobula birostris (assembly GCF_030028105.1). Lineage (NCBI taxonomy): Eukaryota > Metazoa > Chordata > Chondrichthyes > Myliobatiformes > Myliobatidae > Mobula > Mobula birostris. The sequence goes on from NC_092370.1 coordinate 124,807,608, forward strand.
AAGATATTTGGAAGACTGGCTAACACCTTGGTCACTAAGTCAGTTTCTTAAAGGGTGATCTTGAAGGAAAGGAAGGAATTCCAGATCTCTAGGCCTAGCCAGGAATTGAGGTCAATGGAGAGAGTGTATAAAGAGGCAAGGATCGGAGGAGCATGGAGTGATTGGAGGATTGTAGTTCTGGATGCCAGTTTTTTGTGGACAGTCTAGGTCAGGGAGCGTTGGGTTGGATGATCCAGCGTGCATGCTTGGAAGAAGGTTGCAGAGAGTTTTGAAAGAGCTCAAGGTCATGGATGCTAGAGATTGGCATACTATCAACATGGGAAAAGATAATATGTGTGCGTGAGTGGCTTTCTTTTACAGCAACACCCAAATACACACCTCCTATGGCCACCATCTCTTTAAGAACAGTAGATTAGCTGAGCGAACAGTTTAAAGGTTTGAGAGGTGTGTGTGTTTTCTTTGTGTGGGAACGAATGAGAAGAAGACATGGAAAAGGGGAAGTGCAATATGAGAAATACAAGTAGGGAAACCGAGATGCCTGTGTTAGTGTTTGAAAGAGTGGGAGCAGAGACACTTCAGGAGATAGCAGGTGAGGAGGAACCATGGGAGAGTTTATGTAAGAGAGGTTTAGGAGCCAGACCAAGAAACAGAAATGCAAGATGAAGCTGGGTGTACTTTAACTTAGGGAGACGGTTGAACTTTGGATAGTGGAAAGTTGATGAAAACAGTGTCAATACTTGGGACATTTCATGAAGTTTTTCATGCAGTTCATTTGAGGCTGTGTGTAAAAGTAGATCCCCCACCTTTGACTGGAGATGCGTTATTTTTGTAAATGATTTATTTCTAAAATATCTTTTGAGATGCTCCATGTGCAAACAGACCTGATGGCCCACTGGACATTCCTATTTGAAATTACAGTGCCACCAGGTCTCGATATCGCCTTCTGGGTCTCCATTGTTGGCAAGTCTCCTGAGAATGCTGCAGTTCCAAAATGTCTCCAGGAACGTGCAGAGTGAGTGGAGGTAAGAACAGAGAACTGACAGGGGGTCTTTCTCACCTGCCTCCCCTCCCTCTTGCCATGTCCTGGCATCACTCCTTTATCCTCCCACTAGGGTAGTGGGTCCTGCTGAGAATTTTGAATTGTAAAGAGAAAAATTGTGTGCTTTTAAAAGGAGAGGAAGGGTCAATATTCAGATACATTGTTAATCTTTATAACATGCCTCAAAATAGTGGACTGATTGTACATTGATGCTTCATTATCTAAAAATAGGTAAGTTAGACTACAGCAATACTTGGAGAAAACAGGTCCATACTCAATGGCATTGGATATGTAACATGGGCAGTGTTGGCTGATTCTACCTATTGAAAGGCACATGTATTATCACATGGTAGAGCTGCTGGACAGTATTTGGAGCTTTGTGGTGTTAATGCAGAGTTAAGATCTCAGCAGGAAAACTGGAGAATTTAAATTCAGGTTGCTAAGTAAACTTGGGGATCTGTAATGTGGAGGTGAAGTGGCAGAATCCCATGTAATCTTCATCCTTCAGTGAAGGAAGTCTGTCCCTACCTGACAAGGTTTATGTATGATTTGGATGAATGCATGAATAGGAGGGGATACAGGTCAAATGCAAGACATGGGACTCGCTTGGTGGGCACCCTCAGTTACTCTTATGACTCAAAATGGATGTTGTAACCTGTCGTCTGATAACAAACCAAGAAGTAAAAAGGGTTTCATAATAAATTTGCTAATAAACAGTCTGTTGGATGAACCTCAGTGGGTTGAGCAGCATTTGTAGGAGAGGAATTGTCGATGTTTTGGGTGGAAACTCTGCATCAGGACTGAAAGTGAGGAAATGGCTGGTATGAAGAGAGGAGATGGGGAGTGCTGACACAGGAGTCTGAGATGATTGCTGGACTGAAAGTAACAGGCAGGTTATCATAAGGTATGGGAGGAGAGGGGAAGGGAGGCTGGAGTCGACAGACATCTGCAGATGTATCTGTCCATCTATCCTATCAGGCATCTCCTGCTCATCTGTGGAAGGTCTGCCCTTCCACGTTAGCCTCAACGATCACCTCAGAGTTCACAAGCCTGAATTGAAGCCAATCATTCTCAGTGGCAATGGACTACCTAAGCAGGGGAAGTTAATGGCTCAGAGAATACAAGGTGTAGGTGAGGTGGCACTAGATCGAGTTAAATGCTGAGGATGATTGGAATTGGGGTGGACCATAAGCAGCAGCATGAACCAGATGGACCATCGACTCTTTTTCATCCTGGGTGTATGTTGAAAAACAAACTTGCCCTGACCACAGTGCCATTCAGTTATACCATATGGAGGAACAGACTTAAGATGATTTAAGTCTTAAGGAGTGATTAAATTGGATATACCAACACTTACTGATGTTTGGAAATAGGTGATTCATTAGTTCAGTAAGATTCTGCACAGATGAAAACTAGGAGGTTATTTCTTCAAGCTAAAGCCAGGAAATAAGAACTTAATTGAAGGGCCAGTGATTTAGGACAGGGACAGAGGCTTTTTTTTTTTACTTGTGGTTATAAATCTTTGAAATTCATGTCTTGTTTTGGTAGAGATTTACAACATTGAGTAAATTATCGAGGGTTTAGGGATTTAGGAGGGTAAAAGACTTGAAGTGAATAGTTTTGTTGTGGGGGAGGTGGATTGGCGATCCAAATCACTTCTGAGGATCGATTTTTTCCCCCTCCCCCTCCCCAACTTCTTTTTGTGTACGTATGTTTAAGTGTAATTGTCATTCAACCATACATGAATACCCATGAATACAGCAAAATGAAACAGTGTTACTCCAAGGCCAAGGTGCAAAACACAGCACCAACAGTCATACACAGTACCAGGCGCACACAGCACATATGAGACAGCAAGCACATGCAGTATAAGATAGAAGTAAAATACAGTCACACAAAAATATATCCAAATTCCTGAGTCCATGAATGTTGCAGCAGTCTGTAGTTAATCACAATTCTGCTTGTCTTCTGCCAAGGGAACACTAGGGCAGCAACATTCCTATTCTGTGCCACACCACCTCTGGCTCTCCAGTGGAGTGCCCAACTCCAACCCCTGTCCCTGTGCAACTGGCCACAGGTGCCACCATGGCTTGAGACCCAGTCCTCGCTATGACTGAGGTCATGCCGCTCCCCTGTCATTCATCAACTAGCTAATCAGTTGGACTTGAAGCATTCCATACCACCAGTATCCAACAGAACACAAAATAATCTGCAGATGCTGGGGTCAAAGCAACACTCACAACACGCTGGAGGAACTCAGCAGGTCGGGCAGCATCTGTGGAAAAGATCAGTTGACGCTTCGGGCCAGAGCCCTTCGTCAGGACTGTAGAGGGAAGGGGCAGAGGCCCTATAAAGAAGGTGGGGGGGAGGGTGGGAAGGAGAAGGCTAGTATGTTCCAGGTGAAAAACCAGTAAAGGACAGAGTTTTGCAATCACAAGAAAAGCAACTAAGATGATCAGTTGCTGTTAGTCTGCATATCTCCATTGCGAACTGAAGTCCCTCTGTCACAGTCCATACCAACTCCCTCAGTTTCTCCGGCAACAAGCAACTCGATGGAGTAGATCTGCAGTACTTTAATGTTTAGCAGGGTCTTGCGATTGTGAAAAAACGTTTAAGAGAGACAATAACACCTTCAGTTGACCCTGTAGAAGCTGCTGTGTCAGAGTATGCTGCCATCTTACCAGAAGTGTGTTTGAACCATTAGAGAATGCATAAGAGGTTCACAGACATATTCGGTGCTGTAATGGTTCCGATAGCCAGGAAGTCTGAGGTGGTGTTTTTTTTCTAAGTAAGATCTCACTTCAGGAAACATCTTCAGGGACAGAGTTGTCAACTGGGGCAAATGCAGTGAGGGACTTACGAGTATAGATACAGAGTAACTCCCACAGCTGGGCTGGATGGAACTACCCCATTGGCCAGATGTTGAGCACCGTGGACGTAAAAGATTAGCCATGACTGTAATGAGTGGTGGAGCAGTTGAACATCCAATTTAAATAGCAGGTATGAAGCTGGTGAGTTGGGGTCAGAGACTGGTTATTCTCGGCGATCTTGTCACTGCATCCGGTTTCTTGCTTTGGGAGAGGTTTTGTACTTCTCTGATCTGCCAGGAGCTAGTTTATCAGTGGAAGACTACATTTTGGGAGAAACAGTATGGTCCAGCATGTGGAGACTTGCAAACTTGGGGTAGAAGAAGATCTGTCCGTGTAGTGAATTTGTTTAGAAAACAGAGTCAATTCAAATAGTGCAGGAAATGGAAACTGCAGCAACCTCTCTCAATAACTATGATTTATTTCTCTAGGAAAAGTTCAATGAGTAGTGTGCAGCCACATATAAGTCATGTGCATTAAATAAACCTTGGCCACTTGCAATGGGTGACAACCTAGCTTGTTGACAATTAATCATCTGCTGGCTGTAGTGTTATCTTTATTTTCATCTTAAATACAATCATACAGCATGGAAACTAGCCCTTCAGCCCAACTTGTCCATGCTGACCAGGATCTCACACAGCTAGTCTCATCGTCAAATGTTTGGCCCATATCCCTCTAAAATAGTCCCATCCATGTTCCAGTCCGAGTGCCTATTAAGTGTTGGGAATGTACAGTGCTTATCTCAATCACTTCTTCTGGCTGCTTATTCCATGTGCATTACCTTCTGTGTTCAAAAGCTTGTTTCTCATTTCTCTCTTCTCCCCTTAAAACTGATAAAGGCATCCGTTAGTCTTGCGAGACCGTGGATCTGCGCCTGGAAAGTCTTCACGCTCCAGAGTGCAGGCCTGGGCAAGGTTGTATGGAAGACAGGCAGTTAGGTGCCCATGCTGCAAGTCTCCTCTCTCCACGACACTGACGTTGTCCAAGGGAAGGGCATTAGGACCCATACAGCTTGGCACCAAGTGTCGTCGCAGAGCGCTGTGTGATTAAGTGCCTTGCTCAAAGACACAACACGTTGCCTTGGCTGGGTCTCGAACTCATGACCTTCAGATCGCTAGTCAAGTGTCTTAACCGCTTGGCCACGTGCCCCTTAAAACTACGCCCACCAGTTTCTGATTCCCTTTCCTTCGGAATAAGACTATGCATTCACTCTATCTGTGATTTTATATACCTCTGTGGAATAAACTTCCAGCTTGCACAATCTCTCCTTGTATCCCAGGCCCTCAGATCCCAGCAGCATCTTCAAAACCCTTGGCATTTTTTTTCTAGCTTAATGTTAGCTCCTCTATAGCAGGGTGACCAAAACTATACACAATATTCCCATGTGTAACCTCAACGTCGTCCTATACAACTGCAGCATTATGCCTGGACTCCTATACTCAATGCCCAGACAAAGGAAGATGAGTGTGCCTTCTTCCCCACCCTGCCTACCTGTGGTTCCACATGCAAGAACTGAACTCCTAGGTTCCTCTGTTCTACGACACTCCCCACGGCCCTACTGTCCACTGTGAAAATATGCCCTGGTCTCACTTAAAATATTGAAGCACCAGTGATCTGGTTTCAGTTCCATCATTGGAATTTGTACATTCTCCTCATGACCATGTGGGTTTCCTTCGGGTGCTCCAGTTTCTTCCAAGATTCCAAAGACATACAGATTGTAGGTTAATTGGTCACAAGGGTGTAATTGGGTGTCGTGGCCTAGCTGAATCAGAAGGGGCTTGCGTCTTGTTGGATCTCTATATAATAATAAAAAAAAAAACGATAATGCAACACAAATGCAATTCTTTTATTTTCCATCAGTGTATAATTGCTAGCCCATCAAATTTGTGTTCTAAGCAGCCAGCAGAATTTGTGTTTGTAGGAGATTGAACATCCTTTGGTGTATTTTAAATACTTAAATTTCAGCCCGCAAAGCTTTCCTGATGTACGAATTAACATGCATGATGGAGAGCCATTAGCTTTCTGGAGTGCAGTCAAGGCTGAAACGTGCATCAGATGCATCTGTTTACAGTTTAAAATAGCATGTTAATCTCATCAGCGAATCAGAAGTCCACAGTGATTTTATCCCTATTGAACTAAAAGCTTTGTAACAACTTACATTTGTACATCCAGCGGGTAATTTAGTGGATACCAGCAGTTGAGTTGCAGGCTGCTTTGTCTCCTTGGCGCGGCTGTGACTCGGCTCTCCAAGACACTAGAAAAGTAATGAGTTTAACTGACAATTGCAATTTTAACCTGCAGTAAATCTTTGCAGCTGAAGCCAGTCTGACTAGTTCTGTATTTGGATAACTATGTCATTTATTCTCTGTCCATTTCCGTTATCTTGGCAGTGCTGGAATAGAGTACTGTCTGCACACATCTATCTGTAATGTATCCCCTACACAGGCCTCTGCATCCTGTTGAGCACTGATGTGCAAAGCTGGTTAAAACGATTAGCTTTATTCGTCACATATACATCAAAACATAGTGAAGTGCGCTATTTGCGTCAAATCAGTGAAGATTATGCTGGGCAGTTTACAATTATCACCATGCTTCTGGTGCCAACATAGCATGCCCGCAACTCAGTAACCCTAACCGTATATCGTTGGAGTGTGGGACAAAACCAGAGCACCTGGAAGAAACCCACGTGGTCACTGGGAGAACATACAAATTCCTTACAGACATCGATGGTATTTGAACCCTGAACTTACAGATGACACTGTAAAGCATTGGGACAACGGCCCCGTTTCTTTTACCTTTGCCTTTGATTCCAACAAGTGGTGCTATAGTGAAATGGTGGATCACTGGCTGTGTATTTCAATTTTGTGTTTACTCTTGAATCACATGGAGGCAAGAATAATATCTATGATACCAATACTGCTTGGTGAGGAACCTGTACATGTTGAATTAGTGGAGATAAGTTACAGGTAGATAGGGTAGTGAAGATGGTGTTTGGCACATTGACCTTTATCAGAATGGGCGTTGAGTATAGAAGCTGGGAAGTTATATTGCAGTTGAACAAGACATTGGTGAAGCCACCGTGCTATAGATGATTTGGCATGGCTGAGGAATTGGTGCAGGGCGCAAGGGTTTAGATTTCTAGATAATTCGCATTTCTCTGGGGAAGGTAGGACCTGTACCACCTGAACCTGTAGGAAACCAATATCTTTCCATGCAGGATTGCTAGAGCTGTTAGAGGAGACTTAAACTAATTTGGCAGGGGGCTGGGAACCAGAGTTATAGGCCTGAGGATGAGACAGTTGGTATAGAAGTAAATGGAGTGTATAGTTTAGAAAGGGATCAGAATTTAGCTTCCAAGGACATTTAACATGGGGGCAAAATTGAAAAGAGTGATGAATACAGGACTGAAGGTGTTATTTGTGAATGCATGCAATATACAGAGTAAGGTAGGCGATCTTGTAATACAGTTAGAGATTGGCAGGAATGACATTGTGGGAATTACTGAGTCATGGATAAAGGAAGATCGTAGCTGGGAGCGTAACATCCTATGCAAGAATGCACAGACAGGCTGGTAGGCAAAGGGAGTGGGGTGACTCTGTTGGTAAAAAATGAAATCAAATCCTTCAAAAGAGGTAATATGGCATCAAAAGGTGTAGAGTCCTTGTGAGTAGAATCAAGAAATAGTGTGACACTATTACAGCTTGTTGGAGGTTGGATCCCGTCTGTAAGAGACTGTAGATAATGTTACTCCCTGTGAACGTGTGGGTTTCCCCCAGGTGCTCCAGTTTTGTCCTACATTCTGAAGATGTGCCAGTTAGTAGGTTAAATGGTCAAAGTAAATTGTCCTGTGTTTAGTCTGGGTTAAGTAGGTGGGTTGCTGGCTGGTGCGGCAATTTGGGCCAGAAGGACCTTTTCTGCACCATATCTCTAAAATTAAAGAAAAAGATCCAGACAGGCCTCCAAACAGTAGCCAGGATGTGGAGTATAAATTACAATGGGAGATGGGAGATAAAAGACATGTAAAAAGGGTAATATTACAAGAGTCAAGGGGGATTTCAGTATGCAGGTAGACTGGGAAAAACATGTTGGTGCTGGTTCCCAAGAGATGGAATTTGTAAAATGCCTATATTTCAAATTGTAAAATAGCTTTTTTAGAGCAGCTTGGGGTTGAACCCACTTTGAGCAAGGCAATTCTGGATTGGGTATTGATTTGAGTAGGGCAATTAAGCTGAGGAACCCTCGGGAGGCAGTGATCAAAATACAATCGAATTCATCCTGCAGTTTGCGAGGAGAACTAAAATTGAATATATCAGAGTTAGAGGCATGAGAAAGGAGCTGGCCAGAGTTGGTTGGAAAGGGACACAATCAGGGATGACGGCAGACAGCAATGGTTAGAGTTTCTGGGGGCAGTTCCGAAGGAGCAGAATAAATACATCCCAACGAGGAAGATGTATTCTAAAGGGAGGATGAGGTAACTGTGGCAGACAAGGGAAGTCAAAGACAGTATAAAAGCAAAAGAGAAGGCATATAATATAGCAAAAAATTAGTGGTAAGTTAGAGGATTTGGAAGCTTTTAAAAATGAACAGAAGGAAAAGGAAAAAAAGCATTTAGGTGAGAAAAGATGAAGTATGAGTATAAGCTAACCAATAATAGAGAAGAGGATGCGAACAGTTTTTCTGATATATAAACAGTAAAATCAAAAGGCTAGAGTGGATATCAGATCACTTTAAAATTAATCTAGAGACGTAGCAATGGGGGACAAAGATCGCGGGCTAACTTAATAAATATTTTGCATCCGTCTTCACTGTGGAAGAAACCAGCAGTATGCCAGCAATTCAAGTGTGTCAGGAGCTTAAATGAGTGTAGTTGCGATTACTAAGTAGAAGCTGCTTGGAAGGCAGAAAGGTCTGAAGATAGATGAGTCACCTGGACTAGACGGATGACACCCTAGAGTTCTGAAAGAGGAAGCTGTCGAGATTGTGGAGGTATTAGTAATGATCTGTCAAGAATCACTAAATTCTGGAATGGTTCCAGAGGACGGGAAAATTGCAAATCTCACTCCAATTTTTAAGAAGAGAATGAGACAAAAGACTGGAAATTTCACATTAGTTAGCCTGACTTCGACCGTTCGGAAGATTTTTGCCCATTATGAAGGATGAGGTTTTGGGGTACTTGGAGGCACATGACGATCGGCCAAAGACAGCATAGTTTCCTTAAAAAGAAATATCTGACGAATCTGTTGGAATTCTTTGAGGAAATAACAGGCAGGACGGACAAAAGAGAGTCACTGGTTGTGGTTTACTTGGATTTTTAGAAGGCCTTTGACAAGGTGCTGCATATGGGGCTGCTAAACAAAATGAGACCTCATGGTATTGCAGGAAAGATACTTGCAGGGGGATAGAAGATTGGCTGACTGGCAGGAGGCAAAGAGTGGGAATAGAGGGGGCCTTTTCTGGTTAGCTACCAGTGACTAGTAATGTTCCACAGAGGTTGGTGTTGGGGCTGCTTCTTTTCACGCTTGTGTCACTGATTTGTATGACAGAATTGATGGCTCTGTGTCCAAGTTTGCGGATGATACAAAGATGGGTGGAGTAGCAGGTAGTGTTGAGGAAGTAGTGAGTCCGTAGAAGGACTTAGACAAATTAGGACAATAGGTAAAGAAGTGGCAGATGGAATATAATGTAAGGAAATGTATGGTCATCCAATTTAGTCGAATGAATAAAGGCTATTTTCTAAACAGGGAAAAAATTCAGAAATCAAAGCTGCAAAGAGACTTGGGGGTCCTCATGTAGGATTCCTTAAAGGTTAATTTGCAGGTTGTTAGTGGTAAGGAAGGAAAATACAATGTTAGCGTTCATTTCGAGAGGACTAGGATATAAAAGCAAGGGTGTAGTTCTGAGACTTTATAAGGCATTGGTTATACCACACTTGGGGTATTGAGAGTAGCTTTGTGCCCCTTATCGAAGAAAAGATGTGCTGGTGTTGGAGAGGGTCCATAGAAGGTTCATGAGAATGATTCCAGGAATGAAAGGGTTAATGTATGAGGAGCTTTTGATGGCTCTAGGCATGTACCTGCTGGAGTTTAGAAGAATGAGGAGGTTGGGGAGAGGTTGGATCTCATTGCAACCTACTGAATATTGAATGACCTGGGTAGAGGGATGTGGAGATAATGTTTCCTGCAGTGGGTAAGTCTAGAAACAGAGGACACAACCTCACAATAGAATGATGTTACTGTACAACAGAGATGAGGATTTTGTTTTAGCCAGAGAGTGGTGACTCCACGGAATTCATTGCCACAGATGGCTATGGAAGCCAAGTCATTGGGTATATTTAAAATGACGGTCGATAGGTTCTGAATTAGTTAGGGTGTTAAAAGTTATAGGGAGAAGGCAGGAGAATAGGGTTGAGAGGGATACCAAGTCAGCCATGATGATGAGCTGTTGACCCAGCACAAGACCAGCTATTTTGCCTTTGTCTATGGATGGCCCAACACGAGATGAGGAACTGCTCCATACTTGTTCTTGCAGAAATGTGGCCCCAGGGCAACATTTCATTCACCATCAATCTTCAGGGCATGCCATTCAAGGAATTGTGCTAATGTTATTTCTGTGACTGTGTGTGCTATGGTAACTATATGTTTACTCATGGTCCCAGAACACAGCCTACACTATCAAAAAAGCTCACCAACTCCTTTACTTTTTGAGGAGGCTGAAGAGAGCTGGACTTCGCACATCCATACTTGTGTTAGTCTACAGATACACAGTAGAGTGCATCATAACAAGCTGCATCATTGCTTGGCATGGAAACCACACTGTGGCGGACAGGAAGGTTCTACAACAGGTAGTCAAAACCTGATTTTGTGCTGCATTGCATCTGCAGTAGCAATTATTTTGTTTTCCTTACATTTGTGTATAGGAAATCACATTAAACAATCTTAAATCTTGAATGTACTGTGACTATATGTACTGTGTTTTGCACAGAAGAATGCCGTTTCATTTAGCTGTATACATCTGTATAGTTGAATGACAATCAAAAATCTAACTTGAACTTGAAATGGGGTGGACTTGATTGGCTGAATGGCCTGATTTTGCTCCTGTGTCTTATGGTGTCAGCATCCTCAGATGCTGGAGGAACAGTGGGTCGAGCAGGATCTGTGGAGACAAAGTGTTAGGCAATGTCTCTGGGTGAGATCCTGTATTTGGACTGAGAATTTATAAAAGGAGATTACCAGTATAAAGGGATGAAAAAGAGGGGGTGAGGCAGGGACTGGCAGGTGATAGGTGAAACCAAATGAGAAGGGAGATGTTGCATATCTTCATGTTGTCAAATCAAATGCAAAGAAAATGAGAGTCATACTCTTACTTCAGGTTACCTTTCAGAAAATAAAGTTAAAATTTGGAACTGGGCTACCTCTTAATTATTGTTTAATTAACAGCTATTGAATTGACACTTGTAAAATATTACTCTTCCAAAGTGTGACATTTGTCAGATGAAGGGTGAGCCATGGAGAAAGAAAGCCTATAATTATCACGTACTTATCACCCATTATTTTGGTGGAAAATGTTCGTGTTCCAGTTAGTGAATCAAAATAAAATCTTGTGGTTGCTGGGAATCTGAATTAAAACCAGAAAATGCTGGAAATGCTCAGTAGGTCTAAGAGTAGAATGGTGTTACATTTCAGATCCATGAAGCCTTGTCAGAATCAGTTCTAGTTGGTTCTAATCATCTGTTATAATGATTGTGAGAAAAATAATGAAACTAAGAAGTTTTTTTTTCCCCCCTTGCAACGGAGAAGAGGCCATTTATTCCATTAGGTGGCAGTCAGAGGAATCCCACTCCCCACTATTTTCACACATTTTCAATTCTACCACCCAATTTACAGTGACCAATTAACCTATGAATCTTATGTTCATTGGAATGTTGGAGAGAGAAACTGGAGCACCTACAGAAAAGCTGCAAGGCCATTGGTAATTCATCAATTTGTTTATTAATGCACCAAAGTACAGTGAACATTTTTGTTGCATGCCGTGTATAAAGATCACTTCACCCCATAAGTACTTCGAGGTAGTACAAGAGGAAAGTAGTAACAGAATGCAGAATATAGTGATACAGTTGCAGAGAAAGTGCAGCGCAGGCTGACAATAAGCTGCAAGGCAGTTAAGAGGTGAATTGTGAAGTCAAGTGTCCCCTTGATCATACAAGGGGCCCATTCAGTAATCTGGCAGTGGGATAGAAGCTGAACTTGAGCCTGTTGGTGCATGTTTTCAAGCGTTTGTATCTGCTGCCCGATGGAAGGAGGAAAAAAAGAGAGTGACTGGGGTATGAGGGATATTTGACTGTATTGGCTCCTTGTCTGGGTCAGAAGGGAGCATAGACAGACCATTGAGGGGAGGCTTGTTCACATGATAAGTGTCATCTGCGAACTTGTAGATGGCATTAGAGCAGAATCTGACCCCACAGTTGTTTGTGTATATAAATAAGATGGAGAGATTTTTGGGAAGTAAGAACTAGAAGGGCAAGTGGACCCGCGGTCCAGGATAAGCCAAGTACTTGTTGAGTGGTAGAGCAGGTTCAGGTGATTCTATATCTATACTTTCCTTTCCATACCTTAATCTTAAAGAAAAGCTTCTGCCCAATTCCTGACTAGAAATTCTAATTTAAAGTATAGTTTGACAGAAATTACTTTTTGCTTTTGCCTTGTGTTTTTGCACTGGTGGTTTTAATAATTCCTTTTGATTATCAAGAATGAGAGCAATCTTCACGTCAGCTCAATCTTCGCTGTTTGCTGTAATGGTTTGTCTACAGCAGCGTGCTCTCACCACCAGTGTGAATACATTAAATCATTTATAAGATTTTAAATGTCCCATTCCTCCTTCATGAAATTAAGATGACTGGAGCGAAGATTTGTGGCTCTAACTGAAGTTCAAATGCGGAACGGGAACAGGAATGGTATTTGGAGGTTGTCATAGATCTAGCTTCACTTTACTTTAGCAAGTGCATCTTGCTTGCTTTGATTCAATTTTTGCTTGTTATTTTTTTCTTGTGTTGCTCTAATATAATAAAATGCATAGAAGGTAATTTTGAGCTTTAACTGCATAGGAAAAGTCGTGTTTACAATCAACTTGATTATAATAGTAATTGCTTACTAGGAAGAGTGTATTATTTTTTTGAAATTAAATTTTTGGCTTGGGTCCTGTTTAATTTGTTTTGTAGGCATTTCAGTGTTCAATTCAAACCTAAATTTAGTTGTGCCCGATTGGGTTTATAATCATTTTGTGGCATAGGTGGGAAGCTGACACAGTCGTATATCTCTGCATTTTGTTGTTGTTGTTGTTTTGTATGGCATTCACATGTCTTTTTGGCGTGTGCCTGTGTGCGTGTAAGTGTGTGTGTGTGTCTGCCTGCGCGTCTATGTGTCTGTGATGTCTTTTTCATGGCTTTTACAAGGCGTGGAGTGAGAGAGAGACTATGTGGTGCGCCACTCCTCACACAGACATTTTTTGCAGTATTTTTCCCTTTACGAGGTCTCGACACTCAACCTGGCACGGATGAAAACCGTACTTGGGAGCGGACCCAACTGGTTTCGAACCCGGGAACCTCCGCTTCCGGGTCAGGCGCCGATGTCATTGCGCCACCAGCCGGCCCCAGCATTCACACTTCTAATTGAAGTGTGGCCCTGGAGGAGCAGACACAAGTCTGTCCCTTTGGGATACGGGGTTAGATCGATCTTCGTCTGGCATCTTGTCCTCAGCTGTTCCAATATGGGTGGCCCTGAGTTGGCATCGCCTAATGGAGTCCTTGAAGCACACAAGCCTTTACATGCTGTCAACGTGTTGATCCAGGTCTTGGAGGACTTCTGCATTTAAAGGAGTTATGTGTGTGTTGATGTGCAATGTGTGAAATAGGTCTGATTATGTAAAGATTTGCAATGGGAAAAGCCTTCCAGACATTCTTGCTAAGACATCTGAAATACTAATCCTATTGAAAGAATTGATACAGTGTAGTAGGTGGCCATTTATCCCTTCCTACTCATTCCAGCATTGTTATATGGCTTCTTCAGCCCAACTGGTCCATGCCAACCAAGATTCCAATCTAAGCCAGTCCCATTTACCTATATTTGGCTCTGATCTGAACCTTTCCTGTTCATGTTCCTGACCAAATATCTTTCAAGTATTGCGAATGGAAGTTCCCCTCTCACCTTAACCTATGCCCTCTAGTTCTTGATTCTCCAACCCTGGGAGAAAGACTGTGAGCATTGACCACATGTCCATTATGTCCCATTTTGAAAGAGAGGTCCAATTAGTCTCCTCCATTACCTGCTGTCTTTGCTCTTTTCACAATATAGATCTGAATAAATAGTCAAAATTACAAACGTACTTTTGAACGTTGTACTTCCTTTTCAACCTTGTCGTTTCCCCCCAACAGTACTCAAAATGGGGTACTTATTGTTGAGGCTTTTCACTATTTGACAGTCTCCCTTCCCCCGTCTTGACAGTCACCCATTTATCTGCGTCCTGTAACCTTGGGCTAGCTACCTTCCTGTAGCTATTGTCACCTCTTCACTTCCCCTAACAAGCTGGCGGTCATTGGGCTGCAGCTCCAGTTCCTTAACACGGTCTCCAAGCAGCTGCATCTCGAAGCACCTGGTGCAGGTCTGGCCATCAGGGAGGCTGGTCGTCCCTCAGAAATCCCACATCTGACTCTCAGAACAGAACATTGGCTCTGTAGACATGCCCCCTATTCCCCTAGAGTGAAATAAGAAATTGCCTACTTACTTTAGACCTGTTCTCGTTGAAGCCACGCTGAGCCAAAGCCTTACCACTCTGTCTCAGTCCACTTGCACAGTGGCCGCTCTGCTAGATGGTACCCTTCTTTTATGGAGACTGGGTTTTTAAAGCTCTTTGCTGGACTTGTGCAGGAATGCTTCTAATGTGTCTATGCTGTACTCCAATCAAAGATGCCCTTTGAAAAAACTTACTGCTTTTTTTCAAGCTCTTCGTCAGACTTGTGTGGGAATTCTTGTACTCTGTGCCATACTCCAATCTAGTGTTGGTGAAAGGGTAACAGATGCACAGAAGTTGTAGGAATGATCTCAAATACTCATTTGGGGAAAAAAAAACACTCATTCATCCCATCCACTGGAAGCTTCCTGCCCCATCTGTGGAAGATTTTTGGTTCCTACATCAGGCTATCAGTCACCTCTGATTACAGAACTGGAATGGAAACAAGTCCTTCTCAATCCTGAGGGATTGCTGAAGGAGAAGGGTCTAGTTTATTTGGTTATGGTAGTGTAGCAGTTAGCTTGATGCTATTACAACCCGTGGCGCCAGAGTTCATTTCCAGTGTCCTCTGTAAGGAATCTCTTAATATCCTTCATGTGGAATGTGTGAGTTTTACCTGGGTGCTCTGGTTTCCTCCCACAGTCGAAAGATTAATTGTAAAAGTAGGTTAATTGGTCATTATAAATTGTTCCGTGATTAGGTGAGAGTTAAATCAGGGTTGCCGGGGCAACATGGCTCAAAGTGCCGGAAGGGTCTATTCTGCACTGTACCTCTAAATAAATAAATTAGGTATTGTAAGCAACTGTTTTGTATTGCTATATTTTGAGCAGCACAGTTCATTGTTTAATAGGACTTGAATTTCCATAATCCTTCTCATGTACCCTTCAGAATATCCAAAAGTCTCTACAGCCAGTGAAGTGCTTCTGAAGTATCGTCTACTGTAATGAAAGAGATGTAGCATGCTCCCAGATATGTCAGTTACTTTGGCCAGAGAATGTAGTTTTGACTGATGCTGGTTGAGGGTATTGGCCAACACATGGAAGGCAATTCCCCAATTCCTTTTCAAGTTAGATCTTTTACGTTTATCCAGGAGAGCATCAGGACAACAGAGGGTTTTCTTATATGGGAGTCGGCAGTTTGGAAAGTTCAGCACTCCTTTGCTACTGTACTAGAATGACCGTTAGAAGCTGGTATTTGAGATTTGAATGGGTCTTTCAAGCCACAACCTTTTGTTTTGGAGGCAGGAGCCATAAAGAGAATCGCACAGAAACTGGTGCTATGCCTCATTATTGAGCACCCATCCTTGTGCCTGATCCCACACTAGTCTTTCTCAATTCCCATCAACTCTTCCCTAGCTTCCACCACTCATTTCTACATTGGGGTAATTCTCGGTTCCCAGTTAACCTACTATCTCCATATACTCTTGGATGTGGGAGGGAATTGTAGCACTTGTTGAAAACCCACACAGTCACAGGGGGAGCATGCAAACTCCGTACAGACAGTACTGGAAGTCAGGGTTGAACCAGGCTCCCTGAGAGTGTGTCAGTAGTTCCACTGGTTGTGCCACTGTAGCACCTGCTGACTATCTGGTGAGCCACTGTTGTCGCAGAGCGTAATTGATCCACAGGGAGAGTGACAAACTGGGAATGTCTGAGTACCACAGACTGGATTCGTTTTAGGGCACAACATGTTTTTTTTACGTATCACATATATCAGTTTTGGTCACGGTCGCTGATCTCTGTGTTAATAACTCTGCCAACCAAAAGTGCTACCATTTGAATCATCCTCATGACCTGATGCGTTGAATCATTGGAGCGAAGGATTGCCCTCCCTTCCCAGAGATTAATGCAAAAAAAAGGTTTCAGGGAAAACTTTGACATATTTGTGACAACTGGTTTAGGGGTATAATTTACCCATCACGGGTGATGTATGAGCTTATTACATGCTTTGTATAGGAAGGATGTTGAGTGAATATTGATTTTATTTTTTTGTATTGTTCACTGTTTTGTGAGTAATGTAAAAACAATGAATGAGCAGCTTGTTTGACACGTCACCATTGGGATTTTCATCCAGCAGTTTTAATTTCACCGATGGTATCACGATGGACCCCTTGTTAGTTCCCTGTCATGAGTTAGTTGTTTATAAATTTGATGTCACCCAGATACATAGATCGCTAAGCTGGTGGTATGTATGTTGTGAATAATGCGTTTGGCTGGTGCACAATAAACATGTTATGTTTCTTCTTGATCAATGTGTTGCCTTGCTGAGTGAGAAGCTGTTCTTTCTTAGTACTGAAAGAGCAGAGTATTGACAGATCATCAAATTGATGCCTTGCCCGTCAAATACATCAGAAGGAGAGATGTTTTGGTGTGGTAACAGGAAAATAATCTAACTTGGTGATCTTTCTAACTTTTATGTTGGTCACGATTCATTCCCAGTATCTATTCAGAAATCTGACGGCAGAGGGAAAAGCCTGTTCCTAAAGTGTTGAGTGTGGGTCTTCAGGCTTCAGTACCTCCTTTCCACTGGCAATAGAGAGAAGAGGGCATGTCTCGGATGGTGCCACCTGCTTGAGGCACTACCTTTTGAAGATGTCCTCTGGTAGGCGGGTTCAGAATAAGTTGATTGTCAAAGTACATTCATGTCACCTTGAGATTCGTTTTCTTGCAGGCATTTACAGGAAAATAAATACAATCGAATTTATGAAGAATTGTACATAGCAAAGATTAACAGACATCCAGTGTGCAGAATTGGATAAATTGTGCAAATAATAACATTTTAAAATGAATGAATAAATACATAATTGAGAATGTGAGTCGTAGCGACCTTGAAAGTGAGTCTGTTAGTTTTGGAGTCAGT
Organism: Mobula birostris; assembly: GCF_030028105.1. Taxonomy (NCBI): domain Eukaryota; kingdom Metazoa; phylum Chordata; class Chondrichthyes; order Myliobatiformes; family Myliobatidae; genus Mobula; species Mobula birostris. The sequence goes on from NC_092370.1 coordinate 124,825,155, forward strand.
TCAGCATTGAGGTGAGTGAGGTTATCCGCGCTGGTCAGGAGCCTGATAACTGTAGAATTATAACTGTTCCTGAACCTGGTGGTGTGGGACCTAAGGCTCCTATGTCCTCCTGCCTGATAGTAGTAGTGAGAAGAGAGTGTGGCCTGGATGACAGAAGTCTTTGATTGTTTTTTTTTGTGATAGTGCTCCTCGTATATGTGTTCAATGGTGGGGAGAGCCATGGATTCCAACTTCTTCCTCCTCTTCTCAATAATCAATAATTGGAGTTCTGATGAAGAGTATGACTGTTTATTCCTCTCCATAGATGCTGACGTTGAGTGAGAGTTTGTTGTTGTGGCACCAGTCAATCAGATTTTCAGTCTCGCAGCTATGTGCCAATTTATCATGACCTTTGATTCAGCCAACAAGAGTGGTGTCATGAGCAAACTTAATCTGGCATTGGAGATGTCTTAGCCTCAGAGTTAGCAATTTAAAAAGTGAGTGAAATGAGGCTAAACACACAGTCTTGCAGTACACCTGTGTTGATGATCATTTTGGAAGAAATGATGTTGACGTTCCATACTGACTGGAGCCTGCAAATGAGGAAAGCGAGGATCCAGTTGCAGAAGGAAATATTGAGGCCTAGGTCTTGGAATTTAGTGATTAGTTTTGAGGGGATGACAGTGTTGAATGCTGAAAGGTTATCAATAAAGAGCATCCTGATGTCCAGTTGTTCTGGAACTGAGTGAATAGCTAATGAAATGGCATGATCGCCTACATCATATGACACAGCACATATCAAACAAGCAATATATACGCTCCTGTTTTCCTGTATTTTGTCCCTCTAGTAGTTTTGAAAATCTGACTCATCCCTCCTCGTCCCAAATTCCATAAGACGGTAAGACGTAGGAGCAGAATTAAGCCATCTGGCCCACGGAGTCTGCTCTGCCATTCAATCATGGCCGATCCTTTTTTCCTATCTCCGCCTCAGCCCCAGTTCCTTCTTCGTAACCTTTGATGCCACGTCCAAACTTCCAAGGATTAAATCTCTGCGCAGTATCTCATTGTAATCCAACCCTTGAAGCAACAATCACTTTAAACGACTGAGCCAGCAGGCTTCCTCAACTGCCCATGTGTGGATGAGGGGAACAAATATCATATTTCCAAACTTGTTGCTGCTACAGAACAAGCCAGGATTGTGAGTAGGGAGGAAGATATAAAGAGGACTTGAGGTCCGAGTTACGTGGGGTGTTGGGGCAGGCTGGCACTGTATTACTTTATTCCTTGGGATGTAGCAGATTGCGAACTGACCTTGCAGAGGTGTATAAAATCTTGGAGTCATAGATAAGGTGATTACACCTAGTCCTTTTCCCAGAGAATGGGATTCAAATCTGGAGGGCATAATTTTAAAATGAGATTTTAAAGGGGTCTGAGGGTCAAACCCTAGTTGCAGAAATAGTATGTGCTGCCAGAGAAAGTGGTTGTGGCAGGTACAATAGCAAAGTTTAGAAGACGTTCAAATTAGCACATGGATAGGAGAGGTTTAGAGGAATATGGGCCAAACACAGAAAAATGGTACTAGCTTGGTGGGCACTATGGTCAGCATGGACAAGTTGGGCCAAAGGGCCACTCCAAGCTGTTTTACTCATTCATTTTATGACTCCCCATGGAGATGAGGACAAACAGAATGTATGGGTAAGAACATGGCAGTTGCAATATAATGTGGAAAAACATGATGCATATTGATTCAGGAAACAGAAAAGCTGCATTTTCTTTAAAATGATGGGAGATTGAAAAATGCTGATGCACAAAGAAACCTGGTTGTCCTTGTATACGAGTAACTGAAATGTTGCTGCAGCAAGCCAAGGGAGAGGTAAATGTGAGGTTTTTACAAGAGGATTTGAGTTCAGGAGTAAATATTTCTCATTGGAGTATATAGGGCCTTGATGAGGGCCGCATCTGTATATCATGTACAATTTGTGTAATCTGTCTGCAGTTTAACCCTTCAATTCCAGGTGGTATTCTGGAAAATCTACGCTCTGCTGTCTCCAAGACCAGTATGTTCTACCACAGATGTGTCCAGACATACTGTTTAAAACAGGGCATTTTAAAGATTGAGCGCAATCTCTACACCCTTGTAGTCCATTGACTTTCAGTAACTTCTGTTCGTCATCATTGAAGGCTGGATGTGCACATGCAGTTGGTTAAATGTAGAAAGACAGCTTGAGAAGAGATAGGATGCATGAGGCTGCATGGGCTGGAATCCGTAGTGGGGAAAAAAAACTAAATTACTGGAGGTGGCATCTATAGAAGGAAAGGGACACTGAAGAGTTTAGATTTAAGACCCTTCATCTGGACAGATTAAATATCCCGACCCAAAATGTTGACTATCCACTTATCTCTACACATGTTGCCTGATCCACTGAATTCCTCCAGTAGTTTAATTATTGTGAAGAGATGCAAAAGAATTTTAAAATGTAAAATGTTGAGAAAGAACCCATATTGAAAACAAAGAAATAGAGAAAAAATTGTCACTTTAATTTAACTAGTATTATTGGTTAAACACTGGACCACATTATCGGTCAGTTTGATGAAGCTGTTAGAACTTTTCTTTTTACATCTTTGGTGAGATTGGCACCATATACAATGCCTTGAAAATGTACTCAGCCCTCACAACTATTTTTACATTTTAAGGTCTCATTTTCTAAATTTAAAACGTAGTCGGGTTTTTTGAGTGAATCTACAAAACATTGTGCATCATGTCAAATCAAAATTCCAACACCTGTCAGCAACTTACTAAAAAAGAATTGAAAAATCAAAATTGTGATGCTGAAGAAGTATTTATCCCCTTTGTAATTACTACGCTAACTTTCCTCAGGTGCAATACTGTGTATTACCTGACCACCTCACCCAATATGTTGAAATAGAAAATTAGAAGATCATCTGACTAAAAAAATCCCATCTCTGTGTAAGGTCCAACAGTATGGTAGACTTTCAACAGACCAAACAAGAAGACAAAAGAACATTCAAGTCAAGTCAGGGAAATGATAATAGAGAAGCACAAATCTGGGGAAGGGTGTAAGACCATCTTAAAGACACCAAACATACTTTGGAGCTCAATTTAGTCCATCATGGAAAAATATGAAACCACAACCACATTGCCTAGGTTAAGCTGCCCCTTTAAAACTTAGTTACCAGAGAAGAATGTAAGAGGGGCTACTAAGATGCCAGCAGTCACTCTGAGTGAGCTGCAAAGGTCAGTGGCTGCAACAGGAGAGAGATGAAATTTATTGCTTCATAATCTCTAAGGCTTTGTACAAAAAGATTTTTTTATGGAAGAGTTGTTAGGAAGAAACTCTGGTTGGGAAAAAAAAACATTATTGCCCATAAAGATTTTGCAAAGATTTTACAGTCACTTGGATGATACTGTAAAGATGTGGAAGAATATCTTACAGTCAGATGAGAGTGGTATGTGTGTTGTAAAGCCTAACACTGCATCAGCAAGGTAACACCATCCCTACAGTAAAGAATGGCAGGGGTAGCATTATGGCTATCGGGATGTTTTCAGCAGCAGGGATGGGAATCTGGTCAGGATTGATGGAAAGACGGATGCTGACAAATGGAGATATCCTGGTTTAAAAACCTGCTAGCTTTGTCCAGAAAGCTTGAACTCGGTGGTGGGGGTGGGGGGGGGGTGTTACTTTCAGCAGGACAATATCCCAAAGCACACTGCCAGAGTAACCTTGGAGTGGCTTCAAATGAAGAAAATTGATGTAGTTAGTGGTCCGGTCAGAGTCCTGACCTTAAACTGATTGAACATCTCTGGCATTACCTCAAGATTGCTGTCCTGCACCACGCCCTAACTAATCCGGCACAGTTTGAGCAATTGTGCAGGAGAAATGGATAAATCTTGCTCCACCGAATTGTGCAAAACTATAAACGTTTGTAATAGAGATTTATCTAAAAAAAACTACCGGTTGTAAGAGCTGCAGTAATTGGCTAAACTAATTACTGAGCAAAGGGGGATGAATATTTTTGAACTGCTGATGTCTCAGTTTTAAATTTTTAGGTTTTCATAGTTTACAATTTTCCCTGTTTTCTTTTGGGCTGTACTGTGAAAAATGGAGTATATGATTCACAAATAATAATTCTCAGTAAAATTGATCAAAATCCCTGGTTATAATACTCATTTATGTGAACAAAGGGTTGGGGGCTGAGTACTTTTACAAGGCACTGTATTTTTGTGGTACATCTTGTAGAAGTTGAAGCTTAAGGGTCTGAAGGTAGAAAGGTCACCTGGTCTACACCCCAGAGTTCTGAAAGAGGATGCTGAAGAGATTGTGGGGCTGGGTATTAGTTGTGATCTTTCAAGAATCAAGAAGATTCAAGAATGATTTGAGGGAACTGGAAAATTGCAAGCGTCACTTTACGCTTTAGGAAGGGAGGGAGGCAAAAGACCAGAAGTTTCAGGCCAGTTAGTCTGATTTAAGTGGTTGGTATGATACTGAAGTCCATTATTAAGGATGAGGATTTGGGTTACTTGGAGGCACATGATAAAATAGGCTAAAGTCAGGATTGTTGGAATTCTTTGAGGAAATAACAAGTAGTATAAAGATGTTATGTACTTGGATTTTTGCAAGGCCTTTGTCAAGGTCCTAGACATGAGGCTGCTTAACAAGGTAAGAGCCCTGGTATTATAGGAAAAATACTAGTATGGATAGAAGATTAGCTGACAAGCAGGAAGCAAAGAGTTGGAATAAAGGGGATCTTTTCTGGTTGGCTGCCACAGTGGTGTTCCGCAGGGTTAAGTTGTTAAGATGGCTTCTTTACACATTATATGTCAGTGAATTGGATGACGAAATTGATAACTTTGTGGCCAAGTTTGCAGACAATACAAAGATAGGTGAAGGGGCAGATCATGTCAGGGCAGCAAGGAGTCTGCAGTAAGACTTGGACAGATTAGGAGAATGGACAAAGACCTGACAGATGGATGTAGGAAAGTGTATGGGCATGCACTGTGGTAGAAGGAATAAAGGTGTTGACTATTATTCAGAATTCAGAGTTGCAAAGGGACTTGGGAGTCTTCATGCAGGTTTATTTGTAGGTTGGATCAGTGTAAGGAAGGCAAGTGTAATATGAGCATTCATTTCGAGACGATCTGTGTATATAAAAGCAAGGATATAATGCTGAAGCTTTGTAAGGCATTGGTCAGACCACACTTGGATTATTGTGAGCAATTTGGGGCTCCTCATCTGAGAAAGAATGTATTGGCATTGTAGAGATTCCAGAGGAGGTTCATGAGAATGATCCCAGGAATGAAAAAGTTACTGTATGAGGAGTATTTGATAGCTCTGGGTCTGTACTCAATGGAGTTTATAAAAATTAGGGGGAATGTCACTGAAACCTATAGAATATTGGTCTAGAAGTGGACGTGTTTTGTACCACTGGGAGTACAGCCTCAAAATACAAGGACAATTGTTTAGAATGGAAATGAGGAATTTCTTTAGCCAGAGGGTTGTGAATCTCTGGAATTTCTTGCCTCAGACAGTTGAGAGGGCCAAGTCATTGGGTATTTTTTTAAGTGGAGGTTCTTGATTAGTCAGAGCATCAAAAGATGGCGGGAGAATGGGGTTGACAGGGAAAATAAATCAACCATGATTGAATGGCAGAGTAGACTCAAAAGAGTGAATGGCCTGATTCTGCTCCTATGTCTAATGGGCTTATGATGGTACTAAGGTTAATTATTCTGTGGTGAGCTGGTGGATATCTGTAATACCCCTCGTGCAACAATGAAGAGGAGACTTCAAAGTGATTGATAAGAATGCAATATCTGTATGGTCTGTCAATGTTCAAGCACAGTTTGGCAATAAAAATAATTTTTTTCCTCCTGACAGGAACTGAGAAGGTTCGACAAGCGCAAGCATGCAAGCATCTTCATGTTGTAAACCCAGACTGGTTATGGTGTTCTCTAGAACGCTGGGAAAGAGTTGAGGAAAAGTTATTTCCACTGAAAGAAGACTATGTCAGATCACAAAGGTAACCCACTGTAAACATTTATATAGCAATATTATTGTAGGAAAAGGTTGTGAAGATGCTTTGTACACAAATAGTTAGATAAAGATAGATGCTAATTATAGGAGATAGTGTTGGAAGGGGCTAGAGTTGAGTCTGGTACAAGAGGTGGAATTTACTGTGTTTCGGAGGATCTTGAGGGATGGAGGTCTAGCTTGGATTCCAGGTGGCTAAAGTCATTGCCCTGTAGTGGTCAGGTGAAAGAGGTGAGAGTCATGCAAGATGCTAGCTTTGGAAGAATGCAGGCTTCTCCCAGAGGTTGCTAACTGCACTGGAAACAGAAGTGGAAATTGTCAAAGACTGAAAAGTTTTCATGCAAGCTTTAAATTGGGGAAGACAGAGAGCCAACAGGTGATTGAGACCCAGTTAATGGTAGGAGACTTGACTTGGAACGTGGCCAGGAAAATGAATTGGTTGAGTTTGGGAGTGATACTATATCAGTAGGGTGGCCTGAAGTTGCAGGGTCGGCTGGTGAAGGTCTTCATGAGACTGTGACACAAGGTGCTTAGTCTGAATAGTGTGTTGATATTAAGTATAATCTCAGGCATATGGGTAGAGACAACACCTCCAGTGCAGCTTGTCCTGAAAGCTGTGCTGCATGATCAAACACCGCTATGCTGTGGGCGCAGGAGCAATTGCGAAAGACAATGCTGTCATTTTTCAGGGAAACTTTGGAGACACAAGAGATGACAGATGCTAGAATCTGGAGCAACAGTTAATCTGCTAGATAAACTCAGTAGGTCAAGCAACACCTGTGCAAAGAAAGGAACTGTTAATGTTTTGGGTCAAAGTCCTGCATCAAACCAACCTGTGGAAGCTGTTGGTTTGTTGTTGGGTGTTGAAATGTTCAAATATGTTTTTCATTTAAAATAGGGCATCTAATCTTTGTTAGTAATTCAAACGCTTCATACAGGTTGGTTGTAGGTAGGAAATTTTTCGTTTGTTATATATAACATGGATGGAAGATTGGCTGACTGGCAGAAGGCGAAGAGTGAGTATAAAGGGGGCCTTTTCTAGTTGGCTGCTGGTGACCAGTGGTGTTCTGCAGGGTCTGGTGTTGGGCCCACTTCTTTTTACGCCAGTGATCTGAATGATGCAATTGATGGCTTTGTGGACAAGTTTGTGGACGATACAAAGATAGGTGGAGGGACAGGTAGTGTTGAGGAAGCACAGATTCTGCAGAAGGACTTGGACAGATTGGGAGAATGGGCAAAGAAGTGGTAGATGGCAAAGGGTGTTGGGAAGTGTATAGTCATACCCTTTGATAGAAAAAAACAAATGTGTGTACTATTTTCTAAATGGGGAGAAAAATAAAAAATCAGAGGTGTACAGGGACTTGGGATTCCTTGAACAGGATTTCTTATAGGTTAATGTGCAGGTTGAGTTGGTGGTAAGGACGTCAAATTTTATGGGGAGAAGACAGGAGAGTGGGTTTGAGAGGGATAATAAAGCAGCCATGATGGAATGCCGGAGCAGACTTGATGAGTTGAATAGTCTAATTCTGCTCCTATGTCTTATGGTCTTATTGATGTTAAAAATGGTTAAATTTTGCTGTGTATGACTACCTCAGTTGTGCCTCCTTAGATATTTATTAGTATTGCATATATATTTTGCAAGTTCTTGAGCTCCATATAGCATCTTCTGATATTAATGAACTCTTTATTCTGGCATGGCGTCAGAGTTCTAAGAGAGGACAGAAATGTTAGAGGTACTCTGCATTATTTAAACTATGCCCACAGTTTATCTTTCTTTCATCTCTGTGAGGTGTGAATAAAATTTGAAGTCCCTAGTTACCTTCAGCAGAGTTTTTCTAGGTATCAGACTAATGCAGTCACACTTGCTGTATGATGCCCCAAGTGCATCTGTGAGCCATGGTTGAGTAGAATAATATAACCCTGAGAATTTTAAATTTGGTAACCCGGTCCTCATTACATACTGGAGTAGAAATATATCCTTTGTTCCATGTGCTGCAACAACAGGATAACAGCAACCAAGTTTTTGCTGTTTGGAGATTCAGTTTTCATCTCTGTCATCTTTAAAGCTTTGATCCTTTACCATTCAAAATTCCATTAATTATGGCCCAGATATTACTTCTCAGCTGTAAAGCGGTGATAGTTTCCATTTCTGAAACTGCCAGTTGTCTATAGTACCCACCTGTCTTCCAATTAATCCATGGATTGTTGTCGGCTGTTTTGTTTTCAGCCATCTGGAGATAAACATTTGGGATGTCCTCTATAAGCTCCTCCTCCTCTTTAATCTTTCTCAAAGCCTAATGCTTCAGCCAAGCTCTCAGTCATCTTACCCAATATTTCATAGTCATAGTGTCAATTATTTTGGGGATCTCACTTTTGTGATGATCCTTGGTGTGGTTTTCTTTATTATGGGCACCACAGTGCCCTGTAAAAGTATTCAGCCCCGAACCCTTCATTCACATAATGAGTATTACAACACAGAGAAAATCTGCAGATGCTGGAAATCCAAGCAACACACACAAAATGCTGGAGGAACTCAGCAGGCTAGGCAATATCTATGGAAAAGAATATAGTTGACATTTCGGGCTGAAACCCTTCATCGAGACTGGAGGGGAAAAAAATGATGAGTCAGAGTAAGAAGTTGGGGGGAGGGGAGGAAGAAACAAGATAATAGGTGAAACGAGGAGGGGGAGGGGTGAAGAAAAGAGCTGGGAAGTTGATTAGTGAAAAAGATGCAGGGCTGGAGAAGGGGTAATCTGATAGGAGAGGACAGAAGGCATAGAAGAAAGAAAAGGGGGAGAAGCACCAGAGGGAGGTGATGGGCAGATAAGGAGATAAGGTGAGAGAGAGAAATGGGAATGGGGAATGGTGAAGGAGGAGGGGGAGCATTACAGGAAGTTCGAGAAATTGATGTTCATGCTATGAGGTTGGAGGCTACTGTGATGGAATATTAGGTGTTTCTCCAACCTGAGTGTGGCCTCGTCGTGGCAGTAGAGGAGATCATGGACTGACATGTTGAAATGGGAAGTGGAATTAAAATGGGAGCCAGGGGGAGATCCCGCTTTATTTTTGGCGGATGGAGCCGAGGGGCTCGGTGAAAGGATTTCCAATATATGTTGGCCTCATTGATATACAGGACGGCACACTGTGAGCACCAGATACAGTAGGTGACCCTAACATACTCACAGGTGAAGTATCACCTCACCTGGAGGGATTGTTTGTTGCCCTGAATGGTAGTGAGAACCACAGATTTTGATCAATTTCACTGAGAATTATTATTTGTGAATTATATGCTCTGTTTTTCACTGTAGAGCCCAAAAAACCGTGAAACACTAAAAATTCAAAAACTGAAATGTCAGCAGTTCAAAAATGTTCATCCCCCTGTGCTCAGTATTTAGTTGAACCCCCTATGGTTATGGCCAGTAGTCTTTTTGGATAAGTCTTCTATGAAATTTGCACAACGTGATGGAGTAAGATTTGCCCATTTCTCTGTGCAAAATTGCTGAAGCTGTGCCAGGTTAGTTGCTGAGCAGTGCTGGACAGCAGTTGAGGTCTTGTCAGAGATGTTCAATCAATTTAAGGTCGTGACTCTGGTTGGGCCACTCAAGAACGTCAATTTTCTTCTTTTGAAGGCACTTCATAGTTGCTGTGGCAGTTTAAGCTTTCTGGTCAAGGCTAGCTGGTTTTTTACCCAGGATCTCTCTGTATTTAGCAGCATTAATGTTCCTATCAATCCTGACCAGATTCCCAGTCTCTGCTGATGAAAACATCGCCATAGACATGATGTTACCTCCACCATACCTTACAGAAGGGATGGTGTTATCTGGCTGATGCGCAGTATTAGATTTACAACACACATACCGCTTGGTGTTGAGGCAAAAAAGTTCAACTTTAGTCTCATCTGGCCTTATAACCTATTTCCACATCTTTACAGTATTGTCTAAGTAAGGTTTTGCAGAGTCTTTACAGGCAAGGATATCCTTTTTTTAAGCCAGACCTCCTTTCTTGCCATTCTTCCGTAAGCACCCATTTTGTGCAAGGCATTAGAAATTGTGGAGCCGTGAACTTCATCTCCAGTTGCAGGAACTGACTTCTGTAGCTCACTCAGAGTGACTGTTGGCATCACAGTAGCCTCTTTTACAAGTGCCATTCTTCTCTAGTGACTAAGCTTAGAGCTATGCAGTGTGGGTGCGGTTTTGTATTTTTCTTCTACTTTTTATGATGAACTTCACTGAGCTCTGAGGTAAAATGTAGAAACAGTTGTGGGGCTAAATACTTTTTCAAGGCACTATATATGAAAATACTACTTATACTGAATAAAGTCTATCAACGTCTGTTAATGCATTTGTTTCTGCCTTTTCCACAGAGTCAATAGCCCTGCTAGTTTCCCTGAACTTCAAAGCAGCTTCCAAACACCATTGTTTCATCCAACTCCCATTCACCCGAAAGTGCCGCCTGGACCCGATGTCCGCATTTATGATCCCAACACTGGGAAGCTAATCCGGAAAGGCTCCCAGGGAAACAAACAACCCACATACATCCAGGCTCCAGCAGCTCCTGTTAAGTTACCAGTTCACGGAGAACAATCATCATTCAGGTAATGGTCCCAGAAAACTCCAGCATACTCAGCGATCTATTTAGTTCAGCTGTTCTCTTTAAAAATTGTTTTAATCAGTAAGGTGACAGGACAAATGTAAAATGGAATTATCATTGTCAGTTGCTGTCTGTGTGTTGTGAGGAGCAGAGAGGGCGTGTGGACAATGACCACATTGACGGAATAGATTGCGAAAGATTTTTGTGAAGTTACTTAAAGCAGTTTCGGAAGCTGAGAGTTTGTGTTTGCATGTCCCACTGCTGAATGATGGCCAGCAAATCGTCACTGCCAATCTCACTAATGCCATTTGTTGTATCTTAATATTTCCTCTGAACACTTCCCAGCGTGGAAAGAAGTAGACCTGCAAAATGTTGATGGATGCAAATAAAAACCACTTGTAAGGTTGCATGTGTTTTCCTTCATGCAACCAGTCTTGTGAGAGTTCATAATGTGGAGATCAGGTGTATTTGGTTGAACCGGAAGGTACATACAGTGAAGCTTGATGATGTGCTAGAAGGATAGAAGCAGGGTTGGCTCAACCATCTTGTCAGCTGGGGCTGACCCATTCTCTGTGACCTCTTGACGGGTGAACAATGTTGTTAAAGAATCTGTTGATTTATATGCATGAATATGGCTGAATATTAAATGGTTTGGAAATATAAACCTTTATGGAAAGTGTGAATTTTATCTGTGTAATACTGTTTGTAACCTATTGATACTCAGTCTGCATTTCCAATCATTCATTATTGCATTTTTAACTGAACTCTCATTTGTTTCTTGAACTACAAATAAATAAATTTATTCACTGCAACCTGGATAATTAATTTCAATTAAGGCACATAGCCCTTCCTCTTTGCCAAATATTGAGAGTCTGTTATGGATTTATGAGTATGCCTGTAAGAAAATGAATCTCAGGGTTGTATATGATGGCATATGTACTTTGATAATAAATTTACTTTGACACTTTTACTATAATACATAGAACGGTACAGCACAGTATGGGTCCTTCAATCCACAGTGTTGTGCTGACCTAGGTAAACCTACTTCATGATCATTCTAACCCTTCCCTTCCAAACAGCCCATATCCTTCCATTTGCCTTACACCTGTGTGCCTATCTAAGAGTCTTTTACATGTCCTTATTGCATCACTCTCCAGCATCATCCTTGGCCGTGCATTCTAAGTACCTACTACTCTTCATATAATAAAAAATTGCCTCTGACATCTCCCCTGAACTTCCCTCCACTCACCTTAAACGGAAGTCCTCTGGTATATCCATTGCTGCCCTGGGAAAAGTAGTACTGGCTGTCCACACTATCCGTTCCTATCATAATCTTAATATATCTCTATCAAGTCACTTCTCATCCTCTTGTTCCAAAGAGAAAAGCACTAGCTCTCTGAAGCTTTCCTCATAAGACATTTTCTCCAATCAAAGGAACATCCTGGTAAATCTCCACACCCTATCTAATGCTTTCACATCCTTATGAGGCAACCAGAACTGAAATCCAAGTGTGATCTAACTGGAGTTTTATAGAGCAGCAACTTCAGACTGGCTGTGATTGGTTAGCTGTGAAAGAAAATTTTCTTTAACACGGAGCAATTCTGTCCTGAATATTGTGATCTACAAATTCCAGTCCACTCCCAGGAGTGCATTAGCTGGTACTTGCTATGTCATGCATGGGATATTTGAGAAGCTGAGTATCGCAAGTTTCAATGCCTTGAATGTAATTGAAAGGGACTTGTACACTTTCCTGATCAAAAATGTGACACCTTGAATAGAGGCCACCTGGAATTGAGGGAGTTGGGTGAGAAAAGCAGCCATATATGGATAATAAATGGATTTTAGTAATGCACTTGACAAGGTTCCACACGGTAGGCTTATTCAGAAAGTCAGAAGGCATGGGATCCAGGGAAGTTTGGCCAGGTGGATTCAGAATTGGCTTGCCTGCAGAAAGCAGAGGGTTGTGGTGGAGGGAGTACATTCGGATTGGACGGATGTGACTAGTGGTGTCCCACAAGGATCGGTTCTGGGACCTCTGCTTTTCGTGATTTTTATTAACGACCTGGATGTGGGGGTAGAAGTGTGGGTTGGTAAGTTTGCAGGCAACACAAAGGTTGGTGGTGTTGTGGATAGTGTAGAGGATTGTCAAAGATTGCAGCAAGACATTGATAGGATGCAGAAGTGGGCTGAGAAGTGACAGATGGAGTTCAACCTGGAGAAGTGTGAGGTGGTACACTTTGGAAGGACAAACTCCAAGGCAGAGTACAAAGTAAATGGCAGGATACTTGGTAGTGTGGTGGAGCAGAGGGATCTGGGGGTACATGTCCACAGATCCCTGAAAGTTGCCTCACAGGTAGATAGGGTAGTTAAGAAAGCCTTATGGGGTGTTAGCTTTCGTAAGTCAAGGGATAGAGTTTAAGAGTCGCGAGGTAATGATGCAGCTCTATAAAACTGTGGTTAGGCCACACTTGGAGTACTGTGTCCAGTTCTGGTCGCCTCACTGTAGGAAGGACGTGGAAGCATTGGAAAGAGTACAGAGGAGATTTACCAGGAAGCTGCCTGGTTTAAAGAGTATGCATTATGATCAGAGATTAAGGGAGCTAGGGCTTTACTCTTTGGAGAGAAGGAGGATGAGAGGAGACATGATAGAGGTATACAAGATATTAAGAGGAATAAATGGAGTGGACAGCCAGTGCCTCTTTCCCCAGGGCATCATTGCTCAATACAAGAGGACATGGCTTTAAGATAAGGGGTGGGAAGTTCAAGGGGGATATTAGAGGAAGGTTTTTTACTCAGAGAGTGGCTGGTGCGTGGAATGCACTGCTTGACTCAGTGGTGGAGGCAGATACACTAGTGAAATTTAAGAGACTACTGGACATGTATAAGGAGCAATTTAAGGTGGGGGGTTATATGGGAGGCAGGGTTTAATGTGGGCTGAAGGGCCTGTACTGTGCTGTACTGTTCTATGTTCTATAACTAGAACAAATGGTTGGGTAGGTGAACAAACCAAGTTGCCACAGGGAGAGGTTCCATGAAGAATTGTAATGGGGGCAAGGGGAATGGAGGAAGAGTTGAGGATCACATGGAAGTGGCCAGAAGTGGATCGTAGGATTCGAGTTCTGATTAGACAAGGGAAAGGGGTATGGAATTAACTTTTGGGCGTGAGTAGATGGATGTTTCTGTTGTGGTGTTGGGCATAAGGGTGAGGCTGGTGCCAAAGAATCAGTAGTAAGTATGGCATTTAGCTTTGTGGGAATCTCACTCCAGCAGTCCACTGTGAAAACTTTATTGTCCTAGAAGGCCTGGGTAACAGTTGGTTCTATGACAGCTTGGTCTAACTACCTACGTGATATTCCAACAGGAATGGTGCACAAGGGATGATATCATCCCTTGTGTAAAGACATGAGACTGCAGGTGCTGGGACCTGGAGCTACAAACAATCCACTGGAGGATGTCAGCATGTCAAGCAGCATCTGTTAGGGAGTGAAGGGATTGTTGACATTTCGGGTTGAAATGAGGGACAAGAGGAGAGATGGTATAAAGAGGGGTGGAGTGGTGAAACCTAATAGTAGTTGATTGGTGGACTGAATGGTGGTGAAGAATGGCGGGCAGTTGGGGGGGTACAGGTGGGAATTGGGGAAACAAAGGCTGGTGGATGAATGGTGGAGGCAGGAGCAAGCTGAAGGGAGAGGAGATAAAACATGCATGTAGCTCACAAACAGTAGCACAAAGGCCTGGTTTATTATTGTCACAGGTGCAGTGAAAAGCTTGGTTTGCATGTCATCCAGAAAGATCTTCCATTAATAAGTCTTAGGTAGTACACAAGGAAAACAATTACAACATTTCGAATATGCCATTACAGTTACAGGAAAAAATACAGCACAGGCAGCCAAATGAGCTGCACAGGCCATGACAAGGTAGATTGAAAGATTAAGTTCATGTTTACTGCACTTGAAGTCTATTCATGAGCCTTATAACATTGTGATAAAAGCTGTTCTTGAGCCTGCTGGTATCCATTCTCAAACTTTTGTATCTTCTGCCAGTTGGGAGGTGGAAGGGATCTTTGATTATGTTGTCTGCATTTCTAAGGCAGCAAGAAGTGTAAACAGTCAGTGCAGGGGAAATTGGTTTTCACGATACATTGGGCTATATTCACAACTCTCTGCAATTTCTTCTGGTCTAGGGCAGCACTGTTGCGGTATCAAGCTGTGAATAAACCCAGCCTACCCAATCTCTTGTTATAACTACAGCCCTCTATTCCAGGCAATAATTGGCAAAGCGTATACCACAGATTGTGCATTTCTGCTGAGAAGTTCCAAATAAACTGTGACCGCAGCTTTAATTTAATGGAGTCGATATCTGCGAGTCTTGTGGAGTGTGTACAAGACTCTGGAAAAATCAAATCTTTTGAGTATCTCGGAAATTTCACTCAAGTATTTGTATATTAAAGGCATGATTTGTGGAACAGAAGTAACAAAGGAAAAAAATGGACAAAAAGAGAGAATTAAGTGAATTTAAGAGGACAAGTTTGATAACTTTTCTTTGGGGAGAAAAAGAAGAGGCAGAACCAACTGATCACTCCAGTAGGTTGATCACAATCCATAGGGAATAAAACAGCTACAGTAATCTCTGCCTTCAAAACCAAGACTCTTGGAACGAATAAGATGAATAAAACATCGTGGCTCATTCATTTTCTTGTATCCTGCTTCCTGGGAGTTGAGATTTCTGACAGAGATTAAAAACCCTTCAAAAATCACCCAGTAATTCCCTGTGACCATGTGAATAGGATAACAGCGCACAATTAATCAATTTAAGAGTTTATAAATATCCAAAGTTTGCCCCCAGCATAGGCACACTAACATAAAAATTGCTTTTCCTTTGCACGTGGGTTAGAGTAGTTTAATAATGATAGACTATAAACCACATACCAATAAGGATGAAAATGTATACTGTGTTTACTTCAAAATTTTGCGTTCCTCTTTACATATTGCTCCTGTACAGATCTGTATTCAGCTGGAGAACACACCCTGCCATATTAAATGCTCACCGAGTCATTCCATCATCAATCAGTGGGGTGCCACGGTGGAACAGAGGTTAGCGGCGTACTATTGTGGCTCAGGACAATCCATAGCCCTATTCTAGTGCCATTTGTAAGAAATATGTACATTCTCCCTGTAAACCGTGTGGATTTCCTCCCACAGTCCAAAGATGAATTGGTTAGTAGGTTAATTAGTCACTGTAAATTGTCCTGCGATTAGTCTAGGGTTAAATAGATCGGTTGCTGGGTGGTGCCTCTCATTGGGCTGGAAGAGCCTGTTCTGTGCTGTGCCTCTAAAGTAAAAAGTAAAATAAAATTACCTGACTTTTTTTTTCTTTGTTCTCTTTACTATTATGGAAGTCAATTCAAAGGGTTCTCTCTTCAGTCTGACCTAGTTGCTAACATGGTTCAAGTGTCAGGTGATGAAAAGATCAAGGAGAAAATGGTGGGAGCCTGGTAGGAGAGCCTAAGGCTAGAAGTTTGTGCACATTCCACTGTCTGTTTTAGCACTAAGCATTTAAATCAAATGTGTTATTTTGTATTTGGTACATATGACTCAAATAAACCAATTTCCAGTTACTGTCAGTGGAATGTAGGAGGCTGAGGGTGCTTTATTTGGGACTATCAAATCGAGGCGCATAGATGGTCAGAATCTTTTTTACCAACTGGAAGGCACAGCTTTAAGGTAAAGGCAATTTGAGGGATGCAATATATGGGAGGAGGAGAGTTTCACCAGAATATTGCCTGGAATGACAGGCTACATTTGTAAGGAGTGATTGGACAGGCTGGTTTATTCTCACTGGAACATAGGAGGCTGAGGGGTGATGAGAGATTAAGAGGCATAGACAGGGATGATGGACAGTGTCCCTTTCACAGGGCAGGTGAGTTGAGGACTAGAGAACACAGCTTTAAAGTGAGAGGGGGACAAATTCAAAGCGCTCTGAGTAACAAGCTTTTGCTCACAGAGGATGGTGAATATCTGCATTGAGCTACCAAAGGATGTTGTAGAAGCAGATATGTTTGCAGCATTTAAAAGGCATTTGTCCTGGTACTTGGATGGGAAATCATGAAGGAATATAGGCCTAATGCAGGCAAATGGGATTAATGTAGAATGCATTACAATTGGCATGAATGAAGTGGGTCAAAATGGCCTATTTCTGTTCTGTTCAGTTCAATGATTCAAGTTCAAGTTTAAATTTAATTGTTTAATTATATGAAGTCTATGAATGTTGTAGCCAGAAGGCTTGCTGGTCATTGGATGAGCTTGCTGGCTTGTCTCTGAATAATCCATTTCAGTTCTCTCTCTGCTTTTGTCAGAACTGATTTTAAGTTGGGCCTAGTGAAGCATAATATTAATTACTAAATAAATTATAGCCTGCCTATTAGTGTTCAGCACAGAGACGAAAATAAATAAGGCTCTATCGCACTTCAGCATTGGAACTTTTTTCTCCCCCCTCCCTCATCTTCTGTACAACTGTCCTGATGTCTGGATCCTGGGATTTCTGCTGCTTAATTGCATTATGGTGGTTCAGCTGTTCTGTTTCATTTCAGTCCACACTTCATGTCAATAGTGTGCAGGATTGTGCATCTGATGGAATTAGCTTGCCCTTTCTCCCCCTTGGAATTCAATGATTGTAATTTAGCCTCCTGTGTACTCAGTGACTGTCTTAATTTCATGATTTAACCCATTCTTTTAACTATCAAGTCTCATAGATTGTGTGTTCTGAAGTATTTCAGATCTGAATGAGCATCCCTGTAATAAGGAATGGAAGAAATGGGCATGATTTACTCAAATTATCATTAGCTAAAGCCTATAGCAGTAAGGAGGAAGATCATTGTATGTTGTAACTCCTCCCCCTCCTCCCCCTCCGTTTAGACGCGTCTAGGCGTATTACTGCCCTCCGCAGGATGTATAATTAATTATAGAATTAGGTGTAGTAGACAGTGAGGAAGGTTTTCAGAGCTTGCAGAGGGACCAGCCGGAAAAATGGGCTGAAAAATGGCAGATGGAGTTTAATACAGACAAGTGTGAGGTATTGCACGTTGGAAGGACAAACCAAGGTAGAACATACAGGGTTAATGGTAAGGCACTGAGGAGTGCAGTGGAACAGAGGGATCTGGGAATACAGATACAAAATTCCCTAAAAGTGGCGTCACAGGTAGATAGGGTCGTAAAGAGAGCTTTTGATACATTGTCTTTATTAATCAAAGTATTGAGTATAAGGGCTGGAATGTTGTTATGAGGTTGTATAAGGCATTGATGAGGCCGAATCTGGAGTATTGTGTTTAGTTTTGGTCACCAAATTACAGGAAGGATATAAATAAGGTTGAAAGAGTGCAGAGAGGGTTTACAAGGATGTTGCTGGGACTTGAGAAACTCAGTTACAGAGAAAGGCTGAATAGGTTAGGACTTTATTCCCTGGAGTGTAGAAGAATGAGGGGAGATTTGATAGAGGTATATAAAATAGATAGAGTGAATGCAAGCAGGCTTTTTCCACTGAGGCAAGGGGAGAAAAAAAATCAGAGGACGTGGGTTGAGGGGGGAAAGTTTAAAGGGAACGTTAGGGGGGGCTTCTTCACACCGAGAGTGGTGGGAGTATGGAATGAGCTGCCAGACGAGGTGGTAAATGCGGGTTCTTTTTTAACATTTAAGAATAAATTGGACAGATACATGGATGGGAGGTGTATGGAGGGATATGGTCCGTGTGCAGGTCAGTGGGACTAGGCAGAAAATGGTTCGGCACAGCCAAGAAGGGCCAAAAGGCCTGTTTCTGTGCTGTAGTTTTTCTATGGTTTCTATAGAACTTCAAGGAACTCAAATTCTCAAATACAACCTAGTGTCACGTATAAACTGAATAACAGACTCTTCAATCAGATGTTGATTCTCTTGATGGCCAAACAAAGATTAATAGAAAACCAAAATAAATTTAAGCCAGATAGGCTCTTGAACAACATGTTTCTTTCAATTTTGTATAGATTACAGCTCAGCAAAACATGCTGGACTGTCTCTGGACTACCACAGTCACATAATCCAGTAGGATGTTTTCCTATTATCTTTAAATAATAGTTTAGCCCACAATGCCCCAACCTAAGTCTTGTAAATTTCACCATATCTCTACGACTTAAAAGGTAACAGTCTGAGACCTTTTTAACTAGTGGGTGACTAGAAAAATAATGCCTGCCCCTTAATTCATTTTTCTAATCCTCCTGCCACTTCTTCTCTATACCTTTTTTAATCCTACTTCTCAATTCTACTCTGCCTAGGGGAACTCTAATTTCTACTTGCCTGCTCTGTAAGGAAGATTTTGCAATGCCATCCACAAGTTCATTTCCCTCCACCCCAGCATGCCCAGGTATCCATGAAAATCTAACTGAACAATCCATCTTCCCTACTCTAAACAACACTAAGAGAATCTCAATAACTATGTCAGGATGAGCTTTTGATTTACTCCCTTTTATAGACTCTAAGGCGGCAGCAGAATCCGAACAGATGATAACCCTACATGGTTGAGAGTCTTCCATCCATCATACGGCCCAGAGGATTGCTAATAATTCTGTTGCAAAGACAGAAACACCATCTGAAACCTGGTGACCAATCTTAACTCCAAGTTGAGACACATACATCCCAAATCCTGCCCTATTGCTGTCTGGGTCCACTGAGCCATCAGTAAAAATCTTCAGTTAAGATCCCCATTTATTATTTAAATATTCATTTGTGATCAACACTGATGAAATTGCACTGTTTCCTTGAATCTGAAAAAGGAGGAATAGGTCTACTTCTGGTTCTGGAAAGAGCCAAAAAGGGACAGGTAGCAGGCAAATTTGGTCAACTATGTCTTCCTCAGTCAGTTTCAATTTCACAGCCCAGTTATTAACCAAATCTGAAAATGGGTATCTTTTAATTTTACTTTGGCACTTCGACTTCCCCTGCAAAAGACACTTTGATGGACAGCTGTGATTGAATCCATTTAGTTTTACCCAATACTGCAGGCCCAACTGAATTCGTCTTAAATGCAGAGGCACTTCTCCCATCTCCACACATAATGCTGGGACTGATTTTGTTCTAAAAGCTCCACAACAGAGTCTAAGTGCTTTGAACTGCACAGTGTCTAGTTTTCCAAGCACTGCTGTAGCAGCGGAACCGTAAAGTAATACAACCATAATCTATAACTGATCTAATCATAGCTAGATATATTAAGTACATCGTTTCCCGCCCTGCTTCCCAGTCGCATCCAGCAATACATCTCATAACATTTAAAACTTTCTCACACTTTCCAATTGTTTTATCTATATGAACCCTCCAAGTAAGTCTTTCATCAAACCAGACACCTGAAAACTTGAATACCTTGACTTTTTCTAGTGGAGAATCATATAAACACAATTCACAATCAGGAATCTTTCTTCTAAAGCCAAAAATCATATATTTGGACTTAGAAGCAGAAATCCTGAAACCCCATTTATTAGCCCAGTTTTCAACTGATCTTAAAGCCTTTTGTACCTGCCTTAATATATACTTGACATTTCTTCCTCTTTTCCAGATTGCACCATCGTCTGCAAACAATGATTTGCCAAATCCTGTCCCTACCTGATCAAAGATATCATTTATCATGACATTAAAAGAACTGGACTAATGACACTTCCTTGAGGGGTACCATTACCTATTTTAACTGACTTGGAGCTTGTTCTGCCTATTCTTACTTGGATTGTCCTTTCCGTAAGGAAATCTTTGATCCAATTTAACATTCTACCTCTAATTCCCACATCATAGAATTTAACTAATAAGCCATCCTTCCATAGTGAGTCATATGCTCTTTCAATATCTAGAAATGCACTTACCATTACTTCTCTATTTTGAAATGCTTTTTTAATATGATGATCTAAAAGGGCAACAGATTCCATTGTTGATCTTCCAGTTCTAAAACCATTTTGATAGGCAGCAAAATGTCCCGTATTTTCCAAAAAAATAAACAAGTCTGTTGGTGACCATTCGTTCCATAATTTTACAAAGCACTGACATTAAAGTTATAGGCCGATACGAACTAGGACTAGACGCGTCCTTACCTGGCTTTAAAACTGGAGCTACCACCACATGCTTCCATTCTACTGGTAATGTTCCTTCTTTCCACACTGAATTAAACAATGCTAGAATTTCTATTAATACAGAATCATCTAAATGCTTAAGCAATTCATAACACAGTCCATCCCTACCAGGAGAAGTGTTTGAACCTGATTGGACAGCTTCCTGCAATTCCTGAAGGGAGGAAAAACAAATTTATGGAGCTATTATCTTCCAAACTCCTGTCCAATTTCCAACTTTCCTTTAACATAATTTCCTTTTTCCAATCACCTAACTCTCCATAACTGTGTAACGCTTGGAACACCTCTATAAACATATCAGCCTTTTCCTTATTGGTTACAGCTTCAATATCTCCTTCCAGCAAAGCTGGGATAGATGGTTTCCCATATATCCCTGACCTTCTGTGAAGGATCGTCCATAGCTGCTCTATAGGTGTCTCAGGGCCCAGGTTTCCACAAAATCTTCTCCAACTATCCCTCTTTGCATTTTTAATTACTCTCCATGCTACTGCTCTTTCCTTTTTATACTCCATAACATTATCTAACACTGGGTACTTTCTTAATTTCCTGTAAGCTCTATTTCTGTTTCTTACTGCTATATCAAATTTTTATTCCACCACGGAACTAATGCTGGAGGCTTAAGTACATTCCGTAGCGGAATTGTCAACTGAACAACTTTATGAATTATAGAACAGAGGAATTCATTCCAATCGTCTATGGAGCCCTCGCTATTAATCTCTTCTATTATATCCACAGCTTTCTCCTAGTACTCATCCCAATGGGCCAAAGAAAAATTATACCTAGCAGACCTCTCCTCAAATTTCTACCAAATCTACATAATATAGGATAGTGATCACTTCCTAGTGTGTATCTGTCCGTAACATCCCATTCCCCAACCCTAGCTAAGTTTGAGGAAGTGATAGATAAGTCTAAGTGACTACAAGTATTCTTTACAATATTAAATCTTGTAGGCTTTCTGTCATTTAGCAGTACCATGTTGTATTTATCTAGAAACTCCTCTATTACTGCTCCATTACTACCTTTACTTTCATTACCCCATATAGGATTATGGACATTGAAATCTCCAACCCAGATAACTGGGGATTTTACCTAATTCATAATTTTATCCAAATCTGATAACGTCATATTACCTGGATTATAAAAGTTAATCAAAGTTATTTGACCATGAGAGCTCCAAATCTCCACAGCCACAATTTCAAGGTTAGATTTAAAATCAAGTCTTCTAAACTGGAGTCCTGTTTTTATGAAAGTTGCACACCCTCCACCAGATTTACCTGTTCTGTCAGCTCTCAAACTATCATATCCAGGGATCACAAAATCTAAATGAGGCTTTAACCATATGTCCTGTATACAGATCAAATCAGGCTTGTCTTTAAAAAAAGTTCCAAAAAATCTTTTTAATTCTTGACCATTTGCAGATAAACTTCTTGCGTTCCATTGTAATATTAAAAACGTCCAAATACTAATTATTGGCCTCTTCATCCACATAAAACTCCTCCGTACCCTCTGATCCCGACAACTGGGAAGTATTCAGTGATTGTTTGTCTGTCATATACTCATGCAATTTTTCCGGCGAAAACTGTTTTATATCAAGGAATCTCTCTGCAGCTCCAACAACTCCTTTTATCATATCCGACCTCTTGGCTGTAGTTTTAGTACATCAACAACAAACGCCAAAAAAGACTCTTTAGTCATCACCAACATGCCTGAAGGAACCATAGTTGGAGAACTCAGAATGAACTGACTCCCTATCATTCCAATCTTTACTTATCCTTTGCTCTCTATCAACTTTCTTTACTGCTTCAGCATATGATATTTTTTGTTGGATACTAATATCCTGAATCTGCTTTGCCTTACTAAAATACTCACATCCTCTGAACACCGCTGTATGGTCCCCTCCACAGTTACTGCATTTAGGCACCACTGCCTTACATGCTTTAATATCATGATCCTCTCCACATTTCATACATCTTCTTTTACCTCAACATGAACCAGCAAGATGTCCAAATCTCTGGCAATTATAACAGAGTAAGGGAGGCCTAATGTATTCTCTAACTTGATAAGACATGCACCCAAGATAGACTCTAGTTGGAAGAACATCACCTGCAAAAACCAGAAGAATGGGAGAATCCCAATTACCACCTTCTCTCGATTTTAATCGTTTGACTTCAATCACTCGACCACCTTTAATATTATCCAAATTTTCCCACCATTTTAACATTGTTATATTGGTCAATATCTTTGCAGCAAATTTTCAGCAAACCATTAGACAAAATCTTGGCCTGGAATCCTTTACCTATTTGGTTCTCTAATGCTGCTGCCACTTTCAAAGGATTAAGGGCTTTAAATCCTCCTCCTCCTCCTTCCTTCTGACCTTTAATTTTATACAGAACTATAAATTCCTCCAATTTACCCATTTTCCTCAATTTGTTGTCCCCCAATACCTCAGGTCTTTCACTTGATGCACCCCTTTTTTGGCTACCTTTACTTCTGGAGTATTCCACAGTCTCCCACCGTCCCCCTTCAATCTCACCCCCCCCCCTTCCCTTTTGCAGCCATAGGCTACAAACTAACCCTTTCCAAACTACTAGGCTCTTCCATGCCAAAGTCCCCACCCACTCAATCAACAGCCCCAACTGCCAGTCTGGCCCAACCCAAACTCAGCCAGCAGTTCAACTCTCTCCAGCCAGCCGGGTGGTCCACCCCTTCTCCCTTACCCCGGAGCTGCCCGAAAATGATGGCTTTCACAAACTGCTCTCTTTTAAATAGTCCCGCTGCCTCACAGGCTGACTTACATGCGCTTGCGCAGTCGTGCCCCGTTCCTACATTGTAACTTAATCACAGAGAAGTTCAATACTTAGAATATAGTTTTATTTAAATAGTAACGTAAAACTGGATATATTTTTAATAGCTCAAATAAAGTGAGTGGGATCGTACTCTGCTGAAATTAATAACTGTGAAAGCTTGTAAGTCTTAATTTGTTGTTACTTATCTGCCTCTGTAATGGAGTTGGCATGTTGTAGAGTAGCTGAATAAATGCAGCCTGTATTGGACGAGTAGAAGAAAACAGGTCTTGACTTTGTGATCATTTTTGTTTTGGTCAAATTCACCTTTGCCTTTTTAACTAAGGTGATGCATGAGTTATGGACAAGTCAGGATTTATCTCTCATTCACAAATCCTCTTGAACTGCCTTGGATTGAATTTGAAATAAGGTCAGTTAAAACTGTCAAATTAAGTTGAGAAAGGCAGATTTCATTGCCAAGAGGGCACTTGTTAACGGTATGTAGTTGACGAAAACCTAGTCACATAACTTATATAGATTCTTTAATGAAGTCCTAGAGTTGTACAGAACAGAAATGGACCCCTTTGCCATCATGTTTGTACCAGGGTTCCGGCCCGAAACGTCGACCGATCCTTTCCACGGATGCTGCCCGACCTGCTGAGTTCTTCCAGCGTGTTGTGAGTGTTGCTTTGACCCCAGCATCTGCAGAGTATGTTGTGTTTATGTTTGTACCATTCTGTTTGTGCATCTGTTCTATTCCCATCTGCATGCATATCCTTCTGTGACTGGCCTTTTTACAGGTCTGTCTAAAGTCTCTTAAATGAATCTGATTCTTCCAGGTATCAATCATTTTCAGTGTGTAAAAAAAAAACAACTTGCCTTCAGATCCCCTTTAATTTTTCCTCTCCCCTTAAAACTGCCAAAATGATTCCAAGTTGCTTGACAGGAGAATTCTCAAACACCAGAAAATTTGCAGATGCTGGAAATCCAAAGCAACACACACAAAGTGCTGGAGGAACTCAGCAGGTCAGGCTGCATTGATGGAAAACAGCAAACAGTTGACATTTTGGACAGAGACTTTTATGGTTTACTCTTTTCCATAGATGCTGCCTGGCCTGCTGAGTTCCTCCAGCATTTTGTGTGTATTGCTTCTTAATTAAAACATTGATACCAATCAGTATAAGAAAATAGATGAAATCAGTATAAGAAACTAGATGACAAAACTTGATGGTAGATTTTAGCCTCTCGAAGGAACAAAAAGGCAGTAGACACAGAGAAGTTTCCCTGAAAGGCAGCACAATGGTGCAGCAGTTGTGCTGTTTCCACACAGTTCCAGGGACCTGTGTTTGATCTGGTCCTCAGGTCCTGTCTGTGTGTGGGCTGTGCGTTCTTTCTGTGACACACCAGATCAGTCCCGCATCCTATAGATCTGCCGGTAGTTGAATTGGTAGGGAAATTGCCATTCATTTCGGCCAATGGCAAAAAGACTCAAGATTGAAATTGACGGACATACAAGAAACCAAGTTGCAGGGGTATAGGGAACTAGAGCAGGGGAAATGGAAACTGGCATGAACAATAGGCCATCTTTTATAAGTATGATTTAAGTCAAATTAATGGAAATCAGGTCAGCTCTCTTACTCCAATTTACTTTGATCTGCTGTTGACCAGGTTAGAGGTTAAAACCAAACCTTCATCATAGTTTGGCTTTGAATTGTTAAAGCTACTATTTTTACCATGCCTCCTGAATTTTAAAATTTGTACTTAAATGGCAGTGCCTAAGAATTTGACTTTGGCTACACTCAGCCTTGCAAAGGAGGTCTGTTCTTACAGAGAGATAATATGAACTTGTCAGTAAGTGAAACTGGATGCTCAGTTGCAGGGAACTCAGCAGGAGAGGCAACATCTGTGGAGGAAAATAGATGTTTGTATCAAGACTCTTCACCTGGGCGATGGCCAATATAAAGAAGTTGGGGGGGTTGGAAGAAGGGGTGGAAGGAAAGGGTGATCAAGGGGTAGGAAGATACAGGTGAAGAGGAATTGATAGGCAGAGAAGGGAAGAGTGGAAGAAGTGACAGAGGCTGGGGGTGATAACTCAAATGATTACAGAAATCAGCATCTTTTCAGCAGTCTCCTGGATGCAGAGTTATTGATAGATAAAATCTCAGTCTGGGTATCATTTTACTCAATAATTCAAGCAATAAGATACCTGTTCTTATTAGTTAAAGACTTTTTTTGTGCAGATTCCTATTTGTTTCTCAGTCCATTATTTTTGTGTAGTTCTGCTTATGGTTCTCAAAACCCGACAAGCCTAACTAGCATAGGAGACGAAGCCAGAAGACCTCGACTAATCAATTCTAAGTTGTGGTGTATCTCAAAATATTGTTAAAATTATTATCTTCTGTCAATCATGACCAAAGAGAGCATGTGACAGCATGGATCTCATGCCTTCACATAGACATGATATGTGACTTCAGTAAGATTTTTCTTTTGCCATTTTCGTATCTGTTGACAAATCAATGAGTTAAAAGTAGGTTGGAATCTAACAGAGTCTCAAATAAGTTTACTGCACAACAAAGAAAGTCTGGTTACTCAAAAGATAAATATTTAAAGAGGAAAAGAATCAAAATCTACAGCAGCCTCTCCTGACAAAAGTGGAATAATTTCTGAAGAAAAGTGCAGTGAGTGTAATATTATCGCATGTTTGTTCTTGGTCAATTGGAGCTGTGTGGTCACCTAGCCAGATAGCCCAGGAATAATCCAATTATCTCCTCTCCATCTGTTTATAATATTAAGCTTGTAGATTTTAAACTAGTTGTAATGTTTCTGGTTTTACTTATAAATAATTTTCTGAGAACGTATTTATAAATAAAACCGGAAATGACAGACAGTTATGTCAAGGGAGCATGAATCAGGCCCTCTGGCATAGCTGTTAGATTTTTCAATTCTTTTATGGGTTGGGGTTATATCTTCCATCACTCTCGCTCCCTGGATTTGAACTGGCTACATTGTTAAAAATATTGTCAACTTCAAGGCCTCGCTGCATGTTGCAAGTCAGATCCAAGTTGCTAGTCCCACTGGGGGCGTTGCGCCAGGTATATACCCCTATGTTCATTGACAGCAAATTCTGGTTTATACCGTGTTCGACGTTATAAACCTGGGAGCAATGTTTGGACCATGTGCAGAGGGGATTAGTTAGAATTGCACAAACATTGTGGGCCCAAGGCTGTTTCTGTACTATACATTTCTATGTTCTATTAATTTACTATCTGTAGCAGTGATGTTTCCTATTAGGCCAAATGAGGTGGAGTGCTATCGAGGGAATATAAATCTTTTTATTAACCCAGTCCTCACACCATTAAGTTCCAGCCCTGACAGACTGTAGAGAGTTTTATTTCTGCTGTTGTGATGGTGCAGTGATTTCTTGAAACTCATAATGAGGTCTGACAAGGAGCTCCTGATCTTAATCAAGCTTAAACGTGGAGATATACAGCGGATTTGCATCTCCTGAGGCCTCTTAGCCTCTCACTGCTAGTTACTGGGTAGTTAACATGCGAATAACTGCACAGGCAATAATTACAAATTCTGGCCCAGAATAAATGTTCCTGTTGGTTGTGTGAAACTCTATTATCACTCTAACTTAGGACATAGACCACTTGAATGCAGCATTGATGTACATGCATAGGTGACAAATAAATAGTTTCATTCTTCATCAAAATTGGTGTAGGCCTAATGTACTTCCATTTGCAGCAGCCTAGTACATTTGTAGACTGTCACAACTTCAACTACTATTGATTACAAGAATGATTTTTGTTGGATTAAGTTTTTGTATTTTGCCATTCCTTGAGTGTGTTACAAAATGGATACAGAGAGGATATATCCATTAGTAGGAGGGTCTAGAATCCAAGGGCACAACTTTAGATAATAAAGGCACCCCTTTAAGATTGATTTGAGGAGAAATTTCTTCAGCCAGAGGGTGGTGATTCTGTGGAATTTGTTTGCCACAGAGGGTAGTGGAGGCAGAGTCACTGGGTGTATTTAAATTAAAAGGTGATAGGTTCCTCATTGATAAAAGGGGGTTAATGGTTACAGTGAGAAAGTAAGAGAATGGGGTTGGAAAAAAAAATCATCTATATTGAATAGTGGAGTTAACTAAGTGGGCTGAATGGCATAATTCTCTCGTAATGTTTGTTATCCAGTCTCACCCCGTGCTGCCCTGCCTTGGCTGCCAGCACAGTTCACTCTATCCTGGATTATGAGCTTTTCATTTTAATGGAAGCAGACAAAAAAAATGTCTTCAATGGTCCAGGATGCGTGGAAAAATATTCCAGGAATCGCACATTTTGCCTACATTATCTTTAAGCTGTTGGATTCATTCTTGTGGAATACTGTGAGTGCCTGACTTGACAATGATTATAATTAGCGGCATCGGATAGATGCTTAAAATGATTGTGAGCTGTGTCATGTCATCGTTTGAGAAGGAAGAGAGAAATGAATCATAGCCCTAAAATATACTTTAATTGTCTGAATGACGAATAAATTTCTTCAACATTTGAAGATTGTAACTTTATATGCAATACTAGAAATGAAGTTATTTGGAAATAAAATAAAATACCTCATTGCTATCCACTGTAAAATCATGATCACACTATCTCAAAGTCCAGATGAAGGGTCCCAACCTGAACAGCCAACTGCTGCTTGACCCACAGTTCCTTATTTGCTACTTAACTTATTATGGTACTTGTGCTATGGCTCATGTCTATGTTTCTGCCTGAGTAGATGATTTTGCTGAAAAGCAAATCCTGAGATGCTTGCCAAACCTGACACTAAGGGAACATTTATCCTCTTTGGGGAATCTAGAATTGGTTTATTATTGTTATAAGTACTGAGGTGTTTGTCATCCAACTTTAGAACAAGGGGTCACCCATTGAAGACGGGGGGAATTTTTTCCCCTCAGAGGTAGATTCTGCTGTCCTCACAGTGCAGATATGCGAAGCTTTGCAGTGAGTTAAACAGCTCCTCAAAAATCACCTGAGATGGAAGTTTTCTTCAGGATTTTTAATGAGATCTTACTTGTGAAACTGCAGAGCATTAAGTAAAATAATTTTAAAGTTGATACTGAATTGTCACGTGCTTGCATATACTAATGCTGTTGATTATTCTCGCAATTGGTGTTAACCAAGATAGTACACACACACACAACACTCTGTAACTATGCCATGTACAAACATAAATATGAGTAAACTCATGGCACAATGACATTCTGATAATGATAAACAATAAATATAATATTTCTTCAAAATGCATCAACTAAGTGTTAGCACTATTAACAAAGCTCACAGATATTGCTATTTCATGGGCATATAAAGAGAGGATGGAGATAAATGTCTTTCCACTGTGTGCTTCAAGACAAAATCCAAATTAACCCTCACAGGAAATGATATTTTAAAAAAAAGCAGCTTATGTATAAGAAGTGATGTTCCTACAAAATAAACTGCACCTCTAGAGGCTAGAAGCCTTCCTGCCTGGCAGGAATACTATGTCAAGCTTAACTACTTAAGCTGAAAGTCAAATGATAATTTCATTTAGTCCATGGCAAAAGGGCAGTCTTACTAGACAGTCTTTAACTGTTCTCACATCAAAAATAGTGACTTTGATAATGTTCCTGGTGGTGATCAGCAAGAAATGCTGGGCCAGATGACCATGAGGAGAGGGTAAGCTGATTAGCTGAGAGCCCACTTGTGGCATGGTCTTCTGGGTTGAGAGTAATAGAAACACAGTTTCATTGGCACTTCTGAGTTCTGATCTCGTCTGATATGTTGGATCCTATTATGTACCTAAACATTGAATCTTGTTGTTTCATTAAATATAGAATAACTTTGTTGTTGGTAGGAACTCGATATCATCTAGCTCCATGTCCAACCCTTTGATTATTATCTCTGCCATCTCAGCTGCTAGAACAGCTGTGCTGAATTCAAGCCTTGAACTCAGATCTGGTTTGGAAGCAATCTTTGCCTTGGCCAGGATGAATCCAACTTCGCTATATCCAGCAGCAACTGTCATGTTCAGGTATACAACAGCAGTAGTAGCTTTAGTCGACACATCACAGAAGATACAGACCTCTTTCTTTTGAGTTGTAGATAGTGGAATTATTGTGTACCACCTTCGAATCTTCAAACCTTTAAGATGCTGAAGGGAAGAAGACCACTGCTACCACTGCTCATGTTTCGCTTTTGGGAGTGGGACATCCTGTCTACTAGTGTCTCTAAACATGAAGCGACCCTGGATACTGACTGGAGCAGCAAATACTAGACGGTCAAATGGGCTATTGATAGCTGATAACATGCCACAACATGTAAAGGGTCTTTTGATACTAGTGACCTGGAAAGTGAGGGTGATAATAATGAAGTCCCATCCAAGGCCCAGACAACACTACACAGGAGGGAGTTCCTGTCTGTGATCAAGATTCTGTTGAATTTTGGCCAGATCTTCAGATGGGTTGTATGACCTCAGTACTGCTGGATGCAATCTTATGCAGTCTGAGGTTAGGCTGTGCCAACATATCTTGTACTGCTTCTGCACTAGAAAATGACTTGAGATCATCATCAGCAGAGAAATGCCTTTCCATGTACCTCTGTGCTTCAGTTTGAACTCCTCCGCTCCGTCAATAGCTGTCCTCTTAAGGCCATAGATTGCACAACTGGCGAGGTACCAAAATACATGAACTCTCATGTAGTACTCCTAATCTTGTGCAGGTCTCTGGGGGTAGTAAATGCCCAAGTTGGGCAAAAAAAAAACAATTTTCTTTGCTAGGATCTGGTGGAGGCACTAACTCAGCATGATTGTTCCTTACGAGTCTCTCCATTAACATGCGTAATGCTCTTTTATTTCTGGTTTCCTTCTCAATGTGAGAGACATGCGGTGACTAAGAGCCTGCTTTCTGTTGTTTGGTAGGAGTTGTCATGGAGAGCAGGAAGGGGAGCTGCCTAACTATTTGACTCGTCTTTGCTAAACTCTTTTTCATGATTTGGAGGAAGACCTCACCTTCGATGGAAGGTGCCAGCTGAACTCATCTCCTGAGTTACATAAGATCAGAAGCTTGCCTAAATCTGATTGAGCAGGGTGATTTGTTTCCTTACCTATAATCTTCTCTCTCATATGGATTCTACTCTCACAGGGTCTGAAATGACTTGGGTGCTCCTTCTCCTGGACATTATTCTTAAATGTGCTATGACCCAACCCAGTCTAGTCACTGGGCATAAGGTACCTCACTCTAGAGAGATGGTCTGGAATATCGAAAGTAGCTAGAAGAAGAGCCAGTGGATATGTCATGGAGTCAATAGGAGGGAAGGTCTGCTTATTCTTGATAACCCTCGTGAGTACGACCATATTGCCAACGACAGGGATAAAATCCTAACTCCTGAATCTGCACGTGGTTGTTCACATCTTGCACTGTTCATGTACCTTGTATGCATGGATGGAGTCTCTGCTAGGCAACAGGAAAATTACAGCAGAAGAGTCAAATGGTGGTGTGGTTGGTTTGTGGAATCTTGGTAGCTATGGCTTTAAGACATGGACAACTGTGTGCAACTTCAGGAATTGAGATTTCATCCCTTTGGTTGGGAATATGGTCACACTCAATGAGGGTTAGCAAGGATAAGAAGGTCTCCCCTCCTTGTGACGTTGTGACAAATCTGCCGGCTCTTCCAGCATCTTCTGATGTTCCAGAACATGTCTTCAAAGTGTATGGAGAAACAGAACTTTGAATGCTGAATGTATCACAGAATGTTGACTTTGCCAATGACACATTGCTGTGATCAGCCAATACCACATATGTCTTTATATTTTGCTCAGGATGTCCTTTCAGATAGGTGTCGGCCAAACATATTTTCGAACAGGATTTTCCTTGGAAGCCTTTCCAGTATACCTCTGTGCATGAGGAAGCAGCGACATCTGAGGCATGATCAGCTGGTTCCCACCCGTGCTCTGCTGCAGATGTGTTGGAACCAGCTGTAGCAGAAGATGCTGGTCCTGAATGAAATGCTGATATGTGCTAGACACTGTTGCACTCAATGTATGATAGCTTTACAATCTTTTGCTCTGTTGAAGCACAACATTTGTAACACTTTGAGTACTCCTTTAGAAAGCACCTCTGGTCTGCATGAGATTTTTTCCTCAGAATCCTGTGCATTTTCTTAAGAGGTGAGGTTTCTTATGGACCAAGCTTTGACTATTGGGGTTCACAATGAGAGTTCTCCACTTCAGATTTTTCTGATCATGATAGGGGTTCTGGTTTTCCATGCTTTTGCTGGAGACCTCTCTTTGAATGACGTATTACTGGAAGTTGAGAGCATAAAACTAGGGTTATTTTACATTTCTGCATGGTAGCAGATGAATTCCACTAAAAATTAAAATGGTGGAAAGGAGACTTGATGCTTTGTTTTTGTACTTGAACCCTGAAGTAATCCCTTGTTCCTGCAATTGTTTGGTATTCCCACTCTGGGGTTTATCCATATTGCTGTATTCAAGAATCTCAGTCCTAGTAGGTAATCCTCATTTTTTGTGGCTTGTAGTTCTGACAACAGATCTGCAAGCTCCAGTAGCTTCTGTGGTTCTTGGTGTGAGAGCTTTGGAAAATTCGTGAGTCTGCTGAATAGAGATTGTTTGATTGCCTCTGGAGAGCCATAGAATTTGTCCAGCCACTGACACAGCATTTGTAAACCTTTAACTAGGGTATTAATGTGCACTTTTTTAACTCTACTTGCATGTTGCAGTGACACCTCACCAAGCCACTTACAGAGAAGGTCTAGCTCTTCTCTAGGTTTGAGACTTGGTCCTTCCATGGCATTGCGAAAGCTTGACTTCTAGGATAAATAACTGGCAGACTGGTTGTCAAACTCTTTTAGTCCTGCTGTGACTAGGTTTCGATGACCCAGGTACCAAGCCAAATCTAATGCACCTGTGGCTCCTGAATGAAGGCATTATGGATACTGGTTTGCCAAATGTGTGCCCAGGGGTGGATGGAAGTTCAGTCTGTCCATGTCTCTGCAGATTGGAATTGGTATCAGTAACAACTCTTGACTGAAATCTTTGCTGTGGTGCACTACAGAAGCAGGTGCTGTGGGTCTTTACTGCTGTAGACTGTCAATAACTGGACGATGTGAAAGGCATGTTGGCTGTGTGGTGTGGCAGCTTCGCCTTGTGTTTTATATAGCCAAAATGTACTTTGGACATATTCTTTAGTAAGTTGCATTGGTGTTGTGACTGCAAAGCATGACCAATTCTGGTTGTAGACTCATCACTGAGCCAGCTGCTGCTTCATACATTTCTGCCTCTGCTGAGGCAGCCTCAGCTTCATGCTCATCCGTGAGCACACTCAATGTAGTCTCCACACATGATCTCCATGTCTATGTGACCTTTCTCCATTTGATTCTCACCTCTGTGTTTAGTATAAGCTACTCTCATTTTTGCCCCTTCAGCTTTAGTGCGAACTTATGCCGCGGCTATGCTGCACAGCGTGGATTCATTCAAGTGACGTGACAGCACGATCGATGCGCCACATTCTGACCTGACTACCACATCTTGCCAATCAAAGTTGCTGGGGTCGGAAGCTGACATCATGTGTACTGCGTTCAGACATGTCTCTGGTCTGTGGGTGATAACTTTGAAGATGAGTTATTTTTTCCACTCTACTACCTTTGTGTTATGGATATACAAAGCTATGCAGTGAGTTAAATACCACCTCAAAAATCACCTGGGATAGAAGCTTCCTTTGGGGTTTTTAATGAGATCCTACTTGTGAAACTGTTCAGTAAAATGTGTATTAAATTCAATATAGAACATGCTAATACTGTTAATTATTTTTGCAATCAGTGAAACCAAGGTAATACACACGTGCAACACTCCATAACTATGTCAGGTAAACAAGAGTAAACTCGTAGCGTAATGTTATCTTAATAATGATAAACGACAAACAAAATACTTCTTTCAAAATACATCTAATAAATGTTTATCGATATTAAACTTAAAACTCACAGATATTGCTGTTTCAAGGGGCAATAAAGAGAGGATGGAGATGGGTGTCTTTCCACTGTATTCTTCAAAATGAATTCCAAATTAACCCACGCAGATGAATCTTTGGAATTGTCTCTCACAGAGAGTTGGATTACTGAAGACCTTTAGGAGTTGGATATTGCAAAAAGAGTAGGCCAGATCAGGTGCAATTTTATTGATTGTTGAAGCAGGCATAAGAGGTGGCTCCAATTTCTTTTGTTCATGTGACAGTTCCCCAGAATTTATTGCAAGTGCCCAATAGCCAATCCTACATTACTGATTTCTAATTAACATTTGCCTGAGATCATGGTTTAGTTTGTGTTGGTCACTTCTTGCAGTTGCTGGATCTATGGAATTTCTGATCTGATTGCAGAACTGTCCATGTTCGGAATTTGTCCAACCTGCTTGTCAGCACATAGCTATCTCAACACTGTTCTGGTGATTAATGTGCTGGAGATGCTATGGCATAAGTCTTTAGTTATTGGATTAGTATTGAGAAGGCTGGAAGGTGGATCTGGAGACGAGTTCAAATCCTGCCAGTGTTGATGAGAAGTTTAAATTCAGTTCATTCTATCAGTTTAGAATTAACAAGCTGAGCCCAGTTCTTTCACTGCTGCACAGTTCTGTTTTTTTTATTCAGAAGTCCAATTTATTACAAGATTAAATTCAAGGCATTATATTACCAGTATTTCTATAATGCTGTTCATATATGCTTTAACAAAACCTCAAAACAGTATGTGATCATCCTTAACAAAGTTCAAAGTAAATTTATTATCAAAATTCATTTTCTTGCAGGCATTCACAATAGAACAAAGAAATACAATCAAATCAATGAAAAACTACACACAAAGAATGACAAACAACCAATGTGCCAAAGAAGACAAAACTGCAAATATAAAAAAAACAGAAAATTATTACAAACACAAGTGAATAAATAATACTAGGAACATGAGTTGTCAAGGCTTTGAAAGTGAGTCAGTAGTTTGGGGAATCAGTTCAGAGTTGAGGTGAGTGAAGTTATTCACACTGGTTCAAGAGCCTGATGGTTGAAGGGTAATAACTATTCCTGAATTTGGTGGCGTGGGACCGAAGGCTCCTGTACCACCTTTCCGATGGAAGCAGTGAGAAGAAATCTTGGCCTGGATGGCAAGGGTCCTTGATGGATGCTGCTTTCTTGTGGTAGCGCTCCTTGTAGATGAGCTCAGTGGTGGGGAGGGCTTTGACTTGTGATGGATTGGGCTGTGCTGACCGCTGTTTGTGGCTTCTCCGTTCCTGAGTATTGGTATTTCCATATCAGGCAGTGATGCAACCAGACAGGATACTCTCCATTGTGCATCCATAGAAGTTTACCAAATTTCTATATGATGTGCCGAATTTGTGCATGCTTCTAAGAAACTATAATACCCTAAGACATAGGAGCAGAAGTAGGCCATCCGGCCTGTCGAGCCTTCTCCGCCATTCAATAAAAGGCTGATCCAATTCTTCCAGTCATACCCTTTGATGCCTCTATCTCTGCCTTAAATACACCCGATGACTTAGCCTCCCCAGCTGCTCGTGGCAACAAATTCCACAGATTTACCACCCTCTGACGAAAGTAATTTTCTCCGCATCTCAGTTCTAAAAGGACATCCTTCAATCCTGAAGTCATGCCCTCTTGTCCCAGAATCCCCTACCATGAGAAATAACTTTGGAATCTAATCTGTTAAGGCCTTTTAACATGCTGAATGTTTCTATGGCCCTGCCTTTGTTGCATTAGCAATTAAACTATTAAGTACTAGGGTGTTAACTAATAAGTAAACAAATAACACTCGGAACTGAAGTTCACAAAAGTGAGTCCTTCGTAATGAAGCCAGTTTATTTCTGCAGCCAGTCCAGGAGCCTGTTAGCTGCAGGCCACATTCTCAGTTCAGCGTAGAGACGAGTCAACATCGTGGAGCAGCGAGCTGAACACTGCCCTGTCCCTCATCTCTGGTTTAACTCAGTCAAACATTAGCTTGTTCCTCACTCTCTGGCCCAGACCCTGCTTCTTCAATTCGACCCCAAGTCCGCTCCAACAATGGCCAAAGAAAGGCTTATTCCCCTCTCTCGGTGTGAGTGCAGCTGGGTGATAGTCATTGAGAAACTCACCCTGCTTTTCTTGGGCACTGGTACAATTATTGCTCCTTTGAAGCAGATGGGAATCTCGGACTACAGGAGTGAGATATTGAATATGTCCTTGAATGGTCCTGCCAGTTGGTTGGCACAGGTTTTTAGTGCCCAATCAGATATGCCATTAGGGCCTGACACATTAATGAGGGTTCACTCTCTTGAAAGACATTCTGAAGTTGGCCTCCGAGGCAGACATCACAGGGACACTGGATGGTGCAGGGATTCGCCAAGGTGTATTTTTATTCTCCCTTCCAAAGCGTGCATACAAGGTTTTGAGCTCATCTGGGAGTGAAGCATCACAGCCATTCATGAAGGTAGATTTTGCTTTGTAGGAAGTAATGGCCTGCAAACCCTGCCTAGAGCTGATGTGCATCTAATTCCATCTCTAACTTCAACCACAATTGTTCCTTTGCTCTTGAAATAACCCTTCTCTAGGTCGTACCTAGAAATTGGAGACAACTATGGCATATTCATTCAGATTCAAAAATGAGTCCCTGGATATTGCCCAGTCCATCAACTCAAAGCAGTCCTGTAAGTGCTGCTCTGCCTCCCTTGACTATACCTTCTTGGTCCTAATCACCAAAGCCACAGTCTTTAGTCTTTGCCTGCATGCCAGGAGTAGAATTACAGCTGATGGGACTTCCCAAAGTGTAGGCGTGGAATGACACAGTAAGTGTACTTGATGGTGGTATTACATTAGTCAAATGTGTTGGCTCCTCTGGTTCCATAGGTGACATGTTCATTGTTCAGAGACTTCTTCAAGCTGGCCTGATTGAAATCCCTCTACAATAATAGTTAAGGCATCCTGGTGCGCTGTTTTATGACTGCTGATCATGATGCTCAGCTTCTTCGGTGACTGCCTGATATTGGCCCAAGGTGGAATATGCACTTTGACCGGACTACCTGGGCAGAAAAAAATGGCCGATACTTGACCATTATATGTCCCAGGTCGGGTGAACAGAATTGAGGTAGAACCCCCACATCTGCGTACCGTGATGAGTTAATCATAAAGCTTACTCCACCTCCTCTGCCTTTTAAAAGACAAAGCTGTCCCGTTTTCCAGAGAATGGTGAACCATTTGGGCTGCAGCACTGGATCCAAAATGGCGGCAGTGAGCTATGTTTCTGTGAAGCAAAGTACGCAGCAGTCTCCTTCCCTCTGGTATTGCAATCTGTTGAGGTGTGGATGAAATCACCGGAGAGACAGAGTCACTGGTAGATACTAAGCAGCTTCTTTATTCAACACAACAAGGTACAGCAGGCATCATACAGACGGAGACGCTTTTGGTAGAAAGGTCTGCTAGCCCAATGTGGGCTTGATATTTATATGCTAAACACAAAAGGCAATCGCTACTTACAAAGTTATAGATAATGCATAGACAATGCTTCCTTTTGAAGCTACATACAAAGCATCACACCTTCTGACTTCATCCTTTCCTCCTGACGCTAACATGTCTGGGTTGGTACTCTCAGCCTTTAGGAATGCAAGTTAAACCCACAATACATTTATTTGGTATTATAGGTGCTAACATAGAGGACAATTAATATTTATGAAGTATAGATAATGCTGTCTTCAAAACTACAGCATCTGGTCAAACTATGGCGTCAGCAGCATCTGGTATTCACAGCTTTTAGGAAATGCATTGTTGTGAACACAATCCACAGTACTTTGTCATATAGAAGACTGGTGGCCAGCGATTTAAGTGTAAATGAATCACCTACCTAAAAACTCACTCTAACACAATCTTCCTCTGAGATCTTCAGTTTTATTATCTAGGCACTGTACATTTGCTTGCAGGATAGTTGGTGGGGGGTGCGGGGTGGTGTCTAAGGCTTCTGTGTTTCAT
Source organism: Mobula birostris (assembly GCF_030028105.1). Lineage (NCBI taxonomy): Eukaryota > Metazoa > Chordata > Chondrichthyes > Myliobatiformes > Myliobatidae > Mobula > Mobula birostris. Next base: position 124,862,733 of record NC_092370.1, read on the forward strand.
TTGTACCTGTGGACTGCCTCATTTTACACGCTTGTGTTTTCTTAAATGAGAACTGCACTCACAACTTGAGTCTGCAGTATGGGAGGGATCTGCTGATTTTGAGTATTGATCATTTTTAAAACGTCTGAAAGACGATATTGCTAACTAAAGTAGCTATGGATGTGAGTGTGGATTTTTGCCTCCAGCAGTCCCAAATGGGAATATTCAACGATTCCCACTGGAACATCTGCTTCCCTCTGTTATTACAAAGAGTCGCCACTTATCGGCAACATTTTAAAAGGTTTGAAGGGATGAGTCGCAAATGCAGGCAGATTAGACTGACTAAGATGGACATTTTGGTTGATATGAATTAGTTGGGCCAAAGGGACTGTTTCTGTTCTGTATGACTGTGTGCAGAACTTAAGGAACTCTTAGCTTCCTTCTCATTTTGAGATTATCAGAGATGCGTAGTAAATGCTACCTGAATTGAGATCCAGATCTCATAAGTGAAATAATAAAAAGATAATTGCAATGTAAATAAAATAAAATCAAATTTAACTTCAGTTCAGATGGTACATTAGATTTCAACTGGTTTATTAATTCCATCTGATCTGGCTGGACAAGATGTAAATGGGAAATCAATGAGAACAGAGAAAAGGAGAAAATGTTCTCGATTCATTGGCCAATGTTGGTGGCTTATCTAAACTCTTGACCAGCAAATGGTAAATGGAGATGTGAATTAAACTGATGGACAATTTACACTTCGGACTTCAACTACTGCACAGAGTCTTGTCATCTTCAGAAGTTTTCTGATGACTCTGCCATAGTTGGATGCATCAGCAAGGGAGATGAGGCTGAGTACAGGGCTACGGTAGGAAACTTTGTCACATGGTGTGAGCAGAATTATCTGCAGCTTAATGTGAAAAAGACTAAGGAGCTGGTGGTAGACCTGAGGAGAGCTAAGGCACCGCTGA